>NC_138106.1:72478474-73141807 GCF_964146895.1 Miniopterus schreibersii
CAATATGCTATAAGATAACAGTATCTCATTTACGTAAGTACCAAAATGAATTATGTATTATTATCTCCAATTTACAGATTAGTAAAGTGAATGAAACATAAAGGCTTTACATGACCAATTATTCCAAATCGCCCAAGAAACAGATTTTAATAGAGGATTAGACATGCAAGAGATTTTATGAAGGGAAACACCTGTGACAGTGAAAGAGCTGGGAGACACGAGCGGCTGGTGCTGTCGACTGTGTGGTGGGTCTGACCCTGAGTCAGGGGAAGAGGTACAGAGGGGAAGTTGAGTGGAAGCATGTTAAAATGCAGTGCAGTTCCCAGAAAAATCTGGCAAGGTCTTCTGGTATTTTTCAAGCTAGAATCACCATCAGGAGTCATATATCTTCACAGAATGGGCTTACCTTAATATCCCTGCCATGTTCAGTCATTGGCTGGGAGCAGCCAATGGGAAATGGGGCCTCAAGGCGAACCACAGTAATGACTTTAGAGCCCAGAGCCTGGGGGCATAGGTCAGCTAGCTCCTGCAGACATCTGAAAGGAGTATTCTGATGGCCACCACAGTAACAAACTCAACAAGGCTCTCAACTGGTATTCCAACCAAGTCTATGCAATGAATTTATGAAAATATAAAAACTCACCAACATTATGAGAACATTTTTTGATCGTGGACTAAGACCTTCAATAATAAGTTTAGCCGCTATATATATTTTTTCACCATCAACTTGGTTGTGATAAAATATTGATGTCCTGTTAATTTTTCTTCTTAGATTGTATTTACTAGGACTCTATATTTTTCATTCCTCAATATTCTCAATCAGTAATAGGATTTTAGGTTTCAAAAGCTACCGAGAGATCAATTGGTCCAGCCCACTCATGATACAGATGTGCTACTTTAGGCCCTTAGAGATTTCATGCCTTGCTCAGAGTCATTAAAGAATTAGTGACAGTTGGGATTGAGTGCAGATGTCCTGACTCGGGTTATCACCACTTACCATTACATTTTTCTTTCATTTCTCCCCTGACTTTCCTTTCCTTAGATGTAATTATTTCCATCATGATATCCTTATAAATTCATTTTTCATACACTGCTTATACTTATATAAAAAGTAGTAAAAAGTTACAACATAACTTCAATAGTACTCTTCAATTTTCAGAGTTTTCACAAGTACTAGCTCATCTGATTTTCGTATTTTTGTTTAGTTATTGTTTGTTTCCATTTAAGACCAAAAACTATGAGAAATTAAATTGCATGAAAGTTTGGAATGTTGGCAATTAGCTTTATTTATTGTTTTTTGTGGGGGTTTTTTGGTCAATGCAACTACGTAATGAACCACATACCATCTCTTCAATTTGGTTCAACTATATTCACAGAGCAAAAAATATTATTAAGATTGAGATTAATAAAAACACTTTGTTGACCTGTTCACTTCTGTCTTAAGAGAATAGTCTCAGAAAACTATGAATGTAGACAAACCACATGAAATTGGGGCAGTTCAACCAGTTTGGACCTACAGCATTGGAGATTTCATAATTTTCAACATAACAGATTCCTCTCTTGAACATTTGGAACACTGAAATATTTGGAAAATGTTTATTACAAGGAAATAGTTTTTAAATTCACAGAGCATCAAAATCACATGAATCTATAGAGGATCCCTCATCTAATTTTTTATTCCAATCATGAATTCTCCTACAGGTTGCATCATCTGCTCTTCTAAGACATCTAAAAATGAAAAGGCATTCTAACTTCAGTAAGCTATAATTGTCAGGGAATTCTATCTCATATTGAATGTAACATTGTACACTGATCTTAGTTATTTTTTATTCTTATAGACACAGGCTAGAGTATCATCCACAAGACAATATATCCAATATTTAAAACACAAAAACAAACACACATTTTTTCCTAACTAATCACTCTTCTTAAATGTGAACTTCTCAATGACCATGATCATTCTTGCTTAAACATTGTGGTCATTATCTTATAGGTGTGCCCCAGTTTATCAAAGTCTTCCTCAAAACATGTATCTAATGATTGAATACAGTATTTCAAATATAATTTTACCTGAGGTGATTTAAATTTCATATAACTATGACTTTTCTTAGCATTTGTTGGCCAATACAGCCAACAAATATCATCAGATTACAAACATATACCCTAAATGTTCAACTAGTCACACACTGAGGTGATTCCATGGAACTGAACCATATGTTTGCTATTAGAGACAATGATAAAAATAATTGATTTTTTTCAATTTCTATTTAAATACTTTGGTGTTGACAGACTATGTCACATTTAAACAGTGGGATAGCAGACAGAGTATATTGGTCTTTATCTACATCCAGAGGAAACATGTCACCAAAATTCCCCCCAAAAGTGTTACATTAGAGACCACATCATGAATACCATCATAAAAATTGGAATTAATTGGCACTTTTCTCAGTTGAAATCTTAGGAACTAAAAAAGACTTAGAGATTGCCGGAGGCAATGTCTTTGAGAAAATTTACTAGTGTTTTGTTGGAATACTTATATGAATTTCCAGTGTTTCACTAGAGGTGTGGAAAAGAAGAGCTAACATTAAAATCATATTAATCAAAATTTGGGACAATGTTTAAACAAATAAATATAAGACAATGTTTATTTTATCAGTCTCTATTATAACTTAATATTTCAAACTGAAATTCTATTTAATATGTATACCTACTTATTCAAAACTCCATGAAACCTAAGATAAATTTAAAAGAACTCATTTGCATCAAATTGTATGCAGTTGTGTTATAATAATATCTTGTTTTTACCTCCATTAGAATCCCAGCCACTAAAAGGTTCTTGGCCAATATGTTCTTTTTTAACTGATTAGTATACAATGTCTTTCAAAAAAGTAGTTTCTTTATACAGGTGAGGTTGTGAACAGTAGTTGTTTTGGTATCATGCAGTTAGAAGGATATATTTTAAAATCAATATCGAGGTCACTATGTAGCATATAACCAATTTCATTCACTTTTTTGACTAATGACTACAATTTTCTTTCACAGTAGCGTAACTGAGAAATGTAGTTGCTTTTAAGGCTTACTCACCATATTAGCTCTCTTTAAAATACATGTTGAAAGAAGATACCAGGGTTTTTATATAAAAATAATGTATATTTAGGCAGGGTTGATGGTTACTTTTAAAGTGACAGTTACCATGAAATTACTATTGGTAACACTGTGACACAGCAAGTGCAGTTTTGTTCTGAATTCAAAAGTATTGAAGTGAACATTGTAGATTTCGGCAAGGTCAGTGTATTTTTTGGAGTTTGTTTCCTAGGGCATTACATTCAGGAGTAGCTGAGTATCTTACTCAATTAAATTTTACTAAAAAAAAAGCAAATTAAATTAAACACTAAAAGAAAGCAACACAACATAGGTCTCTGTTTAGGAAACAATGTTTCTACCTCATGCAAATACATGCATAGCTTACCCTTGGAGTATCACAATGTCATATGATTCGTTTTGTTAGTAATTCAAAACCTCCACTACAACCATTCCCTATGTGTTCTATATTCTTCTCCTTCAAATTGCTATCGGGATAAGTCTTTGAGGTACATAATATCATCTTAACATTTTACACAATTATCTCTGTAATATTCAACTTAAACATTGCTTTTCATCTTTTTAATCTCATTTTTTATAAGTTTCAAATAGGATGTAAAGCCAATGAACTTGTGTGGACAGCCAAGGCAACTAGGTTATACTCTTGTGTTATCAAAAGTAATAGAAAATGTCTACGATAATGAAAATATCCACCACTGCATAATTGCAAACAATTTTCGGATAAAATATCTAAGCTATTACAAACACGTTAGCTCTCTATGCACTGAGCTGCCTCAGCATGATATTAATAGTTGGCCCTCAGTGTTCTCCGGCGGTTGGTGTCAGACCCCTGTGTACACCAAACTACACGGATTCTCAAGTTTCTTAATTCGCCCTCATGTTTGTGAGTGTCACACCATGGACTTGGAGGGCTCACTGTCCTTTGCTCTTGGTTCTCTGTGAAGGGTTCCTGGACAAACAGAAGTTATGATGTGATGGCATCACTTACATACCGAGCTCACGGTGCCTGCACTGGAAATGCAGTTTGAAAATAGGAGAGCAAGCTACCTCAGAGACATGGCTTCATAGTTTAGTTCCTTACTCTGCATTCTAAAGATCTTTTATATAATTTAAACAATTGGAAAGTTTGGGATAATGTGTTTTGTTTTCTTCTCTAATTATGTTTATATTAATCTAATGGTAGATTGATTTGGCTAAGTCTGGAAAATGACTCACTTTCAAGTGACCTCTCATTTACATTAAGCTAGCATACAATTTCCATTTTTACACTTCTTATTGAAAATAATAATCTATTGCTTTATTTAATAAGCCATTTATTATATGACAAATAAAACACACTATTATCAAATCACCAAAGACACGAGAGAAGAGATAGCATTTTGTTTTGATGGAAACATTTGTAAATGTTTGATTTATAAGATACACAGCTGAAAGCCCAGTTTCCAAATATAGGACAAGGGTTTTTTACGACAAAGAAGAAAAAGAGAGGAGAAAAAAAAATTGGCCAATAGTTAAAAAATATAAATGTTTAAGTAAGTGTAATTTCTTATCATTGATTGAAACAGTCTCTGAAAAAGGAATAATATTCTATTATCATTACATTTAAATAATTTGTTTTCATTTATTTTCCATTTATACTTCTCAAGGACTTAAACCCTATTTATTTTCCTGAAAATTAAGGCTGACACAGTCTTCTATAATTTGAAAGTGATTTTGAAAGTGTTATGTTTAGAAGGACAAAGATAACATTAAATAGCTATAAGTGATTCCTTAAATGTCTATGACTCCTCCGTTTTAATTTGTTTTTAACAATTTCTAGCATGTTGGTATTGACTGTTACAGTATTTTCAAGCAGGGAAGACTATTTGCTTCCGTTTAAAAGAAAAATCCCACAGATTTAATATATAAATATAGGTGACTTGGTATTAATATTTTGTAAAACAATTCCACTTTCGATTGCAAATTATAATAAAAGTGTCTTTACTTCTAAATGGATGCTGCTTAACTTGATTAGTATGTGTTTGGATTAAGATATTTATGCATGCTGAAGTGCTCACATCTTTCCACTCTTAGTATGTTTCAGAGGAATCTATAATGACATACATTTTCTGATACTTTTGCACCTTAATTTCATTTTATCCTTGCATTAATGAATTATAAGTTTATTTTATGTCTTTGTCAAATAAACATGAACAAGTATTTTTTTTTATCATTTTATGTCCATGCTATAAGTATAAAATATGTACGTAAGGCAAATGGAGACTCTTCCATACGAGCTATTTTCTTTACTATTCTCTAAGCACTCTGATCTTCTGTGAACAATCACTTAATATTTTTAATGAATATACTTTAAATTTTATCCAGTTTATTTATTATTATGCAATATATAGTTATAAGGAAGAATATATTGTCATTTAATTAAATTATATGTTGTATTTCTTTAGAGGAAATTGAAATTAGATAATGCAAGTAATAGAGATATCGGTATAAATTTTGAGAAAAGGTAGGAAAACATTTCATATTTAACTTTTCATCAATACTACCTTTTTGTTATATTTTCTTCTCTTAAGAAGCAAATTTATTTATTATAGTTGGCCACACCATTAAAAATTATCTCTGCATTAAACAATGCTACCAACAATTAAAATTATAAACAAAATTTTTATAGCATGATAATGTCAGTTAATCAATCTTTTTGGAAGGGCACATTTGTAAAGTTTCTTTTACATGTTTTTGTTTCTAAGATGCTGAGACAACAACCAGGCCAGTTATGTATTTATCTAATATTGGTGTTAATGAGTTGATATTTGGTAGGTTTTTGTCAGTCTGAAAGTCTAGCTTTATCATATCAAAGGATTTGGCCTTCTAGGCATCTTATTTATGACCTTTGAACTTGGAATGAATAATATGGCCAGTCATTATAAATTAATCTCTATAAAGGCAAGTCTCCAATCAGGCATGAGTGCCTTAAATATCATTTGGAAATAAAAAGTTTATATAACTTGGTTTAAATTAATGGTCTATGACCTCAAAAGTAACTCACAAAAACATTCTTAGTAATTTGTAGGAAAATTTTTCCATTGAGACAATATTATAGAAAGGTAGTTATAGTTTTGGATGCATCTATTTCAATTCTGCTAATGTCCCTAAAATATATAAGCCAGCTAGTATATATACTGTATAATTTTATAAGGAAAAGCTTGCAGCATTCCACTTTAACATGCCAGTTCACACATGGAAGACGCTCTCTCTCCTCTCACTACCTATTCAAAAAAAAGTTGGCAGTGTCCAGCCAGTGTGGCTCAGTGGTTGAGTGTGGCCCTATGAACCTGGAGGTCACACTTTGATTCCTGGTCAGGGAACATGCTGGGATATCAAGGCTCCTTCACCAGTCCTTCATCAGTAGAATGCAGCAGATGAAGGACTCTCTCATCACTGATCTTTGTATCTCTCCCTCTCTCTTCCTCTCTCTGAAATCAGTAAAAACATATTTTAAAACAAAATTTGGTAACATAATTACCAAGTATGGTTGATAACAGGTTCTAGTTCCTCTACAAAAGACATGTTCCTCAAAGAGAGGCACAATTCTATGGTTTTCTGAAATTGTTAAGTGTCTTAATGTACAAAATAAAGAGACAGGAAAGGGATCATTTTAGCTTCAAAAAATTTTAAAAGAATTACCCCTACCCTCCTTCACTGCCCGTGGGAATGTAGACTGGTACAGCCACTATGGAAAACAGCTGGCGGTTCCTCAAAAATTTAAGAATAGAGCTACCGTATGACCCAGCAAATGGTACCTCTCCTGGGTATCTACCCAAAGAACTCAAAAACATTTATTTGCAAAGATATATACACCCTTATGTTCACTGCAGCATTATTCACAGTGGCCGAGACATGGAAACAACCTAAGACTGGACAAAGAAGACGCGGTACCTATATACTATGGAATAGTACTCAGCCATAAGAAAAGGTGAAGTACTGCTACTGGAGACAACATGGATGGACCGTGAGACTATTTTGCTAAGTGAACTAAGTCAGTCAGAAAAATCTAAGAACCATATGATTTCACTCATATGTGGGGTATAAAACTGAAACTCATGGACACAAACAGCAGGGTGGTGGTTACTAATGGGATGGGGTTGAGGTGTGTAGTAAATGGGCCAAATATTTGGTGACGGAAGGTGATTTGACTTTGGGTGGTGGACACACAATGCAATATACAGATCATGTATCACAGAAATCTACACTTGAAACCTATATATAATTCTATTAACCAATGTCACCCCAATAAATGTAATTTAAAAACCATTAAGAATTTAGGTATACCATTTATTAGGCTTCTAAGAGCCTAGGGATATCTAAGTCAATAAACAGGATTTCAAGTAAAATAAAAAATCTCCCTACTATCTAATATAACATAAATGGAACTGAAACAGGCTCACATCCTTTGCTAGTTTTGTCTTGCAGTTAATTTCCTTTCCCCCCTGTCTCTTTAGCAGGAAAGGTATCTCTTATCTGTCCAAATGAAGGCGGCATGAATTCACCCTATTATATCATGTCATATTGCCTTATTTGCTATGTTGACATTTTTAATTTTAGGAAAATGTAGTCACCTTGATGTAGATGAACTCAGCAAGGAGTCAGCAACATCACTGAGAAACCTTGTGTGCAAGGTGAAGAAATACGGCCTGGATGCAAGGAGAACTGACGGGATTGATGGGCTTAATGCAACCTGAAGGGCGGTCTAGTTAAGGAACAGAGCCAAGGTCAAACCGGGGGGAGTAGCAAAAGGCCTCAGAAAATGTTGCTCCCCTTTAATATATTCATTAGTAATTAATTGCCTTCTTCAATTTATTAACTAGTTAATGAGGAAAAATAGCACTATTCTTTATGGTATTTGATGGAGAATGATGTTAGCAGTGTTGTCAAAATGCCAAGAGTCTGGTTTCACAGAGTTTACTACAGACTAACATGAACATCCAAGTAAATCAAAATTAAGTGATTAGTGCTTCTTTTGCGTTATTAACACCGTCTCTCATTTCTTTGAAAACTTCTAAATAGCATTATGGCAGTACAGACTTCTGCCATCTGATATTTTCCTTCAAGTCTTATTTTTCATCTAGATTTCCATGACTTTCAGGGGTGAGAGATGTTAAAAAAATAATAATAAAATTGAAAGTCTTTGAATCATCACAATAATTACTATGTGTTACTGGATATTTTATGTTTATTTATTTTCTTTCATTTGTGTTTTATTTTATATGAGCCTCTCAATTCTATCTTTCACTTAGAATTGCTTGATAAGATGAGGAAGTCTCTGTCCATGATCTGCTCTATGATTTCAGACACAAAGCTGGGACTATTCTAAATTAAGTCAAGTTCTTTCATTTTTAGAATAATGGAAAGTGAATGTAATATCCACAACATGTTTCATAGAAAGCCATTTTTTTTTACAGTGCCTGAAAACCCCTAATCTGTAATTTGAGCAATAGGAATAAATGCGTTTGTGATTCTTGATGCTTTCTTTTCAGACTATAAAGTCAAATCAGTGGTGGGGAGTGACAAGAGGTAACATTGATGCATTTTAAAAATTACAAATTTTTTTCTTTCCATATAAATTTAAGAAGCAACCCTGACAGAGATATTTAGGTATATAAATAGAAAAGCTTGGCTTTCTAGAGAATTCTATGGGCCAATCCTGTCTTTGTTGCTAAGTTTCTTTTTGATCTTGGGAAATCAAGTTAACCTTTCAGGACTTCAGTTACTTTATCTGTAAAATAGATAAAATAACTTCCTCATAGGACTTTCATTGGGAAAAATAAATGCACACAAAGCACTTACATCCCTTGCCTGAATGCCTTGATAGATATTTGCTTACTTCCCCAAATCTGAGCCTATATATTTAGGAGGCTATATACTTGAGTAGCCTGAAATTGTAGGCCTAAAACTGAAAAACAAGAAATCATGAATACTACACTAATAGTTGACTCAGCTTGTAGTATTTGGAGGAAAAAAATCAAAATCTTTAAACCTGATCACGAAATAAGAGCTTTGCACATGCCTATGTTTCCTAAAACCAAAGTGTATCATTTCTTTTCTATGTTTAAAACTTTCAGATAGCTTAATCTCTTTAATATGCTCAAGGTCCAAGATTATTTAAAAATACATGACATAAATATGTAGCATAGGTTTATGAGGTGTTAGGATGAATACCAGAGGGCGTTCTCTAATTGGGAACAGCATTTCTTATCTGGAGTGACATCAGGTGACACCCATGAATGTTATTTTTAAATCACTGGATATGCTTGTTGTTCCAACTGCACCAACACCTGGTAAAATATGCAGCTTAAGGGACATGGAAATTTTAAAATAAGTGAATCAGAGATTATTTTTAATTTCAATCTTAAATGCTATAATCACCTGTATTTAATATTAGCCATATTTAGACAAGCTGCCTGTCTCCACTTAAAAGTATCCTCTTTACCTCTGTCATTTTGCAAGTCAACATTTTAACTGCTTTCTTCCAATATGTAGATTTATCTTCTCCCATGGCTGGGTTGTAATTAAAACTGTCACAAACTAATCATTTATGTATACTTATTATTACCCCAGTAAAATCTTCACCCCCACTGACTGCCTTTCTCCTAGGTCACCTTGTGAGCAAACCTTTGCATTTTTCAATTCGCTGTTGGTTTCCTTTCCATCTGTGTGTAAATTAAAGCTGCTCTACTTTCCTTATGGCAAGTCTTATCGGACCAAGTCATACACCTTTCAGTATTGCTATCCTTTTGTTGTAGTCTTACTATTGTACTTTTATTAAAACATTTCTATTAACATCACATAAAAGGGTGTTATAACATGCTATCCTTAAATCATAAAATTAAATTTGAATTTTGTGTATTTGTGAATTGACCTAGAGCCTGGAAAATTTAGGTCATATATAGAAGGAAAACTCGAAACTCGAGCGTATCAATAATATGAAAACTGCAAGGCAAATCACTCTTTCTTTTGAAATGCTAATATTTAGTACCTTTGGATGACATTTGAGGCATCCTACAGCTGGAGCACAGACTCTCTGCAAGACACTATGTGGTGGGCATTGTCAGGGCAGCAAGGACACACACAAAAATCAGTCTTTACTCTTATACGGGACCTATAGTTTATTAGAACTGCACATGTATCTAATTACAATAAAGGCTAGAAATAAGAGCAATGATAATAGTACCAGAAATCTATGAAACAAAGTCTGTGTGGGGGGGGGGATGGAGATAGTTTTCCTATGCCCACACTTTTTTTTAAAAATCCAACCAAGGGATACAGTTTACTAACTTCTCAAGTTGAGCTTATAATAACTACAATATACTAAATGTTTGTCAAATTAAATTAAATTTAAATTATGTCAATTGTTTTTCCTATTTTAAGGTGACTCCGTTATCTATGCCTTTTGCTGAACTTAAATGTCTTTATTTCTTTTACACATACTTTAAATTATATTCATTGTTCTTGTTCAGTCACTATTAAACTAGTAAGATACAGTGATTAGTCAGGAGGGCTTGAGTATTCTTTATAATTTTGATCTACAATTTTGAATTTTAGAATAGATGGCTACTCAAGGAGTAGTAGTGAGTTTTGGGATTTTCTTGGAAGAATGTTACTACCACACAGCTGATATGAAATAAAACACAAAGACATAATAAACATTTCTAGATATCATACATGTATATCCAAAGTATGTTTTACTTTAATAAACTATAGTTCTCATAAAAGCAGAAATGCCTCTAAAAACTAAAAATAAATATCCAGCCCGGCTGGGCGTGGCTCAGTGGTTGAGCATCGACCTGGTATCCAGGCGATCGGGGTTCGATTCCCGGTCAGGGCACATGCCCACGTTGCGGGCTCAATCAATGACTCTCTCATCATTGATGTTTCTATCTCTCTCTCTCCCTCTCCTGTCCTCTCTCTGAAATCAATAAAGATATATTTTAAAAAAATAAAATAAAAATAAAAATAAATATCCAGAAGATGAAGCAAATAAGCAGAGGTGGCCCATTCATTCATTCATATCCTGAGAAATCTGGACCAGCTGGATTGGATGAAAATAATCGGGGATAAAAAAGTTTACCCTTCACAACAAAAATAAATACAACAGTTACCATTTTAACAAAAGGTTATGAGTTTGCATTAAAACACATTCCATGCAAATAGTTAAATATATGGGATATAAATTCAGGATTTTGAAATAACCTGATATTGTTTAATAATAAAGTGATTATTTATAATCATTATGTATCTGTGTGTGTGTGTGTGTGTGTGTGTTTCTAAATGAACAATTCTGCCTAGTATTCCCTTCTCTTTAATGCATTTTCTCTTTAATGTAGGGTCTTAAATATTACTTTCCTAGAGGAATTTAAGACAGTGACAAAATTCCATTTCAAATATGATTGTGAAGTTAATTTAAAAATACTTCTAATTTGCCCGGCCGGGCGTGGCTCAGCGGTTGAGCGTCGACCTAGGATCCAGGCGATCTGGGTTCGATTCCCGGTCAGGGCACATGCCCGGGTTGTGGGCTGCAGCCAATCAATGACTCTCTCATCATTGATGTTTCTATCTCTCTCTCTCCCTCTCCCTTCCTCTCTCTAAAATCAATAAAGATATATTAAAAAAAATACTTCTAATCCAAGGTCATTTTTTAGCAGCTTAATATTATTTATAATCTTCAATAATTTGCATGTTCATAAGACCTAAAAATATGAGTGTATTTTTACATAACATATAAGCTGATATAAAATAAATGAGGTTAAATAAAGTTGAGACTATATAACTAGAAAAAGAACAATGAAAAAACCCTAACTTTAGGGGAAAAATCTTAAATAATTTATTATGACCAGCTGAAGAAAAGCCACTTAAATCAGTTTAAAAAAAAATGATCTATACTCTTGATTGTATGATTTGAGAATTTAAGATTTCACTTATAATAAAATAATGACTTCAATGATCAAATAGCCCTGTGTCTGTTGTGACAAATGAGAAAAATAATATTAAGAAAAATTAAGTAATATCATCAATAACAAAAACAAAACAGGTCAATGCCAGAACTAAGAAATAGACTATCAAGCTAAAAACCCAGAACTCTCAGACTGCACCTCACTGAGATTTCAGTGATTTGTTTTGTTTTTCTGGTTCAGAGAGTGTTTGTTTGTTATTATTTATTTTAGGTTTTTGTTTTTGATTAGTTTGAGCTCTTTCTCAAGGAAAATTATACATAACAGAGTTTAAAGTTCACAAGAATCACAAGAGCTGTACAAAAATGTGAAGGAAACCTACAGGCTCTATAATTAGAAGTGATCTTGATTTGATTTCAAAATTAAATATTCATGTAGTGTGTTGTTGAGCCTCATATCCAATATGTTCCAAAATTTAGGGAGATACTTGGATGGATAGATAAATATATAGATATGAAAGGAATACATACATTTGTATTTTATAGATAAGTTTTATAAATAAGTACACATGTATTTTAACAGACTTTCAAAAGTCTGGTTAAAATGAAATGTTCAAAGATATATTTTTATATTACATAGAATATCTATGTACTTTACCAGTTATAAGTAAGCTAATTGTGAAATTATCAAATTGTTTCTTTTTATTTTCAAGTTATTTTCTGTCATTTGCTTTAAACTTGTTCCATTTCTGAATTCAAATGTCCCTACAACTTTCAATTGCCAGAGGAAAAGTCTTAGTCCAAACTCTTAAGGTACCCCCAAATTTTTGTTAAGCTCTCAGAATAAGATGTTATATGTACACATATAATCAAAACTCTCAGCGCAATGTTAAGCACAGGTGTTTACTTAGTGTGTTAAATTGGTGCCACAGATAATTTTTGAACATCATGCTAGATTTTGCAGAGAACAAAAAAAAAAGAGTAAAAAAAATAAAAATAAATTAATTAGAGCATAATGCACTTTTGTAAGTGGCATAAAGTACATAAATAAGAGGCAGAAAGAAGTAATTAATCTCCCTCTGTAGCTGTAAAAGTGAGCTACATGAAGAGATGAAACTTAAGTATTAAAGCCCAAAAAGGACATCACTGTTGAAATTATGGGAAGAAAATTATATAAAGCAGTTCCATATTACTAGAATGTAAACTATTAGCATGTCAAGTAGTTAAAGAGAGATTCATTTTATTTTTGTAGTAATTTGGCATTAAATCAATAAAATATAATCAAAACGAGTTATAAAAGAAAATGCGACAAATTAATTTAAACCAATTTTCTTATATCTGTATCAGTATGTATACAGCCTATTTACATTGAATGTCAAAAACATTATTTAAAGAGTCATAATTTTATAAAATATTTTTTAAAAGAACAAACAAAATTATTAGGGGATTCCTATTACTAGTATTAAACATACCATGATATAACCAAGAAAGGTAAAGATTTTGTGCATTTCAGCTCTAGTGAAACCATTACTTTTCCTTTTAAAAAGTAACCAACTTATTTAAGAATTTTTATATCAAAACTTCTTATTTTATTCACAATTCAAAATTTATAATTTTATTCACATTCTTTCACTTATGACTGCTATTAGATGCAATAGAAAAATAAGATATGTTTTAAATGGGTTATAAAAGATAATTTTATTGACAACCTCCTATCAACCTCTGACTTGTCTTATTTCCTTGTTTTAACTCTGTCACTATTGTACCTCATGATATAGCAAAGAGTCAGACATTATGTGTTGCCTGATCTCTTCTAGAGTACATTTTCAATATTTACATAGCACAAACTTGGACTTTTAAAGATTATTTACAATTACTTGACTCCGGTTTTGTTTTCCCTGTTTGATCATAATAGGATTGATGTTAGGAATCTAATGTATTTCCTTCTTATTTTATCCAATTAACTACTAAATCTGTGTGTTGCTGTATTTATCAGAAAATACATTATGGTTCAATTCCTCCATCACATATGCTAGAAATTTATAAATTTAATTCACCTGTATTCAAGAAAACACTTGCCATGCACATGTACAAAGGTAGATACTGAGGAAGACATAAGAATGAAAAAAATATGTTTACTTGTAAAAGTTTATAAATACTATGTCTAATAAAGATAAATTTTTTAAATATTTAATGAAAGAATTATTTTCTCTATGTTTGTCAGCTTCTTTTTTTTTTTTTTTTGGCTTTCTCTGCCTCCTTGCCCCCCCCCACACACAAACACACAAACACACACAGCTACTTAATTCAGAAAACAGTTTCCTGCCCCTCCTCCCTCCCACACTGATAACCCATAATCGTAAAATTACAGAAATAATAGCTCACATATTATAACATGAATATAAGTAATTAGTCTCACCAATTGCTCATTGTAAATAATTTAAAATTTTATGCACACTAATGTGCATATTAAAAATGTCAAAAAGAAAAACAAGTAGTTTGGTAGCAATAAATGTAAGACAACATGAATCACAAAAGGACAATGCATTGTAATGGGTCAGTAAATAACAAATGATGAAAAAAAATCTAATAGAAGTTAAACCTATAAATAGCTGGGCTTCCTGCAGTGGTGGAAAATTAAACACAGAGCAATTAAAGAAAAGTGGAGACATTTAATTCACATGGGAAGAAATAAGTGAACTTATCTCAATGCAGTCAAGAACAATAAGAGAATCAATACATTTTGTTCACAGATTATAGAAATGATTAATGTCTACTATTGTGAGATACATACATAGATGATATAGACAGACACAGATAGGTATAAACATAGGTGTAGATGTAGATGGAGAGGGAGGGGGGAGGGGAGGAGGAGGGAGAGGGAGATGTAGATGATGGAGATGGAGAGGAAGAGGAAAATGAAGATGTAAATGTAGATGAAGATATAGATATCGGATGTAGAGGAAGAGGAAGATGTAGATATAGATGTAGATGAAGATGAAGATGTAGATGCATTTGATAAAATAGCCAGTTATAATGAAAATATAAAATGAATCAACAAATTTTATTTATTTATTTTTATTATTATTATTATTTTTTAAAATATATCTTTATTGATTTCAGAGAGAGGAAAGGAGGGGGAGAGAGAGAGATAGAAACATCAATGATGAGAGAGTCATTGATCAAGCCCACAACCCGGGCATGTGTCCTGACCGGGAATCGAACCCTGATCGCCTGGATCCCAGGTCGACGCTCAACCGCTGAGTCACGCCCGGCCGGGCAACAAACTTTATTTTTTAAAAATAAACTACAAAATAATATGTAAAAGTAAATGATTTTCTTGTAGTTTCTCATATTAAGTTAGCCAAGTGATACTGCTAGTGTGATTTGGGCCTAGATTAGGGTATAGTGCTTATTGAGGGGTATTATTTCAATGTAAAAAACTAAAGAAATAAATGTTACTAACATTGTGAGCACACACTAGAGGTAAATTAGGTTGTGAACAGGCACAGAAAGAGGTAATATCACCATATAAGTGATTGTAATTAGAAGAAATCCTTACTATACTGCATAGCAATGTGCATTTTAATATTGCTAAACATTTTATACTGAGGGTAATTTTGAAAATGTGAACCAACAGAGTATAAGTGTTTGTAACAACGCTAGGCTATTTCAGGAGATCATGGCTTCTCTAAATACTGGAAGAGAATGGTAATTATAAAATTAGAACATCTACAAATTAGGCCAATGTGCTTCAATATATGTGTTTTGAGTACTACTATGTGCAAGACATTGTGCTAAACACTCAACAGGATGAGCATAAAAAGAAGCAGAGTTAAATAACTCAACCAGCAGCTACATTGGGGGAACTAAATAGGGCAAGTCAAGATATCAGGGAAATAGCTGCAGAAGTAAACAGTGATGAGAATTTATGAGGGAAGCCACTGTATTCAGCAGTAGAACATGTACCAGACAAAAGAACTCACACAGATGATGAATCTAAGACCTGTCTTAGCAGAAATAGGCCCTTCAGACACTGAGAACAATCACTTGGGTAAAACAAACACTTTTATCCATAAATCGTTCTCCTAGGAGGCACTCTTAAATATAAAAGTAATATATAGGCAGCACTATGATAAAAAATACACAAACATTATAACATTTGGAAAACATAATACCAGAGTTAGGTAATTATTCTGCATTGACTTGTGTCAGTTATATTGGACACATTGAATTCCCAAAATGGAATGATCCCTAAATAATACCTGCCCAACTTCAGGGTCTAGACAAATTAAACAGCAGCATACTTGGATTAGAGTCCCAATTAATGAGTTATCTGTATGATTTTAAACAAGAAACCTAACCTCTTAAAGGTCTCATTTTCTTGTTTGTGAAGATAATATAGGAGATAATATAGAAGTAAAATCTTGTCTCAGTCTGCTCATCTCTCTTATTCATGTACATCCAATGTCAAAGTGGCACAAAGTGTGCACTAAATAAATGTTTATTGAATAAAAAGAGTTGTAAAATTGCTGGTACATTGTTTCCACTTTGCAGGGTGTGGGGTTAGGCTGCCTTATGAAGCTGCCATTGCACATTGCATTAATCACAGCTGTGATTATAAAACTATTTATGAAGCATTTTTTCCTCTACCTGTAAACTAGACATAAATCCATTAGACCAAGACCCATGTCCATTTTTTTAATAACTCAATAAATATAGTCAGAATGTTTAAGACAGACACTCAATAACTTTGACTCTTTTTTTCTTTTTTTTCTTTTTCTTTTTTTTTTTAAATATATCTTTATTGATTCCAGAGAGAGGAAAGGAGAGGGAGAGAGGGAGAGAGAGAAACATCAATGATGAGAGAGTCATTGATCGAGCCCGCAACCCGGGCATGTGCCCTGACCGGGAATCGAACCCCGATCGCCTGGATCCCAGGTGGACGCTCAACCGCTGAGCCACGCCCGGCCGGGCTTGACTCTTTTTTTCAAGATTAAAAAACAAACAAACAAAAAGAAACAAACAAAAAAGATTCTTACTAGGTTGTAAGGGGTATCAGAGCTTGTGTTATCAGTAAGTACCAGTGATTGTCCTAAAACACAGAGAAGGTTTTCCCTGAGCTGATTAAAATGTCCTTCTTCACTGAAGCTCACAACACAAAGTTTGACTGTTTACACCTCCCTTTCACATTTATATTCTAATTTGAGTCATTTTACTCATTAACACTGAAACCTATGATCTAACAGGGAATTAAAGCAAGATGGTTCTTGCCCACATCATGTCCACAATTCTGCAGGAAATTGAGTCACTTGATTCTCAGAAAACTTGTGATATAATTAGGACAGCTATTTTTAGCTTCAAAGTACAGATTAGTGAACAAAATTCTAGAGATGTTTAAATGGCTTTTCCCAGATGATAATTAATAGGTGTCAAGGTCTTCTAAGAATAGGCTTATTTCTACACACTGAGTTTTTCTATGTATTTTTCTAATCTGTCATCAACCAAAACAAGCCTTCATGTATACTTCAAAACAGAAATCAATACACTGCTTTCTTTTCTTTTTAGGATAAACAATTTTAAACCTGTAAAACTCTTTATAACTCTTCTCTATCCTTTCAGCTTTGCCACACATTATTAAAGTTGAACTACTCTCCTGATGACTTATAATTTTAAAATATAGGCAACTTATAGATTATGAAAAAATGGGTATTTGATTATATTTTTAGTTGTAACTCATGACAAACTATGATAGAAGAGATCCAAACAACCAGTAGTCACTACCTTTTTAAAAGCTGAATATATTGAGCAGGCAATCCAAAACTTATAATTTATTTTTATTTTTCATAACACAGAAAAAAGCTTGTACAGGGTGTTTGCCCATAATAGTTAATGCATGAGGCCACCTCACACTTGGCATTTCATTTTAAATCATGTTCAATAACATCATGTTTAAAATGAAGGCAAGCTGTCATAAAGCAAGCTGGGGGTAAAAACTGTTTGGCAATTAAAAAGCTCGAGCACACTTACCAATTTGAATATTCAAGAATTGTAAATCATTAATCATAAGTAAACCACCTGCTGGGGACACTCTAACCCAGCAAAAAGATGTGCCATGTGCATAATTGTCAGTTTCAGATTGAATTTTTTTCCAGGGAACAATAGTATTCAAGTTATTTGGGTGTGACTTGTATTAATTTTGAAAATAAAAATAATTGTATTTCTCAGTATATTTCAAATATTGCAATAGTATTATTTAAAACAATAATTGTTTTATAGTCCATTAAAGTTTTAATAAATAGCTGACTTTTATAGGTGATGAAACACTATTTAAATTTTTACATTTTTAAAACACATCTATTATTGCAAGCAGAAAAGAAATTGGCTTGTTATAAACCTAAGAATTTTAGGTAGTCATACACTTGCTACTCAGCTTTCTTAGCATATATATGTAAACTTGTCACCTACTTTGGTCAGGACGCCAAACGGAATTGTTACAATAACTAGACAATCTTAGCTCTACTGAGAGTTTAGAATCAATTAAAAAATATGTGCTTGTGTGTGTGTGTGTTTCATGGTTTATTTATACAGAGGTAAAATGCATTACCTCTTTATTCAAAAATGGCTAAGAGCTTCTGGGTGGGAATTAAGCACTTGCAAACTTTAAACTGCAGGAGAAGAGAGGAAGAGGATTCCCTCCTCCACGAGGCTCTATGCACCAGCTCTACTTGAAGTGCTTCCCACGGCACAGACTAGCACCGGCACTTTGCTAACGGCGCAGAAGGCCCTAGGGTCTGCCTCCCATAGACTAGGCCCGAGCCTCGGTGGACGACACAGGGGTCCCACCATCTCATCCGAGGAGACTCAAAGACTGGCTTCCCCAAAGCTTCTCACAGAGGTGGGTACAAAACTGAGACGGTAGGGAACATACTTTTGCCTAATGAGAAACCAGAGACTTGAAAAAGCCAGTGCATAAATTTGTTGACCTGAAATCCACAAAAATGAAGTAACTTACACAACGTCAGCCAGGTGAAGCTATGCAACTATGATCTGAACTGAAAATCTGTCTGTAGAAACAAAGGTTTCCCAGGGTTTTGAGCATGTGCAATTTTTGGTATGTGCTATACTTTAAACTTTTGACATGAAACCCACACTCTAGTATATTTTTCACTATTTCTTAATGTTTAGATTTCACCAAGACTAATAGTACTTGCTAAAAATGTGGAATCTGGGGTCTGCCCCTGTCCTTGGGATATTTTTATGTTTGATGCTATCAATATAGGTAATTCTTAGATTAAACTTTAAAGCAAATGTGATTTGGCGTCCCCTAGAAAAAATGGAATTGCAAAGCATATGGCAAGGCTGCTAAGACAACTCTGATTTCTAGGTGGCAAGCACAATGGTTCTAAAGGGTGTGGATTCTAAATTCTCTGTAACAAGCACAGATTTATTTCTGCCACAGCCTCTATGACTTTCTAGCTTCTCACTCATCTGCATTCTATCTGCTTATTTTTTTATCTTTATTCCTACGGTTTATCTATATACTCCCTTTATTCTACACTATAGTTATTGTCTGATGACTGCTACATGTTAGTTATCAGACAATAACTTCTTTCTTCTTAGAGCTTTAAGATCACCACTACCATAGCTGTTCAAGCAAGCTCTCACTGGTCTATCTGCTCTGCCCAGATTGATAGCTCCCTGCCAATCCCCCTTCCTTGTTCATTTCTATTTTTTTAATAAATATATCTTTATTAATTTCAGAGAGAGGAAGGGAGAAGGAGAGAGAGAGAGAAACATCAATGATGAGAGTCATTGATCGGCTGTCTCCTGCAGGCCCCTGACCGGGAATCGAACCATAATTTCCTGGATCCTAGATCGATGCTCAATGGCTGAGCCACGCCCGGCCGGGCTCTTGTTCATTTCTAAATGCATTTCTTATCATGCCCTCTCCCATATAAGGTTTCTGATTAGTTTCCAATCTTTCAGAATAAACTCACTCATCCACAAAGCTCTGTGTTTTCTATTCCTCTCCTGAGCCTTATTTTGTGACTTTCTGCCCCCCACTCTCTCTGGTCCAGAATAACTAAAATTTGTAAGTTCCTCTCATTTGGCATATATCTGTATGCAAGTGGACTTTGCAAACGCGCTTCTGCCAAGAATCCTACTTTATGAAAACCCCACTCTTCTCTTCTTTCACTAACCTATCCTCCAGTTTGTAGGTCCTAGACTATCTCCACAGGGAGTCTTCTTGGAGCTCCATGCTTGGGTAAAATCCCTGTCATACAATCTCACAAACTCCTAGATGACACTATTCACAGCTGCAGTTTTACATCTTTTATGTAATTATTTGATTAGTGTCAGCCACCCCTCTGGGCCATGTCACCTTTAGCTTTCTTCAGCTTTCCTAGCCAGTGCTTGGAGCATTTTAGGAGTTCAGTGCATACATCTGTTAACCATATAAAAGATTAAAAAGGACCTTTATGTCCCTAAGGAATTGAAAATTATTCTATGGGCAAGAGGGTGACAAATGTTGTAGGCTGGGTATGACATGATCGGATCTCTGATGTAGAAGCACATTTCAGAGCAGCTGGAGATTGCACTGGCGTGGAAATAGACAGGAAATGCAGAGGTCAGAGAGCTACCTAACCTAGAGGTCAGTCTGGGCTAGAAAGAGTAGGGTCCAGGCGAGAAGAGAGGCCTGGGGAGCAGGAATGCTAGTGTTTGAGAGAAATACGGTAATAACAGGAATCATTAAGTGTATATGCAGAAACAAGGAGAGTGAGATATCTGGAATCTCTACATAAGGAGATTTTGGATAAAAGGACAAATTCATGGTTGAAAACAGTGAGTTGTCCATGAGAAGCCTTTGCCATCATTACGGATAGGTCTGCCGCTCAAAATCTAGCATCACCACCCCAGGGGTGGACGTGACAGAAGGGAAATGAGCTGCTATAACCTTGGTGTCATCCTCCTAACTACCCAGCTCAAAACAATGTCGTCAGGCAATTAATTCACGAAGTCCAGTGAGTCCTACAGAAAGGGTCTTACCCACACCATCTATTCCCGATACTTTAGTACTTGTTTTACCATATAGAGTTTCTTGGATATGTAGCCATGCTTCTTTATTTACATTAATATGATTTCTGGAAACTTGAAACCTCCTTAATTTGGCCACAAAAGGCCGCAGCGTCTCCCTTTCTAGATAGCTTCTCCCTTTCTTAAGCCCATCATTCGTTCTCCTGCCAGGCTGGCTAACCTTAAAATGCTGCCTTCGACTAAAAGGAACTTAGAGTGGTTCTGCTGTCTTTTACATCTAAGGCAAACTTGGCCTTTTTAAGGCCCTGAGCAATACACCTGCCTTAACTCTCCGCTCTCCCCAGGAACCCTGGTTAAGTGAACTGTACGATCACACGCAGGCCACTTGCTCTCCTCCTCCTGTCCCACTTCATGTCGGCTGCGTCAGCTCTTTAAGCACCTGGCAAAATCACATTCCCATCTCCTCCACAAACCCTCCCAGCCCCTCCTACCTATTGCACATTCTTCAGTGTCTATAATGCACCTTTCTTGGGAAAGCTTTGACATATTTCACTTTTAAACCCCTTTGGGGTTCCTTCCCACTCCTCCGCACTTTGGAACCCCGACTGGCGTGCAGCAAGGCATTTGGGGCATGCAGGCCCTCGGTGTGCTCCCTTTGGGATGACGGAGGGCAGGGGGGCTCTTGTAAACCACCACCACTCAGGAAAACAATAAAAACACCAGGATTTGCCAAACGATTTCAATTTAATGTCAACCTGACACATAAAAATCCACTGTTTTGCAGACTGACAGCTGTCAGAGGGGAGGGGGTTTGCCTGGCTCGATGAAAAAGGTAAAAAGATTAAGAAAAGAGAAAAAAAAGAAAAACAACTCATAGTCACAGATAACAGTATGGTGATTATCGGAGGGGGAGGGGTTGGGGGAGGGGGGAAAGGGGGGTAAATGGTGCTGGAAAGAGTCTGGACTTGGGGTGGGGGACACACAATGCAATATACAGATAATGTACTATAGAATTGTACACCTGAAACCTGTATAATTTTATTAGCAATGTCACCCCAATAAATTCAATAAAAAATGAAACAGTAATAAAAATAAGATAAAATTTAATGAAATCCACTATTGAGCAAACCAGGAAGATGAGTGGTGTTTTTCCTGAAAAACTGAATTCCAAGACTTTTGTTTTAAAAGTATACGAAGAAGCATTCAAATCTCCTGGCCAAGAACTACTTAAGATCTTGAAAATTCAATTTTGTGTACCATAATTGTACCATTTTTTACATCCTAAAGTTTACTTGATGGCCTCTAATTTGTGCCCATATTTCTTGACAATGTGATATATATTTTTTCTTATTATGAATGGCTTATTATAAGTTGTCAATAAATATATAATTTTACAAGTAAAATTCCATTTCATCTGAACCACTGAGTTTATGAGACATTGTGAAAACACATTTGATTGAGCTTTGTGCAGCTAATGAAAAATAGCTGCCTCATCTGAATCTCTATTCAGAATCTGCTCTCCCATAGGATAAAGGCAGTGACCTTGCGTGTGGAAGCCGTCCACAGACTGCAGGTGTTTGAGCTGGTTCAACATAAACACCTCCAGAAAGTAACAAAACAATTTCTCTGATGACTGCTATTTGGGAAAATTGAGCCATAATTGAAGATTTCTGAATTCAGTAATGCCTTATACCCCAACAAGTCACATAACATTTTTATACATTCATTTATTCGCTCATTCATACATTCAACAACTATTTGAATATATGTAAATATATTTGGAGCATGAAACAGACAAAGCTTCTGCCCTTGTGGTGCTTTTATTCAGAGCTGCTGATTTATATCAGTCACTATAACTTTGTAATTAACACAATCTACTTAGAGAACAAATCTCTAGCCAAACTATTTAGGTTGACAGTCCAGCTGTGAGTAAATTACTTAAATTATTTGTGCCTCAGTTTTCCTACCTAAAATGTAGGGATTATAACAGTATTTTTGTCAAAATATTTTCTGGAGATTAAATAGATTAATATTATTAAAACACTAAGAAAAGGTCCATCACATAGTATATAGTAAATAAATATTTACCACAGTAATATGTAAACTATTATAAGATTTACTATAAAGGATGTACATTCATTATAAAAATCAGTTGTTTACTACTGATGAAAAATAAGGTCTGATCTATATAAAAGTATTTGAATGGAAGAAAATGTGAGAAGGAGTGTGACTTTGGATGAGTTTATGTAAAAAGAAAATAGTAGGCAATTCTAGAAGAATGTAACTTTACATAGCCATTAATTTTAAAAAAGATACATTTTAGCTTCCTGACCTACATCTGCTCTAAGAACTTCCATCTGTATGTGTGTGTGTGCGTATGTGTATATATATCCCATGAAATAGTATTCCTCTATACAGATTGCAAACATAATAAACTATACATTTCCTTTTTCTAAAAATAAAATTTGAAATAAAAATAGTTGGTACACATTTTCTTTCTTAACATGTCTATGTTTTGACTCTTTTTTAAAGATCAAGTTAAATGAACACTAGGGATTTTATATGTACTTGACTAATTAATTGGAGCAGTTACCAATTTCATTGCATTTATTAAGAAAATTTTATGAGAACAATAAATCCTAGTTCATCAAGGGAAATTAAAACTTATGGAAGTTGGTACAAAGTAATAATCACAGCATGCTACAAGCCGAGGATGGCAGCTCATAGGAGGACACGTTCCCTTGTTACACTCAGTGATTCAGAGTCAACGTACGTTAATTTGCTCAATACTCTCCTACCATTTCTTGTTCTCTGCCATCTCTAAAAATGCACTGTTCAAAATTATCACCTTTCTTTTAAATTTCTGGAGGTGTTGATTTTGTGTGAGTTTGGGGAATAATATAATGCCATGGGCAAATTTCACTTATTAATTTCCTTAATTCCTTTTAAGTCCACCTGAAATGCAGGCCTGGCATTCCGACTGCAGCACTGCGTAAGGCAGGGAGTATCAGCTTCAGCTAATGAACGTCCCTGCTAAGCCTCACATTTAAGATGATTGGCACAATGTGCTTATAAAACTTAGCAGCATGGGGGTGGGGGGAGAAGTGGTGAAGGAAGGAAAAAACAACACTCATTAGGGGGAAAAGAGAACAGAGCCAGAAAAATAGAGAGGAAAGGGAAAGCTTCAGCTCTCGAAGAGAACTGGCGTCCTATTGAGAACTGGTGGTGCGGTGACAGACAGCCTTTGAAATGACCCCCGTGATCCTTGCCTCTGAATATTCATACCTTTTTGTAACCCACTCCTTTGAGTGTGGTCTGGACCTGGGGATTCATTTCTAAAGAACACAATATGGCTAAAGTAATGGGATGTCACTTCCGAGATTAGGTTACAAAAGATCCTGGCTTTTGTCTTGCTGGCCCTCTGTGGCTCTCTCACTCCTGCGGAGGGAAACCAGCTGCTGGGTGAGCGAGCCCAGTGGCCAAGGGAAAGCTCTGGACGACAGCCATCGAGGACCTGATACCTGCCAAGAGCTTGGAGGTGGGCCTCGGCTGGGCCTGGAGGCGGCTGTCTACACCATGACTGCAATGACTGTGGCTTTGGAGAGCCTCTGAGTCAGATGTCCCAGCTAAGACTTGCCTAGACTGCGGACTAACACAATTATGAGATAATAAATATTTGTTGTTTTGTGTAGACTATCATTTACTCCATTTATCCATATTTATCTATGCCAGCACGCATCCGTACATTTTCTGTTAAAATAGTAATCTTCCAGAGGACAGGCGAAGTAATGCCTAAGTTTTGTACACTGTTTATTTTAGAGAATAAATGCACATCAGTTATTTAATGTGTTCTCTTGACGAGTATAATAGGATTTTCTATCAAAATTAACTACTGATTTAAACTTCAATTACCTAAATAATTGCTTCAAATCCCTGGTTCACTTTAGCTCTGGGTTATTAGGTATGAAAAATTATTTATCATGCTTCAGGTCTCTTTTACTTGTCACTTAAAAAACAAAAACAGAAAAACCTTGCAAGCTAAACTCGAGAAATGCAAAATTGATACCAAATCATCTGTAATCTGTCAGAGAAAAACATCTCCCTTTCAAATCACAAGAACCAAAAGCATGAAATATCATTCTACATGGTTTCACTTACAGTTAATTCCACAAATTGTGATTAGTTTGAATATATGTAATATTAATAGCTTACTTTCTGCATCAACAGATGCAGACTTCAAAACTCTTGACTATTTGCTCTTCATTTTTAAAATGCTTGCTTAAAAGATACAGAATCAAGGGCTTTTCATGCTTAGAAAAATACAGATAACCAAATGTAATCCTATGATAATATACCTGTTCAAACCAGGTTATACTGATTGACATCTACAGGATATTTTAACAGATAAACAAATATGAAGAAAATAAAAACAACTTATGTGAATAACCACATATTCTGAAAATAAAATGTGCGACTATGCAAACTACATATCACTATAGTGCATTCCTGTATCAATATGATAAAAAAATTACAAGCCAAAAATATCCTGATCAAATACAGAAATCATTATAACTATGTATAATATATTTACTCAAATATATTTTGAGTACATACAATATGCCAAAAACCACTGTTATAACTGATGAACTTATTTGATAAGTACATAGCATTATTGTAGTCACTTAAATATGCAGTTTTTAAAAGATTTGTATATATACATAGCATTAAAACAAAAACAAGTATATAAATTGTCAAACATGACAGCATAACCAAGTTACACTGAAACATTTTAGAAATATATGTCTTTCACAGGCTTCTGCCCAGAAATCATATGTAATAGAAATTACAATCAGCAATTAATATTATTATTTAAATTATGTAACATATGAGTTAATATTTCTAGGACAAAAATTTTAAGCATTGACATGCTTTGATATGTCTCATTAATTTTATAAGTTATCAAATCTAAATATCAATTGTAACTTGCATCCTTATTTTTTGTACATATAAGAGAAAAATACCACCAATTAAACTCTAACACAATACGGATTTTAAGATGCTTCAGAAATTCAGATATTTAAAATAAGAAAAAAAAATGTGTATGCTATTTCAATGAAATATGATAATTACTTTACACGTCTATACAAAATTCTGCCAAAAAGCTTCAAGGTCTGTAGAGATCTGATGAAAGAAAGTGTTTCTTCTTTTAAAAAATCCACTAAAATCACATTTTTCAACTACCTTTTTAAGACAAGTTTCTATTTATGTACTTGTAAAAATATACATTGATTTTTAATGAACATCATTACACTTCAATTTTTCATATTGCTCAGGGAAGAAAATAATTTAGACTCCTTTTTAAAACTGCCAATTGCAATTTACCTTGGCTCTTTCTGGCTGGAGACAGTTCATAAGTTAGCAAGTTGAGCATTTTGTAAATGACAAAGAAACAAAATTACTAATAAGTAATATAACCCAATATTTTCCTACAAATAATACATTTAATATAGTTTTAGTAAAGAGGTTCCTAAAAAATTATGAAGGGACGTTCCTTTTTATGTACTCGAGTTACACTACTGGGAAGGGTATGAAGAAAAACATAAATAATGTTTGGGAAAATTGTTAGTATTACATTGTTTTAAATTTTCAATGAATAAAAAGTCTAAAACTATTGGGAAATTTTAAAAATAATAGCAAATTAAATATTACTGTGGAGACCTAGAGAAAATAGATATGACAATATTTTCTTCCAGATTCCTAAACCATGCAATTTTTTTGTACTGTCCAAGAAAGGCTACCGGTTTTAACAGGAAGAGCTGACTCTGGGCTCTAGCTGTGTGACCTCGGACAATGTAAGTCCTACAGACATCAGCTTCTTTAGTTGTGAGATGTACATTCCATACATACTTGGTTTTTTAGAGTGAAATAATATGTGTAAAGACTCTATTTCAGTGCCTTAAGTTTAACTGCTGTTCATTATAAAAAGAACTTGCATTATTTCAAAAGAACATACAGAGAATCTCATGTAGTGATCACTCAATAAATACTAACACAGTAGCAATTGAATTTTTCAAAGTATATTAAAGCAAAGAAAGCTCACCTTCCTTAAAATAGTCTCACAGAAATTATCAGTCCTTTTGGGTTCACAGTATAAACACACAACTAAATAGAACTGCATACATGTAATGTATCAGTTAGCCTAGTCAGTGTCCCTTAGCGGCCATTTGGTAATGTCAAGACATTTTTGATTGCCAAGACTAGAGAGGGTCTACTGCTGGCATCTAGTGTGTATAGTCCAGGGATGCTACTGAACATCTTAAGATACACAAGAGTGTCCTCAAAGCAAGGTATACCCAGCCCCTGAGTTGTGCTGTGGTTGAGTATTGCCTAGGTATTTCTGTAGGTAGTCATTATACCATGTAAACAAGTGAATTATCATGTATATAATGAAAGAAATATGCCTGAAAATGTAAAAATGAGCTACAGGTTTTTCTTTTTATTAGGAAACAAATAAGAAAAAAAGTAAGATTTTTAAAAAGTAGTTTGCCAGTGTCATTACATTATATGCTTGTTAATTGTTGGGTTTCAGAATCTGAGGTATTCTATTTTCAAAATCAAGTTTGTAACCATTAACACTTTCACTATTCTGCTGTAAGGCCATTCACTAGAGGCTCTTTCCTAAATGCTCAAGACTTGATCATTTCTGTGGAATCTGTCTCATTTCTCACCCTGAAAGGAGAGAGAAAACAAATAACATTCATAATGAACCTAAGGAAGTATTATAAGTTAGAAACTGTCATCTTTCTTGTTTTTGTTTAAAAATATACATTTTTAGTCTCCCACGTTGCCAGCAACCACGTCCCTGCAACCACACCCAAACGCCTGGCTCATAGCGAATGCCCAGGCATGCTGCCTGGCCTGGGAGGACGTCCACCTGCCAGGCCCTCTCCTGAGTGCTACATGGATCGAGCCAAAGAGCCACAAAACCTTCCTTCTAAAAGCTCCAGAATGTCTTTTGTGGTTGAAAAATAATCAATTACTTACTCAATTCAATTCAACAAATGTTTATTAAGCACTCATTCATTCTTATATTTTCTCCCCTTGTGGGCTGCTATCCTTAAGAGCAGTTGAGAAGCAAATGACTTCCATTTATTAAAGACTTTATTTTTAAGATGCTTAAGTGCAGTTCACAGCTCTTCAACTGTCTTACCCGGTCCCCAGAGGCTCCACTGTAGAAGAAATTCATGTGCCATCCTACAGAAACAAGAGTGATGTGTTCCTTTTTCATTTGTCAGGAAAAGATCACCATTATAACTAGGGGAGGGATGTGCAGAGTAGACACGGAGTGTCTAAATACATCACCTATTACTACTAGAAATAAGCATATTTATATACTTATAGTAAGATAATAAATAATGTAAATTTACCTTTCAAAATGCTATATATGTTAAGTTTTTGTACAGCATATTATATGTAAAAAGCATATTTTGTTTATTACATTTAATCACTTTTGGTTTATACCAAAACTTAGACAATACAAAAACCTGTTATATTTGGGGAGACATAGGCTCCTATTTCTAATAAGGACCACCACATTTTTTCACCACATTTTTTTCTTTTTGCTCCTGAGGGGCAGAAAGAGTAGCTGGATGTCAATTTTAAAATAAATATTCTTTATTTGGATCAATATACAGATGATTGCTTCCAAGAACGTTAGTCACAGTACTGCTGGGAACTGTCTCTGGATTTATCCCAGCCAAAAAGAGACAGAGCATCTTCTCTAGAGAACCCTCGTGGTTTCTTTTTTCCAACCTTGGGACTCAGACGAGTATTCCAATACACTCTCTCTGGAAAGTCAAAAATAACACCCTATCCGTCATCTGTCTTGGAGCCAGGGTTATGTTTCTCTTACAGAAGGATTAACGCTTTAGCATTTTGTAAGGTTGTTTCAAAGTCAAGATGCCGAGTCTGTCAGAAAGTACTACTGAGGATACTATGAAAGGCACTTGATTTCCCTTAATTAATAAGCACAGCCTAACCGGACTTTTTCGACAGCTCAAAGTTCTGAACAGAGCTCATCCTCCTGGTAGAAAAGCTCTGAGGTCTAGGACGTTTATCTTGACCAATCCAACCTTCTAGACTTCACAAACATTAAAATAAGGGCTTATTAAAATCAAATGGTGCACTTATTGCCTATACAATAAACTTCATTTGCTTCAGCATGATGTTAAAAGCTCTTACCCTTTAAACCAATCTAATTTCAAACAAATTTTCTAAGTGTCTTTCCCTCTTGGGTGCACATAAGGAATTATTTTATGTTCTGTTTTTTTTTTTAGCATGATCTTTTTGAAACTATACTCTTTGCCACTGTGACTCAAACACCTTTTAAAAATATTATTTCCCTAAGGAAAGGCAGAATATCTTGTTCATTTTAATATTGCCCGTAGTGCCTAAGACTATAATTTGTACACAGTAGAATTCTATCAAATGTTTAGAGAACTGAAAATAATAAGTGAAATGAAACAAAACACATCAGTATATTTTCATTACAAAAAGAAAAGAAAAAAAAAACAATGGAAAAAAATATCGGGTCATTTCTCAGACCTAAAAGGTAATCAGTTGTTACAGGAACACTGGCCTAAGGACAACAATCATTTTCTGCATTATCCCATTTACCAAAATACATGCCTACACCTGCATGTCTTTGCAAACTACTGGCTTCTTAACTATTAGGAAACATGCTCACAAATCTATTGAAACTCCTAAAGAAAAGGTCACATAATCTCTCAATCAGAAATCCAAGTATCTTTCTCATTTCTTACCTTTGTCAATGTGCTTGCTGTTTGCCTCTCACACAAACATATCAAACCACTTTCATTTCTCGGCTCCTGTGACATCTTACTTTCTCAAATCACTCCTAACTCTCTGATCACCTACTTACTGTTTTATTCATATCCTGCCATTTAAACACCTAAACAGCTATCTATTTTTAATCTTTATTCCCATACCTTTTCCAGCTAACATTATTTTATCTATTACTTTATGTCATACAGGCACAGCCTTTACTTTTTCTAAACTTCAAGTCCCACTAAGTAAATGTTTATTAAATTAATTGTATTGAATATATTATTCTCTTGCTGTATTATGTCTGTCACAATCATAAGAAAATACCTCCATTCCTTCCTTGGAACTGTGTTCTGTGTATCAGGTCTCACATTACAGCCTCTGCAACCTTCAGGGTTTAGATAGGTTTAATATCTAATAAGTAAATATTGCTCATTTCATAATGCACTGTACAGTTCAACTTATATGAAATAGTATGATTTATGAAGAGATTGGTTTATTATCTTCAAATCTAAACATACACAAAATAGCCATTAATCCAAATAGCTGACTCAGCAGAAAGCTTTCTGAAGGCTCTGGTGGGACTGCATTAATCATCAACGGGTTAGAAAGTGTCTCAGGCATGGAAACTATTGTGCATCTGGCTTCGCCAACACCCAGCTACATATAAATGGAAATGTAACATATTGCTTGCTCTTTTTATCTTTGTGAACTATTTAAATAAGTTTGGAAAAGATAGTACCCTATCATGCTTTCTCATAGGATAGTATTTCAGGACTGCAATTATAAAGAACAACAAAATGTTTTTCCCACATATGCTCTATTTTTATCATTGTTAGTATTAATAATCACCTGGGGCAATCATCTATGCAAGTGAATTTTTCATGAAAAATAATAAAAGTATGTACATGGTTCAGTAAATGAATCTCAGATGCACAACCACAGTTGACAGGTTTTAGCCTCTAATCTAATGCTTTAATACTGCTGAGGCATCACTGATGTGGTTTCTGAAAAGCTAAGTATTAGTCTGAGAGTATCATTTTTGTTTTCATCATCTGGAAAGCAGGATTCAGAGTGCATCTTGTGTAAACTGCAATTATACAATTATACATAGCATGCATTTTAAAGCCATTTTTATATAACATTTTACATAATTGAATTGTATTCACTTAATTTTTTTAGTAAGGGAAATGAATGATAAAGTCTAAACACTAGTCACTAAAATTAAAATAAAAAAACTTGGCTTCTAAATAGCGACATAATGCTTCTAAAAGTTATCAGGGAAAGAAAATTCCAAATTCTAGATTAAAAATAAGAGTTTTAATTATAAATTAAATTATAATTTTTAAGGTACTTAACCATAAAAATTGCTGTTTTTAAAATGTTTTATTTTGAAATAATTTTAGAATTACAAGAGAGATGCAAAGTTAATATAGATGGTTCCATATACACTTTCACAGATTCCCCTAAAGTTAGCATCTTACAAAATAGTAGTACACTTATCAAAATTAAATGTCATGTTCTTGGGTCCATACTGATATACCATGTTACATTTAGTTGTCATATCTCCTTAGTCTCTTCCAATCTGTGATTTAATATAATTGACACTTTTGAAGAGAAATGGTCAGCTATTTCATAGAAAGTCCCTCAATTTCAGATTGCCTGATGTTTTCTCACTATAGATGGGGCTATGGATTTTAGGGAAGACTACTACAAAGGTGTAATTCCTTTCCTATCATATTATATTATGGGTACACATATCAATGTGACATTACCCGTTAACTTGGATGTCTTGGTTAAGGTAGTACCTGTCAAGTTTCTCCAGTGTAAGGTTATTATTTTTTTCTTTCCAGACTCCATTAGGAGTCAGTAAATCCAGCCCTCACTCAAAAGGAAGAAAATTAAGCTCCTCTTCTTGGAGGCGATAGTATAAAAAAATTGTGGACATATGTAAAAGCACCACAATCATTTATAAATATTTTGCAGAAGATACTTGAGGCTATACATATATTATTTTTTTTCCTTATAGATTTGCCATGATTTAGCATTCAATTTACCATTTTGTTCCTAAAAATATATATGTATTATTTAATATACATTATTTAATATAGTGATATATATTGAATATATAAATTATATATATTCTTTTAGTTCTTCTCTTAGCTATTTGATTTATATTATGGTATCCCCATATCTACTACAGGATTCTTATGTGGTAATGTCGAGAGCAATGTTCCCTATAGAAGAAAAAATGGAATATTGTTAAAGAAATTGATGGAATCAAATCTGTTTATTGACTTTTTGATACCTCTCTGAAAGTTTAAGAAAATAGTGAATAAAGTAAATGGAAAATTTGCCCATGGAAGAACTTTAACCAGCCTTGACTAAATTTACACTAAATATTCCCTTACCAATAAAGAGGTTTTCCCCAAGATTTTCAAAGGAGTGGTAACTTTACATCAAATTTTCAACTCCTCAAAAAGAGTGTCATCAACTCTTCAAGTATATTTGCCCCCCACAGTCACTCTCTCTCATATAACTCTATTTTCTAGCAAATATTAACTTGTTTATTTTTTTCCTGTCTCAATGGAAGATAAGCTCCAGAAGACCATGGATCCTGTTTATGTTTTTCAGCTCATCCCCCAACATGGAGTCAATATCTGCCTCTTAGTTGACTTCCAATATATTTTATTCATTAATTGAATGAATTAAAGAACCATGAAATGGGCATCTTAGAATAATTATTTTTATAAAATCTCCAGTTGCATTTTCATCTTATAAAAATCAACCTACCCCCCCTCTGACAGCTGTCAGTCTGTTCTCTGTATCTATGAGTCTGTTTCTATTTTGTTCGTTTACTGTGCTTGCTAGGCTACACATATAAGTGAAATCATATGGTATTTGTCTTTCTCTGACTGGCTTATTTCACTTAGCACAATGCTCTCCAGGTCCAACCATGCTGTGCCAAAGGGTAAGATTTCCTTCAGTTTATGGCTGAGTAGTATTCCATGGTGTGAATGTGCCACAGCTTCTTTTACCCACTCATCTGCTGATGGGCACTTGGGCAGCTTCAGATCTTGGCTATTGTAAATAACGCTGCTGTGAACATAGGGGTGAGTATATTCTTTCAAATTGGCTTTTCGGGTTTCTTGGGATATATCTCCAGAAGTGAAACTGCTGGGTCCTAAGGCAGTGCCATTTTTAATTCTTTGAGGAAGCTCCTCACTGTTTTCCCTAGTGGTTGGTTGGGGGCTGGGTGACAAAGGTGAAGGGGTTAGGTAGTACCAGCTGGTAGCTGCAGAACAGCCACAGAGATGAGGTCCGCAGTGCGGGGAAGGCAGTAATGTTGAAACAACTGGGTCTGGGGCCAGGTGGCTTCCGGGGGCCACTCAGTAGAGTGCATGGTTTCCTGGCCACTTTGCTGTACATCTGAAACTAGTGTGGAATGGTATTGAATGTAAACTTTGGTTCAAAAATAAAATAAAATATTTTTAAAAATCAGCCTATCTGACTTTGAGTAGGTACGGCATCCTCCTTTGTTTGCATAGCTCTCAGTTTTACCTTCATTTAACTGTCATTGCATTATTTCTTGTTATCAATCAGTGTTTGTGTTCAGAATTGCTACATTCATTTAATTCCTTTAAGTGAATTTCTGGAATTTCTTTGTTCAGTTACTGCACATTACTTTATGTACCACTTTCTTAGAGGATGAAACATAAGCTATATTTCCTCTACCTAATTCTGAAAAATTTTCCAATCACATTTTCTTCTAGGTGCTAATGACATACACCCCGAAAGTGACAGTATCACCTATTCCCTCAGGATTTGTCTCTATCTCAGCAAAAAAACCTTCAGAATTACATTTCAGGTAGATGATAAATAAAAATCTGAATTATATTTAAAAATAGTGATCCCATTATAATAACCTGGTTATTATTTAGAGGAAAGGAGCAACGGGGAGACTGAATAATAGAGGCATGCCATTTATACAGCTTTGCCAGGAAGCTGCAGTTAACAGTCTCCAGGTCTGTTCCCCTCACAGATGGCTGGGGGAAGGGACTGGACAATAGGTGCATGCCCAGGGAGGTCTGGGTGACACGGGAAGATGCTTATCTGTAAGTCACAACTGGAAGCAAATCAGTGGCCAGACTAGGCGTAGCCCACTACAAGAGCTCAAAATCCAAGATAATTAACTCCTGAACGAAGAAAGTTGGCTCTCTCTTGCTTTCCTGTGCTCTTGGCCCTTTGCTCTCTTGGGATTCTTGTTGCAAGAGCCACACTCCCCTCATCTGCCCACATGGCTCACAGCCAAGTGGGACCCACACAATGGACTGATGGACTGAATCTAGCCCGATGCTACACTGGACTCAACTCCACCGTGGAACGGAAACTCTAGACACCGGCCCTGCTTTTAGCTCCACTAAACCCCCAGCTACATATTTCTCAGGACTGGTTTCAGTGACATGGGACTTTGCAAACCAAGAAATATAATTTCACACAAATAAAAATCATTCCTTCTCCCATGCGAGTTGTAGAAAATTATTTTTCTGAAGATATCACGAGAATCCCACTCCCACTAGTGACAGAGGAACTCTGTCTAATCCCCCAGCAACAACAGCACTGTGTACTTGAAGTCCAAACTGTACTCTCATTCTTTACGCTTCAAAAAGACAATTTACACTTACCTATTTCTAAAATTTTGATACAGGTATTGATCAGTGTTGAACTCCTGAAATATAACATCCTGAGGGGTGTTTTTGAACAGTATATTAGAAATCCTGCAGAACTTTGTGAATTATCAATGGCAACAGTGAAAACTAAACATGTGATTAAGGGGAAAATGACATCTAGGTGTTTAGAAGTAGATAACTGCAAAAAGAGTAAGGTGGGCTTTTTTACCCTTTTTTTCAGCCTGAAAATATATTTTCTAGGTCCACCTTTCTTTTAGATATCAAAGGTAATCTTGTCAATGAGGCACTTAACCCTGTATAACCTACTATTACTGTGCTTTTAATTATGCTTATTTGTCTGCCTGCCCAGCTAGATAGAATGTAAAAGAGGTATTATTAATTTATTATGTAGTGCAATATAATACCAAAATATCATACATGGTATGTTTCTGTGTTTCTAGGACTGTAATTTGTAGATTTTTGCATTCCCAGTGCCTATAGTATTATTTTGCATATTGTCGATGCTCAATACATAGTGGAACTATGAAAGTGAGTAAAGTACTAAGGTAATTCTCACAAATGACTGAAGCTGAATTTGTACATCCTATTAAATGAAAAAGATAATCTCAGCATAACACTAAGATGTCTGGTTTAGAATTATATATGCAAAATAGAAACCAAATTTAGTTGTGGGTTTCAGGTTTTATTACATATGTTTGACCATTTGGTGTCAATTTCTAAGCATATGTGGAAGGAATCTATCCAAAAACTATCTTCTAAAGACTCCAGTACATGGAGTTGAAGTAGATAGTAGCACCTTCTAAATAGATCCTGCTACACTTAATTCATTAAGAAAAAATACTATCCTAATAACATGACCCTAGACACTGTATATTCAGAAAAATTAGAGAAATTAAGTGGAAATGATATTTTTTGCACTAATATTGCATTCATGCTTAAAAAGCAATCCATTTTTTTATATCACAAATGTAAGAAGGAAACCAAAACACATACAAAAATGCAAAAAAAAAAAAAAACCCTTTACAATATAGCCAGTTTGTTATAAAAGCCATTTACTAAATGTATACATGCTACAGGGAGCCATGTTCTTACACACATATCTTTTCCTAAATTTTACTAACATCACACATTTGGATATGTGTGTTCTCTGTCCACTGATTAGAAGCAACACCTAGAAAGAAAAAGATGCTGAGGCAGAGCATTTCATTTACTGCAGCTGATAAGGTTGACTGAAAGGCAATCCAGAAAACCTGAGAGAAAAATTAAAATAGAACAAAAGTTATATTCAAATATTTTTATAATATATGAAGACATCCAGATACTTCCATAACTAGGTAGTGCATCACTGTCACTTCATTTTCAAAGAGCTCACCTGCACATTCGTAATAACTGAACTATCAGGAAAGGTAAGATTTTATTGATATCATTTATTTAGTCTTGGAAATATACAGCATGTTTCAACTGATTTGTGTCAAAATTAGTACCTTTTGTATTCAAAAGTAAAATTTTAAGTTTTCTTATTATCATTCAAGTGTAGCATTCCAAGTATAAATGGAATCACAGTATTGCAGTTATCACAGTATCACAGCTTTTGTCTTTCACAAGATGACATTCAGAACTAAATTAGTTATCTGAGGTTTAGTTATCTGAGGTTTAAGTAGACTGATGGAGTTTTACAGTTTTTTTGTAAGTTACGAATGTTCAAACCTATATAAATGGGATCCATTTAAATATTCAAAAATAAAGGTAAAATTTTTATTTTATTTTATTATTTTTTGTGACTTAAACAACAAACAGTCATTTCTCACAGTTCTGAAGGCTGGTAGGTCAAAGATCAGGGAGCCAGCAGATCTGGTGTCTAGTGAGGGCTCGCGTCCTGGTCTGCAGATGGCTAAAATTTTTAAATTCATTTGTTTTCATAATATTCTAATTAAAAAGATCAGTATTGCATTAAAACTCTGGATTTAAACATAAGCAAAATAAACTTTTCTATAAATTTCTGCAGGCTTTTATTAAAAACCTCCAGAATTAAGGAATTACGTGATACATGGGCCTTTACTGTTAGAATTTCTAAATTTGTCTAATTTCTTATTTAAAAAGGTATAGCATAATGTATTGCAGATTAATAGGTAAAATGTTTCTAAAAAAGACATAGTAAAGAACAGAATTCAGCAATTTATTAATAACCTAAAGTTATCCCAATAATCTAAAGGTATTATTCCAAACAACATTTTATATGTAAATATTTAAATTCCCTATTAATTCATAAATCTCATATATAATATCTAACAATTATGAAAATTCAAGAAAAGTAAAAAATGTTCTTCAGGTTATATTTGGTTGGGCTTCCTAAGTAAATAGTTTTAATTTAAGCCATTGAAATACACATTACACAAAGTGCAACACTTATTGCTCAACAACATATATGGAAGAAAGATTAATGTCCTCTCTGTTTATATATTACATCTCCTAGCGTCAAATAAATTTGTTGTCGTTCCCAGATTGTAGCAAACTAGATACAGGATACGAGATTACAGATTTATATGAATATTAGCATGGGCAAATAATTTCTAAGGTCTAATATTAAAAAATATTAGCTTGAAAGAAAACGGCTGCTGACTCACATGTAGACAGGAGTTCGCTCCCCTACACCACACCCGGAGGGACTAACGAGTCTTTCTTTCTCCCCCAGTGGTTTTTAGACCATCAATTGGTTCATGGAAGAACAGAAAAAAGGAAAGTGATTGCATCTTATGTAGACGTGAGCCACAGCAGATGAACAAATATTCCTGTTTTAAAAACTCAGGCAGTCCCTGTTCTCAGGACTTGTGAGGCCTAAGCATGGGACACCAACTACTGCCCTGGGTGTAGACAAGCACATCCTGTCTTGTACGCACATGCCCTCCTCCAGCCAAAGCTCAGTTTGCCCCAGATTTATGGCTGCAAAGTCTGATGAATGGGCCATAAGCCTTTGGTTTTCAAAATATACATAGCATACGCTTTTAACATCAAAGAAAGCTGTTAAGTTTTGCTTCTCTCTTTGAGTCGGCATCTCATCGCTTCATTTGGACTCAGAAAGTCAAATCTTGCCAACTCTAGTCTTATATGCGTATCTAAAGAAGGAAATAATTTTTCCAGTTTTATCTTTTGTGATAGTTTCATCAAACAGATATCAAAAGCCTTCAGAGCATTAGTCAGGGACAGGGTGATTAGTTTCTCTCTTTATGATGGTTAATTAATATAAAAGGGATGGAAAGAATCCTTAATCCCATTACACTTGATCCATCACTTAGCAATGCTTTTTGACTCTTCAAGGTAAAATCTGCATGTGAATTTCCCCAAAGCAATCAAGTCATCAGTTTCAGAAAATTATAAAAGCCCACAGCAAACTGTACATCACTGGTAGAAAAAAGTGAGGTTTCTGACATTCATTTAAGAGTATCTCGTTGAATATAACTCAAAGATATCAAGTTAAAATTATTCCTAGTAGAACTGACCTAACTTTACTTCAGTATATACAATCCAAGAAGAAAGGCAATGCCTGCATATCAAAAGATATATCCAAAAGGACTAGATATAAATCTACAGACGGTCCTTATGAGTTGTGGCTCACAGAAGTACATGCGGTGTTGCAAACTGACAAAGCAGCCTCCTAAAGCAAGCCTTTCTCAGGATGCTCAAGACAACTTTCAAAACCCATGAAATGGGTCTATCAAGACTGCGTATTGGCCTGATCCACAGTTTGAAATGTTATCGGTTTGTTTTCTTGCCTATTTCCACTTTCTAATGCTGCGGTATCATAAGATTAGGATATGAATCAGATCAACTCTAGTATCATTTATAGAAATTGTTCGATGTAACACACACACATACACACACACACACACACACACACACACAGGTTTATCAAAATTTCATTTACTCTCATTACTTCCCAATTTTGCATTACTTCATTTTTCATTGGAATAAGCAATTATCTATTTTTTAAATTGTGGTTAAGATATATTTATTATTCTAATCATTTTAAGTGTACAGTTCTTTGGCATTGAGTAAACTCACCTTATTATGTAACTATCACCTCTATCCATCTCCAGAACTTTTTCTTTTTCCCCAATTGAAAGTCTGTACCCATTAAACACTACTTTCTCATAGTCCCTCCTAGCTCCTGGCAAGTGCCATTCTACTTTAAACACACACATACACACACACACGTTATTTATTTTAGAGAGAGAGGAAAGGAAAGGGAGAGCACCCACTACTGGGGATCAAGCCCACAACCTGAGCATGTGCCATGACAGGGAATCGAACCAGTGACTGGATGAGCTCAACCAACTAAGCCCAGCCGGTGTGGCTCAGCAGCTGAACATCGACCTAGGATCCAGGAGATCACAGTTTGCTTCCCAGTCAGGACACATGCCCGGGTTACAGGCTCAATCCCCAGCAGGGGGTGTGTAGGAGGCGGCAGATCAATGACTCTCTCTCATCATTGATGTTTCTAACTCTCTCTCTCTCTCTCTGAAATCAATGAAGATATGTTTTTAAAAAATTTAAAAATGAATAAAAATTAAACACACACACACATTTTTATTTATTTTAGAGAGAGAGGAAAAGAGAGGGAGAATACCCACTACTGGGGATCAAGCCCACAACCTGAGCATGTGCCATGACAGGGAACCGAACCAGTGGCTGGATGAGCTCAGCCAACTAAGCCACACCAGCCAGGGCAACTGCCATTCTACTCTGTGTCTCCATCAATTTCACAGCTCTCAGAACCTCATACAAGAGGAATCACACAGATATGTGTCTCTTTTTTGACTTACTTATTTCACTTAGTACGATAATATATTCAAGGTTTCTTAGAAATTCTTCTGTTGATGGAAGTTTGTTACTTCCTCCTTTTGTAAATGTCGCTGCTATAAACTCAGGTGCACAAATAGCACCTTGAATCTTTGCTTTTGTTTCTTTGGGGTATATACCCAAAAATGAAATTGCTGAATCATGTGGCATTTCTATGTTGAATTTTTTGAGCTATTGCTGAACCAGTTTATCACAGTGGTGCATGTGGAAAGTATTTTCCATTTTCCATCCCTACCAGCAAAGCACAAGGGTTCCAGTTTCTCCACATGCTCATCAACACTCTTATTTTCTATTTTTTTGCTGGTTTGTTTGCTTGCTTTTTTATAATATCCATCCTAAGGTTTGTGAAGTGCTACCTCATTGTGGTTTATTTTGGATTTACCTAATGAGCAGTGATGTAGAACATCTTCTCATGTGCTGGCCATTTGTATATCTTCTTCAGAGAAATGTCTATTTAATCCCTCTGCGTATTTGTTAATCAAGTTTTTGTTCTGATTTGTTGTTTCTCTTCTTCTTGAGCTGTACCAACAATCTCTTGAGTACAGAATCACAAAACTAAAGCCTAGGGCACAACTGATGTCCTATTGTCTCCATTTCCTGATCCTCCTACATCATTTTATTAGATGAATAAAATCTATTCCTTCATACTACATTTAGACATGACTGGGAAATATTTCTCCAACTCTCACAATGCCAGTACTGAAATTCAGTCCACTTAAGAGAGCAGGTGATTTCCATAGTAAATGTATTTTTATATTAAGTAAGGGATAATTAAAAGGCAAAAATACTGAATATTAGTTGAATTCAATTCAGCTATTTGGTTCTCTTAGGTTCACCCTTATGCCTTTATTTGGCCACTAAAAAGAAAAAGTTTACGTAAGAAATGAGTCAGCTGTTGATAAGAAACTTTAGCAAGCGTTGCTTATGAAGAAAAAACCAAGCCACATTAATGCAGTGAAAAAATGAAAGTTTTCCAACAAATGGTGAATCCCATTTTTTCTGAGCATTTCTAGGCAGAAAGCAAATAAATAAGCAAAAGAAGACAAACAACAAACCTGACACCTTATCCACTCACAGGTTCCACTCCCTTTCTTCTAGGGCACTGAAGGCACCCTCCACTACCGGAAAGTCTATTATATCCAAGAAGGATTAGACTCTAGTGCTTCTCAAGAAAGCACGGAGCCACCGTTTACAAGTTACAATGAGGCAACTTCCAGCTCAATCTAATAATGAGCTTTCTAATCCCGGGAACTGCACAGTAATGGCATGGGCTGCTCGGCAATGGAGTGAGCTCCCCGCGCATTTTCAAGGATAAACAGGAGAGTCAGAAGTCGGGAGCATCACAGAGGGTTTTCACTGGCCCGGAGGTTGAAGCAGGCAGCTTCCCGAGGGCCTTGAAAGTCCTGCGTTTCTCTGATTCTAAGGCTCTCTGAAACAGCGTGTGGAATAATAAATAGACAAAGATTTTACCCCACAGTAAACTAGCAGTCCAAGGGAGATAGAAACAAAATGACGTCTAACAGCAACACAACCGAGATGTATGGGTGGGAAGGCTATTCGCAGAGGAATCAGTCACTATTTCGAAATCCATTGATTTTAAGAGCAGATTTTCCTTGTAGCTGCAGCCTTAAGAATGGATTTGTTTGTATGACCGCAGGGCTCAAAGGCCTCATTCCCTTATGCTCCAATAGATTTCCTTTAAATAGTACAAAATCCCTTGCTCTTTAAGATGCCTTCTTATCATTGTTTCTTGTGGGCTGCCAAATATATTTGTTCATGTGTATACAACAGTCCAGAAATGTATCAAATTGTCAGTCACTCAACAGAAACATACTCAGTACCCTAAAATGTCAGAGGGACATATTACATTTGGTTGACAGAACATAAAGAATCTTAAACAAAAGATTGAATTAAATGAGTAACACTTAGATCAGAAAAAAATAAACTTGTTCAAACATAAAATATTCCATATTGTTATATGAATGAATTAAAAAGCATTATTTATAATTTTTAATTACATAAAATATTTTTTAAAGTTTTGAATCAACTTATATCAAAATTATATAATTACAATATATAATAGATATTCATTATACATATTATATATATACATATACATATACATATATATCAGAGATTTCAAGGTCCAGAGGCTGAATGTTTCAATCACTGAATATATATTTAGAGGTTAAAAATATATATATACTCAGAGGTTGAAAATATATATACACACTTTTTTATCTCTTACTGCCTTTGTCTTATTTCAGGTCTTTCAATCTTGAAGCATCTTTCAATTGCGGCAGCCCTAGATCAGATGATTACCTACATCCGTCTTTTAAAACATTCCATTTTTAGCCATTGCCTGGAAAATAACATTCAAACTTCTTCGCCTGGCCTTCAGAGGCTTTCACAGCTAGTTCCAGGAGGTGCCCCTCGCTCCGCACGCCGGCCGGGGCCTCACTGTCTCCCCGGGGCAGGGCCTGCGGCCTTGCTGAGGCTGCCTCTTCCACCTCCAGTCTCCTCATCGCTTCTTCCAATCAGCGTCCCATCATCTTCAAAGTCTTCTAAATGCCATCTTACTCGCTTCCATTTAGGCATTTCATCTCCAAGCTCACCGTCTAGATCTTATCCCTGCTATTTAAATTCTATAAATTCTACACTTTTATCAGAAGAGTTGCTTTTATAATGCATTTCAGAGGACTTAGTGTCTTAAGGATTACACCTTGTATTGGTTTTTATGACCGCCTCCTTATTTCCCTTACATTACTTTGCTAGTAAAAGATCAAAACTCTGTGTTTAATTGAATTATCTTTTTACAACTGAAGAAACAAAAGTGAGGACTGTTAAAAAGTCCCGCAGAAGATTGGGATGGGCATTATTGGGTGATTCTAAGAATAGAAACAGGCTCACCCATGACTGCAGTCTGGTGATCTTGCCATTAGAGGGTACTCATCCCCAGGTAACCTAATTTTTTTTGACAGCAGGCAATGCTCCACAACTGTAGTACAAAAATAATTACTTAAAGGCACACCAATGTGAGACTAATTTATTAGAACAATGCATTTAACTTTAGTTTTCATTTAGATTTCTATAAATTGCACAAGAAAGTAAAAATATTTCTAGCTTAAAATTAAAGTGTATTATCAGCTTAATTATGTACTCTTCTTGGAATGTAAATTGGGACAAATCATGGGGTTTTAGAGACACAAAAATAAGTCAGGTGCCGTATGCATAATGTTTATATGCAATTGCGGCCTGAGACTCAACATCACACCACGAGGGTGCGTTATACTGTTTGTTTTATTTGAAATTATATTTCAGGGAATAAGTAAAGTATTCATATTTGTGTTGTTAAATTGTTGCTAAATTAAGAAAAAAAGTTATAACCAGACAAATAGTATTCTTTAATTCTTAAATCTACTCATAAGGATGGCAACTTATATGAGGTTGCCTAGGAATGACTAAGAAACAAATATAGGTGATTAAACTGAGCTCCATCTCCTCACCTACGTGTCAATAATCAGGTAGATTAAACATTCTGTGTCTCATCTCTATAATAAGGATTACTTTCTCACCTCTATAATAAGGATTACTTCAGTGGAAGGTCATAAGGATGAATTAGTATGTACGAAGCATTTTAAATATAAAAAGCTATTTTAACTGCATATATATGTGTGTATATATATATATTTTTTTCTTTCCTAAGAATAATTTGTCTTTTAACATACACTAGATAAAAAGTAACCCTTAAAAATACAACATATATGAAAAACAATGGTTCTCTTACTTTAATGAAAAATCCCAACATAGTTTTAGCTAATTATCATGAAGCCAGCAGTCACTCTGAAAACTCTTCCTAGAAACAGTATGTTTCAATGATTTTGGCTGGTTTATTTCTGACCGTTATTACAGTAGCTATTCAAGTTAAGAATTCTTGGGTGCAAGTCACCGAATGTGTCCATAAACACTCAAACAAGCCATTTAACAATATAGTAGATAAGGGCAATAACAAGTTCATTTGAATAAACACTTGTAACTTCAGGTTATTAGCTTTAGACGATATTACCCTTTATTTCCCAATATGACGAGTGTGTACATATTTATAGAAAAAACAATGAAAACAATTGTTTCAGGGACCAAAACATTTTCAAAACATGCTCCAACGCTCTGGCTTGGTCTAAGTAGAAAATTCTGACTAGCTAGGGAAATAAATTTACTGCACAAAAGTTCCAGGCGTTTGATACTTGAATAAAAACAGTAATGTTGTTTATCAAATCATAGCAGGCTTATATTCTTTTCTGGACTTGGTAGCTGGAAATAGCATTAAAATTCAAATCTGTTATATAAAATAATTTAATCAAAACTTATGATCAAATATTAAACTTATTCAGGTCAATGGGCTTAGTGAGAACTAAGTTTTTTTCCTCTAAAAGCAGATCTGTGCCCTGGCCGGGTGGCTCAATTGGTTGGAACACTATCCCAGACACCAAATGGTTGAAAGTTTTTTTACCTGTCAGGGCACATATCTAGGTTGCGGGTTCGAGCCCCATTCGAGGCATAAGAGAGCAACCAATCAATGTTTTTCTCTCACATCGATGTTTCTCTCTCCCATCCTCTTTCTCTAAAAAAAGTCAATGAACATATTCTCCAGTGAGGATTAAAAAAAGAGCAAAGGTAGATCAGGGTCAGCTCCATCCAACATCCAACATAAGGACAAATAAATAGACAAAATATACTAAGCCTGAAATATCAGCACTGCAGAGAAAGGGCACCGAGAATTTCTCTTGGAAAATTTCAAAAACAGATGTTACCCATCTGCCACCATATTCACTGAGGAAAAAAATCAGTGTTTTACTCAGGCTACATCTAATTTTTTGCAGCATTACTTACTCTAGAAGGCTTTAGGATAGATTGATTGCAAAATGTATTCCTAGGTAAATAAATAATTTGGCCCATGTACACAGATCTTGGATAGATACCAAATAAATAGTAGAAGTCAGCTAAAAAAATGTTTTAATTTTGAAGTACTTGGTCTCAAACTATTATTTCTGATAGTAGGACTGTTTTTCTGTTGAGGTACTTCAGTCTGTGTCAATAATACTGTATCAGCACAGGAGAAAAAACATCTTTTGAATTCTCTATGGCAAAGAAATATAATATGCTCAATACTTCCTCTGAATAATTCTGACAGAAAGGTTTTCACAATAAAATAGCACTATCAGAGTCTTAATGAACTGTTTTCTCAATACACTAAAAGTCATTATATGTTTTTAGTAATCTTATTTCAAATTTCCTTTGGTGGATTTCCTAGAAAAATATGAATACTAAGACATTTTACTTTCTATAGGGAAATCGTCTTTCATCATCTTACAATATAATCCTTATAAAGAGTGATAAGAGGTTGATTACTTTCCAAGTTACGTTATTTATTGTCTACATAAAAATCACTTAATAGACAATATATTTAATTTACTATGAAGACTGAGTTAGAAAGGGAGACTCAAAATTGCAATCATGTAAATAAGTATAGATTTATGAACCCAAGTTTGAAAGAAACAAAAATATAATAAAAATTTTAATAAAATCCAACAGTGAAGGAATACATTCTAAAATGGTTGTATTGGTTCACTTTTCATGTATGTATCAGGTTCCTGCTACATGCCAGAGAATCAGACAAACATAGAACTTGTCCTGTGTAGCTAACATTCCAGTAGGAATACAAGGAATAACAAATGTGATGAGTTTTACAAAAGGAAAAACCCACGTTGCATTAAAAGGCAGTGGGAGATATAGTCATTCAGTCTTCAGAATCTGTAGCATATTTCCTGGGAGCCCCAAAACATAATTGATACAGTGAAGAAAGAAAAAGATGGCCTGGGCATCTGCACCAGCAAGAGGAATTGAGATTAGATAAAATTCAGGCAAAAGATACTGTTTTAAAGAATACCAAATATCATCAGTATGAATTTGTCTTGTTTTACACAATAAAAATGTATTTTTAAATGTCTGAATTATGTTTCTTGAAATACTATATAAAAGGTGAAAAATTAGAGAAACTAAAGGTTAAAGTAATTATAATAGGTATATTTACTGGCATATCATGTAGTTATCATCAAAAATGTTAAAACTGACAATATGGAAAATCACCTGCATTATCATGCTTTCAAAACATCAACTTACAAACAGGACAGTTAACATCATCGCTTTGGGAGTGATAGCACAAAGGTTTCATTCAGCTTTATTACCTTTCACTTTTTGGACTCCAAGATCCTGATGGAGGGAGTCCATCCCTTGTCTGAGGCCATATGATCCTAAATGGACCTATCTGAGCCTAACATATGGAAAGAGTCCAATGAATTTGTAACTAAGGAAGTTTGGGATAGTATGACCATGGGTATTTAAAAACCTCTGATTTTTGTTTTTTGTATACTTTATAATTAACATATGCTACTTCTGTAATAAAACAAAATGTTTTCTTTCAAAGGAAGGTACTAAATAGCATTAAATTTAAATTAAATATATATGTGTGTGTGTGTGTGTGTGTGTGTGTGTGTGTGTGTTTGAAATGTGCTATGAGAAATCTGGGAACCTTGCTATAAAGGTCAGAGCCCCATATTCTCTAAAAAATTGCAGAAGAAACCAATGTATTTTTTTTTAAGTTTCTCTATTTTTACTGTTGAGACCATTACAGGTGTCCCCTTTTTATCCCCACTGATCCCCTCCACCCCACATCCATCCCACCCGCAGGCCCTCCCCACACCAATGTCTGTGTCCATGGGCCATGCCCATAAACATACAAGTTCCCTGATTAATCTCTCCCCACCCCCTCCCCCCTCCCCGCCTTCCCTCTGAGACCCCTCAGTCTGCTCCATGCTTCTAAGTCTCTGGATCTATTTTGTTCATCAGTTTATTTTGTTTATTAGATTCCACATATAAGTGAGATCATGTGGTACTTTGTCTTTCTCTGACTGGCTGATTTCACTCAGCATAATACTTTCTAGTTCCCTCCATGCAAATAAATAAAATATATTTGATAAAAATTTGGAAATGGATTTACATTGCTTAATTATGAAATAAAACTGGCGGCAGAAGCGCAGCCACTGGTTGAGGGCACGCACTTTAGAGTCAGGCTGATGCGGGTTTGAATTCCAGTTCTGTTCTCTCCTAGTCTGAGGGGATGACCTACCCCTCCAGGCAAAGCTGCTGGAAACCTCACGTGAAATGACGCCTACAAAGTATTTGACACACACTGTTGCTTTTCAATGTTAGCTGCTTTTACTACTCTCATAAAATTTCACATTAAAAATGAGACTTCTTACATTTAAATTCACACCCATTTTCTTGTCTACTGTTTTTCCAATAAAGTGAAAAATATGGCATAATGATCTTTGGTGATTATATCATAAAATATTTCTCAAATCTGAAATGGAACATAGAGCTGGGCATCTTCACTCAAATTCATACTGTATTTTCCACTTAAAAATGCAGTATCGGAGAAAAAAAGAAATCTAACTCCCATGTGAGCCACAAAACTTTTCCTGGAAGTCACAACTCATACTAGATACTTTTGAAAACATCCATCCCTAAAAAAGTTCATGTGAAATAAAGCGTAACCTATACCCTCAACTATATTGATCAAGGCTTTAGGAAATAATCATTTTTATCATAATCTCTATTTCTATAAAAACTAAAGCATGCTTTAATAGTATGAAAATCTGCTTTTTAATATATTTAGTTACTATTTTCTCTTAGTTGAACTTGTTTCCAGATTATCATATAAGTAGATAAATTTATTTAATTTTATTCTATATAATGTAAAAAAATTGAATCCTGCTCTGAAAAAAGGGGCGGGGGGAGGGGACACAAAATTTCATGGCACGACTGGTATCTTCACCTGCAAGTACCTACCAACGCATTCTTCAGTAATCCAATTTCTACTGATGAGTGAACTCATGTCCTTTAAAAATAATATATAAACTTACTGATTTGGGCAAAATGAAAGGGAAAAACCCCAATATTTTGACTTGGCAACAGTAAGCAACCTTTTAGAATGCAGAATAATTTATTTTTAAATTATTCTCTTAAAAATATCCTTAAATCAATATTATGTGAAGACTAAAGGTAGTTCTATTTTCAAGAAGTTATTAGTTCTTCCTTATCTATATTATTCCATAGAAAAATTTAATTCCATAGAAATATGTATTTTGCTATTTATTATTCCTCAAAGGGTAAAGTATGTCTTACTGTTCTTATAACTGTGAGTAGAGCAACTATGTTTCAATAATTTTACTCTAGAATTTAGAGATTCTCATGCATTGTGCTTTCTATCTCATTACAGAATAATTGAATTTCTACACTATATACAATTTTAAAATGCATTTTAATAAGTAATCCACAATCTAATATACTATATGTCTCAGTGAATTAAATGTTCAAAAAATTACAGCTCTTGGGTAGTGTAAGTTCGGGGTGTCTTAAATCTTTGTCTTCTAAAGATTAGCACATTCCATTTATATTGCTTTGCCACATAATTTAGAATTGCAAAGACAGACTCAATAGTAAACGAGTAAAGCCTCACTAAGAAGACTAGAGTTGATTTTAATTCCTGCTCTATAAATGACATTAAGATCTCGGGCCTATATTTCAAGCTGTCTGTGCCTTAAAAAAATATATCTGGGTTATCTGCTGCAGGAGACTGTTGGGAAAGAAAAATAAAAGAGTGCCTTTACAGAAAGATACTAGACAAATTTAAGATACAATCTATCAGAACTTAATTTTCTTTACTTTACAATGTAGCTACGTGACTATATCTCATATGCCAAAATGCCCCAAGATAGTTGATACAAATCCACTGAGAATATTACATTCAGAGAACTATAATTACTGGTTAGTAATTTAATTTTCCTAAGAGGCAAATACTATATCATTCACTTTCTGAGAAAAAATAGTAACTGATTTTAAATGAAACATGGACATTTTACAGACTGTTCCCTGCATTTTTAAACAATGTAACTTCTTAAGTTAGCATGACTTCTGTATTTTAAAAAATAACATATATCACACATACATCGCATTTATTAAATACCTATGATGTACAAAGCAAAGAGATCCTTAAATATTTCAAATGTTGCGGGGTTTTCTTTTGCTATTAGAAGTATATATCGTTATGAAGAAAAGCATTAAAATTGTATAACCTTAAGCATATATTACATCAATATGAAAAAGCACTTATTTCCTCTTGCAAATTTATTGAGACACCTAAAGCGGTGTAAGTAAGCATTAGGAATACATTTTAAAATAGCTCAAAACTTCAAGCTATTTTAAGTGCATTCTTAACTTCTTAAAATTTTCTTAGATCATTTTAGAAATACTTAAAGATTTGTGACTGTATATTTTTATAGAATAAATAACCTTTGCAGAAGCAATATTATCTCATGAAAGGGGTGTGGTATTTTAACATCTTTGCCCTTTGTCCTTTGTGATAGGTTTTGCATATATGCAAAGATAAATGTAATTCAAGAGCTCTGATTATATGAGCTAAAAACAGATTTACAAAATTGGTAAGATAGCTTATTACAGTACCCAATTAGCAGATTAAATACCCCCAACCCCCCCTAAAAAAAGTTTCCTTATATTCTATGACTTTTTATCTTGTAGCTACTACCCTTTGGACTTTTTAGGTACTTTTCAACATTTTCCATTCCATGTGATGTCCCAGACTGATATTAAATGTTTTTGTTGTGTGTGTGTGTGTGTGTGTGTGTGTGTGTGTGTGTGAGAGAGAGAGAGAGAACACATTTAATATTCAAGATAGCACATGACTACTTCTATATGAAATATTTTGTTGAAAAACCTCATATGCTCTTATCAAGTTTGAAAGCAAGGTAGTCATTAAAAATGGAAATAAATATTTCATGTGAAATGCACTAGTCTACAAAAATAATAATGTATACATATCATGTTTAAACATGCAAAAGCTAAATCCCCAAGTATGGACACATCCTAATGTGTCTATTTGTTTGGGGCAGATTCTCATTTTAAAGTAAATAATGAAGCAATTGCAGAGATTTGCCTCTACAAATCAAGACATGCCTGATTGCATTCTGAACCAGCCTCAGGAGATGCATTCCTACATCAGCACAATCAGGACAGGGAGGAAACCTTAAATGCCGGAATTCAGTGAGACCAGGCATTCCCCTGAAGGACTGCTGTTGGGTATTTAGGATTTTGAAAACAAGATCTGTGCCTGGCAGTTGACTGGGGGCAAGGGCTAGAGTCAGAAATGGAGCCAATCTGGAGCAAAGATTTACCAGTCATCTCTCAATATTCCCATATCTCCTCTCTGTTGCAGGGAGAAATTATGAACTGTACCTTGATAATATCTTTAATGTCATCTTCTTAAAATCCATGAAAAAGACAAAACCAGAAACTAACTAAACTTTTTATGATACCTCCTAGTATCTACCAGTTATATTTTTTACCCCATCATAATCCAGCTCACCTTCATTATAGCTATCTCAAGATTACACATGTAAAGTACATAAGTAAAGAAGTCAGGTAAATCCAAAGAAAACAATATATTGGTCTATGCATTTACCAGCAGCAATTTCTTCAAATATCATACATGCACAACTATTGGTATCAATTTTTAAAGTACTGAAATTCATGCCAAAGCTTTTGATATCATATAAAAATCACTTCTGAGCTATTAGATAAATACAGATTGTCATAGAAACTAACTGAAACAATTAAAACTGAATGGGCAAGTAATAGAAGTATTTTTATAGTCATTATGTTCTAACACATAGAAGTTCTCATTTTGGGGGGACAGGAGTATGCGGATATACTACACATGTATTTTTATATCTTTTTAAATTAATTGTGGTGACATTGGTTACTAAGATCATATGGGTTTCAAGTGTACATTTCTGTGATACATGATCTAGATACTGTATTGTGTGGCCACCATCCAAAGTCAAATAATCTTTCATCACCATGTATTTGGCCCTTTTTACCCTTTACTACCCCAAACCCCTTCCCTCTGGTAACCACCATATTGTTGTCCGTGTGGATGAGTTTCAGATTTATACTCCACATAGGAGTGAAATCATATGGTTCTCAGCTTTTTCTGAACTGACTTAGTTCACTTAGCATAATACCCTTAAGGTCTAGCACGTTGCTGCAAATGGCAGGGCCCCACCCTCTCTCACGGCTGAGTAGTGTTCCACGGTGGACATGCACCACATCTTCTATGTCCAGTCCTCTGCTGAAGGACGCTTTGGTTGTCTCTGTGTCTTGGCCACCGTGAACAATGCTGCAGTGAACATAGGGGTGCAGATATCTTTGTGAATAATGTTTTTGAGTTTTTTGGGTAGATACCCAGAAGAGGGGTTGCTGGGTCATAGGGGAACGCTATCCGTAATTTTTTGAGGAAACTCCATACTGTTATCCAAAGAGGCTGTACCACTTTCCACTCCCACCAGCAGTGAATGAGGGTCCCTTTTCTCCACCGCTTCTCCAACACTTGTAATTACCTGTCTGGTTGATAACAGCCACTCGAACAGGCGTGCAGTGGTCTCTCATTGTAGTTTGGATTTGCATTTCCCTAACAGCTAGTGAAGCTGAGCATTTTTTCATATATCTGTTGGCCAGTTGTATGTATTCTTGGGAGAGGTATATGTTTAGGTCCTCTGCCCATTTTTTATTTGGATAGTTTGTTTGTTTGGCGCTGAGTGTTATAAGTTCTTAATATATTTTGGATATTAACACCTTGTCTACATATTGTTTGCAAATATCATCTCCCTCTTTGCTTTGCTGCAAGTTTCTTTTGCTTTTCAGAAGCTTTTTAGTTTGATATAGACCCATTCATCTATTTTTGCCTTTACTTCCCTTGCCTTTGGGGTTAAGTTCATAAAATCATCTCTAAGATCAAGGTCCATAAGTTTAGTACGTATGTTTTCTTCTGTGTTATTGTTTCAGATCTTATTCTTAAGCCTTTGATCCATCTTGAATAATTTTTGCACATGAGGACAAACTGTAATCTAGTTTCATTCTTTTGCATGTGGCTTTCCAATTTTTCCAGGACCATTTATTAAAGAGGCTTTCTTGTTTCCATTGTATGATTTTGGCTACTTTGTCAAAAATTACCTGCCCTTATAAACGTGGTTTTATATCTGGGCTCTTAATTCTGTTCCGCTGATCCATGTATCTGTTTTTCTGCCAACACCATGCTGCTTTGAGTATCGTAGCTCCACAGTATAATTTAAAGCTTTGTTCTTTTTTCTAAGGATTGCTTTGGCTATTCTGGGTCTTTTGTGGTTCCATATAAATCTGGTTACCTTTTGTTCTATTTCTTAAAAAAAATTACATTGGGACTTTGATGGGGATTGCATTGAATCTGTTGCTTTGCATAGTATGATCGTTTTAACTATGTTGATTCTTTCAATCCATGAACAGAGAATATCTTTCCATTTCACTGTACCTTTTTCAATCTCTTTTAATAATACTTTGTAGTTTTCAGTGTATAGGTCCTTCACATCCTTTATTCCTAGAAACTTTATTGGTTTTGTTGCAATTGCAAACGAAATTGTTTTGTTTTGTTTTCTCATTTCTTTTTCTGAAATTTCATTGTCAGTATACAGGAAAACAATGGATTTTTATACACTGGTTTTGTATCCTGCAACTTTACTGTTTTCTAATAGTATTTTGGTGAAGTCTTTAGGGTTTTCTATATGTAGAATCATGTTATCTACAAAAAGAGACACTTTTACTTCTTCCTTTCCAATTTAAATGCCTTTTCTTTTTTTAAAAATAATTTTTAAAAATATATCTTTATTGATTTCAGAGAGAGAGGAAGGGAGAGAGGGAGAGGGAGAGAGAGAAACATCAGTGATGAGGGAGTCACTGATCGACTGCCTCCTGCATGCTCCCAACTGGGGATGGAGCCCAGAACCCTGGCATGTACCCTGACCGGCAATCAAAGGGCATCTCCTGGATCCTAGGTCGATGCTCGACTGCTGAGCCACACCTGGCCGGGCTATTTCTTTTTCTTGCCTGATTTCTCTGGCTAGGACTTCCAGAACTATGTTTAATAGAGTGGTGAGAGTGGGCATCCTTGTCTTGCTCCTGATTTTAGAGAAAACACTTTCAGTTTTTCACTACTGAGAACGATATTAGCTGAAGATTTGTTAAATGTGACCTTTATTACATTGATACATTTTCCTATACTCATTTTACTGAGTGTTTCAATCATAAATGGACGTTATATCTTATCAAATGCTTTTTCTGCATCTATTGATAAGACAGTATGATTGTTATGCTTTCTTTTGTTAATATGGTATATTACATTGACTGATTTGCATATGTTGAACCATCCTTGTGCCCTTGGAATGAACCCCACTTGGTGGTGATGTGTTGCTTCATAATGTGTTACTGTATTCGATCTGCTAGTATTTTCTTTAGGATTTTGCATCTGTTTTCATCAGAGATATCAGTCTGTAGTTTTCTTTTTTGTGTGTTATCCTTGCTAGGTTTTGGTATCAGGGTTATGTTGGCCTCATAAGATGTGTCAGGAAGCATTGCCTCTTTTTCATTTTTCAGAAGTGTTTGAGAAGGACAGGTTTCAAATTTTCTTTGAATGTTTGGTAGAATTCACTAGTGAAGCCATTTGGTCCTGAACATTTATTTTTGGGAAGTTTATGATGGTTGTTTCAATTTCCTCACTGTTAACCAGTCTATTAAGATTTTCCAATTCTTTAGGGCTCAGTTTAGGAAGGTTATATATTTCTAGGAGCTTATTCATTTCTTCTAGGTTATTGAATTTGGTGGCATATAGTCTTTCATAATATTCTAGTATGATCCTTTGTATATCGAAGATGTCTGTGGTGACCTCTCCTCTCTCATTTCTGATTTTGTTTATATGGGTCTTTTCTCTTTTTTTTCTTTAGTGATTCTAGCCAGGGGTTTTTCAATTTTATTAATCTTTTCAAAGAACCAGCTGTCCGATTTATTATTTTTTGTAGAGCATTTTGTTCTCTATTTCATTCAATTCTGCTCTGATTTTTATTATTTCTTTTCTCCTGCCAACTTTGGGTTGCTTTTGCTCTTCTTTTACTACTTCTTTAAGATGTGATATTAGGTTGTTTATTTGGAATTTTTCTTGCTTCTTGAGATGGGCCTGTAATGATATAAGCTGTCCTCTTATTACTGCTTTCAGTTTCGACATGTCATATTGTCATTCCCATTTGACTCTACCCTTTGGATCTCACCTTTTATTTCTTCTTTGACCCAGTATGCTGTTTAGTAGTATGCTGTTTCATCTCCACATATTCGTGGGTTTCTTTACTTCCTTTTTGCCTTTGATTTCTAATTTCAAAGCGTGTGATCAGAGAATATTCTTGGTATGATTTCAATCTTCTTAAATTTATTGAGGCTAGTTTTGTGACCCAACATATGGTCTGTCCTTGAGAATGTTCCCTGTGCCCTGGAGAGGAATGTATAATCTGATGTTCTGCAATGAAAGGCTCTGTAACTATCAGTTATGCCCATTTGGTCTAATGTGTCATTTATTGATTTTCTGTTTGGTTGATCCGTCTAGAGCTATCAATGGAGTATTAAAGGCCCCCTAACTATGGTTGTGTTTTGATCTGTTTCTCCCTTTAGTTCTGTGAGTAGCTGCTTTACATATTTTGGTGCTCCCTGGTTGGGTGCATATATATTAAGAAATGTTATGTTTTCTTGATGTAGTGTCCCCTTTACCACTATAAAATGTCCATCTTTGTCACTTGTTACCCTTGTCATCTTGATATCTATTTTGTTAGATATAAGTATGGCTACTTCTGCTTTTCTGTGGATGCTATTTGCTTGGAGAATCATTTTCCACCCTTTCGCTTTGGGTCTATCTTTGTCTTTGCAGCTTAGATGTGTCTCCTGAAGGCAGCATATGGTTGGGTTTTCTTTTTATAGCTTAAATATACAACTTTATGGTCTGAAGGTGTAAAGTCCTGAGGGTTGTATCTGCTCTCCAAATAAATTAAAAATTCTATACCATTCAGTCTGTCCATAGCCTCCCAGCCACTGACATTTTGATTTATCTTTGGTATAGCTAAGAGGTACTAGTCAATGTTTTTTGAACTTTTTCCTGCTTCTGTACTTCAGTGTACTTGGTTTCTTATGTCCAAGATGCTTTTCACACACCCCTCTCACATATTGCTCTACAAATTTTTTACCAGAGTTTTAAGATCTATCTCATAAAATGTCATCTGGCACATACCTTCCTACTCAGCTATGGATGCCAACAAACAAACTGCCTGTAAAGCTTTCAACCTACAAAGCCTTTCAAAGTTTTCTACAGTCTTTCTAGCATGGGCTAGAGGTTTTCTACCCACAAAAACATAATAACATATTATTGACTTTTGTTGACATGATCACACCAATTACAAATTTCATAATGTTACATTTGAATATGACACACAATAACATGACTATGTTGCGTGGAGAATGACAACTGAATTATAATCATGTAGAACTATTTCAAATTTGCATGGTAAGTTTGCGATTGAAGTTGTTTGAATTTTCATTTGTTTATCAAAAAGATAACTAAATTGTATACTATATTTTTTCAGGTGTCTTATACATACATCCATTTTCTTTATAATATTTCTATCTCCATTCACATAATATACTATTATTTGATAATATTGTGGCACTATTTACACTTATAAATATATTTTTGCCAAGAACACTGGCAACACGTGGCTGACACACAAATAAATCTTGGTAACTTTTGAAATTTTTTTCTGTGTAATTCAAATCTACAAGTAAAAGCTGCATTCTAAGATTAAATTCCAAGTAACATTATAGTATGTAAAGTGCAGAGAAAATACTGTTTCAAAATACTATGGCAATAAATAAACAATGTATAAATCTCAATGGAATTCTGAGTTATCCATATACAATACTTTTTGTATAAAACCTGGAAACACAAAAATCAACCATAATTTTATTTAAATAGCAGTTATCTACTAAATTATTTCCATTAGACTTTTAAAACCTCAAAATAATGTTATTTCTAGTTCATTCCACTACTATCAGAATCATTAAAGCTAAAATAAGCAAGAATATTTAGAAGTATAAACCTACACAAACACACATAAATTTTCTGACATGTTTGTAGATATAAAAAGGTCATTTATTCCAAGATGTTTAGAGACAATTGGTAAGCATTCTACATAAATCTCTGTGGTTAGGATTATTTGCACATAGCCCAACTCAAGTTTTACAATATACATATTTTCCTGGAGGAGCATTCCTTTGATCACACATTCATTCTTCTCATCTTCACAGTCACATATATTTTAAGATCTACATAAAGACTAAACTGTAAGACCCTACCCACACCACAAAATTTAAGCAGGAACTCGTTTGTTAGGTTAACTGTTAAATGCCTAACAGTTATAATATACTTTGTTCATATAAAGATCTCATTAAATATTTGTGCAAAAAAATAGTGTTGATTAAAAACAGAGCTGCTTAGGTTTTCTATTAAGTTTTATTCAACATCCTGAGTTAATATATCCATACTCATCTTCCTATCCATATCAACAATATGACTCACAGAAACATTCTAATGTCTTCTTTCTTCAACAAATACATCCCATCTGCAGTTTCCTGCATCTATCATCTATCATCTATCATCTATCATCTATCATCATCTATCCACTTAATTTTCTTCATTCAATTGAGAGCATAATCTGTGCAGTTCACCTAGGATTTAGTAGGCTGTGTAATCCATGAAACTGAGGATGCCCTGAACTTAGAAGGCTAGAATGCTGACCAAACTTCCTGAGTTTGAAGCCCAGGCCTGACAGAGATCCCAGAGAAAATGAAGAGGCTGGGACAGCCCTTTGCAATGTGGAAACAGGAGGAAGCATCACATGTGACCTCCTCCCAGACTCCACAGAAACACAATCTGGCAAAATGAGCTATGTGACACCCGCCCCTCCAGTCTTCCCAGCTAAATCCTTGGAAACCTATGTTCAACTTTTTTTTCCCATAGTTCTAAAGTAAATGTTTAAAACCTGAATATACTGAAATTCATTTCAGCAAAACCAATCAATAAGTGCTGTGATATAAAATGTTTTCTGGTTCAGCTAAAGTGATCAATATTAGAAAACAGAACATAACAGAATGGAACAAATAGAATTAATATTTCATCTGTTTTATATTTAATGGGACCAGACAAAAAATGGCTTTACTGAGATATTCATTTGTCCTGCAGATGTACAAGCTCGCTTTGCCTCTGAGATTGACTTCATCCTCGGAAAGAGGGAACTGGCTAATAATGTAGGGTTCATATCAAAGATAAGGTACAAATTATTCAATCATTTTCACTTTACATTCGGGACAGAAATAATATTTATTTTCTCTATCTCCCATTAGATGTGAGTTCTTTCAATTACTAAATTCCTTAGCTAGTTATGCAGTTCCTCAGAGCCTTATTTCTACATGGGAAGACTAATTATGACAGACATGTCAATTCTTTGAGAATAAATCTGTAAAATCTGAGCTAGCTTAGACAAAATAACAATTGAGTATTTTAACTTGAAGCAACGTTTTTAAATTTTATCTGAAAGAATAAACATGAGAATATAGTCAAGAAAATTTTTGAGAAGGATCATGAATGGGAAGGATTCCATATTGTATGTTTATTTCATTTTTTAACCTACAGAAATGGGCAACAAGAAGGTAATCTTAGAGGTGATCCTAGATGTGCATGCAGGGGGGAGTGTTGGGGGGTGGTGCGCGTGCTCATGTACACAGATTTGGGAAACTTGCAAACCAATAAGAAAATCAAAGTTGTGTTTTTTATAAGAAAGTTAGCTTCATTTGAAAATAAAATTAGATCCTTATTTTATATTTATTATAATGAATCTCAAGTGGATTATAAAGAGTTTAGAAAATTAAACCACAGAAATAAAACTACATGAAAAAGATGTATGTAACTAAATTTAAGATATGAAAGAACTTTGTAAGTATCAGAGTAAAGAAGAAATTCCTGGATTGATTTACTGGGTGCAACATAAAACGCTAAAAGTACTGAAAACCTTCATTCAGGATAAAGAAGAAATTAAAAGTGTAGGTCATGTTCCATCTCAATATTAATAAATTAAACAATATTTTATACCATTTGCAGCTAACAATCTTCCCCCTGTATAGATGTATATATACATATGTATGTGTGCATATGATATATATTTACACATATCTATCCATCTATACTTAGTCATGTTAATGATTATTTTAAAAGGTTAAATTGCTGAAAAGAATTTCAAATTATAAAACTTTCTGAAAAGCAGTTTGGTCAAAATTGTGAAAAGTGTGTGTGTTTTTTTGTTAATGGGTATACTTTTTGCTATAATAACTGCCCTTACGGAAAGGGGAATTATTGAGATTCTAATTAAATATTTATATAAAAACGCATATTGCATAATTTTAAATAGTATGCACTGTACATAGCACTAGAATAGTTAATAGCAAGTCTTGGTGCTATGATAGGCTATGATGCAATCACAGAAAAATTATTTCTGAAGTCTACTGATATGGAAATACATTAACGACACAAATGGTTAAATTAAAGAATTATAAAATATATTCATGGTAAACTGGTTATACGTATATGTTTAGTTTGAATATAAACTACCTTGTATAAAAGCTCAAAATTAATGATGCAAGAGAAGAATTTGTACAGTTAACTGAGCAGCATCTATAGCGCTCTCCAAACTGGGGACACTGATCTGGGGACTACATTGGGCCTAGTGTACAACTTCATGCCCACACTCATTTTTTCTTTATTATATCCTTGTGTCCTAATCTATCATTGCTCTGCTCATTAAACCTGAAAAAAGGCAAATTGCGAGATGTGAGTTTAGCCTCAATAAACAAAAGAGACGTTTGCCTTTTCATATAATTAGATAGGTGTATCCACATTGCATTCTAGGAAGTTTCCTTGCCATCTGATTAATTTTCTTAAGGGACTGAATCTCAGGAAATAAATTAATTTAAAATGCTATCTCAAGAAACTGGTAAGAGTAATGATCACACCTATATGCTGACTATTTTGTAATTTAATAAGGAAAGTATTTGTTCTTCAGTGGAAAAATCTCTGGTAACTCATGGAAAACTATCAGATAAATATAAGTGGCTATTTTATTACTAACACCTACATTTTAAATGCCCTTTAAAAGTGCTGTATTTCTATCTGTGTGGTTTAGTGATGCCTTTTGTACAGCATTTCCCGGCAGCAGGAGGACCGTACTTCCCCACCTTCCTCTTCTGACCGCCCTTTATTCTTAGCTAAGACCCCTATGAAAACCCCTTTAGTACTCCAGGGTCACTACTTAGTACAGTAAATACAGACAAAAAGGCCCTGCCATCCTTTAAAACCTTTCAGTTTCTGAAAGCTAAAATTTAATTCCCTGTGAAAATTCAAATATAACTCAATAGCAGAACAGTTTCTCTATGTAGTTGATAGGATTATGACAAAAGGGTAGAAGAATTGATTTTCAACTGAAGTGAGAAATTAAGTTAACCTTAACCTTCACTCGGATATACATGCTGGTGCGCCAGAGAAGAGCATGTAGCTTCTTTCTAGCTGTCAGAAAATTCAACCTACCGATAGCCATTGTTACGACAGTGAAAACAGAGGGGGGAACAGTTTCTGCTTGAGAGAACTGTGATTCTGTGATACTGAGGATATGAGTGGATTTGCTATTTAATATACTGACTAATTATAAATAACCATACACAGGTTATTTAAAGTAGGTGGGCTGAAAGGAGGTTTTTAAAAAAACATTAATGGTAAACATGTTTATAAGGCCCAATTTATTAATTGCTAAGGTGCCGTATTTAAAAATGTAATTTTAAAAATTGCACTATTTGAAATATGGACATGATTGTCAGCATTATGCTCACTGGGTGCTTTGAAGGACTGTCCAGTTACAGAACACCTGCATGGGACACTTTCGGAGGCACTGCTGGTCTCAGAGGGTAGGGGAGCTCTCCCAGGACGCAGTCATCCTCTCTGCCTGTCTTTCCCACACAGCAGAGCTGGAAAGGAGGGCCTGAGAAGGGGGGCACAGGCTGCCCCGGGAATGGCCAAGGCATTCCTGGAGAAATGCCCCTTGATCTGCAAGGGATTATTCTTATTCTGGCAGAGATACGGCCTAGCAGGGCATCAGGACTTGCTGTGAATCTGTGGCGATTACAGCCTGTGGTACTTGGGAAGAGAGAACTGTACTAACCAGCAGAACAAAATAGAGCCAGGAGAGCAGCCCCCCCCCCACCGGATGCAACTGGGATGTAGGACAGAACTGTCACTGCGGCTCCACGGGCAAAGGGCGACCACTCACAAACTGAGTCTGGGGGAAGTGGCTACCGTGCATTAGGACTAAAATCACAGCCTTACCTCCCACCACATGCAAAATATTAATTAAAGGGGGATTAAAGTCTTAATTGTAAAAAGCAAAATGTTAAAGGAAATATTAGAGGAAAATATCTTTCTAACAACTGAAATTTCTTTAGCAAGGTACAAAATGGCACTAACCATTAAAAATCCCATAAATTTGACCGTATTAAAATTAAGAATGTATGCTCATCACAAGGAACCATAAAGAAATTGAAAAGACAGCTGTAAATTGGGAGAAAATCTTTGTCATCCAGGTGCTTTTGGGGTTTCTTATTCTTGTATATTAAAAATTCCTGTACTATATGCTGCCACTGAAACTAAAACTAAATACCATGTGCCTTTAAACATTAGGCAATTGTGTCCAATAATTATTTATGTGTGTCACATCGAGAACAACATAGTATACCAAAGACTGCATGCATCTCTGAAAGGTGACTATTTCAAAGTCATATTTTTAATTTGCTTAGCCATATTTTTCACAGCTTCTTGAGATAAGCCACACGCTGCCCCTCTTCTCAGGTAGAGCTGAAGGGGAAATTGCTCAGTTTCTGCTGCAGCTGCTCCGTTTCCAGCAGCCGGGGCAGCCCTGCAGTCTGAGGGGCTCAGCTTTGCAACTTGGAGAGGGCTCAGCTGCCAGGAGAGCTGAGAGAATCAACCTGTGCTGACCTCATTTGAGGCTAATGCTTTTTTGAACCGGACATGTCTATTTACACGCTGTGATATTCATTAAATGACCTGTCTAGATGAGGTTGGGTCAATATTATGTCCAACAATAAAATTGTGAGCACTGCAACATCAGACTTATAAAGTTTATACCTTTAAGTGTGAGTATCACTCAAACAACAGCAACTTGGGGTGATTACATAGTCCTAAAATAATTTCCAAGTTATGGAAATGAATAACAATGCCATTTTACCACAATATGCATATTCTTATTTATACTTAGTGGTTAGTTATTATCATTAAAAATGTGAAAAGAGCACTGGCCAGTGTGGCTCAGTTCACTGGGCGTCGTCCATGCACCAAGACGTCGCTGGTTCAATTCCAGGTCAGGGCACGTGCCTGGGTTGCAGGTTCCATCCCCAGTAGGGCGTGTGCAGGAGGCAACCAATGGATGTATCTCTTATCGATGTTTCTCTCCCCCTCCCTTCCTCTCTTGAAAATCAGTACAAACATATTTTTTTAAAAAGTGAACAGAGCCATTCTATTTCCAAATTTCATATATTTAGGTCTTCATTTTCATATATGTATCATATTATTTACGACTTCTTAAGTATGTGAATGGAAATAGCATAAATTGATCAACATAAATAAAATTCTTAATCATTTAACATCCTGAACAAATTTATAGATAGACAGATATTTTTATGCCATACGGATGCTACTTTCAAATGATCTATGTTCTTTTCATTTGGCAAATAAAAAATTATTTCTGAAGATTGTGAACCGTTCAAACTGCAGGATTAAGAAAACAGCATAAAGTATAGAAAAGTCAACATAGATAAATAAATCTTTTTAAAGAAAGAGACATTTACTCTTAGTAATTGTTAGACTACTACTCATTCCGCTCACCACCCCGGTTTACAAAGGGTATGCATGCACCTGCATCTTAACAGAGAAGTTCAAATCCCAAGGTCCAGCTCTAGAGCGCTCTCATGAAAATGCCTCGTTTTCTTCCTTCCAGTGCCGGGCATTCTGCACGCTGCCCAAACAACCCATTCGCCTCCTAATGAAGCTGCTTACTCCCTATCAATGTGGTACTTCCCCTACTTTTTAATGGGTTTTTCCCCTCAATCCATTACTTTATTCAAGTGCAATCTCCTCCTTTTCAGTGTCTTTATGCGGTTCTTGCTTTCAGGGTGGCATATAAGGAATGACAACTTGCAAATCAAACCCTTGGGGATGTAAACTCTGGAGTGTGGCACAATACAATGTGTCTCCAACCCTGGTGAAATAATGCCTTAGAAACAACTCATTTATATTGTCTGTCGTTCAGACAGAAAATCCCACACAACTTATCTATACAACCATTCTTCCAAAAGAGCAATATCTGGAAATTTAACAATTCGAGTCAGAATTGTATTTAGATGTTCTGCTTGAAATAAATGAAATTCCAAATACAATCACACATAATGTAACAATGTTTCTATAAATTAATGATTATCTCGATAAAAGATATTTAACATTAATTATTCTTGAAATAACTTTTAAATTTTAATTTTCATAATACATGAATAAAGCAAAAAGAAAGTTAATAGATTTAAAATATTTATTAGAGATAATTTGCTTGGGTTTGTATACTCTACCTGCTTTTATTTGTCAATACATAAAACGAATGCCTACTTAAAAATCAAAAAAGGAATGATGATGTCTTATCAGACATTCATCAACAAGAGTCATCACAAAATATGTTAATTGATGCCCTGACAGAAAACAAAGATACTACAGTACAATTACTGTTAATATTTAAAAAGGCCAACAAGAAACTTACCTGGTTGTTTGTATTCTGCTTAACAAACTATGGATGCCAAGTCTAGTTATTGACATGGTACATGCCAGCCACTGTTCTAAATGTTTACAGGTATCAATTCACAGCAATCTTAAGAAGTTTAAATAAAAAGCTCATTTGTCAGATGAGGAAACCAAGGCACAGAGATATTAAAAATTGCTCAAAATCACACAGCTACTGAGTAACAAAGCTGGAAATCAAGCCCAGAGAATTTATCTTCATTGTCTAATACTTAACTTTTTATGTCAAACTAAAATAACTTTTCTTGGCACAAAATTTCTATTCCCATGTCAATATCAGCTATTCGATATGTTAGTTAGATAATGGGGGTGGGGATTAATGTTCCACGTAAATTAAATTTATCCAAAATGTCATATATTGTAAAACATCCTACATTTCTTTATTTTAACGTATGTGCACACAATAAAATGATACTAATTATTATGAATATATTTAATTGACTATAAATCAATTTAAATTGTATCATTCATTATTTTTACTTGCCTACATTATTAAACATGATGGCACAATTCACTTGCCTATCAAACCAAAGGGTGACAGACTAAACTAATATAAAATAATTATGGTCTTTAATTTCTATTTAATTTTCTCCCCTACCTTACATTTGTCAAATTTTGTGATAATCATGAAAACTAGTGTTTTTGACAAAGTCCCTATATTTCAACATCTACTGTTGAAAATAATACAAGGTTACTATTGTTCTCTACATGAATACTAGTGGACACAGAATACCAAGAAAAGAAAATTCTTCTTTATTTAATACACAGGGAACCTGATATAGACAGACAGATGGGTGGATGATACATATAGTTATAATAATGGCATTGTACTAAGAACTTGACCAAAATCACCCCAATATATTTTTAAAAATTATACAAGGAAGCAAAGTAATAAAATTAACTTGATAATTGTAGTACTGATTTTCTTGCCCACAGTAGGTGACCAAAATATACAGTTAGTAATGTAAATTGAATTCAAACTCAAAAAACGTAAGATATATTGAAGCAATGCTTCTTAATTTCCACAAAATGTTCTCCTTAACACAGAACATTCTATAGGAATTAGAACTAGGCTTTAAGTGGCGCATTTTACGCAAAAACCCATATTTTGGGGTCAAATTCACTTCTACAGAAAGATGCACAAGTTTTATCCTGAGGATTGGCATACAATTGGGACATGATCTTGTATGCTCCACATTGCATGTACCTTGAAGTGAGAAATTCTTTTATCAGTGATAACAAGGCTTGCTCTCCAATTATGGTTCCACATCTTCCTACTGATACCTATCTTCAAATTTTTAGCTGTAATTAAGGTGTTTGCAGTTGCTTTCAAATCACTTAAAATAGATTTTTTTAGTCAATTGAAGGAAAAAACATCCCTAACTCCTTGATCTTTAAGCAAAACCTTTTACTCAAGAATAAATAACATCTGCCAGTTTCTATTCCATGCATTAGAGATAGAGCATTGAACAAAACAGACCAAAGAATCTTGCTCTCGTGAAGCTTGTATTTTAGAGGAGAAAGACTGTGTGTGTGTGTGTGTGTGTGTGTGTGTGTGTGTGTGTGTGTAAAACAGAATGTGCTACATGGTCACAAGTGCAACAGAAAATAAAACTAGTAAGGAGAACAGGTTAAATGTGTCAGGAGGATTGTGTGGAAAAGGCTAGCATAGTATACTTTTGAATAAGGCCCTGAAATATTTTTGGTGGGGTAGAAATTCAAATGGACAACAAAATATTAAGGGAACGAATAGTAAGTACAAAGGGCCTAATGAAGAAAGAGCTGAGCTGTGTTCCTGGCACAGCAAAGAGCACAGGGAGGTGGCAGGAGGCCTAACTGGAGATGAGGTGAGAATGGTCAGATCATGTATGGCCCTACAGGCCATTGGCAGGACATCGCGTTTCTTTGAGTGAAATGGGAACCTTTCAGAGCTTGAATTATAGTATTACATGTTCTGACTTACATTTTATCCAAAAATGCTGGCTGCAATGTTGAAAATGGAAGACAGCAAAGGGGAGAAACAGATGAACGCTTATGAAGTTAAGGCGATACTCCAGGACAGAGATGGTGAGTCACAATTTAGACCGTAGAGCTAGAAGGTCGAGGTTGGTCCTTGGACTTTTCTTGAAACATAAATAATAGTTTGGGAAATGCAAGGTGGAGCAAAAGCAGGTTTACAGTTGTAAAATATGCAAAACAGAGTTTATTCTTGCATGGTTATTTATGAATTATTGTATCATTTTCTATACAACTATAAACCTGCTTTTGCAACACACTGTACTTTTTTTCATTTTTTTGAAAATGCAAAATTCTCATTTGCACAAGTATTTGTGATAAGTGGTTAGAAATTTGCCACAACCAATGCCTTTCAGTAATTAGATGAAAATAATCATGGGGAAAAAAACATCTCTCTCAAATATATTCATTTTCACAGTGGAATTATTCTTACTCCTGTTTAATTTTACTTAAACATTATTTTATAATACTAAAAACTAAAATGTTTTCATAGCACTTAAGTCATCAACACTTCCCTACTTTTACTCTTTAGTTTTGCTGACCATTAGCTGGTAGTTCTTGGCCTGTAAGGGTAATCTCTTCCCTAAGAGAATTTACAATATGTTTGCTAAGATACGTTACACTATGTCTTTAAATACATTACCAAATGACATAATGAGATAGATTGGAAAAATAATTACTTTCTAAACACACAAAACACAATCTTCGCCTTTACACTTCAGCGAACCCTGCTAACTGGTGGACAATCTGCTCATTAAGGTCATCGTCCTGATTTATATTGACTCTGAGACACTGTGCAGGAATTCTCCTGGCTGGTTAATGCAGCCGAAATTAACAGATTGACTCTGCCATGCCCTATTCATTTTCCATGAAGAGATTCAGTTAAAAGGTGCAGAGCTTATGATTCTTCATTTCACAGGGATGAAAGGTAGATCATCACCTAAATTTGATGCAATTTATCCGTATTTTAACTCACCGAGAATAATTAGTTCATTTTCTTCTTCATGATAACTGTAAGTCTATAACCATTTAAACTATTTCAATAAAAATAACCCAAAGGCATCCATGGCAATTATACACATATTGTAAGCAATGAAGGTGGGGGAAATTTTCCCATATGCATTCATAGGGCTGACAGGCCCTCGGCCAGCATCAAATCCTTTTGATAATTTCCACTTATTTTCATTTTAAATCCTCACCAACGATATTTTTTCCATTGCTTTTCAGAGAGAGCGGAGAAGGGGGGAAGAGAAGGACAGACACATCAACTGGTTGTGTCTCACCCCGACCGGGGCCAGGATAGAACCTGCAACCGAGGTGCGTACCCTTGACTGGAATTGAACCCAGGACCCTTCAGTCCCTGGGCTGATGCTCTAACCACTGAGCCAAACCGGCCTGGGCAATAATTTCCATTCTTCATTCATATTTTCCTATCCCTGATCATAAAGCATGCTTTGTAAAGCAAATGACTGTTAAGAAAAATTCCATATTCAAACCGGTTATTTTGAACTGGTTCATGGTATATATTAATTTGACCAGAAAGCTATATTAAAAGGCCAGTGGCTATGCAGCTAAGACCAAGGTGCAAGAGAGAAGATAAGCTTGTTCCTGGTGTAAAGGTGATGAGGGCTGGTTCCAAAAGCCCCTCTTCTGACAGAGGTAGAGGTGCACTCTGCTCCTCCCCGCAGTGAGCTGTAACCGTGATTTATTTTGGCTGAAGAAACATGGGTAGAAGTTAGGTGAGTTTCTGCTTGTCAGTAGCTTAAGAAAGTCTCCTGCTTCACCCCCCCCCCCCCATACTGGGATAATGGAGGAAGCATGAAAACACATGCTGAAGGCGGGTCTCAGGAGCCTGGATCCCTGAATGTCTAAAATAAACAGATTCGTCTTCCAACCCATGTTGAGCAATCTGGACTGAGCGACAGATAAACCTGCACTGAGTGAAGCCACTGAGATTTGGGGGTTGTTAATAGATTTTGTGGTTGTGCAGTAGTAACTTTATACACATAGCAAGCAACCATGTCATCTACTGAAGAAAGCAGGTGGTGAGAGGACTAGAAAAGGTAGCTCTAAGGGGTGAAAATGTGCTAAATTGTCCTAAACACAGGAGACTATGAGGCCAAGGGGAGTTCAGATAAATGTGGGCTTTATCTGATGGAAGTTTATACTATATTTACTAGCATATCTCCTTCTATTCATATTTATAGAGCATGTGCTGGAATAAGAAAATAGTTGGAAGTCAATTACAGCTGCTGTTAAAGTCTTGTAGATAAAAGCATATTTTTTTGTTTGAAATAGGATATGTAATAGGGTTCACTCTTGAGAAACAAGTGAGGGATTTTGGTGAGAGTCTATCAGTAGTTTCCAGAAAGCATTTTTCGCGGTGTGAAACTAGTACTATGCTACTACTGCTCTAGTGGTGGTTATAGATCAGATCTTTTTACACTGCTTCCTACAGTGGCACCTGCCCTAAACACTTTACATGCGTTAAGTATTTAATCCTCAGGAATGATACCCCACTGGTTGGGTACTGAGGTTATGCCAATTTCAGAGATTTTAGGAAACTGAGGCACAAACAGTTTAAGTAGCATGCCCAATGTTGCGCAGGTAGTTAACTGGCAGGACTGAGTCAATTAAATCCAAGCATTTGGGCTCCAGAGTCTGTGCTTTTGAAGACTATAATCTACTGCTGCTCAGTAAGGATTAGCAGTTAATTTCTTTCAATGCATTAAATAAAATTACCAGTTCTTATATGAAATCCAGGGTTTTACCAAAGATTAAGCCAGATAGAGGGGAATGACAGACCGAATTCTATGTAATCCATGTACCTAGTCCCTAACTAAATTTACCTGCATTTGTCAAGAAATCAGTTTGACAGACATGGACCAGACATCGTGGGTTAAATGGAAGGGGGTTCCAGCAGCAGCTGGGGGATCTCAGGAGCAGAGTCGGACAGGGCTCTGGGTTCCACACCTTTCAGGAGTGACAACAGCTAATTTAGATAACCAAAGTCTATAATTCGCTAATTAAAAGCAAGACTGAATCTGCCAGGTTAAAGACGAGTTGGGATATTCTGCCAAACAGCTGAGAAGCAGCAGGGACTTAAAAGGACATATGACCCAGAGAAACTGGTTCTAAGTCCAAACTGTGGAAATAACTTTCTATTTGCTGAATGTGTGAATTTTAGCAAATTATTTAACCCCTTCTAGCCACTGAAACTTCAACATAACAATGCTACCTCAAGATCAATGCAGAATTGAGGGAGATAATGTGTCCAAAACACCTGGAACACTTCCAGGCATTTTTCCAAATATGATGGGTTTATGAGGACAATATTAAAAAAGTGCTTAAGGATACAGCTGTGCTTTAAATACTTAGTCTAATATATAGCACCCATTTATATATTTAGGTTGAGTTATGCATGTTATTTGCTCTATAACTTTCATTTCCCCCATAATTTTTAAATTTCCCCTTGACTTACTGACTACATGTTAAAGAATTGCATCCGCCCTGCCCTTAGAACCTTCTTATAGAAAAAGTTAAGGTTTGCTAAAAAGGATTTAATTTATATTAACTTGCATTAACATTAACCATAAACTTTCTAGTTTTTACATCTCAAAGAAGATTAGTGAATCCCACCCAGCTGCCCTGGATATGGATAATGATAACTGTGATTAAAATGTTGTGCAAAAATATTTACAATAATTCATATGCAATCTTATGCATGCAAGTTATGTAACAATTATGTAATTTTATGGGTGACCCCACAGAGCCTGGTAGAGTGGGAACCTTTAAGACAATATATGCAGCTTTCTGAAGACTGAGCCTACATTTTTAACTTGGTGGTTTTGTGGTTCCTGACTATTAGCTATAACCCTGGTTTATGGCATCTCTTCATTGGACAATTACATATGTGTGACCATCGGCTAATAGCCCTTCCTCTCCACTGGTCTTCAACTCCAGATTGAACCTAAACCCCTCACCTGTTCTGCATAGTCCCATGTCACTGTTCTCTTTCATCTCCAGACACCTGCCCAATGCTGTCCTGGACTTCTTACATCTACATTCCCTCTATCACTCCACGGGGAAGACGTTTCTCTCTTCATGTAAGGCAATTTATCCTTGAAAAAACAACACCACATATTATATTTTCCTCTCATTTCAGAGGAAAAACTGAGCTCCCAACTTGTCTCCTATTTTTGTTAAAATTGTCACATGCCTAACCAATGGGCATGATTCCTGTGTTAACATTAGATATCACAGCTCAACTTACATGTTTACTTCTATTGACTATTAATGAGACTCTTTTCATGGTCTCCTTAAGCTTCTGGTAGCTTATCTACATGGCAACCAATAGCTCTTATAAATAAAATATACACATAATAAAAACATCTATGATTTGAACTATAAAGAAAAACTCACAGTATTAAAGACAAAATAAATCAATAAAAGTTCATCAGTTGTACAAGCTGGTAAAACACAAGTACTCTGAGATAAGAAGCTGGCATTTACCAACTATAAACTAATGTAATTATGACAAATAAATACTGACCAGTACAAAGAAATAACTCAAAAGCCAAAATATGACATTTAAATGAAACTCCTCATAAACTTGAATTATCTTGCCTCTAATGGTACACTGGAAATTATGACTTTAGATAATTCAAGAAAATACCAAGGATCTTGTTCTCTTGACTGACAGGAGAAAATGTGTGTGTGTGTGTGTGTGTGTGTGTGTTGTCATTATTAAAATGTATATATGAAGACAGTAACTTCATGCATTACTGAAGACAGCACCTTTTGCAATGATTTAAATTTATTTAAATGTATTAGAGGACTCATATGGGTGTAAAATTTTAAAAGACCAATAGGAACACCACTATTGTTCCAGAAGGGCTAGAACAGGGCCAATTCTACCTGCTGTGCCTGTCCCTCACATTCCAGCCTCAGGGGTAACTGCCCAGCACAGCGGGCCAGCAGCCGTGGATGTGGGACCTTTCCCAGGACTGACTCAACATGCAGAACTCAAACTTGGCCTGTTACTTCTGCTTTTCCTGCCATTTGTCTGTTTTCTCCTTAGCTACCAAAATGTAGATTGAAAATCCACACCTAGCCAGACTATAAAACCATTAAAAACTAAAGCTTACTATTTGCTTTTGCTTTTTTTTACTTAGATAAAGCAACTAAAGTCAAGAGAATGTAAATGCATTACTCCAAGTGACGCGACTAGAGTCAGTTCTAGTACCCAGGTAGCCCATCATGTTGGGCTGTTACTTACAGGATGGTGAGATTAGTGTGATGAATATAATACCCTTAGAAAGACAAAATAGTTTTTTATATTTACCATTTATTTTCACAAATTATATTTACCAATTACTACTAACACCCCAAATTTTTGTCCTTATGATTGAAATTATTGGTATAGTAAAATATGCCAATAACAGCAAGCATAAATTACATCTGGATGATAAAAAAGCATTGAAAAGTAAGAAATAAAAATACCTTGCTAGGTATTAAAATTTAGTTTCACTTATATATTTTCTTAACAATCTGTGGACAATAAATCCCTAAACACAAATGACCAAACTGGTTTTGAAAAAAGAAGTGTGAACCATTTAATAATATAATAAACAAACAAACACCCTAAGGGAAACTTCTAGAGCAGGGGTGGGGAACCTTTTTTCTGCCAAGGGCCATTTGGATATTTATAAGATCATTTGAGGAGCTAAGCAAAATTATCAACTTAAAAATCAGTCTGCTATATTTGGTCAAACATTTAACTGAACTAACTGAATTTTGAGTCCCACCTGCTGTTGCCTTGGCAGGGCCAGACCAAATGACTTCAAGGGCTCATGGCCAGACGTTCCCCACCCCTGCTGTAGAGAATCACTGAGTCTCGCCTGTATTTTCTTGCTACCTTGAGTGTTCTAAGTCATTTCTAAAAGCAGCACCTTTCCCACTCTGGAGAAAAGTCTCTGTAACCCATTACTAGGAATACTTAATGAGTAAAGTATAAAAATATATTTCATGACATTGCAGATAAAGTGTACTGGTGCAGTTTTCCTGCCGGGAACAGAATGCAACAAAGGAAAGAACAGCTGAAAACAATGTCCTGACTCACTGAGGAATTCTGACTCCATCTGCTCAATTACCAGTAACCAAAATCCACTTCACCTTAGGAATTGTGAAAATGAATTTAACCTGCTCTTTTTGATAATGTAGAGGTGAACATAGAAAATTCCACCTTTTAAATCTATATAAGTGGATATTCATATAAAAGAAAAACCTTTTAGATGTATACTTCAGGATTAATACACTAACACACTAATAACTCTGTATTTGAATATTCTCTAACAAAAAATTAAAAAATATATACATTTTTTTCAATGTATTGATTAACATTTATTTTTGCAAATGTACAATAAAGATTCAGCCAAATTTTTTTATATTCTAAAAGCATGCCAAATATCTTCCTACTTTAAAATTATAAGGTTTAATATAATAATATTATTTCAATATTTTTGACAATAAAAATAACAGCCCTGATAGAGTGAAAAGATGCAAATTCTCATGAGATAAAGTTTCTTTATAATTGTTTAATTTAAAAATAACTAATTTTTCTCAGTTCTAGAAGCTAAGAATTCCCAATTGTTCATTTCTTTGAAAATATAGATTAAAAGAAATTCACTTCATTGATTTAATTGGTATCTTAATGATGTGTCATACCCTCAGGAAAATAGAATCAAAACAATTCCAAAGCCATCCTGGGCAGATTAGATTAATTATTTATACTTTCATGTTATGATACCCCAATATAATTCACAGTTGGGTTGTAAAAAAGATTGAGGTCTTTATATTTTTTATTAATTGCTGTTGTTACTTAATTGTGAGAAGTGTTCTATTTGCATAATGTGTTAAATATAAAGAATGTGGCCTATTACAACAGCAATATGCTAATGTTGCAACAATGTAAACTGAACCTGAACTTCACAATACACATTATACAAAATGTCAAAGGTGGTATGTTCAGACTGTGTTTTTATATGTTTATGAATTTGAGTTTAAAAACAAAGAGTGGGTTCAAAATATAGCAGTCTACTTAAATATAAAATTGCATTTTTGTGGTAATTATTCACCCAAAGCTTGTTGAAAATTAGTTGACTCATTTTCTTAAAGTTAGTTGCATTCATAAATAATATGCTTCACAAGTTTTTCTTTAACTTAAAGACACATTATGAGGTAAAATATCTCTAAATTTCAAGCATTAGGTCCAGCTGTTAATTGTTAAAAAGCAAAAAATAAACTAGAGTGGGTCTAATAGTCTGGGAAAAGGAGAAATAATGTATTTGCTGCTTTCAGAAACATTATTCTAAATTTAAATATATATTATCCAGAAAGGTGTCAGTATTTTGAAGAATCACATATTGGACATATTATTTTTAGAATATACCTAATATTTTTATTAATTTTATTTTTTACTGAATCTATTGGGGTGACACTGGTTAACAAAATTATACAGGTTTCAGGTGCAGGATTCTAGAACACATCAGCTGTGCACTGTACTGTGTGTTCCCCATCCCAAGTCAATTTTACTTCCATCACCATTTATCCTCCCCAACTTCCTCCACCTTCTTACACTCTCCCTCCCCCCGAAAATCACCAAACTGTTGTCCCTTTCCTTGTAAATGAGGTTTTTTTTCTCTTATTAGTCATCTTTTTTGCTCAATCCTTTCATCTCCCAAACCCTCCCTCTCCCCTGGGCAGCTGTCAGCCTGCTCTCTGTCTATGAGTCTGATTCCGTTTTGCTTGTTAGTTCATTTCGTTCATTAGATACCACATATGGGTGAAATCATATGTCACTTGTCTTTCTCTGACTGGCTTATTTCACTTAGCATAATGCTCTTCAGGTCCATCCATGCTGTAGCAAAGGGTAAGATTTCCTTTTTTTTTAGGGACGAGTAGTGTTCCATTGTGAACTAACATTACTTTTAAATGCAATCCTATAGTTCCAGGCTTTTGCAACATTGGGTATCTTATGTGGCATGGATTACCAGTCAAGACCTTCTCTTTGTACTAACAAAAGAAATGCATACTTCTGTTTAAACACAAGTGCGTGCACACACATATGCATGCAGGATAACATGCATGCATGTAACAGTCAGTGCCTAATTGACTCTAGTTCACCAGGAAATATGAAAGCTCAAGTTTTTAGAATGCATCCCACTGCCAGCTTCTTACTACCACTCCCAGCTGTTCCTTTTTATTTTGTTCTTCTACCTTTGGATTATCAATTACTCATAAATAATCTACATACCTTTAACTAAACATAAAAAGTGATTATAAAGGTAATCAGAATGGTATGAATCCAACATTTCAATCACTGTCAGCCACCTCTGTCTACCAACTTTTAAGAGTCTGTTACCCACATAGACAACCATACTTGAAACTATTTTCAAGATTAAATTCACTAATGGTTAAGTAGCAACTATAAATTCCAACTGGTATTTGTTGATTGCTATAAAATTCGAGTTACCCTTTACTTGAGGAAAGTATATTGTTTAAAACTATTTAACATTCCTGTATTGTGGAACATATTTTAAAGATAAATAAGCACTTAATATTAGAGATCTAAACTCAGTATTTTCATTTCCTAATAGATACTTGTTTCTTACTGATGAAAATATGAGAAACGCAAATGTGTAAGTAAAAAGTTTCATGGAATATTGTTTGTTTGTGATAGAATGCTTCTTCAGCAAGATTTAGACACCATAATTATTACAACTGATTAATTCCCAGTCACTTTCTCTGTTTTTAGGAAGCAGTTGTTAGTAAAAAGAGTTCTTGTAAACTCGTATCCTGAGTACAGTCATTTAAACTTATTGACACTTGTTTTCATCACCTCTAACAGGGTGACAGTTTTCATCAATTTCTTATCATAATGATGAATGCTATATGTGCTGTTTGCTGGAAAAGGATTTTGAAATTGTAGAGGTATGTATTTTTAAGAGAGCAATATTTTTAAATGTTTAAATTTATGTTTGCATTACAGAATTATATTGTGCCAATAGATAGGCAAATCTCAATAGCCCTCATTACATAACAACATAGTTACAGTTTATTGTAATAAATGTTATAGAAGGAATAAATTCTAGAGAATTCTGAAGTTGTGAATGTACTTGTTTCCAGTTTTAGATGATCAATAATGGGTAATGTTATGTAGTTACTGGTCTTTTAGTTTGAAATTGACTCTTCATTTTAAAAGTTTATAAAATATGAATTTTATAATGCTATAATCCAAAGAAAATATTACTGATAATTTTTGCCTTTAAAAATTTTTTAAGTTTTATAACCAAATATTTTGAGTTTGTTTCACAGCAATGGGGCTGACATATCTAATCATATGAAGTTTTCTGAACCATATGAAGTTTTTTGTTATTTTGTATCTCTCTATATACTTATTTATATTTACTTATGAAAAAAAGGTTTCCTCAGTCATTATTTTGGCAAAATTGTTTAAAATAATATTTTATTATGAATCAAATTAAGTCATGAGAATCATTCATTTTAAGATATTCAGAGAAACAAGAATTATTTCTTATAACAATTTCAAAGTTATAATATAGCAACATAATAAGCAATACTCAAGGTACTAGAAGAACATAGGTTATTTTTATTTGAAATTACATGCATGTTATGGATACTGGGAACACAGTGTTATATAAAAATAAGTGAAACCTTTCAATAGTTCAAATATTTTGTTTTAGAAAGTGTTATAGAATTATGACTAAAATATTACTTTATTATTTTTATTTTTATTTACTTTAAAATTCTAAGTCAAAATTCTAGCTTGTATTTTTTGGACAATTTACTACCTGCATTTAGTAAGAATTCAACAAGGTTACTCACTACATTTTCAACAAGTAAGAGAAATTTTGATAAGATTTTTTAAAAAGTTAGCAGATATTCAGTATGAAACAAGTAAAATTAACCCTGCTAAAATCACAAAATTGTGTTAGAAGTATAAGCACCTCATAGGAAAGCTACTTGCCAGTTGATATTAAGGATGTTTTACATGGCAAACATTCTTAAATACTATACCATGTAGGCTACACTGAAAATAACTCAAGTCATATCCTAGTTTAGTTTCTTTTTATGTGTGGTTACAGATGAACATTTTGCAATTTATAGATAAGTCATCGATCTAGATGACACCTCCTTAATTAAGGCACAATTTATGATTGTATCTTTATAATTATAAAAGTGTCTAATTTCTAAATGCTAATATATACTACTTGTTTACATGCAAAAGAACTTAAAAGGTAAGTTATGGGGCTAAATTAACCAAGGAGTACCCTCTAAAGGGTAATTTTGCAAAAATAATCTGTTCTTTCAAGCTCAGACCAACTCTTGCCTGTCAGGTGCCACTTAATTAAAGCTCTGCTCACAAAAGTAAATATTTAACTAACTCCTCAATGCTTCCCAGAAACTGGTTCTCATTAAACCACTCCACTGTATCCACAGACACAGCCTGGGAAGTTCACTTGCTATGGATTCTACAAGTTTAAGGTTTTCTTAGCTGGTCATAGAAGCCCTTTGCTCTTTTTGTCAGTGATTGGATGTAATTTGCCCAAAGCCAAACTGCAAGGAAAAATGTTTTGTCAAATTGCTAGAAACTGGAGATCAACCTTTCATGACTAAAAAGTCAAACAAAGCCCTGGCTGGTTTGGCTCCGTGATTAGCTTCGGCCCCTGGACTGACGGCTCCCAGGTTTGAATCCGGTCAAGGGCGGGAACCTCAGTCTCAGGCTCAATGGGAGGCGACCAATCGATGTGTCTCTCACATCCATGTTTCTCTCTCCTCCTTTCCACTCTCTCTAAAAAAAATCAATGGAAAAATATCCTCTGTGACGATTAACAAAAAACAAAAACAAATGCAACTTGATTTACAGTTACATTCTTGAAAAACTGTTTATAGAAGAAAGATTTTTAAAAATTGCCTGCATTTACCCATTTTCGTTTCAGAAATGCACTCATCATAATGGTTCTAAGACACAGTAAAGTCACATTTCGGGTATTCACATATATATATGATATAATTAAATCATCTTCAAACTCTATCCTAAAGTAACTATTGGTATCGTACAGCCTATTTATCTGATTACCCTGTGTGTCTTTACTATCTAAACTTTTTAAATTAGCCTCCTTGTTAATACTAAGATTCTAGTTTTTTTAAATATACTTCAATAGAATGGAAGTGTCTGCAGATGGATCTTTCAATCATAATACATTAATTCAAAAGAAACATGCCATTTGCCAAATAATGGTTTAAAGGGGAAATTTTCATTAAATCATCTTTAAAAGAATCATAACTTTCAAAAGGGTTATTACGGTATAATGAAAAGTGACGTGCTTAGCTAAGCTATCTATATTCTCTAAAATATTGAGACAATTAATGGTAATGTATGTAAGGTGGCTAACATGGGGCCTGGTATATAGAAGTCAATTCATTTATTTACTTGTGAAATATGTATGAAACATTTGCCCTGATCATCTCATAGGGCTAGGGTAAGTATCCTTGAAAGATGTTTCAAAACTAAAAAGTACTATGTAAATTAATAAGATTTAGTAGTTTAATATAAATAACTGAATGATGAGAATGCAGGGAGCGAATATACGTATTTTTTAAATGTGTCTTATTTGGACATAATTTGAGGAATATTTACATGTTCTCACATTCTTTTTCTCTCTCTAGTTACCTGTTTATTTTGCTTCCTTAAAATTCAATAATTTCTATTAGCATAATGTTCTCCCAGTCCCTCCATGCTGTCCCAAAGGGTAAAATGCTCTTCCTTTTTACAGCTGAGTAGACTCCATGGTGTGAATGCCCCACAGCTGTTTCACCCACTCATCTGCGGATGGGCACTGGGCTCACATCTCAGTCTTGGTCATTGTAGACAATGCCAGTCAGAGAAAGGCAAGGGCACATGATTTCACTCAAATGTGGAGTCTAATGAACAAGCTGAAGTAACGAGCGAAATACAGACTCCTAGGAGCAGGAGGGCAACTCCGGTGGAAGGGGGTGCTCGGGAGGTGGAGGGAGTGAACAAAGGAAAACTCACACCGAAGGAGAAAAGGAACTCATGGGCAAGGGCAAAGGTGTGGCGACTGTGGGGTGGGGGGTGGGGGGGAGTCAAAGAGGGTACGGGGGATAAATGGTGATGGAAGACAAAATAAAGTAAAATAAAATAAAAAATAAAATAAAGGAAAAAACTCAATAATTTCTGAGAGTCAAGGGCATTTTCAATTTATCTTAAAACATTCATTGACTGTAGTTATTACCATTTCTTGTAATTTTAACTGCATAAGTTTTATTTTAATATCCAAATTAAATTCGTACCACTGCTTGTGAAAATCAGGATTATTATACATTAATAACGTGACACCTAAGAATTCATAAAAATTGACTGACAGATTACAAGAAATTTGGCTAACAATTTTAACTTTCTACTGGTAATCTAAGGCAAATGAGAAGATAAAAGTCTGCTTATGAAAACAATGGATTTTAGGAGTCTACAATTAATTTGAAATACCCTGTGATATTAGGACAAATATAAATTATTTTCATCCACATTACTCCATATGCCCAATTATTTTATACAAGGACATTTAATCTCTTCCTTTATCTTGAAAACTTTGTAGAAGTACTGCATAATAAATCACTATGTTGTATCTAACTTCATCAATATTAGATTGAATAAATTTACATGTTACTTAGAAACTGACCTTAATTAAAATCTTTGGACATTCTGCTAAATCATTAGTTGAAGACTTCATTGGTTTTATATTTGCAAATTTTCCTAGACTTAGGCAATTTATCTTTGTGACAATTAGATTTTTGTTTTTAAACAATGGTAAGGCTACAGTAAAAGTGTGGAGAAAACGATGCTCTTTAGCAATTTAAAATCAACTTTATTTTAAATATATCTTGGTTAGGAGAAATATATCAAAAGTGTTTTTCTAATAGTGCTGTATTTTAAATGGGGGAGTAAATTCCCCTTGTGGGGTCTTTAAGGATCACTCTAAAACAGCTGCAGAAATCCACTTAGAGAGGCACATGAAATTAAAGGATTTATTTTCTTCACAGATCCTAGGAAAGGGAGGTGCCACATGCCATACAAGGGACCACAAGGGAGGAGCCCCAAGTATCTATATGGAGATGCGGGGTCAGAGGTCAAGCAAAATGTATGAGAGGACTCCATTAGGGTGTTCGAGTGTCACTAGGTCACAGTCAGGGGACAACAAGAAGGGGAACTTTTGACAGGGGCCAGTCTTATCACACCGGTGCCCCTGGTCACCTAGGTGGGGTGGATGCTCATAGTCTGTTCCTGGAAAGGTTGAGACATCAGAAAAATACAAAGTTTTAAAATTTTACAATACAAGTGTCAACTTGATTTGTTTTCAACAAATAATTCCGACCACTGCGATAAGCACAGTTCTATGAAAAGATCATCCCTATGTTGTGATAAAGAGAATCATGAATGCACAATTAGAATAAAGGTGTCGTAAAACAGATCAGGCACATTTTTGGATGGGTATATAATGAGTTCAATATAAGTTTGTACATTCTTTCACCTTTTTGTTCAAATTTCTTTCATTGGATAATCAACATAAAAGAAATAAGAACAAAGTTCATAGGTTGTGTTCTCAAGGAGGAACTATGTATGCAATTCTTGTAATAAGCAGGAAGGTATGTTCACATATTTTTCAAAGTAGAAGATCTGAGAGTAACTTTGGTTAAAAGTTGAATCAAATCAGGTCAAACCCAGAATCCCTAGAAAACTGAATTTTGGAAATCATAGAAATAACTGAAAAATCAACAGAACACATACCAGAAGCCTTGCATATGTAGCCTATACTATCATGTAAAGAGGTAAAAATGCAATGGTCAATATAAATTGAAAGTTTGCTATTCCACTGTATATTACAAATTTTTCAAATTTATTTGGAAATAGTGAGGCAAAACGTAAGTTCAGCTATATTAATTTATTTTTATATTTTAATGTTTAAATTATTTCTTTTTTATTTTATGATTTGTATATTTAACATTCTATTCCCTACTGGTAGAGTGCAAGAAAATTAATATTTACTTAATATATGATTTTTAAAAGACTGAGTAAATGATTTACTTATAAGTCAATATGGAGTAGGTCCTAGCTTATAAATCACTGTTACTTTTTTGCCTGGAGAGCATCATTTGCTTATAAGAGGTACATCATATTTTGATTTTCTGAATTAGTTAAGTGAAATACGCAACTGGTCAACTATAAACAGAAACTTGTCAGTGATTACCTGTTTATGGATATAAAGATGCTATATTTAGGAGGGAAAAAATATGATCTCCACAAAATTACATTACAATGAAAAATAAGGTCATTGTGAAGGTCACAATTACCCACATTTTAATTCAGTTATTTAGATTGAGAAACCTACAGATTTTAAATAATATCCTTAATTTTATTTCTTCAATAAAATCTATTAAAAATCCATGATAATTGTTTTTAAAACTCTAAATCTTTTTCCAGAACTGAATACAACATTTCAATATTAATTAAAAAATAATCTCAATGTATTTGCATTCATGCACGCAATCTTTATTCAAAGTCTGAAATAGCATATTCAATGTCTTATTTTACTGGTATAAGTAAAGGTTAACAGAAAGTGTAAGTCAGGGGCAAGTTAAACCATAAAGAATTTACTAAAATGGTAATAATATTGTTTACAATGTTAAAATGCCTTGATACAAGTGTATGTTTTAACAATGCACTGTCTTTATATTTCATTACCTTTAGGGCTATGTCCTGACTGATTTCCTCTTGAGGCAGTAATGATCATGAATAAAGACATCTCCACTTATAAAACTATTATTGTAAAACCCTAGCCTCAACTGAGTTAGTCCCTAAATAAATTGGTGATTTAATTCGCATAATCTTAGAGATGAGAATAAATTAATTAAATATAAAGGTATTTCCTAATGGCTAACTTAAGCTAGCATATCAATTCTCATTCCTCTCCTATTTAAATCAGACCAAGCTACATCTCATACACTGATTAAATAACTGGAAGACATCAACAAAATATCCCTCCATAAATCTCCTGGCAAAGAATGAATATTTGTTATGGGTATTTCCCCAGTTCTAAATTAGAGTTGGAGTGACGTAACACAAGCATACCAGCTTTGAAACAAGTACATTGCTTTCAGTTGTCTGGTCAAATTATATGAAGTGTGGAATCACAGGGTATTTGAGAAAAATAGAGAAGTGACAAAAATATATTATCGTATCTTGTGTACATATTTCTTACTTGGTGTGGGGGAAATTCCCAGCATCATTTTCCCTAAAACTCTTCAGTTGTTAAGAACGCATGTGCTGGTCAAGAACTACTTGTATGAAGAGGCCACGAGTTCCGTATTGGTAGGCAAAATAGGCGATTTCTAATGTAGGTTCACATGAATTGAACTATTACTATAATGGGACATGAGTTTTTAAATATTTTTATGAATTTAGTAAATTATACAGAACAAAGGGGAAATGAAAGTCATTTCCCCTTAAATGTATAATTCCCTAAATACAGGAAATGAAATGGAGAAAATAAATAAAATGAAATACAAATGGTATGCAGTTAAGAAGGGCAAACATTTCATATAAAATGAAAATCCAAAAAAAGAATTTAAAGATTATTGAATAAGTAAAATTCATGGTACATTCTTCTAGTACTTTGGCTATACAGAAGAGGACCGCCATTTTCAGGAAAAAATTAGGTAGAAGACCCTGTTTCCCAGATGCCCTGTTTAGCTACCCTAACTTAATCTTTTCGGGGGCACAAATATTGAAGTGGTATCCTGGCCAAGTGCCACTACTACAATGCACATCACCTGAGCATACATATATTTCAGTATATCAGTAAGAAAATTAACATATATCCTAAGAAAGAAAAGTAGATTAAAGCAGGAATCATATGTAAATAAGATCATTTCTGCTAGTAGGTAAATTCATTTTTATCCCTCAATATCTGATATGTACTCTCTGACAAAGCATAATTGATTTTTGAGAAGGAACTGCATAAAAAATTAACTACTGATAATGATAATTCCAGTTCCAGCAGTAAATTTACAAGTAAACAGATATAAATGGTCGTCTCTATAATTCTGCTTTTATTTCTTAGAAATAAGTTGTTTCTAATGTACCCTCATGATGAAGCCCTGGATTAGCCTTAACAGTTTTACATATGGGTCCATTCCTAAATCTGACTCACAACAAGGCAGGAAAAGGAATTCACTGGTATATGTTTATAACCTATATGTGATCTACCTTAATGCCATTCACCTCTGACTAGTCATGAGGTTTATCAGACTAACCTAAGGCCTTTGAGACACAAATTAAATTTAGGTCACATTGAAGAATCTAAACTCATTCATACATTTTTAGGCCAATAATTAAATATAATTTCTGGATCTCCTAATAATTATCTTCGCTGCATAAGTGAACCTGACTGCAAACTCTCATCCATGTTGTAGGGTTAATGAAGGAAAAATAAGAAATAGAAAATGTGGCATTATAAATAGCCTATGTTCCTGGGCCAGGAACTCTCAAAAAGCATCTTCCTTAGTGTCAAAAGATCCAGAGTCTAGTTTCTGCTTTGCTATCCACAGAGCTGTGAAGAACACAGGCAGATTTTTTTTATTTATTTAAAATTCAGTTGCATTATTAATCAATAAGAATAATATGAATTAACACTGTTCAATAGAACTTTCAGTAAAGGAAATGCTCTGTGTCTTTATGGTAACCAACAGCCACATGTGGTTCTTGAGGACATAAAATAGGGCTAGTGTGCTTGAGAAACTAAATTTTTAAAGCAATTAATTTTAAATAATTAATTATAAAGTGAAACAGTCAAAACCAGCTAGTAGATAGCAGTGAAAATACAGATGGTATTTGACCACATTTGTAAGAAAAAGCAAAAGAAATCATGGATAGTTATGATAAATGTAGCAGTCTTGAGTGCGTCTCTAAAAACAAACATGCTTCATAGATAGGAATGTCCCTAGAGAAATGTATGACCATAATTAATCCTTAAAGGTATAAGGATCCCAGGCTACACACAAAAAATCAGAAAAAAAAATTAATTAGAAGAATCAGTTTGCAGAGAAAAATAGAAGCCATTGTATGGAAATGGATACAAAAGGAACTTTTAAATGTATGGTTCAATTTTCTCCAGGTAGAAGAAGTTATTTGAATGTATACAGAATTCAAGACTTTTTAAACTGAACTGGTTCAGAACCCTCCTTCTCTCTTGTCCCTGTTAGAAGGCAGTACCATGTGATGAGTAGCCAATCATACGATGCTAGTCTTTAGTTAGGGTTGAAATTTGGCCTATGGGCCACTTACAAGAGCAAACTTTGCAAGAAACCCCATAGATTCTGAAACCTGATTTTACTAAAAACATGTGGTTTTATAATTCAAGATGGTATTATAAGAACCACAACTCTAACAGAATACCCCTAGTAGGTCTATTCCATTAAAGCATACTGCTATTCAAAGGAGGTTTAACAAATGTAGATATATTTTAGTACAAGTTTTCTATATATTAGAGAAAAATAAAAGCTGGTTTTCCATGTTTGCTTATGCTTAGAAAATGGATTTCCTATGCTGAATGCCAATATTAACATTTTTTAATAGTTAAAGGTTAACAATTCATATCATGTAGAGTTCGTCATGGATCTACTAAAAGTTGCCCTTAAAAATAAAGTTCTCTGAATCTTTTTATTTCTTGCATAACGAAATCATAACATTCTTGACAGATACTTACCATCAAAATAACATGCAATGCATGCACATACTATACAGCTATTTGCATAATGAAATTAGTTTTTAAACTCTTGATCCAGGTGCTTTTCCTCTATACTAAAAAAAATAAATTAACAGAATAACTGACAGCAATAAAAGCATCTAAAAATACCAACAAACAGGAAAGATAAAGCAACATATATAATAAAAAATATTATAAAGTCTACTCATTTTTGTGTTCATTAAATTTGTCTTAGAATGATGTAAACTTATTATAATATACCCACAATGTTTCATCATATTTGACATGTTATAAATTTAAGGAAAAAATACAGACTGTTAAAGACAATTGTTGTAATTGTCTTAATTTTAACTATGTATGCCAGATATGGTTAATACAGAAATAGATACATTAATAGAAATGAAAATAGTAGCATAATTTATAGCATAACATAAAAGATCTAAGCTAGAAATTTTTTAAAGTCTCTATTTTCTAAAAAGTCATACAATAATTTTGCAAAAGAAAAAGTTTTATGTTAAAAATTTTTAATTTCAACTCCTGAACTACCTAATTTATGATTCTCTTCCATTACACTTATAACCTTAAAATACACTATATTGTTTCTTTAACATTTTCCCCCCAGACTCTACCCACTAGGAATGAGAAGTAGGTCCCTGTGTAGTTTATTGCTATAGTCCCGCCTCGTAAGTCAGAGGCTCACACATAGTAAGGGGGCAATAAATATTTTTTAATTATAAAAAATAGTTACTGTCTACACTATTTCTACCCATTACAGTGTCGGGGGGGGGGACAAAAAACAAAGAAAACTATCTATATACAAATTCTTAAAACTCTTATCAACAGTGGATCTATCCAAATGTAGTGACTATACATATAATATCCATAGTATTAAATACTCAAAGGTAATTCACAGTACTCTTATTTATGTTTAAATGATAGCTTATGGTAATATATACTTGTTATCACAGATCCTGAAATTACTTTTCCTCTGCAATTATTAAGAAAATTGGGAACTAAAGATAGAAAGATAATGCAAATATTGTGTAAGTACACGCTAGGACATTCACACATCAATGGAACTGCCTAAGGGTAAATTTCTCAGAATGTATTCCCATCCTTAAGCAGCACAGGAAACAGGCATGGATAGAAGATGTGGATCAGTGAATCATCAATCCCTCCATGGTTCATGCATAAAACTTGAAAATAGATGAGATAGTGCTGAGAAAACAAGAGTCTTGAATTTGAGAGAAATGGTGGTCAACCTTAACATTTAAGTGATAGGCACAGCAGGAGCTCAGAAATGAAAAGTATATAGAGTAAACAGTAAAGCAAATTCCAGAGAGTAATGAGTTCTAGAAAGTCATGCTTGGCAAACAGTCTACAACAGAGAGGTCCAGTAAAGTGAATGACTGTTCTCACTGGATTTGGCCATACTGAGTCATTATTGAACTCTACTTTAGAGGTTTAATTGGAATTGTGAGATAAAACATATTTCAATGTGTTGGTGAATTAGAGACTGTGAATATAGTTAGAGTGTATACAGTTAATAAAAGTTTTTTAGAGGAGTCTGAAAGGGGAGATAGAAGAGAATTCTTTAAACACAGGAGGAGAGAAATGACTGGAAGAGTAAAAGGCTAATGACAAATGAAATAACGGAGATATTGATGTAATCAAGTCCCTGTTGACAAGAAAGGAGATGAGATCAAGTATAAATGTGAAAAGACAGGCTTTGATCAAGGAAAGGAGCCCCTGTCTCTTCTGTGAATGAGATAAGAAAGTGAAGATAAATTGGGGGTAAATGAAGATGTCCATGCATTTGAAAGGAGGAAGAGGAACACGAATTAGCTTATGCCTAATGACTTTAATTATATTTTTGAATTTGCTGGTATGCTGGTAGAAAGAAAAATATGGGTGGATAGGAGACTCAAGATAAATAAATGGCTAATATAATCAGAAAGGGTAATGTAAGAGTTGTCCAAAGACAGGTAAAATTATTGATGAACAGTATTCAAAACTAATCAACACAAATTACATCTAACTCACTTATTGTTGTCTCTTTTGTCCTTTGCATAGCTTAGGTCATTTGCAGACATCTTTGAGTTAATACCTCATGAGCATACTTTGTGTGCTAAACCTAAAAACCTATTCTCAGGTCTAAGCCCCCCATGTTTTCCTTCTTCCCCATCTCTTGCAGACCTCTCCCCTCCGGTCTCTTGGTTGCTGTCACCCCCCACTCTATTTTGATGATCTGTTTCCCTCAAGACCGAATGAATATGTGGTCATTTATTCCCTGATATTTCCTTCCTTGTAAATCAGCCCTCTTTAATTTTTTTAGTTTCAAAACCAACAAGTAGCACATAACAAAAGTTATACCTACACACACACACACACACACACACACATCTCAGAATGACAATAAATGGTTTGTAATTACTGGTGGCCAGAAAGAAAGTCTGAATGGATACCACCTAGAATTTCCCCCTCTACCTTTATTACCCTGAGGACAGGCTCATCAAAGGAATTCTTTCCTTCTGTTCTCTCATTTATTGAAACTGAAGCCTTAGGACATAATCAAGGCAGAACAACAGGTGCTCTTTTGTGTCGAGTGGGTTATTTGCATTTCCAAGTATCTCTGGATTCTAGGCGATGATTTTTCCAAGAGGTTTAAGCTCCTTCCTGGAAAGATCAATTTTGGAATTTGCTTCACAGTGTGTTTCCCTCCAATTGCCTTTTATTACAATGAAGATTTTCTAAGTGGTGGTGCCCAGCTGAGATATCTGGATATGCAGGGCCATCTATCTTATATAACTGTGAGCCTGCCCTAGGGACTCTCTCAAAACAAAGGCATAAAGCTGACGTAAACAATTGAATTAATTTAACTCTTTAAATGACTTAAAGTTAAGTCTCAAAACTAAGACAATGGAATAGGGTATTGTTGAGAAAAAGTGGTCTGCTTTATAGGCCAGTCCATTACTCTGATAGAGTCTAAAAACTTTTAGATTTTAAACAACTAAAAATTGTATAGGTCCTACCAGAGCCAAGGGAGGTTATTTTCACTTATAAACAAATAGGCATTATTCAACTTCTTAGAACCTTCTAGGGAAAACGTGGTTATATTGAACACTCATAAAACAACACATTTGATGATTTAATATAAAATAAATATACTGATATTTTAACATATCAATTTTAAATTAATATTTTACATACTCTAATGGGTATTTGCTGACTGTGTATCTTGCATAAACATATATAAAATGTTGAGAAAATTAATAGCCCAATAGATTAAAATCATAATGCTTGAAGAATATATAATCTAGGGAGGAAAAGAAAAAATTTTTATATAAGGTAAAATAGCATAAGTCCTAAAGAAAAGGGTGGAAATGACACAATTATAATCAACCTAGTTATTAAAAACAGGAAAGGAGCAAAGGGAGGGCCAAATAGTATAGGCATGTCATTTGTGCAGTTTTGCCCAGAAGCTGCAGTTTAACACTCCCCAGGGAGCCACAGGTCTATTCCCCCCAGATCTCTGGGGGAAGGGACTGGACAGAGGGAGAACTGATTCCTGTCCAGGACAGCCTGGGTGAAACAGGGAAGGTACTTGTCTCTCAGTCACAACTGGGAACAGGCCATTTGGCCAGAGCAGGCGTGGCCACAGCAAGTGTGGGAAAATTCGAGATATTTAATCTCCTAAACAAAGGAGTTCCCTCTCTTGGTTTGCTCTCTTGGCTCCCGGCACTCTCTTGGCTCCCCTGCATTTCCCCACATGGTGCACAGCCATGTGGACCCCACACACAATGGACTAATGGATGCAGCTAGCCTAATGCTAAACCAGACCCAGCTCCAGAAGGGAACAGAAACTCTGGACACTGGCTCTGCTTTTAGCTCTACTGAATCCCCAACTGCGCTTCTTCCGGGACTGGATTAAGGGAAATGGGACTTTGGAAACCCAGGGGTGTAATTCCACGCAAATAAAAATCACTCATCCTCCCATGCAAGTCTCAGAAAATGATTTCTCATGAGATATGGTAAGAACCTTACTTCCAGCACCCAGTGGGGAAGAGGACACCCCACTTCCACCCATAACAGAATTGTTTAGGGAAGAGAGTTTGAAGAAACTTCTTTGGCAAAAAGGACTGACAGTCCAGTTGATGCAAAGTTTGAAAACAAATTTCAATATAGGAGGCACAGGAAACAAAGTTGGGAAGAGAATGACATTTTCTGGAGCCATAAAGAGGTTCATTCATGAGCTATTTTATACAGGGTAAAACTGATTACTTAGATTTGGAAAAATATACTCCTTGATAAAAATACCCTAATTTTTATTAACACCCTATAAACAGTTTTTTTTTAGTGAAAAACAATTCATTAGTGACATGATGTTTGTCATTTTTAATAAACTATAATGCCATGTTAAAATCTGACAAATATAATTCAGGTTAAAAAAAACAAACACACACCCTAAGGCTTACTGTGATATTCCAGCCTATAGCTACTACATTTCTTTAAACTAATCCATAATTGATGGCTCATGACATTTCCATTTTCAAGCCATTAGTTACACAATAACAATGTTAATTGAGTTTTAATTAAGTCAGCCATATTCAAGCTTGGAATATTTTAGCTTTCTTTCACAGATAGATGATATTTCCTAGGGTTGTTTTTATTTAAATCTATTTTTTAAAACATCCTTTACTATCTTTGTAAGATTGAGAACTGATTTTGACTATAATATTTATTTATTTACTTACTTATTTATTTAATCTTTATTGTTGAAAGTATTACAGATGTCCTCTTTTTCCCCCATTGAACCCTTCTACCCCTCACCTACCCCTGGCCCATCCTAGGCCTTCACTGAACTATTGTCTGTGTGCATGAGTTATTCATATAAACATAACAGTTCTTTCATTAATCTCTCCCCACCCACTCTCCCACCCCCACCTCCCCTCTGAGATTCATCAATCTGTTCCATGCTTCTGTGTCTCTGGATCTACTTTGTTCATCAGTTTATTTTGTTCTTTAGGTTCCACATATGAGTGAGATCATGTTGTACTTGTCCTTCTCTGACTGGCTTATTTCGCTTAGCACAATACTCTCTAGGTCCCAAAACAGAGAAACATAAAATTTCTGTATCTTCAGGTATTTGCTACTAAAAGCATTCATATTGCACCATACACCAGAAAATAATTCCTAAGCAAACCTTGATTTTTGTGATGATGATGATTTTCTAGAAGTTGGACACAATCAAATTTGTTCAACTCTTTCACTAATTTTGACTCATAATAGTATGAATTATCAGTAATTATTAAATGTATGAAAACTAACTTAGTTTTGACATCTTGGAAGCTTGAAGTTTATTATTCCAATTTTCTTATATTTAAACTAGTGTTACAAATTAAGAAAAAAAAAAATTATCCTTACAAGAACATGTGCAGGTGTTTATGCAAAGGGGTTGCCAATTACTTGGATGATATTTCTAATGAAGACAAAGTCATGAACGTGTTAGAGATGTAGTTCAGTTAATGGAATCATCTATGCTTCTACCCCATCAACAAATATTTTGCTCTAAGATGCATACAGGAGAGATCAGATGAGAGGCAGAGATCTAATTCAGCACACACTAGTCATCACCGTGAGCTTCCTGGTCTTTAACTATGGGTCACCAGCATTATCTCACTATGAAAAGAAAAACCTTATGATTGAGATAAGAAGATAAGAAAACAGACACTGTGAAGATAACAAGCATACAATCATTACCAGGTACAGATCACCTACTACTAAACATTAAAGTTGTACATTAATAATCTTTTAAATTAGCATAATAAACTTGTGAGGTATCTATTATCCTAGATTTTTACAAATGAGAAAAATGAAGGTTACAAAGATTAAATCACCTGTTCAAGGTCACACACCTGGTAAGTGATTACCTTGATCTTGAACTGTATCTGATCGCAGAGCCACACTCATTCTACTTTTCCTCCCAGGAAGGAAGCTTAACAAACCAGGGTGATAGGCAGTGAGAATCAGGTAATATACTCAAGTCTATGCTTCCAGCTCAGACTTGCTTTATAAATAATAGATATGCATTAAAAATATTAATGAACTTTCTACTTTTATGTCCTGACATAATTCAGACCTCAGAACAGTATTATTGAGGAAACAGTGATAATTCTGATTAGCAATTCATCTGCTGCTCTTGAGGGTCATTTTTAAATTCTCCTTATTAACTTACAGCATTTCCCTTCTCAGATTGACTGTCATTTCCAGGAATAAGTTAAGGTAGATCAGACCTTATAGGGTAGCAAGAAGTAGGACATTATTAAAAAGAGCATTCAAGTAGTTAAGAGTAGAAACTTATCAGAAGTAAATTGGCTATTAAATCATCATTGGTTGTTCTCTCATTTGAAGTTTTAAGCATTCCAGGTAGATATAAATGAAATAACATTTAAGACTTCATTAAGAGTTTGGAACATGTTTAAGAATAGTAAAAGGGCCTGTATAAAATATTCCAGTGTGGTTGGTTATGTAGGACCCATTATATGAATAACCTACTCAGGGACATTTCTATATGTGAATTAAGATGTGGATTATCTTAATCCTTTCCCTTTGTCATAACATATGGTCACAGAAAAAGTCTTGAGCGTTTTTTAAGTGCAAGGCAGTCTATTAACCAGCATAAAAATTATTATCCTGCTTTCATATATCAGGGAACTGAGTCTCAGAGAGGTTAAGGAACTTTCTCAAGGTCACAGAGTTAATAGGTGGAAGAAGAACAAATGCTTAAACATAAACCTGTCTTAAGTAGATCTAATGCTCACTGAACTCTCTAAGCCAATTAATGTCAATAAGCGCTACCAAGAGTTTTCTGAATTCAACACTTAAGGAGCTAATTCATCATGCTGTAGCCAAGTTCTTTTCAGAATCAGAATTTTTGAGCCATGTCTGAGCTTGCTAATTATACTTCCAGTAACTTCCAGGTCCAGAATCTATGTCTGAAGATGGTATGTAACCAAGACCTAATTTTCCGGTGTCCTGACAGGGTCACCAGAGTACCCACTACTTGCTGTTTAGCTAAACTCATAACCCCTCCTCAGTCACCCACACCTACTCTGAGGATGCCTATCTCCCCTCTATCTCCACATAAAACTTCACCACAACTCATGCTTCCACCTCATCAGTTCAGGTCAGGAGGTCTCCCTATGCTCATTCATTACGCACTCCCCGCATGCGGCACACACCCGCACCCTGATGAAAGAAACTTGCCACCCCAGCTGCAGAGGGAGGGTTTTTTCAGAGAGAGAATTTTTTTCTCAGAGCTCACATCCAAGGTCTTTGCAGATCCTACCACAGCCACTACTTATAGATCCCTCACTCAAGCATTATCTAGCAAAAATAATATCACACAAATGTACTGCAAAGACTATTCTCTATCCATATAAGGCATAATTACTGAGTTCAGGAAGGGATCTACGGTGGCGAGAAAATGACCTATGTGTGTGACACTAAATTTTATTTTTCTCTTATGCCATTACCCTGCTTACTACAACTATTGAAACTCAGAGACTTGGGAGAAACTAATAATAAAGTGACCACTTAGCCACAGTATATTATAAATTTAAAAATGCTAAATATGCCTCCTCTTCTTCCTTTCTACTGTCATTTCCACAGCAGTACAGACTAGAAAAAGGCTGGCCTCGAATTAAGTAGGATTATCTAAGTGCGCTAAAAAAAAAAAGAAAGAAAAATAAATGCTAAAAATGTTGTTTTAATCATATTAAGAAATATGATTATCCTGATTTCACACATCACTCTAAAATGCAAAACATTTTAGAGTATAATTTGACTATTCAATATTAATATTATATCACATAGTTTTGCTTTACCTCTGACTGATTTTTGTTTCAACTGATGTTCTTGAATGAATGATGCTGTTCTCTTCTAAGAACATTAGCGTGTTGCCTTGGCGAACCTCTTTTCTCTACCTTCTCCTAGCCACACCCATTGACAACTACAGTGGCATCTGTGTACTAGGTCTCGGGCGCCCGTATTCTTCACTTAGTCCTATCAATAATCCCAAGAGAAAGGTATTATTAACTCATTTTCAGTTAGATTGCCCAAGATCATTTAGTCATAAGCCTGTTTTCAACCTGAATCTTATCTGCTATAAATTACTGGGGCAGCAGAGCCAAATCTCTTGGCATCTCCTGTTCCTCTTTCAGTAAAAGAGAGATCGATGGGCACCGTGCCCAAAACGAAGTAATCGCCTAGCAAATGAACGAACAAACTCAGAGCCTTTTCCAGGAGATACAGGGGACAGCAAGATCACGGAAAACTAAGGAACACACAGGGAAGCCCAGGCTGGAGGAGAGAGTTCCAGAGCTGACGGACACAAATATTTGTATGCGGTCTATCTTTAAGGAAAAGGGGTGGGGAGCAATCCAACTCAGAAATAGATAATTTAATAAGCTATTAAATTAAATATATGCACCTATACAATACATATCATACAGATAGATACAATAATACATTTTTCTAAGTTGTTTAAACTATTATAGTATGTTAATTTCTATTTCTTTTTAATTGTTGAAAAATATTCTAGCTAGAAGTAAGTGTATCTAGCTTCAGAGACCCTATTTTATTTAATATTATTAATATTTGACACATATGGATTGTTCAAGAGGCCTAATGCTATTACTACTGTGTGTTTTTTTTAATAGAAAAATTCATTCTGCAAAAAAAGTGTGTATTTTTTTTACAGTAGAAACCTTTTGAAATAAAATCATTCATATATAATGTGGAATGTTGCTAATAATTCACACAATAAAATGTTATAAGGATGTAAGAATTATAGGTCAACTTTACACAAGGGGAAAAATTGCACAATAGTCACTTTTTCTACCTCCTTTTGGTAATTCAGCCACACAAAAGGACATAAAGAATTCTGAAATGCTGGGGAATCTTCAACATCTTATGTCTTTAATCATAAAGATTACTTACACAATGTATTTTAACTCAAGTTTATAGCTCCTAAGTGCCAAAAAAGGAATTTTATTCCCCAGAATTTTCAAGTTAGAGGAAACATCCTGGAATTTTATGTGTAAATATGGCACCTTTGTTGTCTACATGACACACACCGAGCAGCATGCATAAAGCTGACCACTGTTTTTCAGGGAATGTTATAGGAAAGGAGAGATGACTCTGCGTCTGAGCATCCTGTGAAATAAGAGGAATGTTATCACCACTTTCTATTAAGAACCCTTTTGTCTCATCTATAACTTTGAAACAGAACTTTGCGGAGGTGTGGTAAAGGAATGCTTTTTCATCGGCAAACATTATTAAGAGTTTAGAATTTAACAGGAAAAACTTTGTATTTAGAAATCTATAACTAGCCGTTATTGTTTTAGATCTCTGCTCTAATGGAATTTCTTCCCTCATTTCCTCCCACTGCAATTTACCTTAGGCATCACTAAGCACGAAATACTAAGTGGGAAGCAGAAATTTGGCTGTTATTGATATATTTTAATAATGTTAAGGTAAATTAAAAGTTGGGGGCATTTTTAAGAAACATCAATGTGTAGTCTCATCAAAATACTTTAGAATTCCTATATAGATATAGACAATAGGCAGATTAGTATAGTGCAAAGATCGTAAGATATGGGGCACAAGGTCTTAAATTTGAACCCTGGCTATACACACTGGCTGTATCATCTGGAACAAGTTAACTTTTCTAAGACTATGAAACTTAACTGTAAAGTCAGGAGACCTAAATACAATAAAGCAGGGGAAGTATAATTATATAATACATTTTAAAGCACTCTATAAATTCTAGTTATCACTGTTGTGCTATAAGTTATGGGCAAATTTAAAACTACTTTCTTAAACCATGTGGCCTCTTGGTAAAGTTAACTGAAATTTGAAAAGATGTTAGTTTTGTTAAAAAACAATAAAACAATTTAAAACATTTCTGGACCATCTCATAAATATTTGAATTTTATCTGATTTGAACTCTGTTCTCTTTTACCCCAGATATTATAAGAGAGACATTTTATAAATGTTTGAAATAATCTTTCATCCCTATGTAATTTCAAATGCTCAGAAGGAAGGTGAACTCCTTTAAGAAGCAAGCTGGTCTCTGAATTGGAATTAATATTTTAAATCTGCCAATGTGATCTGATGTCACAAAGAAGTTCCTTAGGCTACATTATCTGTCTGTAAGAAAGGTTGGCTAGAGAAGAATGTAGGGGGAAAAAGACACACTGATATCCTAAATGATTAAAAAAACAAACAAAAAAAAGCTTCTAGAAACTCTTAGAATGTTAGGAGAGAATCATTTTGTACATTTATAAATATAAACCAAATGGTCCCAGATTTATTTGCTTCTTGTGTGATCTGAAAGAGGCAGATCATGGCTAAGGGGACACTTAGGAAAACCATTCAAGAATAAGAGGCTTTGAGATTTGTTCTCCTCTGCTCTCCTGTCAAGTCTTTCCGTTCCTCCTGTTTCCACCACGATAATTAGATAAGTAGTGGCATTCATATTGCAGAGCAGATGAGTGCAATTTTTTCTGACAAAACACCAATGCATATCTACAAACTGAACAAGTAGAAAAGTCTTAGCATTTCCTTATGTATATGTTTATTTTGACAGTCCAACAGTGCCACATTTTTAGTTAAAGCATGATCATTGTTGTATTGGAAGACTGTTGTGGATTTATGCCTTTGCATTATGATATATGGTTTCTAACCAATAATTTTTAATTTTAAGAATTCCCTTCTCTGTTTTCCCTTCTCTCCCCACTTTCAACACTATGTGTTTCAGTAAAGGTAACTGTAAAGGTACTGGTAGGTATCAGGCTAAGAAATGCAGATAATGTGTCTCTCTCTTAACTCTGTCCAGATCAAAACTGGAAAGACAGGGGGTGGGAGGGAAGACATGCTGGAGCTGGTAGAAATGAAATCTGCCCCCGCTGCTCCTCTTTTCTATTTGAAGAGACCTCCTAATAAAAACAGAAGAGTAAGAGATAATCGGACCATTAGTCCTGCCTAATTGTTGCTTTTCTCTTCATAAAGCTATTCTTGTGCGTATATTTTTCTCTCTCCATAGCATAAGGGAAGCCCCGCTTGAAATGAAACTATTATACAACAAACTTGAAACATTTCCACAAGGAGCACCTGCCTCTCACTCAGCGTCTCTTGGACACTGATTGCAGACAGTCACCCACCTTCAGGGCAATGCTCCTGTGAATAAGAATGATTTTAAAGTGCATTATCCTTTTCAGACCAAGTGTTTTGATACACTTCAGATCAAAGACTTCGCATCAAAAATTTCACAGACATGAAAAGTAATACCTTACAAATAATAAAATAGTAAAATTCGACACCAGTGCTATATACAAACATAAATTTGATATGCGTAATGATTATACATGGGGTTGTGCTGTTATTGACTGAACGTTCGTGCCCCCCCCCCCCCCAAATTCGCCTGATGAAATTCTAACTCATAGAGTGATAGTAACGGATATGGGGCTTTGGGGAACCCTCCTGAATGGGATTAGCACTTACAAAAGAGGCCCCAGGCAGCTCTCTCAAACTCTTTCCTCCATGTGAGTTTGCCTGTGAAATCCAGAAGAGGGTTTCCACCAGAACCCCACCTTGCTGGCACCCTGATCTCAGACTTCCAGGCTCGAAAATTGTGAGAAATGTTTCCTGCTGTCCATAAGTCACCTTCTATGGTATTCTGTTATAGCAGCCCCGACTGAGACACATGGTGAACCAAGATTCCAAAAGTGGTACACAAAGTCGCCAGTCTTTTGTATCAAAATTTTTATATATTTGAAAATAATATGCTAAGGACATTTTTGTTTCTTTAAAAATCAAAATGTTTGGAGCCTAATGTGATAACTATCCTCGTGGCTTCATTTTGCCCTCATAAGGAGAATTTTAAACAATGCTATTGTTTTCAGAGTAGCACTCCAAGGTGCAATTCTTCTTTCTACACCATCTCGTTATGGAGCACTAAGCCATTTAAATAAGTTCGTAGCTCAGGGTTTTCAACACAGATATCTTGAATCTTTAACTTTTTCGACCCCTTATTCAAAATTAACTTTAAGTAGGGTACCATACCCATTAGGACGGTGCCAGTGCAGGCTGATGTCTCAGTGTATATGTTAACAGCACCTTCATCACCTTCCTTTACTCTCAATTGTCCTGATTTGGAGAAAAATTAAATGAACACCCTGGTTATGGAAAAAGAATGCAGATACAGACTCTTTGTCAACGGTGGCGGGCAGCTCTTTGCTATGACAGTTCATACTTGTGAATTAATTGTTTGCATATTAATGTTTGCAATTCACCAGAGAGTTTTTGCTTCGCTTTGATTTTTTTCAGTAATGTGATTGGAGCCACACCTCCTCCTCCCATCTCTTCCCCGTCTTCTTAAAATCCGGCATGTTGCCAAACTAAATGGAAACACTAGAGAATATACAACAAACTTGTTAAATGAAGACCAGAGAGAATGGATGCTGAGTGTATTAATGTACAGGGGCCCTCGGGGGCCCGGGACCTCCCTTCAATGCCGCCGGGAGGCCCAGCCCCGGGGTGCTCAAGCCCCACACGCAAGGGGAGAAGGGTTCGCAGGGAACCTCCCGCATGCTCCCCTATACTGCAAATAACCTCTACGTGCTATGGAAACAGTTGCTTAGGAAATAAAACAACAAAAAAGTGTGTACGTGTTCAGTACAGACGCAACCATCATAGGCCTAACTACATAGCACAGATAAGCAACACGAAACACTGTAATGCCGAATTTATATATATATGCCGAATATATATATAAATATATATTTATATATGTGTGTGCATAAATACACACACATATATATTTAACCTTCACTCCAGGATATTTCCATTGCTTTTTTTTTTAATATATTTTTTTATTGATTTCAGAGAGAGGAAAGGAGAGGGAGAGAGAGAGAAACATCAATGATGAGAGAGTCAGTGATCGGCTGCCTTCTGGACGCCCCCACTGGGGATTAAGCCCGCAACCCGGGCATGTGCCCTGAGGCGGAATCGAACCGGGATTTCCTGGATTATAAATCAATGCTCAGCCACTGAGCAACAGCAGCTGAACCCACTGATTGCTTTGGATAGAGTGGAAGGGAGGGAGTGGGGGTTGAGAAGAGACAGAGAAAGAAAGAGAGATTAACATCCATGTGAAACATCATTTTGTAAACACATCGATTGGTTGCCTCCCATACTCGTCCCCACGGGGCCAGGAATCCAGCCTGCAACCAAGATACTACGTGCCCTTGACTGGGAATCTAAACCTGCAACCCTTTGGTGCTCAGGCTGATGCTCTAACCATTGAGCACACTGGCCAGGGCAATTCCAAATATTTTTAATCTGCAGTTGGTTGCCTCTATGGATGCAGAACCAGCAGGTACAGAGGGCCGACTGTATGCTGCAGCTGGTGGAATAAACTAGAGAGTCCCAAGCTTCTTAGTTAGAGTCTTAATTAACTATCTAGTTATATCCTAATTAGCCTAATAAAATGCAAGTTTAGTGAATTGTGTTCTTGATTCCAACTTGATTTCTTCCAAGGACATATTCCATATTTTACTTCTTTTAAATTACTCTACAATGTAAAAAATACGGTTAGTTCTTTCTGTATCAAATTCGCACAATGATTTCTTCTTAAATTTACATATCCTGAAGCTACTCCTTAATCTGCCTTCTATTTGTCTGTAAAATTTTGTTACTGTAGTAAAACATACATGATATGAAATTTACCATTTTAATAACTTGAAGTGTACATTTCAGTTGCCTTCAACACATTTAATTATTGTGCAACCATCCCCATCATCCATCTCCAGAAAGTTTCCGTCATTTCAAACCGAAACTGTACCCACTCAACAATAATTTCCCTTTCACCCCTCTTTCTAGCCCCTCAGAAATCCTATTCTGCTTTCCGTCTTCTATGAATTGGACTATTCTAAGTAAATGAAATCATATAACATTTGTCATGGCTTATTTCAGTTAGAATGTCTTCAAGTTTTATTAATGTTGTGGAATGTGTCTGAATTTCATTCTTTTGAAGGCTGAATAATATACCAATGTATGTATATACTGCATTTTGTTACTTTGTCCATTGGACATTTGGGTTGTTTCAAATTTTTGGCTATTGAGAATAAGGCCCCTATGAAGATGAATGTATAAGCATTTATCCCTACTTTATATTATTTTGGGTGTATACCTCAAAAGCAGAATTGTTGAATCATATGGTAATTCTTAATTTTTTGAGGAATTGCCACACTGTTTTTCATAGTAACTGTGAAAAACATTTTACAATCCCATCACCAATGCACAAGCACTGCAATTTTGCCACAAACAACACTTGTTGTTTGTTTTCTTTTTCTTTTTTAAATAATCGTCCTAACCGCTATGAAGTATGTCACTGTAGTCTTGGTTTCCTAATGATTAGTGATGTTGAGTATCTGTTCATGTGCTTACTAGCATTTGTAAATCTTTCATTCCTCCTTTTATTACCAAAACTTATGAAATATTCATATATACTCACTGCTCTCCGTTTTTTGCAGGACATTTTCAACCTCTCTACCCTCACCCCCAGTATGCATCCCTATATTCCCAAGACGTGTTATTTAGAACCAATATCATCTTAAGCACCAGTGGCAGTGAACACTGTCATGTGACATTCTGTCTCTGAAAAAAAGGACAGTGCTAGCAAGTGAAACGGTATTTTCTTTACGAAAATCAGTTGGTAATTTACCTCTCTGGCTACTTCTCTCTCCCGGTCTTGACTTCTGCTTTTCCTGCTCTTATTCTTGTACCTTATGTACATGTATCCACAGGATTGACCTACCCCCGAGTTCTCTTCTATCTTTCATAACTCTTTTCCTCCTCAAAATTATCAAAATTTAAGAGTTATCTATCTAAACACCTAGTTTGTGTGACAGACCAATGATTTCCCCCAACTTTGAAAAGCTACTTGGTGAATGCTGAATATACAGGGTACCCCCCTATGAATAGACACTTGAACAACTGATAGCTCAATTTTGAAAATGAAATGTATTTTAATAAACACTACCTTTATAATTATTCAAAGTGTGTGTGTATATTTTTGGGGGACACCCTATAGATACTAATTTTCCCTTTCCCCTCCCTTTTCCCTCTTTTGCTTTTTTTTCTCTTCTTGCTTTTCCTGGTTAACTCTTCTGGGTTCTAAACAGCCTAGAATTTGCTAGTACATTCCCTGATGGACCAAGGCTGAACTTCCCCCATACCTGTTTTCATTCAACTCTCAAGTCCCACATTCTGGCCTATACACACTGAATCATAATTGCCTGTTTAGATGGACATGCCTTCCATGAGATCACTGATAGAGGCGGCTTGTGTTTCATTAATCATCATTTCCCCATATTCTACCATAATATACCTATCACATAATAGAACAAAATATTTACTTTTAAAATAAGTGAATAGGGACCCGTGTGCAAATCCTGCCCCTCTTTGATAACTGTGTACTGGTGTGCTCATTTTGGGTGCTTCACTAATACCTCAACCAAGATGCTATAAATAAAAGAAAACGTCTTCTCCTCCAAACCTGTCCCTCCTCACTTACTGCTTTTCTGGTATTAGTTTTATTACTCTGGAATTCTAAGATAAAATCCCTGTCTTTTTATTACTTTTATCTGCTCATTCCTGCTAACATGTCATCATTTCCTGTGTCTTATCAATGCCATAATGTTCCTTAACTCTAGTTCCCACTTGCCATTCTCATTGTCTCTGCTTTCACTTCAATAGGTTAAATATTTTGTCTGGATTAATATAGTGGCTTCTTTTTTAAATTTTAAATTTATCTTTATTGTTGAAGTATTATAGATGTCCTCCCCCCCCCCCCCGTTAACTCTCTCCACCCCACTCCCACCCCCTCCCTAAGCCTTCACGACACTATTGTCTATCCATGGGTTATGCACGTATGCATAAAAGTTCTTTGGTTAATCTCTTCTTCCCTCTCTTCCCTCTGAAATACATCAGTCTGTTGCATGCTTCAATGTCTCTGGATCTATTTTGTTCATCAGCTTATGTTGTTCATTAGATTCCACATATAAGTGAGATCATGTGATAGTTATCTTTCTCTGCCTGGCTTATTTTACTTGGCATAATACTCTCCAGGTCCCTCCATGCTGTCCCAAAGGGTAAGATATCCTTCTTTATAGCTGCATAGTATTCCATGGCGTAAATGTGTCACAGCTTTTTTTACCCACTCATCTACTGAGGGGCACTTGAGCTGTTTCCAGATTTTAGCTATTGTAAATTGCACTGCTGTGAATATAGGGGTGCATATATTCTTTCTGATTAGTGTTTCAGGCTTATTAGGATATATTCCTAGAAGTGGGATCATTGGGTCTACATCAAACTAAAAAGCTTCTGCATAGCAAAATAAACCAGCATCAAAAGGAAAAGGCAACCCACTGTATGGGAGAACATATTTGCCAATGATACATCTGACAAGGAATTAATTTCCAAAATATATAAAGTACTCATACAACACAATAAAAGGAAGACAACCCAATTAAAAAATGGGCAGAGGGCCTGAATAGACACTTCTCCAAAGCGGACATACAAATGGCCAAGAGACATATGAGAAAATGCTCAACGTCACTAATCATCAGAGAGATGCAAATTAAAATGATAAATGAGGTACCACCTCACATCTGCCAGAATGGCTGCCATCAACAAGTCAACAAACAAGTGCTGGTGAGGAAGGAACCCTAGTACACAGCTGGTGGGAATGCAGACTGGTACAACCACGGTGGAAAACAGTGTGGAGTTGCCTCAAACAATTAAAAATGGAACTGCCATTTGACCCAGGGACCCTACTTATAATGGCTTCTTAATTGTTCTTTTATATCCTACTTCTCTGACTCATCAGATCTCTGTTCTGCCAAAGCAATTATCCCTTGTTCAGAAACCATCTGTGGGCCCACTTTGTTTTTTCTCAAAAATTGCACAATCTCCCTAATATGTCAGACTAGCTTCCTGCCCCTTCCTTCAATGTGGTCAAAACTTTATTTTTCACTGTGAATTTCCCCTAATCTAATTCAAGTAGTCTTTACCTTTAAGTGTTCAATATTTTTACATGTTACCATTCAAATGGGATGTCTCTTCCAATGCCAGATGTCCAAAGTCTACCCGTCATTTCAATCCAAAGTCAAATGTTTTCTCTTCCAAGGAAATTGATCTGTTTCCAATTTGAGTGCACAGTAGAATTAATCATACCTTCCACTGAACACCCAAACAACTATTCTGTTTCTTCCTAGGAAATTTGTCAGCTTACAGTCTGAAGTATTCTTATTTCTGAACATGCCATTTTCCTGCATATATTATAAAATATTTGCAGACAGAATCCTAGGATTATATATCTTTTGTTTTCCCTCAATAAATTAGATAGGAGGCTAGGACACTGAAGTTTTTACATTTTTTGTAGAAACTCAAATGATTATTTCTTATACAGGTGAATGAATGAATGAAATTTTATTTTGGTTGCACCGAAATCCCTCCCTGCTTTCGTAACCTTTCTAAATAATTTCTTTCAAACTGCCAGGAAACCCTCACCCTAAATCTCTAACAATCTTCTCTAATCTCTGGTCCTTGTTCCTCTCTACATTATGACACAGACATCCCAAGCCAGTAGATAATAAAAATAGTCCATTAGGAATGTGTTCTTCCATGAACTCACACAAGTTTATTCATTGTAAGTGCTTGTTATTTACCCTGAACACTTCAAAGGTAGCCTTTTTCATTTAAGGTTCTGTTGCCTAGGAAATTTGTGACTGTCCATGGTTGCCCAGCAATAGAATGCACATAGTCTGTATTCTATATTTGAATTGTTGCTCAACATGAGTCTTAGGTTGCCTTATCGTTGACTAACAACGCTACGAACACAGTCTTTATTACTTTGTGGAGATGTTTATTTGTGCTTTTTTCTTCCTTCTTTTCATTGTTTTGGGTGTGTGTTTTTTTGTTTTTTTTTAAAGTAAAATACACCGGTATACATACAAGCTTACTCAAGGAAAACCTGTCCAAATTATGCAGCAACCTGAAATCCCAGAGAGCTATACTTATTGTATAAACTGAAATATAGAAATTCAGTTCACAAAAGCCCAGACACCAGGTCAAGAATTGTCACAACATTAATTACTGATACAATCCTAGTTTTTGAAGCTTGGTGCTTTTCTACTTAAAAGTCAGACTGAGAAATCAGCATGTTTTTTGTTTGTTTTTTAACCCTCACCTGAGAATACTTTTTCCATTGCTTTTTAGAGATAGCAGAAGGGAGAGAGAGAGAGAAACATCGATATAAGAGAGACCCATGGATTGGTTGCCTCCCACACATGCCCCAACAGGGGCCAGGGATGGAGCCTGCGACCGCAGTGCATGCCCTTGGCCGGAATCAAACCTGGGACCCTTCAGTCTGCAGGCCCACACTCTAACCACTGAGCCACACCAGCTGGGGTGGAAATCAGCATGTTTTGCTACCATTGAACTTTCCCCCAAATATTACAGCTCTTGCTTGCTCTTCCAGGGAGAGGACTTCTTTGAGAATGAAAAGGGGTGTTACTCCCCATTGTTTCCCCACTATCCACTACAAGAGAGAATCAGAGATCAGCTGGAGGGTACAGGAGAATGCCCCTTCTTTGTTATCATGATTATGTCCATTAAATATCAGAATCTTTCCTATGGACTCTGTGCTTATAACCGAAGTAAATTATCAACTGCTTTAATAATGCAATGCCTCATCAATTATTTTTATCTCTCCAGTAATATTTACAAATTTAATTTTATAAAATTTTCTCTTTATCCATAGCCCATATGTTTATTGCTTTAATTATATTCCAAGAAAATGTGGAACCAACAGATATGTCACAGCACTATAACTAAAGGAAGGTAAAAAGGATTATACGTAAGGCCCATCAGGTAGGAACGGTAAGAGTTGTGACTCAAAGCCAAATTAAGCTTTATATCATGAGAAAACACCTCAGGCTACTTATAATTATATATGCACACACACACACACATATATCATTATATATACAATGTATATATGGGTGAGTATTATATCTCATCACATATACACATATATATAATTCTATTTTGATTCTTGAGTAAGAATGAAAATCAAGCTCCAAAACTTTTACAACATACTATCAGCACCTCTTGAATCCAAAGCATATATATCCCTCCTCTTTAATAAATCACATAGAATATCAACACTTCAGAAATTTTCTGGATAAATCATCCTTTATTAAATTTCAAACAGCACTTGCCAATGTTCCACTTAAGACTTTGTGTTAAATATACAGCATAATGGACATGTTAATTATTAATTGCTAGTGATCTATGTTCCATTCTTCTATTAAGAAACATCTCAAAGGGTAAGAGATCCTTCTTTTTTATAACTGCATAGTATTGCATTTATGCTAAGTGAAATAAGCCAGGCAGAGAAAGAGAAATATCGCATGATTTCACTTATATATGGAATCTAATGAACAAAACAAACTGACAGACAAAACAGATCCAGAGACATGGAAGCATGGAACAGGCTGAGGAATCTCAGAGGGAAGTGGGGCAATGGGGGGTGGGAAGATATTAATCAAAGAACTTATATACATATATGCATAACCCATGGACACAGACAATAGTCCAGTGATGGCCTGGGGCAGGGGGTGGGAGCTGGGTGGAGAGGAATCAACGAGGGCAAAGGGGGCATCTATAATACTTTCAACAGTAAAGAGAAATTTAAAAAATAAATACCTTTTTTAAAAAGAAAAAAAGAAACATCTTATGTGTATTACTGTATTGTTCACAACAACCAAGATATGGAAACAATCTAGGTGTCCATTGATGAATGAATGGATAAAGAACATATATATGTACAATGGAATACTATTCAGCCATGAGAAAAAAGAAATCTTGGCATTTGTAACAACAAAGATAGACCTTGAGGGCATTATGTTAAGTGAGGTAAGTAGGACTGAAAAAGACAAATACTGCATGAGATCACTTATACTGTATATGAAATCTTAAAAAAGCTGAACTTGTAGGAACAGAGTAGAATGCCTGTCACCAGGGGCTGGGGAAGGGAGGAATGGGAGAGATGCTGTTAAAGGCTACAAACCTGCAGTTAGAAGATGAATAAGCCTGGAGATCTAATGTTAGTATAGTGATTGTACTCAACAATGCTGTCTTATAAACTTACTTATAAAGTTGCTAAGAGACTGGATCTTAAATGTTCTCACTACAAAAAAGAAATGATTATGTGGCTAATGCTGTGGTGGCAATCATACTGTAATATATGAGTGTATCACATTAACACGTTTTACACCTTAAACTTACACAGTGTTATATGTAAAGCATATTTCAATTAAAACCAGTGAACAGACAAAACAATGTTCTTAACCTTTCATTTCTCCTCTCTGAACAAACGCATTCTCAAAGTGTAAGGGTTACTAAATACAGGCCGTCATTAACATGGGGATTTGGATATGCCTGTGTGTCCAGAGAGCTAGTGATCAGTCTATCTACATTAGAGACCCAGAGGCTTCCCCACAAAGAACACATTCAAATAAAAGAAAAATATATCTGCAGTCACCCTGAGATCTATATTCTTTTCTGCCCCAATTAAATAATTAAAGCACACAAAGTTTTGGTTTTGGATGTAGGTGAAGAATACAATATAATGCCTCCTTACATACTCTTTTTCTAGTCCATCCTAGGAAAAAAGAAAGCTATGTCTTAAGAGGGTGTGAATTTTACCAAATCTGAAGACTTTGATTCATAAGGTATAAAGATTATTATTCCTTAAAAAAATACTGGGAATCATGGTAGAACTCAACTCTGTCTCACACCCAAGGGCTTAGCTTCAACTGGAGTGCCTAATGCCAGTACATTATTTAGAAAATGGAAAAAGTTTTAATTCGTTCATCACAGTGGTTCCTGATAGAAATGGGGTGATATCTGCCCATGTTCATAGTGCCCAGAATGGGCAGCAGCGATGTCTCATGGAACGAAGTACCACAAGGCTTCAAGGAAAGACCACACGCCGTATGCAGAGTCCCCAGAGGCGGTGTCACAGAGACAACGGACACCTTAGCAGACACCACCAGGAAGGTAGAATTAAGCAGGCAAACAAGAAACTGCAGGTGTCCCTGGAAACTAGAGAAATTTCGTTTCAGCACAAGTGATACATCTCCTAGGAACCCTCAGAAATAACTGTTGTCTGGGGCATTGCAAGGCCAAGGACCTTCTAAAAGGAAGAAAAGCGAGGGCCGCTGAAGGAAGTTGCCACTGATACAGGGATCTTATTTAACTGTGTTTAACTGTAACTAGCTTATCCCAGGCAACTTGGGACAATTTCTCCTTTGAAATATGAGGGAGAGAAAGGAAGGAAGTAGATCTTATGTTATGTTAATGTATGGCATCTAATATCTTTTAGAAACTATACAGTTATCTATACATACATAAATGAATAAACTCAGTGATTTACTGGTTGTAGTAATGTCCTTCCCATTCCATTTCCCTGTGTCGTCATTGTTCAACAAAGTTAGCTCCCTTAACACACTGCCCTTCCTTGCAAAGTTAGGCACCTGCCATCACCCTGAGATCTATATGACTGTAAGAGAGAAGAGCGCCGGGCCAGGCGCCGCTCAGCATTTGAGCATCAACCTATGATCCAGGAGATGGCAGTTTGATTCCTGGTCGGGCACATGCCCAGGTTGAGGGCTCGGTCCCCAGTAGGGGGCGTGCAGGAGGCAGCTGATCAATGACTCTGATCACTGATGTTTCTATCCCTCTCTCCCTCTCCCTTCATCTCTCTGAAATCAATAAAGATATATTTTAAAAAAGAAAGGAAGAGACAAGGGCATCCCTTGAGCAGTCAAATATTTAGGCAGGCCTGACTTCAAATATGGAAAAATGGACTCCTGAAGAGGTGAACAGGCACTTGGGCCTTGTCTTGCCATTGCAGGGAAGGGAAGCTTATTTTCCCTCTATCCCTTCACCATCCAGAGCCTGCAGAGATTTCAACTGTGACTATAATCGACATTCCAAAGGATGGACTCGGGTGTCTGTAATAATGAAATGCACAATCCTGTTCACTCAATCATCACGTCAGCATTGCATGACTGAAGTCCAACCAAAGTAAAGATTAAATATCAGATTATACTTGGGAACATTATTAAATTAGACGATAGTGTTCACTGATTTCTAAATATAATTTTAGAAATTCAACACTTCCAAGCTTTAGTTATGCAATTTTGAGAACAGAATGGGAATTTTTTTAAAGAAGCAACCTTAAGACAGTGTATTAGACATATGCATTTCCTACATTATTATTTATTATGTCTGATTATTTTAATAGGATAATTCACTGAAGATGAAACTTAAGTATAATATTAGAATGATAATAAAGAAAATTTAGTTTTAAAACTGTTACAGACTACATTTTAAGATACTTAAATGGTCTGCTTTTTATCTTTCAGAGGGTTTATATCATACACCATGTTATAGTACAAAACAACTGCAGAAGACTAGCAACATAAGATAACGTTTGACTAGTGTGTTCATCTACATGATATTTCATTCTTTGCTTGAGACTTTTTCTAATGTTCAGCAGTTAGAATTGTACTTGACAAAGATATAATAACCCTCTTTGATTTTAAGACCACTTTATAGAGGATCTAATTTACATATGACACCATCGAAAGTAGTTTTTGAATTACATGTACATACTGTAAAAAATACTGATTATGAAAAATGCAGTTGATGAGGGTTTTTCCATTTCTTCTTATCTGTGATAATTCTTATTTATAAAATGTACGCAGCTGCAAGAGATCCATTCCAGAGTATGTTTAGGTCTCCTGCATCTTGGCATTTTTAAGAAAGATAATTTTAAATGACAAGTTACAAATACAAATTTATTTTAATTCTTGACTATGTTTTTTCAATGTTTTAAATGTATTTAAGAAATACTAACAGAAAAACTCTAATAGGAAACTAAATGTGATTCAATGAGATTTAGCCTAGTCATCAACTTTCAAATCCACTGCACTCATAAAAAGTGAAATCCTAATTTGGGTTGGAGGATGTTTTTTAAAAACGTGTTACAACACTAAAGCATAGAGAGGCAAATTTTGAATATTTACAACAGTGTAGGAAGTAAAAATGCTATAAGAAAATAATATATAGCCCCACTAATTATTGCAAGCTTGAAAGAGTGTTCTGCCCTGTTTAACAAGCTAACCTATGACTGATCAGTTACACAGACAAGCAGAACTTGATTAGACATGTGGAAATAATGTGATTTAAAATAGCAACAGAAGGCACTAGCTCTACAGTTATTTCAGAAGCACATTCAGATCCTAGAGTGGAAAAGAATAGTAGTACAGGAAAGGCATGAAGCCATCACTGGGGAATTTTTTTTTTAATAGTGGAACAGTGTTTTACCTGAAGAAAAAAAAAAAAAATCTAGAGCAGCAGAAGCCCGGGGAGAGAATGTGTAACAGTCCCTAAGGCTCCTGGAGACTAGAAAGTGGATCGCCTCGGGCTCCCTTAGTCAGCAGGAAAGCTGGAGAAGCAGAGCAACATGAGAAAGTGTGGCATAAATAAAAATCGAATTCTAAACTTCAGAGATGGGCAATGATAGATATACTTTCATGTAAACTCCTTATTGCCCAGGTTCCCTCCTTTCCAAGAAAGCTGAAGAATATGAAACCCAGGCTGTCTTTTTTTAAGTTTCAATCCCTTGGCTGCTGCACAGCCTTATGTGCAAATTTGAGCAGAAAAGAGTCCCATGAGAGAAAGCTTGAGAAAACTGGGGTTTACTGCATTGGCCTAAAACACTGTCTTTAGTATTCAGTAATAAAATTTATCTTATAAGTTAAAAGAGAGGGAGAAAGCTCTGCTCAACAGTGGGCTAGATGAGGGAATGTAGGCTGGGTGGGTACACACACAGGGGTTCAACAACTAGTCCAGAAATGCTCAGTTATGGGTAGTGAAGCAGTGCAGCCTAAAATACAAGGATTCGTTGATACTTGTTAAAGGAAATATTCAAGAAATCATATAGTCAATAATATTATAAAAACTGTTTCTGGTGCCAGGTGGGTATTTGAAATATCGGGGGGATCACTTTGTAAAGTATATGACTGTCTAACCACTATACTGTGCCTGAAACGAATACAAAGTAATATTGAAAGTAAACTGTAATTAAAAAAAAAAAAAAAAAGTAGTTAGAATCAAGGCAAAACAAGGTTGTGAAATTTTAGATAACTCTAAGCTGGGGTGGGCCTGACTGTAGTTAGTAAAATATGTAACAAAATTGAAATAAAAAAATAAATAAGCTGGCTAGGCACAGTGGAACAAGACAAAATTTAATGTAGATAATGCTATATTTATATTTAATAGAATATTACACTTATAGAACAGAAGTGGCATTACTTTGGCAAGATTTATACAAAATGAGGTCATCTTGGGATATTTTTTGTTAATGTTTAACAATACGATGGAAGTGTTGAAAATTATAAATCAGTGTCAGGCTACATGAATAATTATTCTGTATCTTGGGAAGTTGGAGAATTCTATTGTACTTAGTTCTGGCAGAACATATCTGAGTATTGTGTTGAGTCTCAAACATTCAATTTGTCAAGTTGATAATATTGAAACATTAGTACATTTTCAGATAATGAAATAATTTTGAAAATAAAGAGTTAAGAAAAGTCTGTAGGACTATCACACAGACTCATAAAATTAAAGTTTAAAAAGCCCCAAAGGAAGATTTAATATAACCATTTCACATATAGATGAAATTGGCTTGGAAATTATTGTTAACACTAGGAACAATAAGATATATACAAAAAGTTTCTAGCATTTGGAAGTCTCTAAACATGAAAAACAAACTGTTGACTTGATCTCTGTATGTATCATCACCCACCTGTGCATGATCAATAAAGGCGGCCTACAATAATTCAGCAGGTGGGCTTGAAAAGACCAAACTGTTAACTTCCAAATACAACAGGATAGCAATGGAAATCCTCTTAGCTCTTAAACGTTCGCTTTTTTAATGTGCTAATTAACAATAAGCACTTTGGAAAATGTTAAAGAAAAATTTTGAAGAAAAATATGGAAATATACCTTATCTTTCAAAAGTAGACAAAACAAAATTTCCTTAATTGGAAATGTCAGTAAGTTATTCTTCAATATCTAGGGTGAAAGAATCAAGCTACTCATACATGTTTTATGCGTTGACAATGTACATTGGAAAAACAAATCTGAATTTGGAATGTTTTACTGTTCAAGAATTTTGAAAATGAGTGAATAAAACATAGATTTGAAGGCTATTTTGGAAAATACTTTACATAGAATATATAAAAGTTAAAAATTTAATTCCATATATTGTATATTATAGACTTATTTTGCTAAGTGATTAATTATTACTTTCATAAAAGGTTTTCACTGGATGCCATATTTGATTGAAATTTAACAATAGATATACCTCATGTGCTCACTTGTTTGATCAATAAGAAAAGACAGACAGAATTCTATAACTAAAATAATAGGAAAGAATTTAAATGACCAATTAAATAAAACTGGCTTTATATTATCCTGAATCTTTTGGATATTAACCTAAAATATTTTCAGTATATTTTCATATTTGATTAATGACATTTTATCTCTTCATTTCTTTAATAAAATACATTGGGAATTACCATTTGAGCAAAATTTTTCTTAATATAAAAACTCAAACAACTTTTCCTTTTCCTGAGAATACCATGTTTTACCATCATCGTCTACAGAAAGAGCATCAAATTTCTCTGTAAAAATATCAAAATGAAAAATGGCAATATGAAAAATGCCATACCAATATTAAAGGTGAAGCACATTCAAACATAATGTGTAGATAATCATACAGACATGGATATGCAATGCACACATGAATGTGCATACATATCTTTTAAATATTGTATAAATTTCTATCAGAAATAAAACAAGGTGCAAGAAATTATACTCATCTACTTCTACCATTTCTATTACTCTATAGACAAATATCAATCACTTGTAATTGCAAATGTACACTTTTAAGATGAATATTAATAATTGAATATTATACATTTACAGAAAAAGATTTCCATATGTACACTTTTTTCAATTTCTAAGCAGGTATCATTAATATAGTAAGGCAGTTTAAGACAATCATAAAATCAAGGGAGTCTACGATACTTTATTTAGAGATTAGATATTTGTTTGAGAACTTTATATTGAGATCTTTTAATTAAAGTTTCATTAACTATTAAAGATCAGTTAGCACTCATTATAGGATATTTCTAAACTTTTACACTAATTTCAGTTTTATTGCATGCTTGCTCTTTAGGTATAATTCCAAATATTTTTAATAGAGGGCTCTATATAAATATATATTTGCAGGAGGCCATAAAAATAATATGGCTGGTTAACAATAATATATTTTAAATGTAAATGTTATTATAATTAAATGTTTCCTCTTATTTATGATGAGAATTAGAATCTCTTTTTAAATTCCATGTGACAGATCACATGCTTTTAGGTATGTATTGGCTTTACTAAGAGAATCAATTCATGTCATACAAGTAATTGAAATTAAGGAAGATAGTTTCATTGTACCTCACATATTCCCCTCAATTATCGTATTCACACTGAGCTTCCAGAGAAATATTTAGATGAAAGCAAAATAGTCAGCCCTGGATGCACTTTCCCATCTTGTGCCATTTCGGGTTGTTGGACTTTGAGAAAACAGACCTTCTTTGCAGCTCTGCAATTCGCAGGAACACCCATGGCGGGAAATGCATTACGTTGTCTGAACACAACTTGCGTATTTGGATATTCTGTTTAGATTTTTTGGGAGGTCTAGCTCTGAAGAACAAAAGCAGCACTAATATACTTTCTTCCATTACAGCACAGTTTCTGTTGAGTATTCGTGCTTACGATCACTTGAAAGTAATGGTGGTATATTAACTGTTTAAGAGACTATTCTTCATCAGAAACCAAGTTTCAAGTACTGATTTCCCCTCTCTTCCATTAAAAAAATATTCTCATAAAGCCCAAAATGCTTACCAGGATACAAATAAATAAATTATTGTTGTCATGATATTTATGAATAGATGACAGGGGGGAAAAAGCCTACACTGAGGCTTGCGATGACTATACTCTGTTTGCTATTAGCCATGAATCTTTGATTATGTCTGTAATCGATACTGAGTTTTCCGAAAAGCTTCAAACTTCCTTTTAGTTTTGCTCTTTTGTTATATAATCTCATCTTGCCTATTAAAACAAAGTTACTGTTGCCTAGATCTACATTCCACTAGCTTTAGTATCTGAACATCATAGCCTCAATATTCAGCTCCACTGCATATTTTATTATGGGGCCAGATAAACTCAATCAACTTTCAGATACACAGACTTTTACAAAAATGAAAACTTTCCAAAATAAAAATAGCTGTGTGCGCAAGAGGGAAAACATGTAAATATTAATAAGATGTATATAGGAAACTGTTCCAAAATTAGCAATATGCAGCCTTCCTTTCCTCTGGCATTATATCACAAGTCTTATAAAACTAGATATACTGATTCTCAAAAATAAGGAGAAAATAAATTACAGTAACTAATATCTCTCTTCTGAATTCAGTACATAAAAGTTGAAAGGCCTTTGATATCTAACCCATGAAATAAATTTTGAAACTAAGGTTCAAAAAAGTGAAGTGATTTATGCCAGGTTTTATAATTTGGTAAGTGATAGGTTAAGACAGAAAGTTAAAATTCCTTGGCCTAGTCTGGTGTATTTTCTCCTTTTACTTTTACTGCCTGTATATATTCTGTAGCTTTTGGTTTAGGGTAAAACACTAGATAAAAAAACAAACGGGACTTTTGTTTTCTTGAAAGTGAGTAATGGGCTCTAGTCGGCAATAGACTGTGCTTCTGTTCCTTCCCACCCTGGAATATCCTTTAGATGCTTCTCTCAGGAAAACAAAAACTAACGCCAAACACAAGGGTCCTGGGAGGGGGCCTGTCAATCAATCCTTACAGCCTAGAGACCAATCTCATATCTTAAGGTACAAAATCATTCTCCAATTACTTAGATCTTCCATTTCCCCGATTTACGTTTTGCTGAGAGGGAGTTTATTCCAGATTCCCAGGGTACAATTTAGATCCTAACTAAACTGGAAGTTTCGTGACTGAGGCCCAGAAATAAGCACTTAAACAAGCACACCAGATGATTCTGATGAAAAATAAAACAAGAATGATTAACTCAGGGGTTGTTACGGATGATAAGGAAAGAGGCAACATGAATGAAAGGACAACAGGGGAAGAAGCACTCAATTTTAAGATTATCCTCCTCATTGGTACATCTATTTGATGAAACAGATAAGAAGAGATCAAAACAAGTGGAAGGAAACCATTATTATGAGAGGAGATTTGACCACGGTTGCTGCACATAAGATCAAAAACGCAAACAAAAAACTCTTTCAAGCTGAAGTGGGGCTCTAAGAAGATACTGGCCACTGTTAGCATTTTCAACATCTTTCCTCTCACTGCAAAATAGAAGGCAAAACTAATAACAAAAATAAATAATAAGTTGGCACTCCAAATTCTCTGATCAAAAAAAACACAGTAGAGCAAAAGGAGACGCATACGAAGAAGACACTAGCTAGCGGGTCCAAGTCATAGATTAGTACATATGACACATGGCGATGGAGTGGGAAGAATAAAGCCACTGAAACCTTTAGAGGATCGACTCCAGGCCTTTCACCCTGCCTTGGGAGTAGTTCACATGTGTATCTGACGGGAATATGATGCTATTCTTTGTATAAAGAACACATCAAAATTTATTTTTCAAAACGTAAAACAAATTTAATTCACTGCATCAACAGTTTAATAGATATAATTGATATTCTGACATGCTAAATATAAAGTAACATTGAACCTAAATTTATGAGTCAAATACTTATTCACCTGATATCTTAGAATCTAAAAAGGTTTATTAAGAAAATATCTTCCCTTGCCCTGGCCAGTGCAGCTCAGCTGGTGGAATGTGGTCCTGTGCACCAAAGTGTTGCCAGTTCCACTGCCAGGTTGTGGGCTCGAGCCCCAGTAGGAGGCAGCTGCTTGATGTTTCTCTCTCACATGGATATTTTTCTCTCTCTCCCTCTCTTTCTAAAGTCTATAAAAACTTATCTAAAGAAAAAAAAAAAAAAAAAAGAGTATGTCCTCCCATAGAACAAATCTGATTAGACATCAAACAAATCCACATTGATCTCTCCCTCTCAGATCTGTCTCACTAGCAGCAGAACAGAGTAATTGGAATCATCCAGACCTGGGCCTAGAGGAAGCTTTAGACAGCAGCCAGCCCAGCCATCCGACATATGACAAATGGAGATGGAGATGGTGTGGCTGAGACTTTAAGTGACTCTTGTGGAATTCTGTCATTGGGTCTTTGAGTTAAGGTCTACTGCTCCTCTGCCAGATGTGCTGGAGAAGCTTGAGTGCTGCACAGTGAAGGAAAAGGAGCCTGGAGAAAACAGGCACCCTTACTGGTTGAATAATTTTGAAAAACTGAATTAAACAAATTGAAGCAAGTTTCTTTAGCAAGAATTTTCAGGCAAATCTGCTGGGTCAAAGAAGCTAAGTCAATAGATATAGATTAGTACGTACAAGAGAAAAATAAGCTTGTTTTCTTGAGCTTGGTTTTTCTAGTTACATCCTAACCTCCTTTTAAGTGGGGACTGACTGCTCATTCCCTATAAAACCCAGTAATGTGCTTCAGAAATTTGTTTAAGGTACATTTATATATTAAGCATGTCTCCGGTCATGCAGACGAAACAGAGGTACAGGTGTTTACAAAGCAAAAAAAAAAAAGGAAAATATCACCTAGTTTCTTTGTCAGCCTACTAGACAAATAAGATGGCCCCTCCAAGTTAACCCAGGAATGTGACACTCCAGCTCCACATAGTTAGGCCACACCGTGGGATGCAAACTCGAGGGAAGTGCTGCTTGAGGCTGTTTTCCCTCAAAATGCTGGAGCTCCATTAATGTGCTTTTTGGATGATGGCAGGGGCCGAATTTTGATTTGTACACATGTCTCAGGAATTTGACAAGAATCTGATAAAGCAAAACTCATCTTCCCTGCCTTTCTAATTACAAAGAAAATATTTTTAAAAATATTTTGAAAACCACAAATAGTTCATAAAGTTCCCATGCATGGGATATGCCTTCCCATGTTCTATAAATAATCCATTAATAAAAGATAAATCTATTTCAAAGAAATTCAGAAGAAAGGAATGTCACAATATTGTTGTCTACTAAGTCAAGAACCCAGACAAATGGCCCTTTAAAATCCGGCACATGGTGATGCTTAATTTATGTTGGAAGCTATTCTACTTTAAAAAACACTCTCCCGAGTACTGGCATCTCAGCTTTTTCTTCATAGTGAACAAGTTGCTACTTATTATACATCCAGGATAACACATTTGATAAAGTAGTTGACGTGTCCTCACCTTGTACCACTAGGGGTAGTCTTAGCATTTAAATATATTGAACAAAGGCACAAAGTTCTGAAAGTCAACCTATAGTTCCCTAGAAGAAAAGTCAGTGATTGCACGCAAACTATAAATTACACAATAAAACTGTTGATCAATGCTTTTTGAACTATTTATCCTTTAAAAAAAATTTTCCGGCTGATATTAAAAGTTACCACCGTTTTAAAGAAAACATTGAAACCACTGGCCCTTGGTCAGAAAGAAAATGGCTTTTTTTTGTTTGTTTACATTTTCCCAGCAATAAACCACAGCAAAGTCCATCCCTACTGCTCCTTGCTTCTGCATTGCATATGTAGCTATGTGGTTCTACGTGTAAATATTTATAAGTATGTGGATATACGTGTATCTATGAATATGCACTTTAAATGGTTGGCCATCAGAAAGTGAATAATTTATTGCCTTGGTAGAACAACATTACTAGCTGAATACAGGATTTAATTTGTTATCTTGAACTCATTAAAAATATGTAATTACTGTATAGGTATAATGACTGCGTAAATTCCTAGAAGGAACTTATATATAAAACAGGTTTAAAATACACATACATGTTTGTTTGTTTCCTGTCGGAATTGGGATGAAAAGGTGCTCTCCAGTCTTCTGACTCCTACATTCACCAGCTCAGCTGAGAAGTGTGAGTAAATGTAGGCCCCTATTTTAACAAACTTGGCAGTCATCAAATTTGCTTCATTATATTTTAATTTCAATTTAAATGGAAACCTATTACGCCAGTGTACAAATGGGGATATCACTTACAGACTCATCTCGGGAACTGCCCTAGAAGCACCTCTCCTCCCAACTAGCTTCGCTAATTATCTTACCTTCAGTCTCGTACCTGTCAGCCCTCCTGCCGGACAGGACTCATCCCTCCCCTCCCCTCATCACCTCCCCTCCCAGCACAGTCCCCTCCCCTCATCACCTCCCCTCCCAGCACACTCCCCTCCCCAAGGACAGGGGGCAAATGCACTTTCTGAAAAGCCTGTCTAAATGTAAAATAACATATTAGCTCTTGTAAACCAAGAGTAGACTGGATATAGGACTTAGTGTAGATTTTTGGTATGCAGGATTTTTCATTTAGTAAATTGGTAATGGCCACAACAGTTTTGGACTAGTGCTTGGAAACATTATTTTATATAGACAAATTTCTTCTAAATTTGATATTTATCTTTCATCAATAACTTACTAACCTCACAAAACTCCTTTATTCCCTTCTTATGTTTTATAAATGAAATTTATAATAGTCATCATAAAACATAACAGTTCATGTGAAGCTATATTTCCTTGTGCGGATGTGTTCTCACTTGGTCGTCTGGCTTATTGGGAACTGGTACCATCCTGTTCTGTGTCAGCACCGGTGAAGTTGACAATTACTATGACAGACATATAGGGCTACGGTTTATATGGTCGGGAAGATGCACCTTTGACATTTTTCTGGGGATAGCCAGGGAAGTCACACATTTCAAACTGAGAAAATAGATGTTAATGATAAATACCGTAGCTCTATGTAGAATGAGTTTTAGGTGCTGGTGTGGGATTTGGAAAATAAAACTTGACACAACTGTAGCTTCGAGGAGGTGAGATACAAAGGTAAATTAGACGGGGGTCTCAACACTTAGTGGGCACAGGAATAACCTACAGACTTAACAGAGCTGCTGTCTGGCCAGCCCAGTGGTGCACCGGTGCGTCCTGCATTTTAACAGCATCAGGTCAGCCCACCCCCGGCGGTCCCCGCTCACACTTCAGGAGTCGGGCGCAAGCGGAAACTGTGCTGTGGCTGAAGAGCGCAGAAGTCGCTAGAGTTGAAGGCAGATACTGGAGAAATCAAATGTGCTAATAGGCTAACAACTGGTATCTTTTCTCTTTTCCTTATTAATGCTTACAAAAGTCCACTATTAATTTATGACACTAACATTCCACAATTAAGCAAAAACAAGGACCAACTGAGACTAAAAACAAGAAACATTTCATAAAAATTCACTTTAGTAAATGATCACTGTCAACTGTAATGCTTAACTGCAATTACTATATCTAATATTTCGTGTAATACCAGAGTGGAAAATGAGTCTGAAGACGTACTTATATTATACAGGCATCTTACAATTAGCTTACATAAAATGAACAGATCCAGTGTGATTATTCTTAATATTCATACAGATTATTAGGCAGAATAAAAAGTAAAATTGAGAAAGATTTAAATCAAGCAAAAAGTCTCATGAACTGATGTACCGAAAATATGACAGCTATTTTGTTTAAATCTTATTAGATACAAATTCCTCTCATTCTATTTAAATATCAATTCATTATACATCTGGAAAAATTTTGAGATAAACTAAAAGAAGGTTGAACTGTTAGCATTTAGCGATGCTGAACCAGCTCACTGGGCTAAAATGTTCTGATAAACACCAGTTATGGTGAAATCCAGGGAAACTTCCTGTTCCAGCCAATAGAGATGTGGAAGGAAAGAAAAATTCAATTTGTTTGGCACATCAACATTTCAAAGCAGAAAAAGGAACATTTCTAAGTATATGATGTAAACATAGTACCCATAGGAAAGAACTGTGGGCGAGAACAACTCATGCTGTCCTATTTTACTCTGTTTTCTTTAGAGGATTAAAAATTCAAATCCAAAGCTTGTTTTCAGCAGGATAGTCTGGAAGCCTAAAAGTAAATAAATGCACCCTAATTAAGACAAAAAATGTTCTAGTTAAAGGGGGAAATACCACGGTTAAATCCTCAGGCCTGAAATATTATTTTCTAATAAAATAGAAACCCCTCTGACCAGGTCTAATCTTCTGATGTAAATTTAATTATAATTTATTGAAAATCTTTTATGTGAGTCAAAAGTTCAGTTGATAATGAACTTTTGGTCTAAACGGCTGAACTTGGACACATTCTGGTGGAAAACAGGCACTGAGGAAAGAATTTAAATGACTTGGATGTGAGTAATGAGGCATTGTATCAAGACTTTAAATAGTCAAATTACTTCACTGTAGTTCAGTTGAAAATATTCAAGAGAGGAAAATGGGAGAATCTTCTAGGGGATTGAGGCTGGTCTTTAATTTCTGAAGGAGAGAGTTTAATGTCAAAATTTACCGAAACTTATTTTTTTGACATAAGACATCATGCTTGGAGGACTAACCACATTTTCAAAGTCCAAGAAACTACATCGAAAGATTTCTTCAGAATATAGACAACCTCCTAGAGATCAATAGTTAAGATTAGGCAGCAGAGTGTCTCAATGTTACTGAGTACACTTGCAATTAATAATGATTACATGTAATATACAGAAATTATTCAGCTTTAAGATTGATATTTCATATAGTCTAGAGCTCTATTTTATAAGCCATCGGTTAAGTCAACAACAAATTCCTATCTGTTAAAAACAAGTTTCCCGAGGTGTCTTGTATATCTGCCGTGCTTACTAAATATATTAGAAATTCACTACTCTAGAATAATGCTATGGAAGCACACATTTAATGATAGCTAAGAGGAGCAATTAAAATACTTCCAGATCACAAAATCATCAAAAGAAAGAATAATGATATCAACTTCATCTCTTAGTGGACAAACAAGTGTCATATAATGCCATCTGTCTTTATAAAAAAAAATGTTTTATGTCAAACCAGTGTGTAATGGTTGTGTTAAATAATGCATACTATTGCCAGGCCTGTGTGGCTCAGTAATGAGCACAGACCCATGAACCAGGAGGTCAAGGTTCGGTTCCCAACTGGGGCACGTGGCCAGGTTGCGGGATCAATCCCCAGTAGGGGGCGTGCAGGAGGCAGCGGATTGATGATTCTCTCTCATCACTGATGTTTCTCTCTCTCTCTCCCTCTCCCTTCCTCTCTCTAAAATCAATAAAACACATATTTAAAAAAAAATAAATGCATACTAAGCCCTCATAAGGTAATTCAGTTATGACTACGTGACCCTTAGCTATAACCCTGAAATCTTTTTTTTTCCCTCTTTCTATTTGATATAAAAACTTATTTACCATTGTTTTCAGGAGTCTATTTATAACTCGGTCCAGTATTCTGCTTTTACTCTTCTGACTCTGAGGGTATTATCAGATGTGCCAATACAAACAAATGATGATTTCAGACAAACTCCATTAAAACTGACAAAAAAAATAAAAAAAGTAGTCTTTCAGATTCTTACAGGCCCTGCATACTTAATTTTGCTCTAAATACTGTGTGTAACAGTTTATCACACCAAATTGCAGTTGGTGTTTATCCACAGTTTTAAAATTTATACAGTTGGCTCTCTAAAGAATTTTATAATTAAAGGTTTCCAAAGATTTTTATTTCTTAGATAAATGTGCCCCAGCTGGTTTCAGGAATTGGGCCATTACATTGCATGAGAGGAAAGTGGCAGGAACCAATATGAATTCAGTGTGTGGGCCAGCAAGCAGGATTAATCAAATTGGAAAAGTATATAGAATTTACAGGGCCATCAGAAAGAAATAGTAGGTAACAAGCCCTTCACTCAGGAGTAGACAGAAAAGTCTATGTTTAACCTACCTTGTCTTTCTGATTTGTTATGAAATAATCATCGTTCAATAAACAAATATTCACTGAACGCCATGATGTGTAGAGAAAATTTAAAAGGGATAACAGGCATTTACAATAAATAAAATATTACGTGTTTTAGCAGAAACATGTAGAAAGTGGTAAGGAAACACTGGAAAAATTCGAGCGCTTAGCAGCTATTGGCGCCTGGGCTTCCTTAGAGAATACTTAAAAATGTATGAAGAGGCGATGCTCTGCAGAGGGATGGAATTCTCTCTCTGAAATATTTCCCTCTGAAAACAATGAATAATTTTATGTATCAGTAAGTGTGCACTCAACAAATGGTCACGATAATATGTGAAAATTCTCAATTACTCAGAGAAATACAAAGATCACTTGGATTAAAAAAGTTATTCCAGACTAAATCGCTATGGACCAGAGTAATGTCTTCAAGACCAAGACTACTTTCTAATACTAGCTTTGCATAGCAAAATAACTTTTTGTGGTAAAAGTACAAAATGAACTGAAGTGGGGCAAAAAGAAAGAACTATTTCCAACTCTATAATCTGTGTATCAGCGATCCTATATGATTAATAACTAATTTTGTAAACTTTTCTTAACTTTATATTGTTGAAGTGAAATAATTATATTTTCTTGCAAGATACGAGTAGAATAACTTATGACTGTTAGGTAGGATTTGCTTACATGATGCCAAACATAGATTAAAAAAAGAAAAAATACTATAATTAACCAAGAATTTTTCACCCTATACCAACTCTATAAATATCTACAAACATGTGAACCCCAGGTATCATGGAGCCAAAACCCTTGAGACAGTCAGTAAACTACTCGCTGACCTTTGCATTAACTGAGATTCATGGATGCAGGGATCATCTTTTAGATCCTACAGAAAGGATTACCTTTTTCTGCTGTCATCAGAAGTTTTTGACCTTTCTGTTTCTTTCCTCAGGAAACTGCTCTAGAATTTCAATTTTATCTTTATATTTTCTATGTACAGGACACAGAGCTCCTTGTTTATTCTTCTTATACTGAGGCGTCATCTGTCTGCTGGTTTGCAACATTTTGCACTTTTGTGGTTCTGAGAAACCTGGACACAAATATCTAGTGACCTCAAATGAAACTAAAAATTCTTGAAAAGCAAATACACCAGATACAAAATGTTGATAAATATCTGACTTTGGATCCTCTCTGATAAAATGCAGATTCAATATATTTTTAATAACTGTATTCTTTTGTTATGACATTTCATCATAGGAAAGAAATGCATATTTTCTTTAAAAATAAATATTATTTTAGTTGACTGCATCAGACCAGACCTAGCTCCTGAAAAGACTGCCCTAGGGGCTGGGGGTCGGGGGATAAGAAGTCAGGGAGGGGGAGAGGCATGGAATTCATTCTGCGAGTACTTCTGTTGGCTTTCTTTTTGGACATCTCACCAGGGCCTATATTGAAATTTAAAATAAATTTTGCTTGAGAAAATAATATACATGAAAAGACATTTAACATTCTTTTCTCTTCATAAGCTACTTCTAGGCTAGAAGGCTCGTTTTTGAGAATTTTTAATAGCAATGTCTAGTACCCAATCTTGTTTTTCCTACTTGGTACTGTGCTGAATTTTTTTCTCATTATTTTAAAACTTTCATTAAAATGCGGTTTGAGGCAGCCAAATTTTTTAAGCATTCTATGTGAAAATAAGGAAACTTATTGCCCTGGACATCCTTGTGATTTATCAAAATATAAAATTCAAATCTAGACTATTCCTACTATAATGATGTGCTGTTTTTAACCCTTGCTTATATTCACCATGCCTGCCCTGACACTCTACCCATGAGCAATTGTACTTTAAGTGTTCCCAGGTGATTGCAATGTGCTGCTCATAGGCATACTGAAAAAAAATTCAAGAAATAGAAGAGATAACTGGCATGATATTGTTTGGGGAGATAATTGCTGGTATACTGAATATGCACAGGGGCCCGATGTCATTTTTTACACCTACACTGTCAGTTTGTATTTTAAAACTAAAACACATAAATCTGAAGAGAGTTCTGAAGAGTACAAGGAAGGAAGAAATAGTTAATGGGAGGAAAGAAACAGACTTGTAAAGCAAAAAGTAATTAAAAAAATGATATGAAGCAAAGTAGTATGTCTACTCAACTAATAGCAATTAGTCCAAAAAAGTTTTTAAAAATCTTAAGAATGATCCAAGATTAACCTAATATTGAAAGCTATACAGAAAATACAGCATAGTTAATCTGTCAAATACAGGGTGTTTAATGAAAACAGAATGCGAACCACAAACACAAGAGATGTGATTTTAATTTTCTAGCAGCCACATTTAAAAATGAAACAGGTAACCTTATGATTACTGACATATTATATTTAACACAATCTATTAAAATATTATTTCACCATGTAATCAATATAAATGTTATATTTCCCATTCTTTGCTTCGTGCATACTGTTTTCAAAATCTCAGATGAGCCACAGCTGAACTGCTCATGTGGGTAGTGGCCTGTATCAGGCAGGACTAGTTTAATACATTCCCACCCTGAAGTTCTTCTGTTCTTTTCCTAAACGAACTGTGCAGAAGTGATAGTTGGACATTGAAGGACCTTAAGATTAGGTGCCAGTCGTATGTGTTGACATGAACAAGGGCCGTCGACTTTCTTTGACGAAAGGCACATTTTAGTGTAAACATTTCAGTTATTCTATGAGAAAAATAAAAAGAAATAAACTCCGGAATACAGAAAGAAAAACTTCTAAGGATTCCTTTACTATGTAAATGGTTTTAAAACCAAAAGCATGGATCACGCTATTAGCATTGACTTGTAAGTAAAGAAAAGCCTAAGGAAGTTAGAAAGCATATCGGCTCAGCAGACCAGTCACAGAGAGTGATGCCTTTCACATCAAGCAGCTATTTCAAACCAAGGACTGACAATCTGCAAGAGTTGAGAACAGCAGGGCATATAATAATTGGGTACTTCATTGCATGCTAATGACTCAGTCAGTATATCAGTGAAAGTATTTAATGTGGGTAGAAATACCATCGATCATTATAGGTTTATTTTTAATGGGTTATTTCTTCCCACAGGAACTTAAATTCAATGCTAACACCAGTCTGTTTCTATGGAATACATGTTGTGCCATTCTATGATAGTGAAGCACATAATTTTATAAAAAAGTTTGTGTTTATATGCCTTTAGTTTACTTCTGCAATATTTTAGGCATAATATTTGGGATAAAAATGGGCCAAAAAAGAAATACAAGGGGGAAAAATTAGAAAGAACGTTTTAAAAATAATGTAGCTTCTCTGAATGGAGAGAAAAATTTTTTTTTATTATTTTCTTATTGTTGACCTGAGTTCCCCAAAACTAAATACCACAGAACCCAATAGGAGATTTTACAGTAGGATATCCTTCACTGTATCTTTAGGAGCAAGAAAAAGATGCACTTAAGACTTGTCTCTGCTTGGGCATGATCCCTTTACATTCAAGATCATGTAAATAAAGGAGAAAACAACATTTCAAAAGCAATGATAGTTTCCATATCCCTAACCGAGTTTAGGCGTGAGAGAAAGGAGAATGGAAAGTAGGCCTTGTCCCCTGGAATACACTCATTCTTAACGTCATATCTCCATGGAAGTAGATGGAAACCCCCTGATGGCAAAGAGGAAGGTGAGGGATGGAAACTCCCTTTGCATTCTTTGGGCATCACCATTGTTGCATCCTAATTTTACCTATTCTGGCCTTATTAAGGTCAAGAATTGACAACTGTATCCCAAGTGTACGAAAAATAGGCTTTCGTATCTGGGTGACAGACATCACATATTATCTTATTTTATTTTAATTTTTTCAGAGACCTGGAGACACACAGATGGCTATAATCTACCAAGTACAGCATTCTCAAAGTTATAAAGGGAGATGTTAAACATGAAAACTACAACTTGGAAACTTTTTGCATAAACATCTATCTAAAAAAATTCTTTAGGACACATACATTTTGTTGAATTCCACTGACTAGCACGTGTTTGAGGAAGGGGTAGGGAAACTTTATGTTTGCTGCTAACATTACTACAGGCTTCCACATAATCAAATATGCCTTTTTTCTTTCAGATTGTGTTTCGCAGACTGTAGTGTGATATGCCTTCATTCAGGATTTTACTGGAAAATTACTCACTGCACCTGCATAAAAAACTCCCACCCGTGTTCTTTAAAGTACACACAACTGTAAGAAAACCTTCACTGTTGTGTAGTCAAGCACCCAGGTACCTAGTTATCAAGTCACTTCTATGTCACAGGTCAAGAAACGTGCTGTGTGTCAGAAAAGTTCACCGATTTATGCCATTAACTGAGAGGAAAAATAACTATGAAAAAGCAAAGGGCTTCGCATTTTTCAATCTGTACTCACTGTTCTAAAGAAAGAACGTGGCCTTTTAGATCTGCAAAATAACTCTGTCCTTCATAAAGAGTTGCCTTATGTCCATGTATTAAAAAATAATATGTCTTGTGCACTGGAGTACAGCAAGAGTCTCAACTACTTTGTACAGTGTCCATGCAATGTAATTTATCTTGCAAAAATATGAGATGATATTCAATAAGGTCCTAAGCAAAATATGTATTAATCTATTAAATATTACTGTTTTCCCTTCTTACAATGCTTTTTCTGTGCTTTGGTTTTTCAAGAGAGTAACATACATTCAGTGTGCCCATATACACTAAAAGCATATATACACATATGTATGTGTGTATATATGTACATATATGGTAAATATGGATGACATACTTATGATGTGAATTCGTCATTTACTAATTGGGCAAAATGGAGCAAATAATTTATTCTTTTTCTCCTATTAAATGCGGACAATATATATGTCACAATAAAACCTCAGAACTGTTGTGAGAAAAAAAGATGATATCTGGAAAAGTTTCTGTGTGACACGGATTCTCAGGAGTCTCTCACGACTCTTCCAGCATCAAGCTGACAAACACTTGGCGATGACATATGGGGGACCGAATTATTTTCTGCAGTGTATTCAGGCTCCCTTTTGTTCTATTTTTTGAAGCCTTTGAAACACCCCTTGTTCCATCCAGACAAACAGGTCTGCACTGCAGACAGCGATACCCACGGCTGCAGCGCCCACGCGGCCGCTCTGCAAGCACCGGGAGCAGCCGCCTCCTTCCCGCGGCCCTGCGGGGGGCTGCGACGCCCCGCCGAGGCCCTGCGGGGGGGCGGCCCTCCTTCCCTCTGCGCCCACCCTGGGCGTTCCCTGTCTCCTGCCTTCGTCCCGTAGGACCCATAAACCGGGTGCTTATAAACACAGACATTTACGTCTGAGGTTCTGGAGGCTGGCAGGGAAAGATGAGGGCAGCGGCGGAACCAGAGCCTGGTGCGAGACCGTCGCCTCCCGGGCAGGCACTGACCTCCCACGGCGGGGCGCCAGGAGCGTCCTCAGCCCCTTTAGCAGCATCCGCGCCCTCTGCAGGGCTCTGCCCTCAGCCCACTCACCACCCAAAGGCCCGTCACCCGAGGGACACACACATTCTAATACCATCAGACCACAGCGTTTCCCAGACACAAAAGGAATATCTGAGATGATTAAACTTGAAAAAGTACTTCACAAACTTATTTTCTAAATAGAAGTTAAAGAAAATCATCCACAAAACGCAGGAAATAGATGATAGGTAGATCCATAGATAGGTAGATGATAGGTGATGATAGATGAGAGATGATTAGATAGATAGATGATTAGATAGATAGATGATAGATAGATAGATAGATAGATAGATAGATAGATAGATAGATAGATAGATAGACAGATGATAGATAGATACATAGATAGATACATAGATAGATAGATGATAGATAGATAGATAGATAGATAGATAGATAGATAGATGATAGATAGATGATAGATAGATGATAGATAGATAGATAGATAGATAGATAGATAGATAGATAGATAGATAGATGATAGATAGATGATAGATAGATAGATAGATAGATAGATAGATGATAGATAGATAGATATAGATGATAGATGATAGATAGATGATAGATAGACATAGATGATAGATAGATGATAGATGATAGATAGATAGATAGATAGATATAGATAGATAGATAGATAGATAGATAGATATAGATAGATATAGATAGATGATAGATAGATAGATAGATAGATAGATAGATAGATAGATAGATAGATAGATAGATAGAGATAGATGATAGATGATAGATGATAGATAGATGATATAGATAGATGATAGATAGATAGATAGATAGATGATAGATATAGATGATAGATAGATATAGATAGATAGATAGATAGATAGATAGATAGATAGATAGATAGAGATAGATGATAGATGATAGATGATAGATAGATGATATAGATAGATGATAGATAGATAGATGATAGATAGATAGAGATGATAGATAGATATAGATAGATAGATAGATAGATAGATAGATAGATAGATAGATAGATGACAGATGATAGATAGATAGATAGATGACAGATAGATGATAGATAGATATAGATAGATAGATAGATAGATAGATAGATAGATAGATAGATAGATAGATAGATAGATAGATAGATAGAGATAGATGATAGATAGATAGATAGATGATAGATAGATAATCACATTCAAAACAGAGTCACAGAATGGGCTGTCACATATTGGGTCCCTACCTGGTGTGATGCACTGTGAACAGGGTTTGGCATGTGATAACACTGTAATTTTAGACGTAAGTTAACGGCCCGGGGAAATACTGAAACTTGCCCATAGTAAGCAGGTAAGTTGCTGGCTGACTACACTCCTGCCTGCCTGATGCAACAGTTACCAACTTAACCGAAAAGTAAATAATTAGATGTAAAATGAACCTAAAACAATTCAGTCAACATTATGAATATTTTCACCCATAAAGATACACATTACATTATACTTTTTGATGAAGGAAAGAAAGAAAATGTTCTATAAGGTTTTTAAGATCACCAGGATTACGGCGATATGTTATCACTTGTAAAATAAAATGTAGGTAGCGCCTTAAACTCCTTAAGTTCAGAAGCTTTTCGTCTTTCTTCATTATTAGGAAACGGCTCTGATTTCTCTGTCCTACACATGTAACACATAGTCACAGATTTTATTTAAATAAGTAGCTTTACCATAAGGATAAAATACAGCATAATTTTAAAAATGTAAACATTATTTTCAAATATTTTAAAATTTTATTTTATAATAGTAACTTGTTTTATGAAACTACTTCAAGATTTTTCAATATAGAACTAGGAAACTTAGACAACGTGGTATATAGTACAGGATAAGTTTATCTAAATTTAAGTGGCTACATCAGGAGTGACCAAATATGGAGTGATCTGAGAATTTTTATATTTAAATATACAAAGCTTCTCTTTATTTGAATGTGCCATCAGCATGATGAAACACCATTAGTGATGCTACTATATTATACACACATGCATTTCATATATTTGTTACATTCGTTGAGAAAGAAACCTGGGGTGACATTAAATTCACTATCATTTTTAATTTGATATTTCTGCTGACAATTCTGGACTGAGAGGTTAAGCACTATGATTAGATGACGTAAAATCTCAGTGATACAGATGATGAATTGAGCCTATATCTTTGGAACTGCCTTACTTGAAGATATCACTTGGCTTCTGTTGAATCCCCACTCCTCTTCTGGCACTTAGGTCTCTCTGACACATCATCGAAACGGAAAGGACAGGCATTTGCTAGGGTTCTGACCAAGCATGAATCCATGGTTTGCTAAAGTGACCATGCAGGGAAATGTTCACATAAATTAGTAGTTAAGAGGCATATAATACAATTTCTAAAGGTAGCTGTCTTCCTATCTATATTTCATATAAGATCATAATGAGCAGTGTGACCAGCTATGAAGCAGACCAGTAGGGAAGTTTGCAATCAAGTTAATTGATGTACTTCATTTCACACTCCCTTTCTAGGAATTTAAAAATCCTTCTACGATTTCACAAAAATAGTCTGGTATTTGTTTGGGATATTTTAGAGTTTCTTTCTTGACTCTCCAATAGTTCCAATTACCCCTAAATTTTTTTGTGTGATGCCCTTTTTTTCATTTTTCTTTTTGTTGCCAGTAGTGTACCAAAGAGGTAAAATGCATCGCCCTTCATTCTTGGATTTATGTGCCTGAACAGCTTCTGTTATAACCATGATGGTCATTTTGAGTCTGTGGCTTACTGCATTCTTTAACAGGTTACTACTCGGAAAAGTAAGTCTTTATATACAAATATAAATACAATTTGGAGGTATTTTAAATAAGGTGATGGCCCTCTTATTCCCAGGCTATTACTGTATAATACACTATTTTAGCGTTTATAGCACAAAAATGGAAAAAAAAGGAACTACAGAAATTGAAATTATGTACTCTAAGAATAGTGCCGATGCTGCTGTTCCACAAAGTATCCCAGCGTTTATATGTGCCTGTTGTACATAAAATCGTGTAATATGTATGTGCATTAAAATTGCTTCATTTTATTAAATTTTGAAATAAGATATTTTTATATACTTATATTTCTACTGTTACATAGAAATATCTAGGTTTACAAATTAGTTATCTTTAAGAATTGTTCTTTTTTCTTTTAAAGAATAAAACTTAAATTACAGCTAAAAGTCTAATTTAAACTGAACCCATTTGGCGTTACTGTATTTTCTTAGTTATCAATAACATACTATAACCATTAAACAGAAATCCACCATAGTAAAATCAGACCACTTAGAAGACTCACTTTTTTTATATAGGTGGTTATAACAGAGTAACGCAAAATACAGTTATATTAGACACCCTAGAAGTGCAAAGTGCCTAAAGTTTATTTTGAAAGCCCTACAGCAAGAGGAAGAAAGGAAAGAAAGCCTTTGACAGGGGAAAAAAACACAAGTTTGCAAATAGCACTAGGTGATGCCTTACATGCACTTGAACATGCCCAAGGGGAAAAATGGCTATATCTTTCCTAATAGATTGTAAAGGCTCATTTTAAGGAGAAAGAAATAATGAAGCATTGCAGAGAACATCTATTCACTGGGCTCTTGTGAATGAAAATTATGAATGTAAAATTGGGAGACAGTTTCTGGGCTTTCAGCAGATAAGAAATCTGCATATGAATGCTCTTTGTTTCAATGATTCCTGTAGGGCTTTACATCGGTGATGTAATGCTACAAAAGCGTCTTTCCCGCAGCTTTCTGTGTAACTATACACGAATGTATCGTACAGGATGCTATGTTAATCCAAAATCGAGCATCTTTGTTTTCCTCTTCTGAGCTCGGAAAAGCTGGTGGGTGATCCCACATTGCAATCGTTGCCTTTTAGACGTGGCAGGAACGAACAGTTTATTTGTATTAATGCCACGTAGTTCAATATGATTTGTTTTCTGAGATATCCAAAAACACAAAGGAATTGTTATTGGTTGACTACTAAATATGGGTTTGCTGTTCTTTTCCTTTCTACAAGACAACTTTTAAAAATAGGATCATTTAAAGAATGGCAGGGGCACAAAGAGCTAAAAATGCTTAGAGAATATCTACCGGGCATTTATCCCTCACTAAAGGAAAACCATATTTCTATACATATTTCATAAAATAGTTGATGCACATAAATCTGCATTTAAACATTAAACAGTGAAAACAGTCAAGGGAGCAAAAGTTGTAAAGGTAATTATTTTTCTTGGTAGTGCTCGTGTGTTCCAAACATGAAGCTGAGATTGCACTTCTATTCTACAAAATAGCGAAATAGACACCACATGATATTACATAGCTTAATTGTACTTTACTAGAGAATGTTATTTCATATGTAATTTTGCTTACTATTAACTTTTACTAAAAAATAAATTGCTTTCTTAACACGGCTGTAGCATAGCAATTGGCAAAAAAATAATAATTATATGATTCTGTGTCAAAATTTAATTATTTAATCTCATTTTTATTTAAGGAATGCATTTTAAAATACATTTAAAATAAAATATATTTAATAAGAGATTGTTACATCATTTTACATTGGAGATTTAGGAGTGAGTTAAAGAAAGGATAACTGTTTAATGTATACTTGTAAAATAAGTTAATGGATATTTTATAGTTTAATTTACAAATATATAGTCATTATCATCTTAAAAACAATCACTCATGATTGCTAGGGTGGCACAGAAAATGACAAAGACTAAACAATTTAGTACCTGAGGTAAAAATTATACTAGGGCTATATGTAGGGGGGAAAAAAGCTATCTGGAAATAATATTGGTCTTTAAGACAATTTTTAGCAGAGAAAAACTGAGTTTATCTCATAAGTATCTCTTACTATTAGTTCCTTAGCCACCCATTCTAATAAAACAGTTTCTATTATAATAAAATGCTTCATTATACAGAGATATTGCAAAGGAACCTCAATTAGTAATCACTGAACACATGGCAACAATTTTTAATTACTTTTGACCACGGCCAGATGCAGTAGATAACCACTAGGTAAACAGCTCTTGGATCTACTGACCCTGAGATGGCCTCTGGCTTCCTAAACAGAAGCAATATTAAGAGTCTTGAATTTGATTTCCCAAGGAGTTTTGATTGGTGCATTTTAAATGAAATATATACAATATACTATAAAACTGTTGGTAAACTTCATATCTACTTCAATAGACTTTTTTCTTTCTTTTTTGTAGTTTGGTAGTTCACAGCTCAGTGGCTAGAATCAAATTTCCTAATTTAAAATCCTGCCTAAGAAAAGAAAGAAGCCTTACACCACACACAAGTTGAATAAACATAGGAAACGGGTCAAGCCGATTGTCCTCAAATACTATAAAGTGGGCGCGAATGGCAAAACCAGTGCCCTTCCCAGGGACTGGCATGCGGGTGAACGTGGATGGGCTTTGAGGGCCTGCCACTTTGACGGAAAATACTGTGGCAAATGCTGTCTGATCTATTGCTTCAACGAACATGAAAACAAGTAATTTGTGAACTAACAATGACAATGCAAAATTCAGGCTGCATCACAATGTGAACAAGTTAACTTCTTAGAGCCTAATTTTCTCATATGTGGAAGGATAACTATAGAAGCTGCCCCATAGGATTTGTGTGATGATTAAGAGAGATCATTCACAGAAGCCTCAGAGAGGGACTTGCCACATAGCAACCGCTAAACATTTCTTTAAACCTACAGAATCTTGACGGCTTTGTGTATTTAAATAACTTTATATTCGCATAGTTTTAGATTTACAGCAAAGTTTCAAAGACTCCAAAGTGTCCCCATATGCTATGTGCCCAGTTTCCCCTATTGTAAATATCTTAAGTCACTGTAGTACGTGTCACATATTACAAACCAGTATTGATACATTATTAGCTGAGCTCCATGCGTTATTCAGATTTCATTAGACTTCCCCTACAGTCCTTTTTATGTTTCAGGATCACATCTATGATATCACATTACATGTAGTCATCATATAACCTTAAGCTCCTCTGGTTTGTGACAGTTTGTCAGACTCCCCAGCAAATTTGAGGTTCACAGCAAAATTGAGGGGAAGGTACAGAGATTTCCCATTTATTTCCTGTACCCACACAAGCAAAATCTCCCCATTATCAACATTTCCCCCACCAGAGTGGTACATTTGTTACAACTGATGAAAATCTTGGCTTTTTCTTATAAGGTACATTATGCAATACTTTTTTTCTTTTCCCACACTAGTGAAGAAATATGCCCTGCCTCTTTACTGTTAAGCATTGCAATTATTATCATTCAAATCCAAGTCGATTCTAACATGTTTTTTTTAAAATACGGTTTATTGATTTCAGAGAGAGGAAGGGAGAGGGAGAGAGAGAAACATCAATGATGAGAGAGAGTCATTGATCGGCTGCCTCCTGCAGGATCCCCAATAGGGATCAAGCCCAGAACCAGGGCAGTGCCCTGACCGGGAACCGAACAGTGACCTCCTGGTTCATGGGTTGACTCTCAGCCACTGAGCCATGGCAGTCTGGCTAACATGCTTTCTAATGCAAATACATTTTGCAATGCCTCTCTGTGGTATTGTCTAAAGGGGTATGCGGATAAATACTGCTGGCATATAATAAGCTCTCAAAACTTTATTAAATTTTAATAGTTGAGTTGAATTTGGAGAGAACTAGCTTGCTATGCTCTAAAAGTGACACTTGCCCCACCCCCAAGAAATAGTGATCACTTTGTTAAGTGACATTCACTTCCAACATGGCTTTAAGTTCTTGATTCTAACTATACTTTATGTATGTGGACAAGCCACACTTGGCTCAATAATGTTAGCTGTACATTATAAGGGATGCATCTAATGTTTATTTCCATAATGAATACTAATATGTTAAAAAATGTGCGCATTTTAGAAATGAGAACCCAGAACAAAAACAACAGCAATAGTAACAAATACAGAGTTTCCTTGAGAATAATAGCTACCATATCCTGGAAATACATCTTCCCCGCTCAGGTTCTAAACTTGGCTCACTACAGAGAGAAGGTGGATCCAGGAGTCTAGTATTAAAGAACTAGCAGCCTAAGTTCTCGGTTGTGACCATTCAGCGAAAGCCAACAACTGTTTTAAACACACTGAACCTGATGAACAGTCCTAGCAATCGAGGTAATATTAATTATTAAATGGGCACTTCAGATTTTTATCAGTCCTCCCTAGTACTGATGGGAAGTACTGTTTTAGTAAGTACTTGCATACCTAAAAGGATTTAAAAAATCAACACCTGGACTAGGTGAAAAAGGTGAAAGGATTAAGCAAAAAATAAAAAAATAAACTGACGTTTTTTTCTTTGTTTACTTTCCATTTATTCACATTTCATGGATTGTTACACTTCCTCAATGGAATCATTCAAAAACTAATACAAACTGAGATTACATTGTCTGACAATTCAAGTATTCAGAAAACAATTTCCTATTTAAAATAGAAAGCAAACAATGTATCCATTTGATTGCTAGGAAGTTTTCCATCTCCATTACAATTGTGTTTGCCACTGGAGAGTCCTTAGTCCTTCCCACAATGGCTGGGGCCAAGGACATACAGGTGGCCTTGTGCTCACAGTTCGGGATTGCAAGGCCAGTTTGCCAGGCTCCTCACTGTCGCCTGCTGGTACCACAGGGCAACTCAATTATTACTTAAAAGTCTCACTTTCAGAATGAGAATGAATACTGGGGGTTGGGAGGGAGCCACTTTGTTTATGCAGCCTGCCAGTGCACTGTGCTTGCTTTATAATAGCAAGCACTTTTAACATCATTAACTTTGATTTAATCAATCACCCCTATTTTTCTCCATTGTCTTTCAAATATAAGAGTATCACCCTTTGTTAAACAAAAAATGAGAAAATCACTGTTCACTGGTTTTCACTGCATAGTTTATAATAAATATATTATGACTAAAATTATAAGTGGATGAATATAAAACATAATTACGTATATACATATACACACATATTGGAAAGAATAGTTGCTATAATTATAAAAGCAGAAATGGGTTTCAGTTCTCTACTCCTAAAGTTTTATACATTCTAGTATTTACTACCAAATTAGGGAGATAGTAAAACAGTGAGAACACCATCACAAACTGGAAATATTAAGTAAATGTAGCACAGAGAGAAGTTAAAAGTGCTCTGACAACATCCCTCCAATGAAGTTCATCTTTTCTGCAATGCATAACTTCCCCTACCCACATGGAATCTTATTAAAATGTGTATGTTCCACAAATAAACTTCCACGTTCTGCCTTATATTATTATTTCAAATATCCCCTTCTTAACTAAAAGATCTCTAATTGCAGGTATTTATTTTCACATCTTCCACGGCATGCAAAAGTCAGTTATTTATAGAAAAATCTATAATATAGCAGGTTATATCATTTCCAGTCTTTGCTAGATTTCTATTGGTTCAGATTAGGATATATTAAAGCAATGCTTGGACCTGAGCTCTAAAGTAAACACATTTTAATGTATTTTACACCCGTGCCTGTCCACGCAGTTCTTCACCATCCTAAGCCCCTATTTGTTGTCTCCGATATTGGAGATGCCAATTTCCTCTCATTTATTTGTTCACCGCTTGCCCATCACGGGCTCTGCTTGTCCGGGGCTCTCTGGAGTGCAGAGCACTGCAAATAGGTGCAGCGTCAGGCTGCTTACCGAGCTATGCTAAATTGCATTTTGCTCCCAGTGGATGGATTTATTCGAACTTTTGGGAAGTGCAGCTCTGAGTAGGACTCTTAGAAATGGAAGGAAACTCAGTGACACTCATTCCGTTTTTCTCATAATACACAGGAGGAAAGTCTCGACCCTGGAAGTGTGACAGGGCTTAGCTGAGGTTACACAGCCCCCGAGCTGAGAACAGAAATGGGGTCTCCTGGCTCTCTCTCCAGTGCTCCCTAACCCTTTCCTTTTCCCAAGGGGTGTTTAGAGAAGGGCATGGCTGGCTGATTTAAACAGAATTATCATGAAATAGTTCACCATCCAGAGCATGCATAGTCTACCCATCAGTGTGCAAACCCAAACTGTAGGAAGCTATTTAATTATTATTTCAACAAAAATTTATTGCCATCAAATATGTGCCAGACACTATTCTAGCTGCTTGTTATAACTTAGGGGGAAAATGATAAAAAATTCCAGTTATCTTAAAGCTTATATCGTATTTAAGGGAGAAAGAAATTAAACAATCAACATTAGGAAAAAGGGTAAATCATTTAGGATGCTGGCAAGAGATAAACTCTAAGAGGAAAAAGATGAGAGTAGGATTAGTGTAGAGCTGGGAAGCAGTTTTTCAAGGGCAGGGTAGGTGGAAGCACCACTGAGATTTTGAGATTTGAGCGAAGATTTGAAACAGTCCTGGGAGTTAGCCTTGTCCGTATCTGGAGGAAAAGCATGTGAAACAGACAGTTCAGAGGCCCCAAGGCAGAAAGAACTCGGAGTGCGAGGGGGTTAGGGAGAGGAAAACAGTCAACGTGGCTGGAAGAAGTAGGAAAGAGAGTAGAAAATTAGGTCAGAATGATAACCTGATAACTGGAGCTAGCATAAGTAAAGAAAGATGCACTGAGCAATTTGGTAACCACCAGCAACACGTAGCCACCGAGCACTTTAAATGTGCCGAATGCAACTAAGGGATTGAATTTTTATTTTATACAATTTTCATTGATTTATATTTTAAAACAGAAGCACATGTCATTAGGTATCCAGATATTACAGGAAAGTTTTTTTCCAGTAGTCAACTCAGTTAATTGGAAAAATTTAAAGTATATTTAGAACATCTTGAGTAAGTGAATCCACTTTTTTAATGGTAAATTTTGTGAAATATAAATAACAAGTATCCCTGTGTCAAATTTAGCATCCAAATTTAGAGAAGCTGTAAAATTATCCACTGAATTTCAAAATGTAAACAAAAGTATACAAAATGTAAAATAGCTAATAAGTATGTTTCACTTATAACATTACTTTGGAATTAAGAAGTTAGCCAAAATATAGCCTAAAAATGAAGGGAAAGTCTTCCTTTAAGTGTTTAAACAAGGGAAAGGGGTGGTTTTCAAGCTTTTAATTATCTATTACAATATAATACTTATCAATATCAAGGTTCCAATATCCTGTAATGATTCAATAAGCATCATGAAAAATTAAGCCCAAATAATTGCATTCAGAAAAAAAAAAATCTCTGTATTTGTAAGGCAATCACGTTAAGGATTTAAATGATAAAGAGATCCCTCTAAAGTAAATCTGTCAATAATTTAAATTTTCTTACATTGGAATTTTTAAATTTTGGCCTAAATTCAAGTTTTTACATAGCTCTAGAAAGGAAAGTGGTTACGTAGTTAACAGGAAAAGAAACTATTTCTTTTAAATGTATTTCTGTTTTATGCACAAAACTCCCATAGTGTTAATGGGCATTAGACACATAAATCCACAGTGCATGAATAGGAGAGCAGAAACTATAATCTATAAAATGAATTAAATCATTATGAGTAATTCTTTAGCACATGACCTCCTCTAAGTTCTATCAAGTATATAGTCTCACTTTTTGAAATGGCACTTAAAAAGGTTTTACACCCTAATTGAACAGCCATTCACTGGGCTTATTTTTCACTTAGATCTCTCCAAATACCTGTGAAGTGGGGTTTTTAAAATAGGAGACTGGATGGTAAAAGCAGTAATTTCTCATCAGGGAATATTTAATAAGTGGAAGCTATTAGCCAACTAAAGGACACAAAATAGATTAATCTTTCAAAGATATGTCCTTTTGGAGTTATAAATTGTTCAGATTTCTGGGGGAAAATCTGACAGTTGTGAAAGAATAGATTTACATTTAATATTTCTTCAGAATACCTGAGAAAAGAATATTTTTTCATAATAATTAAGATTATTTGAAAATAATCATCAGAGGTAAAAATATAGATTATCCAATTTAGGTAATGATTTACCTCTTATAGATTGTGATATATCTTTGTTTGAAGATGACTCCATGAAAACTAATACTCTATTATAGTATAGTATTTTCTTTTATATATTTATATAGTATTGTTATTATATAGAAGAAAATCTAACCCCATCCCCTGACTATGACTACTGAAAAATCACCAAAAAGTGAACTTATTCACAAGAGTTATGGTTTCTAATTAAACATATCTCTTTGCTCTAAAAAATGACCAGATATCAACTGTTTTTATAAAGAATCATACCCAATACATAACAAAAGAAAGTTAGATTTTGCTTTTTTATTTTGAGTTAAACTTAAAATCTAGGCTCAATTTGCCTGTGCTTTTACAACTTTTACCAATTATTTTTACTTAATTATCCATCCCCTTTTTAAGTAAAAATGCTTATTGTCCCCATTCAAATATCTTAAAAACAAATGTATGCATGATTTTATATTCACCACAATGAAACAAACTCAAGACCACCTAAAGGTAATCTATGGGAAAACCTTTCTTTTTTCCTATTTATTTTAATGGATCCTTGAGGTAATATATATTTCTAAGGGAATATAGAGTTGAAAACAGGAATCCTGACATTGGCAGGATACAATTTGGGAGCACCATGGAAATTTCTACTTCGGTTTTTCCTTCATCATGACCAAAATTTACTCTGTAAGAAATTTAGTTACACAAAAAATAACGTTCCTTTCCACATTTTATAAGAACTTGTCCTGGCAACTGTATTTGAGGCAAATGTCTTTCCTGACTTTCTCTCCCTTCCATCCTTTCTTTCTTCCCTCCCTTCCTTTCCTCCCTTGCTCCCTTCCTTCTTTACTTCTCTCATCCTGCCATTTATAATTTATTCTTAAAAATTTATATAAATGTTTTCTATTTTGTAAGCAAAAATCTTTGAGAAAATTTTTTAATATTTGTTTAATTACTTAACATTCTTTTAGAGAGCTTATTCTATGCTAATCACTGTATAAGACATTCTTTTTTTAGTATATCTTTATTGATCTCAGAGAGAGGAAGGGAAGTGGGGAGAGAGAGAGAAACATCAGTGATGAGAGTCATTGATCGGCTGCCGCCTGCACGCTCCACACTGGGGATCGAGCCCGCAACCCGGGCATGTGCCCTGACTAGGAATCGAGCCTCGATCTCCTGGATCCTAGGCCGATGCTCAACAGCTGAGCCATGCTGTCTGGGCTGTACAAGACATTTAAATGGAAGCCTTATGAAGTTGGTACTAAAAATATCTCCATTTTAACACATGACAACACTGAGGCCCAGAGCTCTTAAGTAGCTTGCTGAAGGTTACAAGACTGTTTAGTGGAAGGGTCAGAATTAGAATCAAGCTAGTATGACTCATATGCATGTTATTAACTATGATGCTATCATAACTTTCAGAGACCATCACAAACTGAAAAAAAATATATTTTTCTAAAAACTCATAAGGAAATTGTTTAAGATTACCATTAAAAGTCAGACGCACATTTATTCAATCCAGAAATTGCTAAATTCCTGATATTAGCTTTAGAGAACCGTTCTAGTCCAGCCTCTGTTAAGAAACATTTATGAGCCTGGCTGGTGTAGCTTAGTTGTTGAGTGTTGACCCATGAACCTGGAGGTCACCCTTTGATTCCTGGTCAGGGCACAAGCCACGTTTGGGGCTCGATCCCCAATAGGGGGCGTGCAGGAGACAGCCCACTGACGATTCTCTCATTATGGTTTTTCTCTCTCCCTCTCCTTTCCTCTCTCTGAAATCAAGAAAAAATATTAAAAAAAATAAAAAGGACCATTTATGATGCTGTGGTTTTAAAAATCTACTCAAAACATTTTGAATTAAATTACATTTCCTTTCTAAAACATAACTTGGGAGTATTTGTCTTAGGCATTTACTATCAGCTGCAGGAAGTAGTATACTTCATTTCTTTATTTAACCTCACTTCATTTTTTAGCTCAGTATATAGTGAAATGACTGTTTCCTAATAGTACAGAAATATTTATTTGAAATCTGAAACCCTTCAAAAGAAAATCTGAAATTTAGTTTTCCTTAAGTTGAAATGTTTAAAAGAGATGAAAATAATATTCCCATTTAATGCACTATCCCATGGTTTCAGACAACCTAGAGGAACAGAATCTCGTCCGTCCATAAGAATAAATTGATCTGAAGTACAGCACTGCTGCATATTGTGCAAGTTGTGTTATATGAATACAAGAGAAATTCAACTGATTTTTTAGTTTGTTCACATTTTACATTCAACCACTTGGGCATATGTTGAAAAATCAATAATTTTAGCCTACACAGTCGCCACATTTTGAGATAAAGGGCACTGCTTAGCCGGGGAAAGAAAAGAATAGTGCCAGTAGATAAAATCAGATGAAGTGTATAACAAAAAATATAGTAAAATGTCAGTATTTAACATGCTGTGAAAATTTATGTACAATAAATACTTTTCAAAAAAGTTCTGCTTATCTAAAATGAAAAATCAATAGTTTTAAAGAAGTTGGACAGAACACAATGGTTGCCATATGACTGTATTAGAATACCATGGTCAGACAAGTATGTGATTATTAAATTGGGGAGACAGAAACAAGATGATGGTAAAAACCCAAGTCCTGGACCAAAAAAAAAAAAAAAAATAGCAACTCATAGCCCAGGGTAGAGCAGCCATCATCAAGTTTAGGATTATCACATCAGTTTATTCAGGCACACTCATAGTCAAAAAAATAAAACAGTACTAATGGTTGTGTCATGTCTGGTCACTAAGAAAAATGGTATAAAACTTACAATTCATACACTTTTTTACTCCCAGGCTGCACAGAATCATAAAATGTCAAAGGCATGGCTGATACCCATTTCCTCAGAATAACTGATATTCATAGATAGTAAATACAGTGCGAATTACAATAATGACTACAGAAAGACAAAGTAAATATGCTAATTCATGATTGATTTTCCAACGTTTGGCTAAAAACCATCATTAAAGGAAAATGTTGGTAGTTACTAGAAAGCTTAAAACAACTAACAGAGGAAATAGTCCACGTGTACCTGACTCTTAAAGGAGTGTCTCGGCTCCCTTACACGCATGTTGAGTGCTATTACCCCATTTACTGTATCACACTTCTATAATTATAGGTGCTTATTACGCAAAAGTATCTGTGTGCTTATTTGGCAAAAATATGAAATTTTGGCAGAGATCCTTATTTTAATGGACAAATGAGCAAATACAGTGTCCTAAAATTGTAGGCAAATCACAAATGAATGAGAATTCCCTAATGACAGCCAAGGGAACAAGAATTTAACTAAAATACTGAACTCTAAATCCACAGTATCAGATCCTTTCTTCTCTCTTCCATTATCCCTCCCCGGGGGAAGCATCGAAGTTTTGCCCACAGTAATTCAGAAGCACTGGTCCCGAGATTGAGGGGAAAGGCATCAATGGCCATAATTGAGCCGCTCGCTCAGCGTTCCTTTGAGAGCATATTTGATTGGCATAATATAAAAATAGAATACACATTGAGAAATAGACTTAAAACTGCTCTGGAAATGGAGACTAAATGGTTCACGAGATTGATGAGACAAAGATTCTATTACTCCAGTCACTGGCTTGAGTCTGGCTTACACGAAAGTGACTAATTCATTACCATAGGACAATCTTCAGAAATGACGTGGTACAGTAAGTGAAAGTGGCCACACAGATTTCTTTCAATGAATGTTACTAACTAAAAACAAGACAAAATTCCTTCCCCTGGTGGGTGTGGATCAGTTGCTTCAGCATGGTCCTGTGCACCCAGAGGTCACATACCTGGTCCGGGAACATGTCCAGTTTCTTGACTGGTCCCCAGTAGAGGGCATGCAGGAGGCAGCCAATAGATATTTCACTTTCCCATCGATGACTCTCTCTCCTCCTCTCCTTCCTCTCAAAAAATAAAAAAATCTTAAAAACCCTTCCTTGAATCATATATCCCGTATCTAGTAGGTATTCTCAAAATGTTTTAAATGTCTGTGATTAGAAAATTACTTTACTCTGACCACTTGGACAAATGGTTCCCCAACTTCCATCACATCAGGTATTGTATGGAAGGTTATAGACATGACTATAGATCATACAGTGCCTGAGGAACTGTTGGTGAGCATTTTTCTCACTGTGTTTTCTGACTAAATAGGCCACTGGAATTATCACTTATTTCCTCAGTGTTTAGGTCCTAACTTGGTGTTTCCCAGGTTGAATTTCAACTTCCAGATATATGGAGCCCTCCAGGTGATGTGTACTGACGCTATGCCTTGTCCAGCCCCAACTTCGTGTGTCTGGAGTACACCCTGCTGCTGCTGTTCCTCTCAGTTCCTTCACTTCATTAGTGGGCGTTTCCTAACCCTTGGTTGGGGGAGATGATACATACATATGTGGTAGGATAAATAAATTGATTGATAGAGTGATGAACACTAGCTTGGTTTTGTTTAGGGAGAGAATTGATGTGTAAATAGACATTCTCACCACAATATCTCCACTGCTAAAGCTTCTAGGAAAAGGACTTAATTGAGGCTTGCTCATTACCTATCCATGAGAATGATTCTTTCAAGTATACTTTAAAAATAATATGGAGGAAACAAAGGGAACATTTTCTTTCCTTTAGTTTCTATAATTTATTTTGTCCCTAGTAGTTTGCTAACCTGGATCAACCCTCCTCCTTCCACCCCACCTGCAAACAAAAGAAGAAAACAAAAAGAAATAAACACACACACGCACTCATCAGGGGGACATTTGATAGTAAAATGATTAAATAAGTGGTCCCTAACCATGCCACAATGCCTTGTACACAAAGATGGCCCACATTAATTTTATTTCCTTCTCATTTTATTGAAAATTCCAGTAACTGAATTTCTTGAGAAAGAAACAATGTAATGTAAATAAGCATTTCAAAAATAAAAGGCAGCTTAGACTAATTCTTTCCACAATGGATAAAATGGTCTCCCTAGATGGAAAATAATAATTTAACACAAACACCTGAAAGAGATGGTAAATGCAAATGGAACTCCATGGACGAGCCTGCAGAAGAAAAACAAAAGAAAGAAGGCTCTCTTGTGATGGGGCATTAATGACGGTTCTGTACAGGTAACAATAGCTCCCTAAAATAAAATATAGTGGCCCGCAGTGCTGCCAGATGTCACACTGTTCCCACTGCTCTGGGTAAAACCGCTAGGGGAATCCCCCTCTTTACATGTTTTTCATAAAAAAGGAGAATTATGAATATATTCTATAAGCGTCCAAGCATAAATGAAATAAGTGTTGTTGTTAAAACACTTACAATAGATTAGGAACCAATGCTTCACAATATAATCAAAAGCCAACACTTTTTTGTTCCCTATGAAAGGTAGGTCTTTGGACCCAGATACTGAACACACACACACACGCATACATGCACACACACACACACACATTTGTGTGCACATTGCTTCAAAACTACTGTGGGTGACAATAATATTAGTTGCACTTTCCTAAAAGCAGCAATACTTTTATGAAATACTTAATGGAATTTCAGATAGCAACTGCTAAGAAAATTCAGCCAAAAACTGCAATCAGTGAACGAAATTAAAAAAAAATAATAAATTATATATATATGTGTGTGTATATATATATATATATATATATACACACACCTTACCTTAAAAATTAATACCTTACCTTAAAAATCCAAATAATATCAATATGGTACTATGAAATGAAAAACGAATATCCCTGTAGCACCAAGATCTTAAGGAAATGAGTGAAATGAGAGAAAACATGATATACAACAAAGACAAGTCTATAAATATACACCTCAAAGTGAAACTAGGTTAAGGAAGTTTACAGAATATTTGCAAAGGGGATTTACCTTGAAATCAATAAATACATTTACCAAATGCAGTTTAACTGGATTAGGATGAAAACCTGGGATGCAACTTTGGACTTTACTTTGATTTCTAGAAGGAATTGGTGGAACTCATGAACGAAACAGTGCTGTAAAAATAATGTAGTGCAAGATAAATGTGAATTATAGGTCTTATCTTGAAAACAAGTAATACAAAGGTAGCTACTACAACTTTAGAAAAAAAGATTCAGTGTTGCAACATACGATGAATAAATGAGAGGAGGGGAGCCCACAGAACACCTCAGTTTCAGAAAACTGTCAAAGAGACATTTGTCTAAAACAGAAATGTAAAAACGGTGAATCAATTTTAAAAATTGGAATATTTTGTATTATTTTCATTTTAAAAGATTATTTTGTAACCATGTAATGGCTGATGACTAAACCCCACTAACGAAGCCCATTGGAGGAAATTAAGAAATTTCAAATGACACCATATAAGATAGCACAACAGAGGCAGCAACTAACTGGAATTTACAGGGACAGTGACATTTCGTCAGGGAAGCAGTGAGGTGGCATGAAGTGTAAGAGCACACGGCAGGGAAGAAGAGGAGGGTGCTCTGCTAGGGTGGCAATCCAGCCAAAGAGAATGTTAACACCTGGGGATGGGACATGCATGTTATCAATATTGGGGGGGGGGGGACAGAGGTTACTGTGTGTTGGAGGTGAGAATGAAAAGACTGGAGGTGCCAGGTTAGAAAGGCAAAACCTCATGCAACAGTTTCAACCTCAAACAGTTCCCAAATAAGGTTGAATATCACACCACTTTGAGAATTTTTTAAAAAATATGTCTTTATTGATTTCAAAGAGAGGAAGGGAGAGGGAGAGAGAGAGAGAAACATCAATGATGAGAGTCATTGATCGGCTGCCTCCTGCACGCCCCCGACTGGGGATCGAGCCCGCAACCTGAGTATGTGCCCTGACAGGGAATCAAATCTCAATCTCCTGGATCATAGGTTGATGCTCAACCGCTGAGCCACACCCAGCCCGGGGAGAATTTTTGGAAGTGCTGATTCCAGCGTTCTGTTCCTATCGAGAGGCATCCATTAGTTTTGGTCCACCCAATGGCTCTAATGGTTGGCCAGCTTTGGGAACAGCTGCTACAGTCCATGGGCAGTGAAAAACCAAAAAAACTTTGACTTGTACCAAACCTGGTAACTCTACTTTTGCACCCGTGTGCTTCAGGGACAGTGAGGACACCTTCATGCCACAGCATGCAACAAGAGATGATGAAGGTCACCTCTCCAGAGCTTATCTCCCAGACTACACTATCTGAAGTAGCCTGTTACTCTACGTCTTAGTTTTTTGTGTGTTTTTTTAATGTATTGTGGCATTTTACCCTGTTTACTTGTTTATTGGCTAGTTCCACCACCACTCCATTCATATATACACACCCAAATGAATCCTCAAATAGAACAAAACATGGTTGACAGTTTTCATAGCTTATCTGCCCACCCCCTGGAATGCCGCATGGGACAGGAGTAGGTACTTAATAATTTGTTGTTAAGGTTTAAGGAAAATAATGTTATTGTTAAAAGGAAATATTGTACTATTATATAAATCAAATCTGGACCAAGTAAAGTTCTGCACCTAATTCTGTGGTATACACAACTGGAGTTGGTTGCTAAGCAAATAATTCCTTTGTGAAGACAGCCAGAGTGAATGAGACATACTGTGGCTGTTACCTGCTTGTGAATAAAAGGAGGAATATCAGCAGAACTTTAAGGTCAGTTTTTATTCATTCAACATTAGGCAAATTTGGGTTTTAAAGAGGCTGAAAATAAATAATCTTATTTAGATCTTCAAATGCATTGACTTAATTCTTTGAGAGAATATATATGTTCATTATGAGTTTGACACAGCTTATAAGCAGTTATAATCAAGGAAGTTTAGAACATGAAGGTGCATTCAAGATTTTCTGTTCAATCTATTTATTTTACAAATGAGAAATCTAGAGACTATAAAGAAAAATGATTTTAAAAAAAGAGAAACAGTTAATTAATAGTAAACCTCGATTATCAAGAGCTAATTAAAGTAATTTTAAATTGGAATGAAATTCAGCCCAATGTAGTCTGAAATGCAACAGTCAAACCTGTAAAGTAAAATCATAGTATTTTCAACTTGATTCTACTCTGTAGGTCTATATGAAATAAATTTAAATCCCAAAATTAAATATAAATTACTCAAAGAGAAACATCAGGTAACAATACTTCAGATTACAACTATCACTGTAATAGTTATTTCTATGATAAATAAAAGTTTATTAAATTGCAAATTAAAGAAAATAGTAGAACTATTTATTATAAAATAGCTTCACAATTCCTGTTGTGCAATATGACATTATTTTTAAACTTCTATGTCTGTAAAAATAAGGCTAGCTTTCCTAATCTCCCTTTTATTATAAACTATAGATAATTTGATACATAAGTGCTACTTGGAAAACACATCCAGCTAGTAACATAAAACACATGAGTTATGATGGTGTAGAGAAAATGTGCACATTGCTTGTTAAGTTCTAATAAGAAGATCTTAATTAAACCTCTAAAATCTGCATTCCACCTTGCTAGGGGAGCAGGCACCATCTACTATTCAACCAGTGGGCAAGGAAGAGGGAAGGGTGAAACTACATATTGCGGTCAAGTCTGATCATGAGCAACTGAATATACAGTACTTACCAGTTTGCCTAAATACGCTGTAAAACTTATCATTTCTCTAAAGTTTCCTTAGCTAGGAAGCTATTCTCAAATAACAGCCCTTCCTCTTTGTGAATAAAGTGAGGCCAAAAGGAGGCAAGATGAGGAAAGTGGTGGCTGTGATCACAAGCCCTATGAAAATATGTAGCTCTATTTAGCAACTACACATTACAGTTCAAGATGAAATATCTGAAAGTCTTTATCATTTTTATTTTTTGTATAAGATTTATTTTATCATCTACAACTTAAGTCAAAAAATCCTATCAAGGAAGAGCATCGATAACCACAACAAGGGAAAAGTTGATCATTTCAAGGATCTTAAGCAAAAAACATGAAACAAAAAGAGGGAGAAGGCCCAGGTCATTATCACGTAACTTGTCCATTTTTAGAACATGTCTTCTGCCAATGCTTCTCTTAAAAAATATCTCAAACTCATAATTCTTAGTGGTGTGAGACAGAGTCCTCTTTGGAGCATGAGCGACAGCAGCAATCTGTCCAACTCCATCTCATTCTGAAAACAGAACGCATAACAATTGATACAAATGTGCTTCCTGGAGCAAGGTTCTCAAAGGCAAAGAAACTCGGAGATTTCCTTGGGGAAAAGAAGCACTTGCACCAAAAACAGTTGCACAGATTATGTCAACTCTGCAAAGTTATCGGTTTTTCTTCAATATCTTATCATTCCTCTACACAGCACGAGACACAGAAAAGCAGCAATAAATTAAAGAATGGAGTGTGGAAGCCTACTGGGGAGGGGACCTGAAACGTACTAAATATATTTGTGGCAGAATTAATTCCAACACCCAGGAGGAAGCTGCTAATGCATTAGAGTGAGCTGTCAAGTGAAACAGGACTTTTTTCCCAAGCATCTTTAATAAGTTTTAATACACCTCCAGTATTTATTTTAAGAAATTCTGCCTGTCAAAGTGGAACTCTTGTTCTCATTTTCAGATAATTGACTATTTTTTTTAAATCGTGATTCCATTTCAAAATATTAATAAAGGAGCCCACTTCAAATACAATTCTGTTTCTCCCGAAGGCACCTGATTAATTCTTTTTAAAGCCAACTAAAATGAGAGCCCACTGAAAGTCTCTCCTGTGTTACTACTCTCTTCTTTTGTTCTAACTCATGATTCAAATTTCAATTTTATTTTATTCTATGATCCAAATGTTTGGATGTTTTAAAATATACAAGTTTGATAGTAAGACTTATGTCACCTCATATGTGCCTGTGATCATGACATTTTGCACATGGCATTAGCTCTGTATTTTTCAAATCTGTTCTGTATGCTGATTATCACACCAAAACTTTTATTTTGATTTTGTTGCATTGGATCATTGGAGATAAATTAAGAAAACATATATCCTAAATTAGAGTGAATTTTATTTGAATCAAGATATTAAAAAATTATTTAAATTATTGGTCAAAAAAATTCAATTTAATTTTCATCAAAAGCTTATTGCAGTTTGATAGATACATATGGATTCTCCGTGACTCAGAGGTGAATTTGTTTTACTTTGGAAGGTATATAACAAACATTTTAAAGTTGTTTTGTGTTTTATTAAATTAACATTACAGCTATACTAGAAAACTGAATATTTTTTAATAGTATAATATTAAAGTTAACTGTAGTTTATAATTATAAATACATTTGAAATTTAAATCAGGTCAAGAGATTTCTAACTACTGTGTTACTTACTCAACTTCCTCTTGTTTATACACTTAGAGAACTAAAAATTAAAAATTTTAGATACTTCAATTCTTAAATGATTCCTCTATTTAAATCAAAATAGTTCATAGTAACCAGCAGCCTAATAGTAAACCTATTTACAGCAAATTAAAAATGAATATTGTTGCCCTGGCTGGTGTGGCTCAGTTGGTGAGGCATCACCCCCTTGCACCGAAAGGTTGATGGTTCCATTCCAGTCAGGGCACATGCCCAGGTTGCAGGCTGGATCCCCAGTAGGGGGCGTGCAAGAGGGAGCCGATCAATATTCTGCTCTCACATTGATGTTTCTCTCTCCCTCTCCCTCTCTAAAGAAAAAATCAATGAACATTTTTTAAAATAAAATAAATAAAAATGAATATTGTTCTTAAGTAATATCTGATATATTTCTGATATGATTTGTAGATTAAAATTTAATTTTAAAACAATTCCATAACGAATACAGTAAAATTGTCATTTAGAATGAGAATTTTCATGTTATAGTAATCCTCCACAGTTGTCACATTTAAACTAAAGTTCTTAATTTTCAAACCTGAAAAGTAATAAGGTAATGTATTTACACACTTTTTAAAGCTTAAAATATTGTATTAGTGAATTGTTATCCTTAGATTAATTAGTAAGTTCATTATCCCACTGAATAACTTAAGAGCTTTTTAAATAATTAAAAGGCTTTAAATAAAAATCATTTTGAAAACCAAATGATAATTTTGAATATTTGATTTTTATTGACTGTTCTTTAATTCCTTCTACTTTGTTAAAATGGAATATTTCCAATTTATTTAAAATCTGTGAGAATAAAAATACATATAAAAATGATATTTTTTAAAAACACATACTTAATTACTGTTCTATTAATAACAGCAGAACCAGATTAAGGAAAAATTTGAACAAAGTGTGTTTTATTTATTTTTGTTTTGATTTGTGTAGGTCTCCAACGCTCTTCAAAAAGTAGTATTTGTAAGTAAGCTTTTTTCCCCAAAATTTTAATGATAGAATTATTAATGAGTAGTGTCCGTTATGTAAGATTTATTTTACTTTTAAAAAGTTAGGAATCAGCCCGGCCAGCGTGGCTCTGCGGTTGAACATCGACCTAGGATCCAGGCGATGGGGGTTCGATTCCCGGTCAGGGCACATGCCTGGGTTGTGGGCTCGATCCCCAGTCGGGAGCGTGCAGGAGGCAGGCGATCAATGACTCATCACTGATGTTTCTGTCTTTCTCCCTCTCCTTTCCTGTCTTTGAAATCAATAAAGATATATTTTTTTAAAAAAAGGTATTAGAATAACAACTGAGTAGAAGTTTAGAAACCAGATGTGTGTTGGGAGCAGGGGTCTGCATATGTCCGTGTGTGTGTGTGTGTGTGTGTGTGTAAACCACACACAGCTGTGTGTAAGTCGTGAACGGGTATTTTCTGCTCTCTTGTGTCTTCTACTCCTTGAAAGGTTGTATTTTTTCTTGTCATGCTTTCTTAGGAAAGAAGTTGTACCCAAAGACTTTTAAGACTGTTGCTATCAAATGTACAGTATAATTATGAAGGGAGGTAACTGATGCAGCTAAGCATATCAACAAAGAAGCAATAAAAATACACTAAAAGCCTACTTCATCCCAATATCACAAACGAATAAACCCTACTGTATCCTGCATTCTATGCTCTACCTTTTCACAGCTTCAGCAACGTGCCTGAGATGCACTAGGAGGGACTGCTTGCATTCGGACAGAACAATGAAGGAGTAAATGAAGCCCCCCAGCGATGATAATGAAAACTCTCCTCTCCACTCAGTTAGATCGCAGAGGACTTTCAACTGTGACTTCTTCACAGGCTATAAGCTGCTACCCAGATATGTCCCTGAATAAACCTAAAGAAAAGAGACCAGCCTTGGTGAAGCGTTGGTACTGTGCTATCTTTAATGACAAACTAATCATTCTATGATAAATGTTACATAAACTATGGCCCATCATTATTTCTATAATTAAATATTGACGGCATATACTATATATATCTTACTTATGTGCATTCTTGACATGGATTGTATGATTGAGGATAACTACCTATAAATGGTCTCCCTTGCACGACCCATGACTAGCAATGAACTTTCTAACTTCTTATTGGCAGTAGTATATTTTTCCATTAAAAGAAACATTTTAATAGTAAATGCTATGCTGGAGTGACAGACATAGTTTCCAGTAATTACACTTCTTATATTGCTATGAAAGTCAGTGGGAAAGTCTAATTTAACTTGGAAATGTTCATTTTTAAAGCAACATTTTAGGAACAAGTAACTGTCATTTCTGGTAGTGAGTCTTTGTCATCATTATTATAGATGAATAGTTAGTGCTTCAGTAACTGTTATTAGCTCAGTAACTCCTGTGCATTTCTTGTCAGATGTATTCTTATACATTGCTATTCTGGATGAGATTATTTTTCTATTATGTTTTAACTGGTTATTGTTGATATAAAGTAACAGTATTGATTGGAGGATGGTAAGCTTCTGTCCATCCACCTTGATAGATTCTCTTATTAATTTTAATAATTTGTTCATTGATTTTCTTAGGATTTTGAGGCTATCATAGCATCTGCACATAATGAACACTTTTTCTTCTTCCTTTAATATTTAAAGCTTTTGTACCTTTTGTGTAATTGTGCATTAGCTATATCCTCCAAAAAAGTTCAAAGAAAGCAGTAGTAACACACTTGTGTTGCCAGGATAAAGTGTCATTTCCATTACATTTCACATTTAATTTCATGTTGTCTATTGTAGTCTCGAGGACATTATTTATCAGGATAAAATTCTTTTTCCTAAGTTGTTAACAGGTATTTTAATATTTATCAAATATATAAAATAACACTTTGTTTAATCTACACTTTTAAAACTACGTTCCTTAAAAATATTTTTTACAATGTTAAAGGAGATTCTAAAAAATATAAAAATGACCATTGTAATATCTAAAGGCTGAGATTTGTATACTTGGTCTGAAACTTCAGCAAGAGAGGAATTATGGGAATGATAGATATTTTCAATGATTGGACAAAAATATATGTCTTAAAATAATTGTTTTTTTCAATAAAACACTATCATTTACACAAGATAACTACAAAGTAAATTTGTTCTTAATTTTTTAACTTAATTTTTATTGACACTATTATAGATGTCCCCAAGGCCTGCCCCGCCCTGGCCATCACCACACTGGTGTCCGTGTCTATGGGTTATTCATATCTGTTCTCCGGCTCATCCCTTCACCTTCTTTCATGCAGTCCTCCCTACCCCGCCCCTCTGACAGCTGTCAGTCTGTTCCCTGTATCCATGCCTCTGGTTGTTTTGTTCATTAGATTCCACATATACGTGAGATCATATGGTACTTGTCTTTCTGACTAGCTTATTTCACTTAGAATAATAATCTCCAGGTCCATCCATGTTGTGGCAAAAGGTAAGAGTCCCTTTTTCACAGCCGCATAGTATTCCATGGTGTAAATGCGCCGCAGCTTTTTTATCCGCTCATCTACTGAGGGGCACTTGGGCTGTTTCCAGGTCTTAGCTATAGTGAATTGCGCTGCTAGGAACATGGGGGTGCATAAGTTCTTCGTGATTGGTGTTTCACGATTCTTAGCTATATTCCCAGAAGTGGAATTGCTGGGTCAAAACGAAGTTCCATTTTTAATTTTTTGAGGAAACTCCACACTGTTTTCCTCAGTGGCTGCCCCAGTCTGCATTCCCACCTAGCTGGGCGGCCTTTTCTCCACACCCTCCCAGCACTTGTTTGTTGATGGAGCCATTCTGACAGCTGCGAGGTAATATCTTATTGTGGTTTTAATTTGCATCTCTCTGGTGATTAGTGACTAGTGACACTGGACATTTTTTCATATGTCTCTTGGCCATCTGTATGTCCTCTTTGGAGAAGTCTCTATTCAGATCCTTTCCCCATTTTTAATTGGATTGTTTGCCTGCCTGGTGTTGACAAATATATAAGTTCTTTATGCATTTTAGAGTTTTAAAAAATATTTATGATTGGGAGATAAGGGATGTTTTATGCAGGAATAAATGAATATTTATTTTTGGTACCAATAAAAGCCTACAGAATACAAAAATGTTTCATGCATATTGAATCCGAATCCCTGGGAGTGTAACAAAGGAAATTACTATGAATGAAATAGAGTTACTGAAATTAAAGCAACATAGTGAGATATGAAAGAACTTTTATCCCTGGCTCTGCCTTTAACTATCTATATATTTGTAGGTTCACAATTTATTTTCTGTCACAATAATTAGCCTATCTATAAAATAAGAGCTGAACCACATGCTTCTATTAGTGATCAGAAATAGAGCCTTTATTTGATTTATTTTATATACTCCCTAGTGCCTATAATCATACCTTATAATGAATTACAGTATTTAAAGAGAAAAAATGAACTGTTCTCTGATATCCTAAACCCATTTATCTTAGGTTCCTTTTCTAAGGTGACTCCAAAGAACTTTAGGTAAATGCAGTTTAAAAAAATGTTATTCTTATTTTTATATTATATTTTTATATTTTATGATATATATTTTTATATATTAACTATATAAAAATACCAGTACATAAAAATTTAAGCAAGAATGAAATAAAATTCTATTCTAAATCTATACATAATATGGAAACACCAATATCACTTTTAAAATCACTTTAACAACAACAAAAATCTTAGTAACTATGGCCATAAAAGGATCTCAAAATTGGGTGAGCGTATGCACTTATAAATACATTCACAAATGTGTGTGCACTCATCCGCAGATCTCTTTATGCTAATATATGTACATGTACACATATATATTAATGCTGCTGCTTTCTTTTTGCTTTTACTTCATGTTGGTCTAGGAAGATTCTCATTTTATGTGACTATTTTTCCTATTCTCATCTGCTAAATCTGTAATAAACGTCTAGTTTACCTGAGCAAACCAATTTTGCACTTCATAAAACTTACAGCCAAATAATCATTCTTTCCAGAGTTTATGCACATGTGTATACACACCCATACAGGAAAAAGAGAGAAAGAGACAGAGATAAGAGGATAATTTCATTCAAAGATTCTATGAGAATTGTTTGCTGCACCAATTTAAAGCTAATTAATCTACTTAAATCTTAAGAGTTGGAAGGCTTTTGAAAAATGTCTAATACCTACTTTGGGGGGCTGGAAATCCTCCAGTAAAAATGCTATTAACAAAGAAGCAAAAATTTCTCGATAACATTCACGTGCACTAGGCAAAAGGCTTCTGCAATAAAAAGATCCACATTCAAAACACCTGCTAATCATCAGTCTTCTAGCAACAAGACGTGAATCATGAAACAGAGGATCTGATTCAATTTTTGTACTGTAAGGCTTCAGTTACAAGTTACCATATTAAAATGGTTTGTCTAATTTGCCTTTTGATCAAATTATGGTAAATTTTCTGAGTCTTGCTTATTTGTGACACAAGCAACAACATCCTGCTCAACTCTGAACAGTTAAGTATGGAGGATTATGAACATTGTAAGATGTGCTGACAATGAACAGAATATATCCAAATCACAAATGCTATTAAATCTTGAAATTCTGATTCCATATTTAAATAGAAACTAAATCAAATATTCATAATATTAGTGTACCCTAATAAAATCATTTAATTAATCATTTTTTTATGATTGTCCTGATGCATATTCTAATTGGTATACAATTGAAGATTGCATAAAACATTTTTTTAATGAAGGGCCTGTAACACCACAGGAACCAATAGGAAGATCCTATAACAACAAAACATTTCAGAAAGTGGTGAGTTTCTACGAATAATTATCCTTAAGTGACTTTTTCTGCTGTTGTTTAGTATTTTTCACTGCAAATATGTTGTTTGGAATTTACTGAGTATTTCCTCAGATTTGATGGGTGAGTGTGTTTATGCATAATAAGTGTACTCGCATAAAAGTTGTTGACAGGGCTTGAATTTCATCTGTTTAAGAAATCTGTCAATATATTCTGTTCGTTTGTAGCATTTGCCAACAACGAACTCAAGAGCTTGTCTGCACCAGAGATTCTCAACTGTAGTTGCACATTAGAATTACATGTGAGCTTTTAAAAACCAGGTGCCGAAGAATTAACCCCAACCGTTTTATTCTGCAACTATGCAAGCAGAGCTAGGACATGGGTGTTTTCTAAACCTTCACAGGTGATCACAGTGGGCAATATTTAAAACCACAGATCTATACATTTTGTTTCCTTTCCTCAGCACCCACCAGAAGTCAACTAATACTGTCAAATATCTTAGAATCATAAACTCCTATTCTAGGATCAAGAACAAATCAAATAAACACACTTTTAAAGATTGTGTAAGTAGAGGCAAATTCGATTATCTGTTGGATACTCCCCAAGTCTGTGAAAATATTTGAAAGCTAATGACCCTTTATATAATATAGATGCCAATGTAGGAGGGTAACGAGTATTCAAGTCTAAATGCAATGTCCTCCAAAGCACTGCAAATAAATACATTTTGTTAATCTGCTTTTAGTTATAGAAAAGTACTTAGAATGGCTAATTATAAATGACCTCTCTGTTTGAGTAACTGCACAAGAGGATATGTTGCATATATTATCTCATTTAGTTCTCACAAAAGCTCTGTGAAGACAGTAAGCACAAAACTAAAGTAAACTGCTTAGTACTAAAAATGCTCTATAAGTGGCAGGGCCTAGGTGTGTCTGAATCCAAAGCTCACATCTTTAACCTTAACTCCCTTTTTTATATCTATGAAACCCTATTAAGATCAAGATTTCAAAATGTATACATAATGAAACATGAATAAAAATTCTGATTGTGAATATTAATTTTTTAGAAGTGAAAACCATTAGATGCATTCTAATTCCTTCATTTTAAATAAGATGTAGAAACTGCAGCTCTGAGGTGTTTCGTTTGCCTCAGAGCAGCACATCACTAATGCAAACCAAAGCTAAAACTATCAGCCGTTTCTCACCTCCATCCTGTGCTTTCTACTGCCCCACAATGTCCAGCGTCATTCATGATGAATTAGTACTGCATTTCTGTAACAGACGACATCGTTTAAAAACTTACCTTGCAAAGGTGAAAGCATTTGTGGAAATTAAGAAGAGAAAGTGCTAGACATATTCTCAGGTCCTATCACTTAAGAAATAATTAATTTGTATAATAACTCAACTGAGAGCAGTTCCACAGCCTCCTAGAGAAAACCATAAATGTTCACCACATGGATGCGATTATATGTTATATTTACAGAGAAGTGAAGAGCACCTAACTTATCTCCGGTTACAAAAACTGGCTATGATCACTTGATTTCAAACTAGTTTACAAAGCAAACTAAATATCGTGGTGCTTTAGAAACCTTACAGGGCATCTGAATTGCATGAGGATCTAACTAATACGCAGCTTTTGAATTCAGTGGCTCTGGGCTAGGCCTGAGATGCATTTTAAACAAGCTTCCAGGTGATGCCAATGCTATTCAAAGTGTGACCCATGGATCTCATTTTGACTAGCAAGTAACATATGGCACCATTCTATACTATCATGAACTGGAATGCCTATTAAAATTATTTCTAAAATTAAAAAAGAAAAAAGGGAAGCTAGCACTGACCAGAGTAGCTCGGTAGGTCGAGCGCTGCCCAGTACACTGAAAGGTTGCGGGTTCGACCCATTCCTGGTCAGGGCACACACCTGGGTTTCGGGCTGGGTACCAGTCAGGGCATGTACTGAGGGCAACCGATTGATGCTTCCTCTCTCACATCATTGCTTCTCTCTCTCTCTCTCTCTCTCTCTCTCTCTCTCTCTCTCTCTCTCTCTCCCCCTCCCTCTCTCTCTCAAATCAATGAAAGCATGTAGTCTGGTAAGGATTAAAAAAGAAGAGAAAGGAAATAAAAGACAAGCAGTGTCCGCAATGGCCAAAGTCACACTGCTCCGCTACAACGGACACCCAGTGGGCAGGGGCAAACAACTCAGGAACTACATCAGACCCTAGGAACCGCCATGAAAGCTCAATAGCAGACATACTGCCAAAATATGCATATAAAATATGGAAGAGAATCTGCACTTGAATTTAAAACGAAAGCACTTAGTGCATGGGAGCTTTTAATAAATCCTGCTTGATGATGACACTCGCTTTCTAATAATGTGGGTGATGAGGGGAGAAGAGCAAGGCATGCGTGCAATTTCATTTTATTAACTTGACGATATGTCTGAAAACAGATTTTTCATGACTTGGGAAAGAAAGTTTCCAAGGACTGCGTTAGAATAACAAGCATGCCACATGAACAGTTTTGTGTCCTTCATCCATATGTTGCGATTAAGCCCTGAAAACATGTTGTCATACTGGTTTTTAAACAGTTCTATGAACAGTCCATTGAACTCTCAGTTTTAAGGCTACATAGTCCTTTCTCATTTATCTAAACCTTGGACGGTGCTGCTTGCCTTTTAGTTTATTATTATAAGTAAGGATGCACTGAAAGAAATGAGCAGAACAGTCCTGTGGGGTCACAGCAGAGGGACAGTGACAGGATCCATCAAGCGCAGGCGTTTGAAATGCTCTCAGTGCATTACGGACAAAATGAAGACCCTTTCAGCACTCGGTCCTAAGTACATTCAGCATCCTGTTCACGAGGCCTCATCTAGGGCTTGCTGTGTAGTCATAATCATTTTTCACATCAGTGAAGCCTCTCAAATATTTAATAAATATTTCTTTCTCCAGATCCATATAGACTTGGGGCTATTTTCTCAAGTACATCAGGCGTTGCAAAGAGAAGCAATCGTTTTATGTTTTATGTAGTGTTTGCAAGCGTTTATCATCAAGAATACTTGCACATCCTACCTAAGATAAAGTCTACGTGTCTATATTTGGTGGCCAAGATGCTTATAAGAGCTATTCGGGCCTGATCTTTTCCAACCAAAACTTTTAAGGGTTTCCAAACAAGATTTAGGAACCAAGTACACATTTCTCCTTTCTGATTGGCATCACTTTGGTTTTAATCTTCTTAGTCAATTGTAATAACCTCATAAGCGGTTATCCTGAAGCCAGACTTTTCCCCTTTGAGTCCACGCCACCCAATTCATAGCATTAACCTTACTAACGGGCAGTCCCATGGCCCACCCACTCAAAGCCCGTAATCATTCCTTGCTGTCCATGGAAGTAAGAGCCAAATGTTAAGCTTTTACAGAGCCCTACCTGAGATTCTCCAATCCTGTCTCCAGAGTTCTGTTTATTGAAGTCACAACTTACTTTATGCCTTATATTCTTTCTTCTTTCCATTTCTTCCAGCTGTTCCCTGTACATAGACCGTTTTCTTGTCTCTGCCAATTCAAATAATTTCCATCTCTCACACCTATTTTAACATAATCTCCCCCATCTTTCCTCATGAGGCTTCTTCTGATTTTCCAATCAGATAAGCTTTTTCTTATCTTTCATTCTTTCCTTTCTCCTTGCATCCTTATAACATAGCTCTTATTTAAAGGAACCTTTATTACATCTGCATTATATGTAATAGGGTCTCGTACTGATGACAACACATTCAACTATAGAATTCTTACAGTGGGTGATTAGTGTGATAATTAGATAAGCATTTGGAATTACAGAGTTCTTTTAACAGAAGAAATATCACAGAAGGTTCATTGCAATCATGAGGACTACAGGAATCTGTTCTGTTAAAATAAGAAATTCAATTAACTAAAAACATTTCTATCTGAAAAGAGACCTCAGAATTTGATTTGCTGTCCCAATTAAACATGAGGGTGGCAGCCACTCCAGATGGTAAAGACATATTTATACAAAGTTTTACACAGGGAACTTCAGTTTAAGAGGGGCATTTAAGTTCATCTAGTTTAAACCAATATCTGAACCATTTCTTCTACAATTATCTGATCCCAAATTCTACTCAATCCCCTCCACAGAAAGGAATCCACTAAATCTAGAATACCCTTTTCTTTAAAAAAAAAAAAAAAAAAATGTTTATTTTATTGACTTATTTTAGAGAGAGGAAGGGTGAAGAAGAGAGGGAGGGAGGGAGAGAGGGAGGAAGTGAGGAGGGGGATGGAGGGAGGGAGACATCGATGTGAGAGAGACACTGATCGGTTGCCTCCTGCATGCACCCCGACTGACCGGAGACTGAACCCGCAATCTGGGCATGTGCCCTGACCGTGAATCAAACCTGTGACCCTGCGGTGCACAGGACAATGCTCGATCAACTGAGCCACACAGGCCAGGGCTAGAAGAAGCTTTTCATCTGAAGAGTAACTCTAATCTTCAGGATATTCTTCTTTATAAAACATTGCTTTGCCTCACTTGCACATGAGCCTCTGGAATGAGACTCATGCATTTTTCACAAGAAAGTCCTCCAATGTTTTAAAAGTATTAAAACATCACAAGTGTTATCTTCTAACTCATTCTCAGTCATTACAATTAATTTGACAGCATTTGTTTTCCTTTGACTTCTTGGGAACTTTTCCTGTATGTGCATCTGGTTTTCCAATATCATTTTTAATACAGTTTCCAGACTGCAGGGAAAGGGCCAAGGACAACAAAGTAGAAATAGTATCATCACCTTTTGGTGACAGGATATTATACTTGCATCCACCCAAAGTCCTCATTAATATTTTTGACAGTAGTACGATGTAGTTAACTACTTTGGAGCCTAGAGTAAGTCCAAACTTTTGGTTTCACTCTGAAATTTTACCCTTCATTATATAAATTAATTCATTATTGCCAGCATGCAGATACGTTTCCTATCACTAGTAATTCTGAACACACCCTACTGGGAAATCCTTAATACTAGTATTTGTCTTCCAGAATCTAAGAAACACACTATCATTTCCTTAGTACAGTACAGGTCTCTTCATACTAACTGAAGTTCTTGCATTCAGAGCCAAATGAGCTATTCTGAGTTGTGCCAAGGAAGCTTACTGTAGCTATTCATTGAAATTAGAACAAACAAGAAAATTTATCACTACTTATAATGCAGCACTAATTTATTTTTCATGTCTAAGAAATGTAATTACATGGTTTTGTAATATAAAAGGCATTGCTGTATGTACTTAACATAAACATTTTGCAAATCTAAACTAATTGAAATACATATTTTAAAAGTGGAATGGTCCCGAAATTACAAGTTATATAAATTAGGATTTCAAGAAAATTTTGTCAAGCAAGTATTTATGGAGCACCTGTACGAAGCCCTGTTGTAGGTTCTGCAGGGCCGGGTAACACCTTAAGTCGGTGGTGTATTTGCTATGTCAGTGCTTATTGGATGCGAAAGGCGAGTTGGATACTTTCCACAGACTCATCCATGTAATCAGAGATTTTCCTCAATTCAGACCTCACTTTCGTGTTAGGGGTATATTTATCCTCATAGCTATCGAGTCAGGCAGTTTTTGGCTCAGGGAAGCAAATGGTGTAAATAGAAGGAAAATCCCCTTCTTCTGTAGCATCTCAAAGCAGAGTTTGTGTCCCAGCTATCCTACAAAAATAATGTATTGGTCTACTTTGCAGCCCCACTATCTGTTTTCTTTCTTTTTAAATAAGGAGGTTTAATTAAAATAAACATTAAGGACACTTTTGAAGAGAGGCAAATTGAAAAAGATGATTAAAGTTTTCCTCAAGGAGAGATTGATGGTTCTGTATGGAATGTGCAGGGCATGTCCACCCACTGGGCTTTCACAGGATGCTGGGAGTTATTCCTGAGCCATTTTAGATGCATATTGACACTTAAAAAATATGACTGGTACTGATAACTCCACCTTTTCCATCAGCAATCTTCCTAAGGCTCTGCCAAACCATCAGCAAACCAGTCCCCCCAAAAACAGAATTTTGAATCTGCATATAGTTTTGAACTTGATAAGAAAATTTCTGAAATATCTCTAGTGATAGTTTAAACAGGGAGTGGGGAACCTTTTTTCTGCCAAGGGCCATTTGGATATTTATATCATTTGTGGGCCACACAAAATTATCAACATAAAAATTAGCTATGAACAAAGCTCCTAGATTTATTGAATTTCAAGTCCCGCCTGCAGTTGCCTCGCCAGGGCCAGGCCAAATGATTTTGCAGGCCATATACTCGGGGGGCTGGACATTCCCCACTCATTATAAATGAAGAAACTGACACATAGAAACTTTGGATGTCTTTTTCAAGGTCGAACATCTAGTTATTGTCAAATACAAAATTCGAAACTGACTATGTTTTGTTATAGCAGGCATCCTTAAATGTTACTCATGATGTTTAATGCTCACAAGTATAACTCATATGCATACACATGTACTGATTTTGAAAAACAAAGCACCCAACTGTCCAGACAACAGTTCAGTAGAGCACTACAGAAGCCCTTAATCCTGACAATTCTTAATATTATGTCAACTCATTACAGGCTATGACAAAACAGGACAGCATAGAGGCTACGTGTAATTATGGCGTTCCCATTTCCCCACCCCTGGAAACCAACAACTCTCCCTGCTCCAGCTAAAGTGCCTATATGCCTGTATATGAAGATTTACATATTTAATAGAATTACAAGGTATTCATAAAAAGGGAACAAATAAAGAAGCATTCTACCCTTAAATGGTGAAGATCTCTGTTCTATGAAGTTGAATAGCCTTCATAATGTCCCCCGTCATGATGAATTATTTTGGGGGTGATAATATAAGGCAGGACTTAAATTTCTCAAACTATACTTAGAGTCACTTAATGACCTTAAATTTGCATCTGGGTGGACTTGAACAAGGTTTCTGAATGTCAGAGCAGCTCAAGTGACAGATGAGAAAGTCATCAAGCCCTTCTGAATCCCAGAAGCCTGGCTAGTCTCCATATACACTTTGGAAAGGCCAGGGGATTTTTTGCTCATTCCTTTAAAAATAACATGAAGCTGGCTGGCAGGCTTTTCGGCAGCAGTTGAGTGAATTCTGACAGTCCGTGTATACTCCCTCATGCCAAGTCTAAAATGACACAAAAGACAGGCTTATCCTTGCCCCCTTGGTCAGGTGTGCCTGGAATTTGTAACTTGAAAATTCAAAGTTTCTTGTCCTTTCTCTCTAGACAGCAATTATACATTATGGTCATCATTTTAAAGGATTTGAGGGAAGAGAGAAAGAAGAATTTAACATAGTTTTCATAACGTAAATATGTCATGACTGCATTTTCAAGAATATAGAATTATATGCAGATATAGTCCATAGCAGAATTTCCCATAATTAGCTTGAATAACTGAGATGAGCTCAACTCTAGCAATGTCTGCTACCTCCAGGACTTTTTTAATGTTTAGTTGAAACATTCAATTTTTAGATCTCTCACTTCCTCATTTCTTCTACTATGAAATACTTACATACCTACTTTCCTACTTAATGTAGTTTTTAGTATTTTATGAGATAAAAATATGCTTAGAAAAGTGTAGTGCTCTCCACAATAATTATATTATTTTAAGTTATCTTTATTGTTGAAAGTATTACAGATGTCCCCTTTTTTCTCCCCCAATGACCTCCTCCCTCCCCACTCCCGCCCCCTTCCTAGGCCTTCACCACACTAGTGTCTGTGCCCATGGGTTATGTATATATGCATATTAAGTTCTTTGGTTAATATATTGATTTATTGTAATAAGTCATGAGGAAATCCTCGAATAACATTCCATTTTAGTCCATTCCAAGTTTTGAAGTTTTGGTCATTTTTCAGAGTTTTATTTCTCTAGATATATTTTTATTTCTTTTACTGTCTTTCCTATTTACTCTAAGTCAAACCTGCCCAACTATCGTTCTGTGTGTGGGGTGCAGGTGTCCTTAAAGGTACTGATCCCCTGACTCCTCGGTGCAAAGGCAGTTTGAGCCTCCTACCTGGTCATTCAGGATTAAGCAGCCTCTGGGCTGCCTTGAGAGTTAGTCATAGGTCAGCAGGGTCCTAGCAGTGAGTGTGAGGAGCAATGTCCGGTAATCCAGAGCTCTTCACGGCACACTGAGTAGGGCCTGGGAGACACTATTTCCTCAACACCCTCTTCAGAAGCCCTCTACAGAGCACACTGATTCCTAACAGGGTGGGTGCAGTGACTGAAGAATAGCACCCTTTCAGTGGTCAAAGAGGAGGGAGGCCAATGCAATGTATGCCTGCAGGGCAGATGGAGAGGTCAGCAGGGGATTCCTATTAAATGTGGCCGACCTGAATCTTTGTCTTCAAATAAATCAGGAAACTTTCTCCATTTGCTGCTGTGTGTATGTGTGTTGCTGTGGGTGTTCAAGATACCCACAGAATTACAGTTCTAATATTGCATTCAAATTCTGGAAATCAGAGATCTATTAATATTTTGAATATTTGACACTAGGTTATTATTGGATTAGAAACCTGAAATCTTAACATTTTTATGTTTTATTATTCTATCAATATTATAATGGCAAATGCTTTTAATTTTTATTATAATATTTGAGATGATGACATGCAAAAAGGTTTTCAAGATCCACTCATAGAAAGCCAAGCCCCCAGCATTAACCAGTACACATACAAATTTAAAAATCTACATTTTCTATGTTTGTTCTCATGTGAAAAAGGTGAGTAGCACTGCTTTATGATTATTCAAGGGTTTTGCAATATAAATACTTAGCTGTACAAAAAGAAAAAATAAGGAAGTCATTTTAAAAGGCATTTATCTTACTATGAAATGCATACCTTGACAAGCATTGAAAATTCTGAAAAAGTTTCCCTAAGGCTCATTAAGTGGTATTTACCCTCAACCAATTCCTTTAAAAGAAAAAGGTTTTAATTTGGGGGAAAAAATAATAAGGAGCAGTTGTTTAGAATCCAAGTATACTCTGCTGAGGTAGAAATTGTAAAAGAAAACAATTCATTTATTGAACATGTATTATATTCTGAAACTATGCAGAGAGTTTACATCGACCATTTTATTCAATCTTCACAAGTGCATTTGGAATTAATTCCTTATTTTCACACATGGACACTGAAGCTAAGTAACCTGATAAAGATGAGACGCTAATTCTTAAAATTGCCAGGATTCAAATTCTGCACCTTCTGATTCTTATACTCTGTGATCTTCAACCCTCAGCTACTGAAGAAAACTTAAACTATTAACACTGTATGTATGTTAAAATATATGAATATAATTGTACACATTAAGAACTTACGTTATACTTTTCTCTGTACACTAAAGAAAACATTTTTTAAATTGGAAGATAAATAATAGTTTACGATGGCAAAGTAGCAAAACAAAAGTATATTACAGAAACTTGTTCTCTAAATTTCATTGTTAAAATACAAGATTATGGGGGGGAAATGAATATTAAATCACAGAATATTATATTAATTTAAAAATAGATGAAAATTTAATTACCTACCTAATGTTCACCCTATTATTAGTTTTCAGAAACAACTGAACACCACATTATCTAGGTGTTAATGTTTATTTTTTAAAGCCACACCTTCAATGTAAATATAGATTCTATGCAGAATTACTGATAATACATTTAGATTGCAAGGAAACAATTTAATTAAAGGAAACGTTAAACATTCAACTGATATAAGTTACTTTATCACTTTTCACACTCAAGTTCTTGAATAAGTATTATACTCATTGCTCTATGGCTTTTCTTTGAATTCATGAGATCTAGAGAAGATGAATTCAGTTCTTTCTACTTCACTGAGACTGTTCCACTAAGGTCTCCAATGATCTAAATGCTGAAGTCAATGAAAACTTATTATCTTTATTACAATGCACCACTGTACTATTGGACACAATTAACCACTTCCTTCTTCCTGTAACTTTTCCCATTCATTACTTTATTCTCTTTAAGACCATATGGTTCTCTTTCTGCCATCTACTATTTTTTTCCTAGTGTCTCTTAAATGCTGTATTTCCAAATATTCAATTCTTGGCTACCTTTTCCTTCAGGTTTTCCTTGAAATATCTTCCCTATTTATTTTCCTTATGCCCAAAATTGAGCTATCACTGTGGACTCTGAATTTCCTCTTTACAATCTAGAACACATTTTTGACCACATACATGGCTGGCAACTAGTTCTCTCTTTATGTTTCACAAAATCTCAAACTCAGCTACCCACAAATGGAACTCATCATTCTGTCTGTCACAGTATCTGGAATCTGGGAAACTCCATCAACAATTGTTTTTACCTCACAGCCTGTGTAATTGGTCACCATGACCTCTCAATTATATTGCATAACTTTATCTTGAGAACTTTCCTTTTCTGCTTCTCAATACTTAATTGCATTGTCCCATTTCAAAGCCTAAGAACACCTTATCTTGATTATTGCAACAAATTGCCTTTCCTTTCTCAAGTTTGATCCTTGCTATGATATTTTATATTCACCTCCTGAGTAGTTTTTTCTCAGTTGCCACTGTAATCATTGTGTACCTGCACAGTACAAACTTTTGATCATGGAATATAAGGTCCGAAAAATATTGCCTTTGCCAAATTGTTCTTTATTATGAACAAGTGGTAGTGCTGGCATTTTGTGCGATCTCTTTAATCTGAAAATGTTCTCATCCATCTGGAATACCTTCCTCCATTCCCTTGTCCACCAACTTGCACTCAGCCTTCAAGACATGTCAAAATTCACCTGTTATAAAAACCAAATAAAATTTCTCTCCTATAATATGATATACTTCATTTGTGAACCAACAACCTCTTCTTCCTGCATCCTTTTATCACACTGACACTAAACTATCCCTCCACTGCGTTTAGAGTTTCTTAAAAAAAATATTTTTGGATTATTTTTTTCTGCAAGTACATAACATAGTTGTTAGCATATTATATGAGTCCCATAAGGGTATAGCAGATGTACATACATTAAAAGAGTGGTAATAGACTCTGTAAACTCTCACTTCTCTAAGAATTCAATTTGTATGTCATGATTCTCTTGATAATTCAAAGATGGCCATGGCTGAGGTATGAGGGATTATACGTAACTTGATTTATAAGAACTGGATATAGGTGATAAAGTAAAACACTGGATACAACATTTTACCACCTTTAGCAACTTAGCCTCAGGTTTCTTGTTTGTAAAAAAAATATATTAATTTAAAAACCATTTTTGGTCCTGGCCGGCTAGCTCAGTTGGTTAGAGCATCATCCTTACATGCAAAGGTTGGAGGTTCGATCCCCTGTCAGGGTGCATACAAGAATCAACCAATGGCCAGGCCGGGCGTGGCTCAGCGGTTGAGCGTCAACCTAGGATCCAGGAGATCGGGGTTCGATTCCCGGTCAGGGCACACGCCCTGGTTATGGGCTTGATCAATGACTCTCTTGTCATTGATGTTTCTATCTCTCTCTCTCCCCCTCTCCTTTCTTCTCTCTGAAATCAATAAAGATTTAAAAAAAAAAAAAAGAATCAACCAATGAATGCATAAGTGGAACAACAAATAAATATTTCTCTACCTCTCCCTCCTCTCCTCTCAAATCAATAGGAAAAATAATTTTTGAAGATTAAATAATTTATGTAAAAAAATTAGGGTTCTTTCTAGCAGACTGTATGTATTCAGTACATTTGCTTCCCTTTTTTAAGGTTCCCCCCCCCAAATAGTATCCTCTGGTTCCTTGATTTTTATTCTCTTTTTAAAACAATAATATAGAAATTTCTGTGACCGGTGCCTCTTATTGGAAACATCATTGATAAATTGAAATAACCATGGGAATGCCCCTTATAATGATTTCCATTATTAAAGAGGCTTCATTAGCTATAACACAACCATAACCCACTATTAGGATTTGCATGGCAATTTCCACTTGAAGACACATGGGACCCACAGTAACAAGGTACAAAACTTACTGCCTTCTAATAATAATAATATTCCTGTGTGTGTGCTGTGAATGAAATATAGGTAGGTCGTGAAGGACAATAGTATGATGAAAGAGTGACCAGCAAGGACATCATTCGTTTACAACAGAAGCAAATACGTGTCTCTGGTGACAGAAATGACATAAAAGGCCTAGAGTCAAGGTACATGACAACAGGAAATTAGGATTTATGGCATGAGGGGATGTGACATAAAAAGAAAAGTTAGTTTATGGAATATAAATTTTTTTTATGTTAGTTAACATGTAGCTTATTAAATGTCTCTATTTAATTGACTCTACGTTATAAAAATACATCTACCGATCCCTTCTATTCTTATTTTGGGGGAAATGTTAAGCTACTGTGCACTATTTTGGATAATTGGTAAGATATTTGGGGGAGGGGGATCAGAGAAAAATTCTCAACCTACATTTGGGGTGTGTTGGATCACTGAAAGAGAATATATATCCTAACCAGTACTTGCAATAGTGTAACAATAGTCTTTACATATAATTAATTATATTTTAAAAGCCATGTTTTCATTATTTAACTGTTAGGTAATCTTTTAAAATTTTTTTAATGTTAGTCTGTCCATGAAAATTATTATAGCTATAATGAAATTGCAAAAAAAAAAAAAAGTTTTATATTAATTTCATAGTTTTTCTAATTATATTTTGTCATCTTTAATAGTCACAGGAGGATTTTAAGAGACTATTCTAAAAGTATAGTCTCTGTAAATTTATCCTTTGATTTAGTCTTTTAAAGATAAAGCACATTTGCATTTTTTACTAATTAGTAGATGTTTACATACTGAAAAACTTACTACTGAATATTGGCAACTGATATATTATACTTTATACAATCAACAAAACAGACCAATAACTGTAATTGACCCCACGGGTCTGTGCTGTTGGTTGTGGAAACGGTACTTTAATTTTGTGCCTAGAGTTGCTATGAATTAATGGATTTCTCTCTTAAAAAATAAAAGAAATTCATAATGGATTTGGAAATATGGCAACTGAAGGAGAAGGCAAGTTTTGGTTCACTGAATCTTTGTACATATTTTGGAATAATGCTGCATGATAAGGTCCTTGGCTATTTTAAAGAAATTACCACCAGAGGCTAATTGAACAAGTATGGTTTATGACTGACAGCGTAATCGGAATTATTAAGCTTCCTTAAAAATAATTAGACCTCTCAGGAACGGGGTCTGTGCGCATTGTTTGCTAGCTTCCCAATGCATCAACAGCTACTTATAACCAAAATGCAGATAATACAGTTTTAATTAACACAACCACCTGTCCTTGGTTCTTCTATCCTCCAACTTTTTAATCTTTTGGGACACTTTTTCAACTGGAAAGAACACCATCAGTGTTCCTAAGATGGTTATTTAGGAAATGATGCTGAATAGACCAATATTACAAAATACACACGAGATTACAGAAGGTGATGTTTAATTGAATTATATGAACCTTTCCCCAATACATGCTTTAAGAGAAAAGATCTAAGTCACTCTCCACAAAGCTGGTACCATATACCTTCTTACATCATGGGAGTGCTGTACATCTACCAATATATTCCTTTAGTAAAACAGTTTTTAATGATGTCATTCATTTTATGTCCTACCTTTGTCTGATTCCACATTCATAGCAAAAAAAAAAAAGTCTGTACACACTCTCCACCTACTCATCCTTTTATTTATAGCACACACACACATACTGTCCTACTCATTAATTATGAGTATTACAACATACATAAAAACCTATTTTAAATAAGATGGGTTGAAGTTAAATAAAATTCCTGATAATTTTGCACACTAGGACAGATTGTCTTCTACATAGCCCTCCTTGTAAAATACAAGATACCTATGTCAAGAAGCATGAAAACAAGGAGGGGAACATGTAAATAAGCTAGACCTAAACCTGGACATCTTTGGAAGGGTGTGTGAATAGAATTTTCTATTCCCTACTGTTAAATTTGTATTTTATGTAACTAATATCTACCATGGTATTGCCAGGTCAGATAGAAACCAGAATGCCAGGCAGAGTAATTATTGTGCCACATGAATAGCATATACAGGTTCAGGATTTCCCCCATTATTCAGCGAGTTACCACAGGGCTATTGAAGCTAGGTATCAGAATAAATATTTGAAAGATCCACTGAACAGCAACTTCAAATGATGTGATAAAGCAAGGAAAGGCTAGAAAATAACTGTACACAGTTCAGCCTGTCAAAGATGAGGTAGTTTTTTTAAAAAGAATATCCCCTGCACCCCAGGCCCTGTGAAGGCATGGAGACATTTCAGCAAGCACCAGGCTCTGGACACAGTGACAGCTGCAATGAACCAAAGGACATCCTTTATACAAGTCCACTTTTGAAGACTGTTGGAAACATATCAGCTTGAAGGATTATTTTTTCTAATCCATATCCATTCACTAGCTGGCTCTCTATCAGTTATATTCTTTCAAAAAAATAACGACACTAAAACTTTTTAAAACCAGGATGTTCTTAGTTTAGGCGACAGATATCCACCCAAGAATTTCACTGATTCTTCTTGGCAACAGGACTTTCCTGGAACCATTCCTGTCTGATTGGTAAGTCTTTCCTAAAAGGTAAAAACAGTATACAATATCTCAGCCCAGAAAAGTCTTGGCAGAGAGTATAAGAAAGAAATATAACCTACATCAAAGAATATCCTCATTGCTAAGAGGAAGCAATTTTAGAAAACTGATATACTAACCCCAGCGAACTTTTCCTGGAATGTATCCCTCTATGGTGGACAGAGGACAGACCCTTTCAACTGACCTGGAACCTTCTGCCAGCAGCAACTTTCGTCACTCAGTGCTACAACAGATCACCGCCACGCAGAAAGCCAACCTGCTTTGGGAATGATATTCTAAATCTCACATTCCCCAGCCCTTCTTTGGAAATTCCATTTACCACTGAATAGATATGGATGCTCCTGTACTGGGCATGGTTTAGGCCAGCAGCTACTAATAGAGAACATACTTCCCCCTACCCCTCTGGAACACACAAGCCCCAGAATTTATTCACCTCAAGTCACAGGCACAGGAGCCTTTGTAGTATTAGATGGAACAAGATAAGTTTTAGTCTACAAGAAACTGAGGAATAGGAAGGTGGTGGGTGGAATGGCACCTGTCCCTACTCAGGCCACAAGGATTTTGAGGGAAACGCTGAGGAAGTGTGCGTTCACATGGTGAGTCTCTAGCACAAGGAGATTTAGAGGTCCAAGGACATGATGTGGCATAAAGTTGGAGAGAGCATGCTCTTCCCATGTGCAACAGAGCTCCTTTCTGGTGCTCAAAGAATTAGAAGCTGGGGAGCATCCAGATAGAGCTCCATTGAATGGATATTAGGTTTTACATCCCAGGTACTGGCAGAGATAATATTCCTTCAAGTGGCCTGAAGAACGGATACGTATAAATGACCAAGAAAAGAAGATACACATGAGGGTTTTGGGGGAACCACATGATGCCTGATGTTGACAGACGTGTCTGGGGGAAATAAGGTCACACACATCCCTTGAGGTTACTTACTCAAATCACCAGGAGGGCAGTTTAGAGGAAGACTAGGACTGCTTCTCCACACACAGGTATCAAGCTAGGTGGCATTTGGGCTGGACAAGAGCGTTCTCTTGTAATGCACATAGAAAAGCACACTTCTGTATGCCATTCATTTTTAAAATAATAGACAAAAAAATACTACATCTTTGAAATTTTGCAAATGGTAGAGATGCAGGAGAAATAAAATATGATCAATAAAAGGATTAATCACACATTGCAGAGCTTCTAAAAAGAAATTTTTAAAAAGCAGAGTTGAAAAACATGAGGATATCCAAAAACCCTCCAAGTTCCACAAACAAAAGCTAAAATAAAAATTTAGTGCACGTTAAACAAGGCTTGTCACTGCCTTATTTATACTTGAGCCCCAACCTAAAAAAATAAAAATAAAGAAAGACAAGTAAAGTTGAAGCCAACAATTCACAGCGTTAAGCTTGAAGTTTGCTTTCATTCCTGAGACAAATAATAGCGGGGTTGAAGCATTTGTTCTCAAAAAGCAAGCACAAAATTAATGGGCGCTCACTTCCCCTGTCGCCATTTGTTTTCCTGATTTGTAAGCAACACACCTCTGAGTGTGCCTTTATGAGAGTGGGTATGGAAGAATGGGACTGCTGGAGAAATTACTCCTGGCCCCTGATAAAGAAGAGTGACTGATAGGGTAATACAGGGTAATTACATTCTGAAGGAATGCACACTAATATTTAAAGCTCATTTCCTTTCAATATTATTCATGTATGAAACAAATCTTTATACTCCTTCAAATGTTCCCTTAGAGTTTGGTGCCTAGTAAGGCAAAGAGCAGAAAATAAGCAAAGTGACAACTGTCACTTACTTTAAGACACTTTTTCCCCCCTTTCAATTCTGACATTTCCCATCATTTCTACAATTAGCCTATAGACCTGGCTGAAAAGTCACTGCCTGTCTGCCAGGACACAATGAAAGTACAAAATAGTAACACCATTTTCTTCCTGCCAAAGATGACAAACCTCCCAAAGGGATAATTTCTCTCTGGGGATAAAGCTACACAAGGCTCTGGATCAGATCTGTTTTAAGAGTCTTCTGAGCCTGAATGCCAATTATGCATGAAATAGAGCAGGCACTACAATAGATGACCAAATCCCCTTCTCCTTGAGGTTAGAAACAAGAGCCTGGGTACCTGGAAAACAAAACAGGACATGTGAACCACATATGAAAGGTAGAAAAGAAATAAGATTTTATGAGATTAAAAGAAACAAGAACAGAATAGTATAAATACACTATTTTAGGCTCTTCTCTTTGCTCTTCTGACTCCCACTTCTATCTTATATTTATTCTCTGTGTGTGTCTCTCTCTGTGTGTCTCTGTGTCTCTGTCTTTCTGTGTCTCTGTCTCCCCTCACCCCTGCACCACACAAACACACACCTACAAAGTTAATGGAGAACAAACTGCTGACCCTGAATTAAAAAAAAAAATGAATAAATATAGATATATGACTAAAATTACACCCTGATAAAAATTTAGAGATTAAAGAGCATGCAAAAGATGAACTATAAGGCAGATTTAAGTTGCTAAGCAACTTGGCATTCACATGAAATCAGATATAGCAATTTGCTTTGGCAAGACTACAAGATAAGTTTAAAGAAACAAAACCAGTTATTAGTTTGAGCTACTAAGTAATTAAAGGAAGAAGAATTAAAAGATTGAACTGAATTAAGTCAGTGTTTAACATATAAGAATACAACCAATTTGTCTCAGAGGCCTGAGGGTCCAAACTGATATTTAATTACAAGACAAAGGATGATTGTCAATTTGACAAAGGCAAAAATAGATTAAAACATGATGCTATATTTAAATCTGATCTTGTACAAGGAGTTTTGACTTCATGCTCAACTCCTGTAGTATCACTTCTTGCATCATGTGATGAAACGCTCACATACTAAAATCTCTCTGCACATATTCCGACGTGTGTGTTCTTTCTGCTGGATCTAAAGCAGGCCACCTCAGCGGAGGTTAAGGCGCTGAACACAGTGAACACTTCTCTTGTTGCTTCTAAAAGAATGAAAATCTGCATTGTCATTAAAGGTTGGGAGTGTGTTTGTGTGGCTGCCATCAGCTCCGGTAATCAGAATGCAAAGCAGCAGAGCACCTACTCCGAGGATGGGTAATCTGTTCCTTCCAAACACCAGAGCAAAACAGGATTAAGCCTGTTGTTTGCTCGTCTGCGGTGCCGTCACCCTCCTCGAGCTCCTGGCCCCTGGGCTTTCCTCCTCTCAGGAGGATGTTTGGAAAGGAAGACAAGAACTGCTGGCTCTAGCGATGCCCACTTTCAGGCGCTAATCTGCAGCAAAGCGTCTCGGCGCTATCACTTCGGTCCCGGGTAACGGCGGCAGTGAAACAAGGGCAGACTGGCTGATCCAAATAAACAAACGGCCAAGCAAACAAGCTAACAAAGGCAAGGAAAAGGTGACTCATTTAAAGGTGCTCCAGGCAAGGAACACTCACTTCTCTGAGCAGCTCATGAGCCTGAGATCTTCACTGGCCTAAGTACCTGATGCGGTCAGTCGTTGCAGTTTCTCATATCCCCATGAAAAGTTTAGTAAAAGCACAAAACCAAAATGTAACATTAACTACAGAGAGGTCACATTTCCCCTGTTATTTTTCAAAATCTTTGCGTGAAATGTTCGTTTTCAGGCTCACTGTTAGGCTCCTGAATATCCAATACTTATGTGCTCATATTTCTTACTATGTGAGGACTCGTGGAATATTATCCCCCGGGCACTGAGAATCTTGGAACTTCATTCATTTACACTGCCTCCAGGTTGGTCTTACCAAAACCAATCTAAGGTTTGGAACGACTGCTTTTTATTTAGTCTAAAGGAGGTACAGTCAGCAGGGCTGCGGGAGGCCAATAGCCTTTTCCTCCCTCGCTGTGATGGCCACCCAGTCAGGACGGGCGCAGCAAGTGACAGAGGGCACTGGGCTTCTCGGTGCTGACAGCCGATTTCTTCTGCGATGTGGAACTGAACTGGAAGCGGCAGCGTGAACGGTGGAGCGAACCCTCCCACCGACCTCTTCATTCTCTACCTGCCTTTGTACTTTTCTTTCCAGAGGGACAGTGTTGATGAGACTCAGAGAGAAGAATACAGGTTAAGAGGGAAACAGGCAAAAGCTAAAATCTGTGTATCTATAGATCATTTAAGTATTATTAAAATATATTTATTTGTATGTTTTGAGTAAAGGATAGCTTTCAGAAAACAAATCCAATACATGAGTTATTTGGGAAAAACTGGGACATAATTACCACAGCTATGAGGGCAGAGGGGTAGGTAAAATAGAATTAAGGTATTTAGACTTTCTTCTCACTGGTAATTTAAATCAAAAGAATATCATTATTTTAGACGTTACAGACTAATGCACAATTTGCCAAATATTTCCCTAATGTTCTCTTACATCAACAATCTTACCACAAATGTACCCAATTATTTATTTAAGATCATCTCTTTCTTTCTCTCTTTCTTGATGTCTGTTATGTTTTATCATTTTGTGAAAAATAGAGAAAAAAAGTACACATAAATGACAGAGGAAGGAGTTTTGAAAACATGTTTAGAAGCCCACCTTTGATAAAAACTTCTGCACTCAAGTATGGATTTATACTGTTAAGGGGATGGAAAAGTTGTCACAGTTGTGTTTGTATAGATAATCCCAGGTCACAGTAGTAATTCTTCTTTAATCTTGGTGCTATAGTCGTCTCTGGGAGGCCATCAAATTATTTCTTTATGTAGAAATACCCCCAACTAGACTCTAATTGTGTGACTTGCTGAGTGTTTGCTATGTGTTAAGTATGCAACTCATGTATCCCCGTTAAGATAAGCTTCAAGTGTTTCAATCGCTAGATCAAGGTAACCTGCTAGGAAGCGTCAAAGATGGAACCTGCTCAAGAAGGCGCAAATCCTGTGTCTTGGCTCCTAATCGCTGAGCTCTGGCAGAACCACAGGCTAGGATTGATTTAAATTGTGTGTTCCTGAATCCCAAATCAGACCTGCAATGTTTGTACTTTGTAACAAACACGTTTGATAATTCCTAAACATGGTACCATCTAGTGATAATGTAGAAAATAAAATGGAATAAGCATTTCTAAAAGAGTAACGTAAAAGAGTCCGCAGACCACTGAGAAAGTGGGGCCTATCCACGTGCCATGTCTCAGTTTTGGAACTACTGTTAAACTACTGACCTGTCGCTAAACCCAGCTCGCGTGGACAACAAGCATCCAGATCAATGACTGCTACACACACATGTGAGCTTCACTTCCCCCTCGTCATCCTGAACAGAACATCTGCTTTCTTCCCCTTGAGAGGAAACAATCCATGTTGACAACCAGCATCCTTCACGTGCATAATGGGCCTGGCCACCGCCACCTGACCCAGCCAACCTCCTTTATTTACATGGAGGGCCTAAGTGAGAACAGCTCTCATGGTTCTGCCCTTTATAAACCCTGCCTTTGTTTTCTTCAGAGCACAATTTAGGTTGCTTTCTGAATCTGTGCCCTGGATTGCAATCCCTCCTATGCTCAAATAAATGCTTTTTATTCTTATTACAGCCTATTTTTTTCATTAACATTATGTAGCCCCTGAGACACATGACATGCACTAATAAGATACAGTAAGTTAGCCAAACTGCCTTTGTCTTGAGTACTTATGTTATAGATCATGAACTGAACTGCATACACGTCATATATTTTCTTTTTTTCTTAATATATTTTTATTGATTTCAGAGAGAGGAAGGAGAGGGAGAGAGAGATAGAAACATCAATGATGAGAGGGTCGTCATTGATCGGCTGCCTCCTGCACATCCCTGACTGGGGATAGAGCCTGCAACCCGGGCATGTGCCCTGAACGGAAACTGAACCAGGATCTCCTGGATCCTAGGTTGATGCTCAACCACTGAGCCCTGTCAGGCCAGGCTATTTTCTTATTTAATTTTCACATAACACTGTGGTATCACAAGTACCCTTCACTTTACATATGAAGACATCACTGTGAAAGAATGGGCCTAAGATCTCAAATTACAAATGGTGACTCTTTTTGCTCTTTGGATGCATGCTTAACATTTTTAAATATTGAAATTGAACTGACTTTTCAAAATTTCAGAGAAAGTTAAGTAAATTATGGAACCATTTAACTAACTAAGCTTAGTACTGAGTACTGAGGAAAGACTGCAAACTATACCAGGCCTTCATATTTTTATTTTGCCTATTTTAGAAGCTTTCTTTCATCCTGATTTTGACCTCAAAGAACTCAAAAGCTTTTTTTTTCATTTTTTATGTTTTAGATTTCATGCCACCAGTGAGGCTAATATTAGCCCGAGTAATTACCTTTGTCATTAAAGAATAGTATAAAATTGAAGGGGGAAAAAAGTTAAAACAAGAAAGGGAGATTGAAAAGAAGGACTACAGGCATGGAGAGTAGTAAAAAAGGGGCTGTGAACAATAGTCACTCCTATTGATTTCAGAGAGAGGAGGGAGAGGGAGAGAGAGACAGAAACATCAATGATGAGAGAGGCGTTGATCGGCCGCCTCCTTCAAGCCCGCTACTAAGGATCAAGCCCACAACCTGGGCATGTGCCCTGACTGGGAATCGAACTGCAAATCTCCTGGTTCATAGGTCGACCCTCAACCACTGAGCAACACCGGCTGGGCAACAGTCCCTTCTAGACAGGAAGAAGATAATGTTCTTATATGCAGAGGCTGCAAGCTGACTTGTGTTTTAAATTAAATAGCAAAGTCCCTCAGTAAGGCTCTGTCCCAAGATTCCTATATAAAGTAGTAAGATGAAGGAAAAAGACAAAGAGCCTTCCTAGTGAGAAAGAAGGCTCTACCATGCAGGCAGGCTGGCTGATGTGCTTTCAGAGACAGGGATGGAGACTCCCGCCCCCCACACTACTGTGGAGGTAGAAAGCATTGGCAGAAATCATTTGAAAAGGTTAACAAAAGATTGTTGTACTTCCTACAGTACCTGAAGAGGAATCTTTGCACAAAGCAACAAAAACAGAAATAGAAATGGCAAGAGTGACATACACTTGGTGATCTCTAATCCAGGCCCTAGAGCTTTTACTTCAGGAGTGAACTTTGGGCAATTCCACATAGAAAGAATGGTTGTCCTTGCAGATTTAGCACTTCGGCATTCACCTAGTGAATCTGCACCTCCACTCTGCAAAGTGGAAAATGTGGGTCAGAGAGCCAGGAGCAGGGAAATGCAAAAATATTATCTAACAGACGATTCATACATGCTGCCTTAACTAATATCGGCTACAGCCAACACTACAATGCCATAAAAGTGAACTGCATGCTAATACCAGTCCCATACTGTGGCTTTACCAGAAACGCAAGAAATTCCACAGTGTGGGCCTAGTTTTTTCTCACCTTCTTTACCCCTAAGTTAAAAGAATCTTTTTAAATATTTATATCATAAAAGATACCTGAACTAGGTGAAAGGAGCTAATAGACTTTTAGTAATTATCTTTATTTCCCAATTGAATAGACAAGTTAATTATAACCATTATACTTGCCAATAGTCCAGGGTCCTTCATTTTTTCCCTCCTTATGCCCGAATCAATTGCTTATAATTATTTTAAATGTATCTTGTTTATTTCCAAACATCCTTCTTAACGATGAGCTTTTCCATATGTACTGCCATTTTAAATTCTAGTGTTATTCTCAGAGTTGTTTTAAGAAATGCGATGCATTATGCTGGATCTATCAACAATTATTCAGAACCACAGAAGGAAATAAACAGAATGAAACAGAAAAATAGAACAGAAACAATATATGATTATCAAACAGCATTCTTATATACCTATGATCTAAAGGTACATTTATCTTTTTGCAGAATTTGTAAACCAGGGTTCGTGATAGCTGGCTCTTAACATTCACGTAATAGATAATACATAGCAGGAAGAATGGGGGTGGGAGGAGAAAGAGAAAAGGGGGTCAAACACACGGTGATAGAAGGAGCCTGAACTTGGGGGGGTGAGCACACAATGGAATATACGCATGATGGATTCTACAGTTATACACCTGAAACTTATAAAATGTTATTAACCAATGTTACCCCAATAAGTTTAAACAGAAAAATTAAAGGACTGAAAGAAACCTTGCATTTATAGCAACAATTAACAAAGTAATCATATAAAAAATTGTGGAATCATATACTGTAACTGTTGCTTGAATTTTAATGACTTAAGCTTTAAATTACAAATATGTATGTTGAACGAAACAGCATTTGAATCATATTTATAATGTAGCTAACGCATATACCAATATAATAAATTGATAATACAGTTTCAAATGCAGAATATAAAAATTATTGTATACCATAACACATACTAATAGATTCAGACTCAGATTATATAAAAATTTTATTTTTAAAATGAAAAACATAAAATAGTTAGCACTGGGCCTTGTACACAGTAAGCAGGCAAAAACAGCAGCTATTTTCACTCATTCTATAACTTTAGATTGTTTAAAACAATGAATATGTTTTCCTGAAAAACACCTTAGAGGAAAAATTTTGGAAGGTTGTAAAGAGTTACTATTTGAAAGGTAGAATAGATAACGATGAGAAACACTGGGTAACCAATATTGACATATTTTGAATGGACACATACAAATAAAGATATGATATATCCAATAATGTCTCCCGGTTAGACACCTAAAAGAAAATGCAGCCAGAAGCAGGGTCCTGTGACACCCCGAGCATCCTGAGGGGCTTCTGCCTCCACCTCCTGGGCCATTCTGATACAGATCCATGGCACCTGCCTTTCTCTTCTCCCCACAAACAAGCCACACATATTTGCAAATGTTTCACTGGTCTCAAAACACTTCCATAAAACCTCAAGCTGTCATTCTTTTCCCTCGTCTTGTATCTCACTGCTTTCTCCAATACAAAAAAATGCCCTTTTTAAGACAATTTCTTTCTTATCATTCTGTTGCCTGGTATTACAACCCCATCATGAAATAAAAGGAATGCGATCAGAATATAGGAAACAACAGAGAGATTCCATGTTAACATTTTTAAGGAGTACAGAAAATAGATAATGCTCGTCTTGGACATATTTCAACAAACATAACAACTTCATTGAGAGTGTTGAAAATTCTCTACATTGGCATTTAGTTATAGCTGTCTCCAGAATTTGGAGAATTGGAAAGAAAACAGTATAAAAACAAAGGAGCTCCCTAAAAATAAACTTTAAATTCCCATTCAGTGAGCACCTTGGGAGCAAAATCCAATCAGGAAAGTGTGAAATGTAGTATGTGGTTAGGGAATAAAGCCGCCTTTTAATTACTGTTGATGGCTTGAGAATATAGTCCTCACAACTAGTTAATTTCACGTTTTCTAAAACGTGACTTTATCACCTTAAAAAGCAAAAGTGAAAGAGCGCAGGAATAGAAACGTAGATTTCAATTTGGCTTAAATGAAAACAAAACATCACCTACACTTCTTTACGGTTAGATCTAAATAAAGCAAGCAGATTTCTTTTTCTTACCCTTTCCAGATACAAAACACTGAGACCTATGAAGAAAAGGTGTATGGAGAGAACATATACGAAAATATCTCCCAGCATAAAAGAAAAAGCTAACACAGGGTTTATTAAGAAAAGAAAAAGAAGAAAAAAACAAAAACAGATCTTCTCTCACAATTGCCGTGACAGGGTTGCTGTGGGATGTTTCCCGAACCGGGCGGCAGGAAGGGCACTGAAGGCCCACGCGTTTGGGCAGTTTCATCCTCTCTGCCCAGGGAGGCCACGCAGAAGGCCAGGCCACGCGTGAACAGAGCACCATGCCTACAAGTCCAAGGGTGATACTCCCCACAATCAATCTGACAAAGCCTACTTGAGCGCAATTCTCACTACGAGAATGCAGACTCCTTCTGAGGCAACCAAAAGGAGCAGCAGCTAAGCATCTCATTGGAAAGCATAAAAGATTGATAGGTAACATTAAGCAGAAAAACACGCAGTAGTCTAAATTTCCATATTTAAATTCAGAACCACTACATTGTGCTAGATGATTTCAATCTTTTCCATAAAAACGCCACCACAATTTTAGTATATTCTGCGTGTGGCTTTAGTGGTAAATTTGTCTCTCTTGATTCTGGGTGTCCCTACATAACTTTTCCCGTCTCTAGGCTTTTGCAATAACAGAAAAGCACTGAGACAAAAAGGCTTCCCTTTTCAAAGATGCAATGCGGTCCTCTGCCCATGACTTCCTTTGACTTGTCTTTGACGCCAACGTTTTCTTTGAGTCCTTGTTTCCAGGTCATCCTTCCCAATGTATGTAACTCAATAACTGGGACTACTAAACCTTTTAGAAAGTGATTTTCATACTAAATATAGTCACATTTATTTCCCAAACAGATTACCTACAACAAATCCTATTAGGCATACAGATAACCCTAATATACAGTTATCAATAAGGGTCTCAGGACTGGTAGAAAGACAGATGACCTGCAGATGAGTAAGGCACATAATTTTTTGAGTATATAACATGGACCAAGCAACAGTAAGTACAGAGCTTGTATAGATAAATGAGAAGCACTATAGAGTCCTTGCTATAAAGCTACTTGCCAGATCATAAAATGGAAAAATTCCAAAGCTGGAGATATGTAAAGACTTTGTGGAAAAATAGGAATGGGGTGGGGGCTGACTAACTCTCTGGTGCCAGTGAGCAAGTAATATTATGAAATACACATTTTAATTGGCTAATGGAGATGGATTTCAGCAGCTTGGGAAGAAAAGGAAAATCAATCTGGACTAGAGGAACAGGCACAGCTGCCCAGACGGCCTCCCAAAAGGGTAGCCTGTGTTCTGGAAGCAACCAGTTGTTCAAAAGAGCCGAAACAGTAAAGAAAAAATCAAAATATCCTTCTCTAACCTGCTCTATGCCCTGCAAGGCTGATAAGCTAACTCAGTCAGCCCCCTTGCCCTCTGACTACCTGTCCGGTTAAGTCAATGGAGAAACTCTGGTAGGAAACAAAGAAAGGAGGGAGATTCAGATTATGAGTTGTTGGTATTTATTGCCCTAGTTCTGTATCTGTTCGTGGCTGTGTCCATCAACCAAAGGTCACAGCCACTCCCAGGCGGCCCTTTCTTTGCCTCCTGGTCCAGTCACTATACCCTCCCCTCACGTGTGTAGCCTCAGGATGGTACAGTGCCCCACTGTTGCTAGTCCCTGGTACTGTTCTTGATGCCTTACCTATACCCTGCCCACACATCTGTAAACAGGTCCCGTTATGAAATTCTATTCAAATAAATTACCTAATTTTAGTATACCATCTGCTTTTTGTGCAACCCAGACTGATATACAAGATGAAAAGAGGTATAGAAAGAGGTATATATTTTTAGGGTGGGTGTGTCATAAGGAGTCGCAGAAAGACTTACAGAGAAGAAAAATTAACTGAAAAGCCAAGATCATGGAGGAGTCAGAAAGACAGGATTGAAGATGGGAGAGAAAGGGGTGCACTATAAATGGAGTTCTCTTCCTCTGAGACTGGAAAACACACACACACACACACACACAATATACAGGGTGGGACAAAAGTAGGTTTAGAGTTGTTCATATGGAAAATAATACAATAATTAATAAATAATAATACAAGAATATACTCTGTTTCAAGTAATCGCAACTGCACACCCACTCTTGTCCCACCCCGTATAACAGATTACCTACAACGAACCCTATTAGGCATAGAGATAACCCTAATACACAGTTATCAATAAGGGTCTCAGTACTGGTAGAAAGACAGACAACATGCAAATTAATAACGGAGGGGCAAGAAGTCAAGGAAGATCATGTTTGAAAGGCTTTACTTGGTTTTTTTCTTGTTCAGTAAACTGCTTGGCAATTTCTTACATATGGAGAGAACAGGTGACAGCTTCAAAGTTAAAAAGAATGAGAGTGATTTTGATTGGCAGTGAGAAAGAGAGTCAATTAATGACAATGATAAAGATTAATAGTCAGCTGAGGCGGGAATCACCCGTGGGTAAATATGCAGGCGTGTGTACAGCCCTGCCCCTTTCTGTAGCAGTGTCTTTCAGTGATGTCAGGATCCATCCTCGGGGACTGGCTCAGGGATGAGACAAAGACAGCAAAGAAATGGAGAGCCCTGGTGAGACAGCAACTGAATCGTCCAACCATGTGATTCTGGTTACATAAAAAAGAAATTAAAGTTGAATGACTAGGACAGGAGGGAGCAATTAATGGTGTAAGTGTTTTCAGAGGTGAAATAAGGGGAGCCAGTGATCCTAAGCTAGAGAGAAGTAGTTGGAGAGTGGGTGTTAAAATATTAAATGTAAAATAGTTCTGGGAAGGATGCTGTTTTGAGACCAGAAGAGTAGGTTACTGAAGTAGACTGGAGCAGGGGAAGCGGGAACAAAACCAATCTGTGAAAGCTAAGAACCTGACATCTGCAGAGGATGGAAACACTTTAGCCCAAGGTCAGTGCTGAAGTTACAGGGATGAGAGTAAGGAGGTGCCGAAGTGCTGCTGGAACATCAGCTCTGCCACCTGCGTACCATGCTAAGTGGGGAGGCTCACGGGAAATATCCTGTTGAAAGCCTTGGATGAGAGAGAACAAGTGTCCAGTCAAACTCAAGGCGAGGATTCAGTTTGATGGCAACAGGAGGTTTTCAGAGCACAGTACCAAGAGCACGAAGAGAGGTGAACAGGTTTGCGATGGAACTCAAGAGGGAGGCCCCAAGTGAACGAGAACCACAGACCTGAAGATAAAAGCCCGCTGAACTTGAGCACTGAATGCATATTCCTCTTCGAGATCATGAGGGAGAGGAATCTATTGTACCCTATAGTCACAGTCCGAATCCCTACAGAGCGCCTGTGGCCACAGCGGATATGCTTTCCTTTCAAGATCCCTACTACCCCAAATAGACCCTTTCTTGCCTTGTGAAATTCAGCAACATCAATTAATGGAGTGAAAACAATTAGCATCCACTTTTATCATTGTTATCAAGGGGCCATCATTTATGAGAAAGAGCCTCAAGAAAGAGACCCCCCATCCCACCTCAAGAAATTACTAACAGACTCTAAAACAGTCAATGTTTTAGTTACACTTAACATTTTCTTTGGATTGATGAAATGCCAAGCATATGAATAATTCTGTTAATAAGTGGCCAAAATACCTGAATAAATTGTAGTCATTTTATTGCTATTATGTGTACAGAATACCAGTAAATAAAAACCTTTCAATACCAAATTAGAACCAAAAAAGTAAAAGCACAATTTATTCTTCCATATATTAAAAAAACAAACACACTTTTAAATAATTTCTGTTGCCCAAACAGAAATAGAATTCTAGAAAATAACTCTACTTAATAACTACAGCTGATAAAAGTAGCCAAGTTTTGGTCTCAAGTCTGTGAGTGGGAATGGAAATAAATGCTATAAAAAGTGTTGAAACATATTTAAATTATCGTATTTCAATAAAACTATGAGAATAAATTTGAATATCCAATTAATAAGCTACACATTTTCTAGAGATGTGGATAGCAATTTTGAAATTTTTTTTAGGTTGAGATGACAAATTCATGACAGTCCTGGTGTGGAAATTAGTGACAGGAGAATCACTTGACCTTTTTTCCTGGTTTCATGAGTTTTCACTATGTTAGAAAAATTCAGACCTGTCTAACAAGAAGATGGGACTCTTAGCTCTTACATAGCCAAGATCATCAGTCTCATGTACACTGACACCAAATATCACCAGATTTCTCTTCTCTTTCCTTGAATATACTGAAATATATTTGGTTATTCTACCTTTAAAAAGAACCCCCAAATCAAGGTCTATAGAGATTTTTAAATCAGATAAATTTGTATTAAAAACTACTGCTTCCTGTTGTAAGACTTCAGGTAAATTATGTAAATTTTCTCATCCTAAGTTTTCTTAGTAGTAGAATGAAAATCATGATTCCTACATCACATATTTTTGTGGGAATTAAATACCTTCTACAGTCTGACAACTGTTATGCATTTATCAGGCATTACTGATTCTCTTCCCATTCTGAGAAAAGTGGTTTAGGGAGACAGTCACAATCACAAATGGTTGATTCAACATAAAGAACAAAGTTACTGATGTTCTACTGCACCGAGTTTAAATCTTGCCTCTATCATACGCCATTCGTGTAGCTTTGACAACATGCTTAAACTCTCTGAGGATAAGATTCCTGAGCTGTTAAGCAGGAACAACAACATCCAGCTCAGAATATCCTAGAGAGTATTAAATGGAAAATTTACGTGAAGAATTAGCAGTGTCTGTCATATAACAGGAATTCAAGAAGTATTTGTTATTTTTCCATCTCTGTCTCTTTTTAAAAGTTGTAATAGTTTAATAGTGCAACAGCAACATGATTGGAAAGGAAAAAAAGAATTCTGTATGTTCATATATAAAAAGAGCATTTAAAAAATAAAACTATAGGGAACTAATTTTAAAATACAGATTGATGTTAAAGTTAAGACTGGTTTGGGAATATATGTCAGCAGAACTGGACTGAAAACCTCTTTGCCACTAACATGCTGTGCAACCATAGAAATATCATTAACCTCACCATTCTGATGTCTATAATACACCTACCTCAAAAGTCTGATTAGAGAATTCAATAAAATATTTAATGGAAAGCTCTTTAAGCAATGCCTGGCTTAGCATTAGGCTTTATTACTGTGACAACATTATAATTTTCAAATTCAAATAAATGTCTTTGTAAAGAATAATTTTTCTATTTTTAAAATGTAGAAATACTAGAAATAAAATAAACTCTGAAATATAGAAAAGCATAACTATAAAGCATGATTATTAAAACAAAATTACATATCTATAGCATAAAAATTCTTCAAATGAAACTTCTGTTATTCCACCTACTTATCTAATGAGATTTTTTTTAAAGAGCTAACAATAGTGTCCTAAAAACATCACATGAATAAATATCTAAGTAAAAAAGATGAGATAAGATAAAGATACCCTGAGAAAAGCAGATCCCCAAATTTCCTTAGGCTCTCATTGCCATAAACCGGGAAAAAGCATAAAATATTTTCTTACAAGAAGTTTATTAGAGGGTTTTTATACTAGAATCTTTAAAATAAAACCAAATATCTCCATTTTCAACAAAGCAGATTAATGCAGAACATACAGTTGTATTCCTATCATGATTTCAACCCAATATAAAAAAACAACTCTCTCTAAAAAGTGTTGCCAGCTGTGACAATAAGGAACTTGTTGCTCATTTCCCCCAGGCAACTTCTCTATTCAATTAAGTATGTTCTCAAGAACTGTTGCAATCTTTGGTACATTGCCTTTTGGGGTACACATAGAAGATATGCTTCACCGATGCATTTTGTTTTTAGTTTCTCTTAAAATTCAATTTAATGTAATAAATCATGAGTATTGGGAGTACATACACAAAGAAAAATTATCATATTTTGAAGGAAATACAAAACTATTTGGAGAATTAATCTCAATGTTTTATAAGCTATCAAGTTAAATAGCAAATAAAATAATTAGAAATGTTTTATTCAGCTGTATTGGAAATACTTCTGAATCATATTGAAAACTATGCAATTATTTGCATGTAAACATATTTGTAAAATATTTTAAACTTTTTTTTCACTAAAACAATTATTATTCTATGTTTAATTTAGCAACTGGCTTACAATTAAATATTGAGTAAATAACCAATGTGTCCTTATAAGTGAAGCAACATGTGATCTTCACTTAATACAATGGATATTATTGCAAAACAATAAAAAATATTTTTGGAAATCAATACAAATTCATAAAAAAATCTTAATTTGTTATGAAAACTTACTCTTGACAATAATGTAAATTCTTCTGAAAGAAGATGTTTATTCTTAACTTCTTTTTAAAAGTCTGAGATTGACATAAAATGAGTCAGATGTGCCATTTATTTAGTGTTCGGTCATTCACTGGTCTGACCAGAAAGTTCTTGAGATTTACTTTTGAATAATGTGTTGGCAAGTTTAGAAAAAGGTAAATGAGGTTGGGAGCCAGAAATCATTTATATCTTTGAGCAGTCACTACACCATTATGGACCTAATTTTTCTCATCTGTTAAAGATGATCCAAAAGTTCTTTGCCATCTCTGGAATTATAGAAGTAATGTAGTTTATAAAACATGATATAGTAAAAACATTAAGAAGCAGTAACTTTGTTTAATGCTAACCCCATTTCTTACTATTTGAGCAAACCTAGGAGAGCTAACCTACAATGATTATTCCCAAGGGATATTTTGAGAACCAGAGGACCTGATGTGTGTAATAATGCTTTATAAACTCAAATGCACTATGTCTTAAATATTATTAATTCTACTATTTAATGTTTATGAACATTTATTGTCAAGCAGAAGAGGAAATACAAGTTGTCAAATACTAGGGCAAAACTAACAAGGCCAAGTTGTTAGATAGATGTAATATATCTTATTGAGTCAGCTATATTTTGTAAAATAAGGATATTTTCTAAAGTTTATTCATGAAGAAGAACAAATGACCCTAGAGAATAAAGAATATGACATCTTTGAACTTGTACTAAACCATGATTAAAGAAAGTATATGCCAAACTTTCCATGATTTTGACATTTGAATTAATGAGTTTCTTGACTATAATTCCTACTTTGCCTCAGTTCACCTGACAAGGACCTTAAGAATACAGTCAGAAGTTATAATCCAATAACATAAACCAAAAATAACTTTAACTTACTCAACTGAAACATGAAAGAACCTTGTTTCACTCGAACAAAATTTACCTCCTGGTTTTACAGATCACTGAATTTCTGTAGTTTGAAAATAATTAACTTAATAAAAAATGTTAAGTAGTGTAATTATTTATTTTAGTCTCCACTGACAAAGAGTAAGTTACTTTTAATTAGCTATAGTAAAACCTGGCTTAAATGCTGTTGTTTTTAGGTTTAATGACATTTATACAGATTTTTATTTAATAAAACTAATAAGAAGAAAAAAAACTAAAACATATGCATGCCGTAACCCAATTACTGGATTTCATATTTCCTTGAATATTTACATGAGTTTTGAATAAGCCTATTGTATATTTCATATTAACCAATATTTCCTTTCTGAGTGAAATAAATATGTATGTACACAAAAATCAGAAATTGCTTCCTTTATTTGTTTTACTTAACATTTTTAGTGTTTTTTAAATTATGGATAAAATAGTCAATGTTTTTCCATTAATAACTCTATGTATTAGAAACCGTAAAACAAGAAAAAACTGTAATATTCTAACATAGTGTTCCTTACTATAACCAACTACAACTCTATTAATATCTCACAAGTGGATTTATGATTCAATGAATATATTTTTATGTGACTAAGGGTATCATATTAATTTATTTTTGATAAAATAGTGAAGTGGAATATTTGCTTAGAAGCTGTGATCACCCTATGCATAATCAGAAGTTTTAATAATTTAGTAATGATCATGGCATCTGCTATACAGGATAACGGTGAAGGAGACAGGCTCTGGAATTAGAGAAACCTGGATTTTGAATTCTGACTCCTACATTAAATAGTTATATAATATTGAGCAACTGAGTATAAATTCCCTAAGCTTCCCTTTCTTGTCTATAAAATTGGAAAACTAATACAACCCACCTCAAGAATCTACCTGAAGATGACATGAGAGAAGGCCCAGGACATTGCTGGGCTCCTAGGATTCACTATTAAATGGCAATTACTGTTATTTCTGTTTTTCCTTTGATGACATAATTTGTAAGATATCTGTGACTCTCATGTCAGAAGATAAAAATATGGGTTTTACAGTGTGTCAATAGAGCACTCCAGCTCAGTACTTTTGAATCACTAAAGTTTAAAAATGCTATAAATGGTGAAAATAAATATGTATTGGGTAACTTCATAGCTAGCCCACATGAAATATAAGAAAAATTAATTTATTTCTTATTTGGAAATTATATGAAAACTTCTGGAAATATTATTACATGTGTATTACATTGCTAGACAAGCAAGTCCCAAACTCTTGTTACTGTTAACAGTGAATTATTAGTTTTGGATAGTAAAGATATTCTTAAGCACACAGAAATATAGGCACAATAAAACAGAGAACTATTATTTCAAACATCTCATTTAAAAAAAAAATAGAATACTAAATTAAGAAAAAAAAAGATTGATAAAAATAAGTAACTAAAAGGGCATGGAATATTCATATATGTATTTTGTTTAGGAAGGACTGCTGCTTATTCTATGTTAAGACAATCTACACAGCCCTTATTCTGAGTGTTTAAAGCTATAATAGTTATTGTATGAATAGTAAGAGATGCATTATATTCTCAGTATGAATCTAATGGTGGTTTGAATTTATAAAAATATCCCAGTTCAAATAAAGAGAGCAGCTGAGGCCTTTTTCTTCTAGACTCATGAAAGGAAGAATCCAATCTATACAACTAGTAATAAACCTACTGGGAAAACTGGCAGGGCAGGCAGAGAAAAACATAAAATTGGTGCAATCTACACAACCCTGTTTCAGGAAGAGAAGAAAGAAAAATTGCCTGAGAAATCACAAATAAAAAGCATGTTTGATAAGACAGAAGACATATTAAAAGGAAAAAAATGCCCTACAACCCAATCCTACTGAGGTAATAAGTACAAATGGTAGACAGGGCTTCTTAACTAAAAGAGGATCCCCCCACACCCCAAAGAAAAAGACAACTACAAAAAAAACCTAAAATCTTTAGCATGTCTCTTTCCAGACGCTAATCTAAATCCATCTTGCAATCACACAGTTCTGCAATCCTCTTCCATGTTAATGGCACTTAAACCTATTTTTTACCAGGAATATTCACTTTGTTTATGCTGTGGATTAATCTGAAAATATTTCAGCAGTTGAGTGGCCTTTGATATTTCTTATAGAGTAAAACACTCATTTTACAAAAAAACAAATTTAAATCCCAACTGCAAATATGACTTCTATAACAAATGTTTGAAAAAACTGGGAGTTTCTATAGGTCCTATTGGATATAATGAAATAAGAAGAGGGTCTAATATGACACTTCAGGAGTCCTAATGAACGCATTGTATTTGGAATCAAGATCAAACTAGATGGAGTGAATTTTCTTTCCGCGTTCATTTTTCCTACAGGCATTTATTGAGTTGCTATTAAATGGGACACAGGTGAATATATACGGATGAACACGACAGGCTCTCTGCCTTAAGAGTTCAAAGAACAGTGAGATGAGAGGACATCATAACAGCTTTAAGGCTGTGTGGCATGAGCTATAATTGCCGTACACACAACGTGCAATGGTAGAACCAAGGAGAGTGATCTGGAGACTCTTTCAGTGGAGAAGGCATTTTAGGCCAAGGACCTAGGAAGGATGACATGTGAAAGCAATCTATGGTCGGGTTTGAGAACTAAATAGCTAACAACCGAAATACTTCTTTGCAGAGCAGAACCTCTACCTTTGCTCTTGAATAAAGACTACTAGGGAAATAAAGACCCAACAAGGACCATTCCCCATGCTGCTGCTCCATAAATCAAGATTATTCTGGAGTCACTCTAGGTCCAGAAGTTACAAGCACAAAGTGTACCCAAGCTGCAGGTATAAACTTAAATAATCAGGGTAAAATATATGATTAAGACATGAGATCCTTAGGCCATCTGCATATGAGAATTTGGGAAACCGTGTGTTATCAAGGGAAGTATTATGAATGAATTTAGAAGACAACAGTGTTACTCTGGGGCTGCTCCCTCTTCTTCTTGTCCAATAATTTCTATAATTCCCTGGTTCTTAAGCTGTTTTGTTCTTAATGTCATTCTATTAGTTTGGCGACATTGATAAGAAGCACAGTGTTTCTGGAGGAAGGAACAGTGTGCATGTTAGAGTGCATCAGTCCCTGCGTGGAAGACAGGGTGTGAGGGGTGGGTGTGTCACGCCTCTTTTGAAACAGCCTAATTCCACTAGCAATTTACAAGCTGTGGTCTGTGCAATCATAACAGGTGCTTCACAAACATAACACAAATTGATGCTAACGATATTTCTCAGTGTAGTATATTTTTTAGTATGAGAAGGGGAAAAAAACACGCCAAGGCATATTTTTATAGCAAGGATTATTCCATGTTTATCCCTTTCAGAAATGGTGCCACTCTTGATAAATTCCAACATGTGGTCTGCAAAATCACCTAATGTACTAACTTGTTACTTTCATTCATTGAGGTCTCAGCAGTGTTTACCAACGGGGCAATGCATGTTGAAAATGAAAAGCAGGACCCCGTGCTTTTCAAATTGTAATAGAAAGAAAAAAGACAAAAATTTGTACTATTTTACTGTGAAAATGATATAAGCAGCTTTGTTTCTAAAGAAAAAAAATAAAGCTATAGAAAATGAATCCCTGAATTATTTGAGAAGTACCCAAAATGTAGTTTTAATTTTCTCCTCTGTTACAAAATAACTATAAAAAATGGCATGTTTATATTACGTTGCAATGATAATAAAATGTATGTGAAAATATATACACATATATAACATATATGTATACACACATAGCATACATATGTACACACACATACACATGACACTGTATCTGATTTGTCTCCTTCATTCCTAATATTTAGCTGACATGTGAGAGACATAATAGTGCTTTTATTTTAAACTGAGTATTATAACCAAAATGTAAAATGAAAAATAGTTCTCTTTATCATCATTACTTTGTACACTCTAATCTTACTCAGACTTTGTTTCTTTTCCATTCACTTGTAAAGCACAAATAATGAATAAAATGAAGTTGTTTTTTACACCCATTAATATATGCAGAACACCATTTTTACTTCAAATTTGACTTGTTATACCTCATGACTTATCACTGATAGTTGAGTACCTATCTGAATTTTTAAATTATTCCATAATCACTGAGCCTGAAAAACTCCTATCTAAGAAGCCAAAGCATGTCTTATCTAATCCTATACAGCAAATGTCAGTAAAAATATTTAACTTCATTAAAGAACTATACTGGATGGGATCCCTTCTGATACTTTCCATATGAATTCAAAATGTTTCTCACTGAAACCACCAGGCAACATAAGTAGGGTCCCACTGCCATAACAATCTTGATATTTTAGAATTTAAATTACTTGGTTTAGGATTAGTCCTGGGCACATCAGTTTTTACTTTATAATAAATCCTATTCCAATCCATTATTAGGAGAAGAAAAAATAAAACTGTCTGGAAAATAAATTGTATTTCAAAGCTCAATGGTTCATCAATTATGGTATTTCTATGTGGGAGATGATTACATTTATAGGCACTTAAAACAGTACTGTTAGAGTTGGTGTCATTTCAAATATACATGTGTGCACGTGTGTGTGCGCGTGTGTGTGTGTGTGATGTGTATTGTCAGCTAAGATCAGTGACCGGAAGAAAAGAACTTGGCCTTTGCAGCTCATTTAAAACCTTGTCCACCTCTTACTAGAGTGTGGTTTTGGACTGGCCAGTTAACCTCTCTGAACTTCAAGTTCCATAAATGTAAATGGAGTATTTTATATACTTTACAGGGCTTTTCCAGTGATAACACATGATTTGCTGGCACACTGTAGGCTATCAATTCATGAAGATGATTGGAATAGTGGCTTCTCTGATGGATTATTCCCTGGGCTAGTTTCAGGTTTAAAGTGCAATGCCTGGGTAATATCTCGGCGTTCTCAGTGCTAGCCTTGTTCCTCTGCTATGGAATGTGAGCCTTACACCCGCAGCGTTCCATTGGGGTCCGTGGCGTGGACGGTTGACAATGCCAGGGGAGCCAGCTGTCCTGGTTTGGGATTCCCAGGACGCAGGCCTTTCAGTGCTAAAACTGGTCAAGTTTCTGGCATAGCAGAATGGTTGGTCGCTCTGAACTGACCATCTAAGTTTCATTCTCCTTGCTCTTTACTATATTTTAGCCGAAAACTACATTTCCTAGTAACCCTGCATCTGACTTAGTCCACATGACTAGCTCGGGCCAGTGAAATGATGTGCACTTCTGGGCCAGGTATTTAAGCATCCAGTGTACCTTCCCAAAGCTCTCTTCTTTTTATTGTTGGCAGATGGCAAAAGCTTGGTGATCTTTTCCCCCTCCTCCCAGCTTCTCCACCCCCCACCCCAAGCTTAAAGCCACAGATCTCTGGAAAACAAGATGAAGACAACCTGGGGTCCTGAGTCACCCTGGGAAAAGGATTTCCCAAATCTCATCACACTGTGAAGTGATAAGAAATCAACTTCATTGTGTGAAATGGTTGTTATTTTAGGGTGATTTGTTATATCAGTTAGTGTATCCTAATTAAAAGAACTTATTTTTAAATTATACTGGAAATGAATATGATTTGTCCATTGTTCCTGACATACCGCAAAGCAGCTACAGATGGAACATGGCATGTTCTTTTCAAGCAAAGGCATCTACTACTGTCCGACTAGAAGGCTGTCAGGAATTGCGAAAACTAACAGATTCTGGAAAATCTGTTACGTGCTCAAATATGACCATTCTAGGAACATGCACTTACCACACATTAAGCAGCACTGTTAAGAGGTGTTTTTGTTTTTTGTTTTTTGTTTTAAAACTAACAGATTCTGACATAAGAGATGGCACCCACGGCAGCTACAAATCAGACATTCTTTCTTAAAAATTTGTTCTAAGAAAGTTCCCCTGGCAATTCAAATTAACTGTGGGTGTATTTACTGCTTTCAAGAGCCTCACTGGGCAAGTAGCATCATTTCCTCCACTTTAGAGGATTGAAATAGGACTTAGAGTCGTCACTAATTTTCTCCTGATTTGTAGAGAGATAAATGCTGAACCTAAGAATAAACTCATTACTTCTGATACCAAATTCCATGTTCTTCCAATAAGCTGTTTCTTTTACATATTTTATAATCACACTTAAATATACACACACAGGAACACGCGTACACACCGCAAAGCAGCTACAGATGGAACATGGCATGTTCTTTTCAAGCAAAGGCATCTACTACTGTCCGACTAGAAGGCTGTCAGGAATTGCGAAAACTAACAGATTCTGGAAAATCTGTTACGTGCTCAAATATGACCATTCTAGGAACATGCACTTACCACACATTAAGCAGCACTGTTAAGAGGTGTTTTTGTTTTTTGTTTTTAAAGTTCTCTGATTCCCTGTCCTAGGTGGTATTTATCCAGTTCCTAATAATTGTCCTCTAGCTTTCAACAATCTTTAACTCAGGTAACAGTAACAAAATAAAAAGTCAAGTTAGATAACCTAATAATTCTTTTCCTCCATATCATGGGAACAAGCCTGGAACTTAAACACAGTAATACTGTGTTTAAGTAGCTTCCCTACTTCCATCCCTAATTACCTTTATTTTACCTCATTCGAAACTGTGGCCTTTGACTCTAGTTCTAAGTTTTTCATGAAATAGACTGACAGGCATTTACCTGAGTTTAAAATGTGCAAAGGAGTATGCATTGAATCCTACATCTTCGGGGCTAAAATTCAAATGCATAGCTACATCCCATAAATATTTTCTCCCTTCATTCCCTTTTCTTTCTTTTTTTTAAAAATATGTTTTTATTGATTTCAGAGACAGGAAGGGAGAGGGAGAGACAGAAACATCAATGATGAGAATCACCGATCGGCTGCCTCCTGCACGCCCCCTCCTGGGGATGGAGCCCGCAACCCGGGCATGTGCCCTGACCAGACTCGAACCGTGACCTCCTGGTTCATGGGTCAATGCTCAACCACTGAGCCGTGCTGGCTGGGCTCATTCCCTTTTTTTTTGATTGTCCCAATTACTTGGAATTGTTTGGAATATATATTTTATTTTTCTTTGCTTTATAAAAACATTTATTCATATAATTAGTGTCTCCACATGTTTCTCACTTCAGCATCCCTCTTTCTATTCTGACAGTGAACACTCCAGGTTAGGCCCTCATGATACTATGCCTACAGTACAGGAAAAAAATCTGCTCTCCTTAACAGTTACTCTATATCCTTGGGGACTTCTCTCTTTCCTAGTGAATTTTCACACATCCTTTCCTATCGCAATTAATTCAGATATATGTTCTTATATTAATCTCAGCACATGACTGCTTCTGTCCCTCTTGCTCAAAACGGAGCCCCATTTCTCCGAAATTAAGTATGTGCTCCTCAAACTAGCATTTAAAGTCATTCTTGTTTTTAATCTGTAATAATTTAAACAAAAATAAAATTAAGAAAAAAGAAAAAAAATCAGATTTTATTAAAAAAATAATAAAATCATTCTTAATACTCCTCAGAGATGCCTTTATAACCATATCACAAATGCTCATTAAGTTTCAGCCAAGCAATACCATCCTGCAGTCCCCAAATATGCTCCAGACCACCCCTCCCCTGCTGGTTCTATTGTTTGCACCTGGAAGATTCCATGCCCACTCACTCCTTTGCAAACCTTAATCATCCATTAAGACCTAGCTCAAAGGAGCTTATTCCGTAAGTGATTTCATTCTCTCCTGTCAGAGGACATTTCACAGCCCTTTTCCTTGAACCCACAAAACACTTTCTTTGTACTTCCCTTATCATGCTTATCTTACTCTAGTCAAATAATGGGATCTCCTGTGAATTTGTTTTGTTCAAAAAAGAGTCAAGGTTTCTTGTGGGCAGGCATGATCATCTCTCCATTCAACAAGTGCTTAGCATAACATCTTAACACAGCCCCTTCTCAGGAAAACGTCCATTTATACAGAAGAACATTCAATGTAAGGTTTCATTTCATTAACAATTGAAACGCTAAAGTGGGGGGGTGATTGGGATGCAGTAAAACTTAAATGGAGTTAGATAATCATAAAGCAAATTCATTTTGAGAAAGTTTCATGATGGTAAGTTTTTAGCTAGTGAAAAAAATAAGGGAACAAAAATTTCAGTAAATTATAACTTGTTACCTTCGTTTTCAACAGCGCTACAGATTTCCAATGCACAGCGCCAACAACAGAACTAACTTCTCGTTATGTTTTCTGGTTTGACTAAAATAATGAAAAGCTACATATAATTACATAAATTCTCTCTATATTTATGTATGTGTACATGTTTACATAGGGTGTAAGAGGAAAATGTAATGCTCCCTGATAACATGTCGGCAGTTTGGACATTTAAAACAAGTATTAGATTTTCAAACTGTAAAACTTTCTCTATGAATTATGTTAGATGATGATTTTGTGTTTCTAAAAAATAACCATAAAAAGAAATAGAACAGGCTCCAAAATGACTCCCAGTGCTTCCTACCTCCTGGAAGTCACACCTTTGTGTAGTCTCTTTCCCAGTCGCCCTCCAGTTGTTCTGGGCGACCAACAGCACACGCCAGAAGTGGTGATAAGCCATGTCCTAAGCTACAAAAGATGAAGGCTTCCCGCTTCGACACTCTCACTCTCACTCCCTCTCTCACGTGCACTCTGGGGAAGCAAGCTGCCAGCTGTCCAGTCCCGGGCGAAGGCTTCATGGACAGGAATTTAACTTCTGGCCAAAGCCAGTGAGGAGCCGAGGCCCATGACAACCTGCAGCCTGCCATCGACCATGTGAATAAGCTCAGAAGCGCTGCTGGAGCCTCGAGATAACTGCAGTCTCTGCAGCCTTGCGAGGCCCTGATCCCAGAGCAGCCAAATCCTGCAGGGCGATCAATGCCCCTCAGAGACCATGTGAGAAAATCAAGGGGTTGTTTTAAGGCGCTACTTTTGGGGATACTCCCTTATGTGGCAATAGGTAACTATGCAACACACAGACACATAGAAACTTCCAGTAGGCCCATTTATAATGATATTAATAATGTAATCTTAAAAGGGGGTTTTGGTGACATTTTTTTTTTTTATAGACTACATTAATGAAATATCCTGAAAATATTTATTCTGTAAGAATTTAGATTGTATTTAGTAAAAGCAATTACAACACCTTACTTCTAAGGATACGACTTCTTGGGACTTATGGAACCGGAACAACTGTGGGTTACTTTACTTTTCTTTTAAAATGAAATGTTTTAAGGATTTGGTTCTATTTGCTCTAGTGGTTCTGAAAATAAGGATTCCAAGTAAGTCTCAATGTCTAGGTGAAGATCAGAAATACAGAATTTTCAACAGCTATTTGGGCATAGCCAGAAGGAGCCACAGGTCATACAAAAAGATAAAATAGACTCTTTTCCCCAGATCCTCTTCTTGTGTTTTCTTGAATCCAGTTTTCAAATTTGCTACAGGCCAAAGGCAGACTGTAGGTTTTTCCTTTCCATGATTCTATGAATCTTATTATTTATTTTCCAGTCCTGTTTCAGGAATTATGAATGGGTTAGATCATAGAATGAAAAAGGGATTTATTAATAAATTTTATATACAAAGCAATATTATTATATATTCATCATTGTGCCAAGGCTTTATCTTTAAAAATTCCTTAGAAATGTAAAAAGCACCTTTAGTTTAATTTTAACATTTACCTTTTTGGGATATCTCCAAAATATTCTTGCTAGGAAACGAATGGAAAACAGAACAAATGTACACTACATTTCTAACAAATAAATCTTGGTATATTTTTGTCCTGCAGCAATGCTGATAATTGGCTTCATCAATCTAAATAATATGATGATACTAGAATTTTATTAACAAGGTCAATATCAGATGATTTATAATATGTATAAAATAAATTTTAACTGAATTTATTATATATATATATTTTTTAAGTATAGACTATCTACATTAGAAGAGAGCTGGGATTTTAGTATTGTTTTCATACTTTATATAAATGCATTTAAAACATTTACGTGGTTGTATATTTTTTTATTACTGAAAGTGAAAGCAGAATATTTAAATATCATAAAATGTCTCATCACCAAATTTATTTTTAACAATTAAACAAGGATTTCTTCCACGTTGTAAATACTATAAAGATATACATATATTTAAATTTCATGTATGCTATTTTGTATTGTAAGAAATGAAAGTTTCAAGCACCTGAAAAAATATAAATTAATGATAAGTAAACATTTTGCAAATAAATGTTAGGCCATCTTGGGAAGAAAAAAACTTTTTGCAAAGAGTATGGAAAAACTGGAGAAGCCAAGAACCAAAGTACCCATCAACCACCATCATTTTTAAAAGCTGACTGTGACAAAGATTGGCCAAACAATGCTTTCATGATTTGCATTCGAACTACCCAAAATTAAGTCATGACTGAAAAATAATTTTTATATTTCTCCCTTTAAAATATCAAGAAACAAATATTTGCCATTATATCTCAATGCCTACACTTTTTTTCTTTAGTTGAGTTTAAATCAAGAGTTAAATTGATAATTTAAGTTTTTATAGCTGAATATATTCTATGTGTAAACAGTATTTCCACTCAAAATAACAAGCATGTGTCACACCTCCACACATTTAAAATTCCCTGTGCTCTGCTTCTGAGAGTCAGAAGATTGCTAAATTCTACTGAATCTTTGGGAAACAAATATAATGGCTATTTTTGTTTTTTTGCTGCTTATCTTACTTCAGAAATCAATTACTATATTCTACGAGAGGCTACATGGAATTCACATTTGCATTATTTTTTAAGGTTACACAATTATTTCTATGATGCTATATGTGATTTCACATTCAAGAAGTTTAATCTTATGCCGTAATTAATTCTGGAGTTTGTGCAGAGTTTTGTACCAAAATCCTGCCTATATACAAATCATAGCAGGACACCCTACCTAAAAAAATAAAAATGTATTATTTAAATAAAACACCCTGCTAAGTGGTGAAGGGAACAGAGAGGTAAGTAGATGCATACACCTTACAGACTATAATGATAGATAAATCAAGTAGATTGGTAGCTATACTGCAGGTCAGAAAATGAGTACCCAAAACTGCTATAAACAGTGATTTTGGAAAACTGAAGAAGGAAAAGTTTCAGTAAGCTGATAAGAAAATATACAAATAATTTTTGCAATGTCTATTGCAGTACCGATTAGCTAGTACATTTAGGGAGAAATACAAATGATCAACTACCTAAGACATATGACGGTCTTTAAATAATCTACCATAGGAGAGAGAAATAGGACAGGTCAAAGTCAGGGCAAGGTAAGGAGACTTTAAGATGTAGTAAAGTTTTGGCTTTTCTCTTTTCTTTTTATCCTAAAGGCAAATTTAATGCCAAGAATAGAGTTCTAAAGTGATTGGAATCAGGAGTTACAAGATTATTTTATTTCACCTTCAGTGTAATTAATAGAATCATGAAATGTTAGAGGTAGAAGTACTCTTAGCTTTTAATGTGATTTTGAGATGACTGAAGTTATTTTGTCCATTTTATAGTGTCGGAACCTACGTATTATAGAATATAGCACTTTGATAGTCCTGGACTAAACATGCTAGTTATTGTATCAAACACCCTTTTAGGTTTCAGTTTTTCGTGTGTGTTGTTTCACTGGGTTGGTTTAAACTCAGGTTTTTTTTGCTATTTTCATAAGTTTTATAACTTATGTTCTTTCTCATGGGGGAGGGGGCATCATTACAACTCTAATGTGGTAATATATTGGGATGTCAGGCTGTTTTACCCAACTTCCCTAAACACCTAAATAATCTTTAGAGGTGTGTTCATCTTAAAAGTGGTTTTCCATTATTTTCTTCAAAATCCCTGTTGAGACAACCTCTATATACCAATATAATGAGTGGCTCTTGTAAAAAATGTAACTCTAAGCTAGTTTTCCTTTATTGATGGTAAACAGGTAACTATGACTTTGGGGGGTTGAAATAATGAATATTTTGTATTTTCCAAATTAAAATTAAATGTTGCCAAAGCCCGAGTATTGGTGGTATTTATTCAAAAGTGAAATAAAGTGATTGAAATTAATGTCATCTAGTCCAATCCTCTTACTTTACACATGAAGATCAGAGAGGCTAAGTGAATTATCCAAAGCTACATGTTTATGTACTTGCAAATTCTGAAATTAGAATCCCTGGCTTCAGATTCCTCCTGAGCTGAGCTTTAAATAGGTCCACCATTCAGATAAAATCCATCTTCCACTCAGATCCTATCACTCACAGGTAATTCTTATATATTGCTCTCTAATAATAACATGAAGCCACTGCCATCTCTAGGTGTCTGAGTATGCAGGGAGGGATTACAAATATCAGACAAGAGAAACCCCTTTATAGTGCGAGAAAGAAAAAAAGAAAAAGCCAAATATAGGGAGAGAAAATTTAGGCCAACTTTTTCTCAGACTCCCAATTGGAAGGGGAAAAAAGTTTCAGCCAGCTGGTAGGAAAGATCTGGGAACCCTCCCCTAAAATGTTCTTGACATCTAGGCTAATTGTCTCACAAAGATACACTACAAACATCGATTCAAGCCATGAGGACCAGAACTATGGGCATCCCAAGAACAAACTGCACCAACTTTCTATGTTTTCCTCTGATCTTTCTTATACTACATTCCTGGTTCTTTTCTTGTTACTCTTTCTCGAAAGTGCAGACTAAAGATTTCATTCAGGCTCATCTCCATTCTAAAAGCACAGAGATGAAAAACATGAGCCCCAAGCCCCAAGCTCACTTTTCTTGGCATCTTTAAGAAAAAAAATTGCACACACCAATGGCAGTGTCTTAGGTAGCTGGAGTCTTGCCAGGCTCAGTGACTCCTTCTAGACATATCTATCCATTCTGAAATCTCCTGGAATATCCAACCCTACTCACAAATTCCCAGAAACCCTGCATTTCATCAGCTCTCTGACAAAGCTAGTTAGGCCAGTGACCATCTCCAGGCCCCTCCTCTTCCAGTCCTTACCAGACCCTTTTCCTAAAGTAGGAAAGTCATTTCACTCCCTCAGCATAAAGATCATTGATGGCTACTCAATAAACAACAGCTTTATTAGGATTTTTTATGAGGCACCAACATTATTGCCAGCCCCATCTCCAGGCACACATGCTATGTTCCAATGCTATATTTTAGAGCTGTTTAAAAACTTTATGGTCTATTTTGTGTTCAGGGCTTTCCATTTGCTATTCTCTATTTTATCAAGTTAGTTAATTTCTACACATTATGTATCCATTTAAAATGCCAAATTCCGTGTAAAGCACTCCCTCAGATATATTTAAACTCTATGTCCTTTGAATACCTCTATGCTAGTACTATCGCATTTAAATTGTGATAAAAAATCACATTTAATTTAAATTCAAAATTGAATTCCTCTATTCTAGTACTATTACATTTAAATTGTAAAAAAAAAAAGGATTTCTTAATGTTTCCCTATTACTCTACCCGGGGTTGGTTGAGAAGCTTTGGACACTGGCCCTCTGCTTTTGTAAAATTTTATGTTATGACAGTCACACTCATTTGTTTACACATTGTCTATGGCTGCTTTTGTACCACAATAGCAAAATTTGAATAGTTGCCACAGAGACTACATGGCCCACAATCTGAAAATATTATCTGTGCTTATACAAGGAAAGCTTTTTGACTTCTACACAAGACTGGAAATTCTTGAACAAGACACGCTATGCTACATTCATCTTTGCGCATCTACAAGCCTGCATACCATCTGAGTAGGGAACAAAAGTAGTTATTGAATGAATGAATTTTTCTCGAGTTTTACCTGTATGTCTCAGTATTTTATATATGCCCCTCTCACCCATAGAAGAAACTGGCATTGAATGATTCCAGTAACTCAAACACACAGTCAGCTCTAAACATGTATGCAATAAATATGTAGAAACCATAAAGTTGATTAAGCATTCAAATCTAGGCAACAAATCATTGGGCTAACGGCAGATGGAAAATACCTTAAGGGATATTCAATACTCAATGCAGGGCCTGTGATAGTAAGAGAAATTAGGTCGCCAATTTATAAAACAAAGAACATACGTATTTAAACAAAGAAGGCAAATTAAAATAGTGGCATGAGTGGTTTCCTTTTTATGTTTATCTTTTTATATTTTGATATTATTACAACAGGCTTTTTAAAAATAATCCTTCAATACTAACCTCAACACTAACCTTGGAATATAGTGGAAGATGATGTAATATAGCTCAACATGTGTGTGTGTTTGAGTAAAACATACACGCACACATATGTCTATATATTAATTTGGCATTCAATAAATACTATTTGCTCTCTGATGTGAAGCTTAAATCAAACTGAGGATAAGCAAACAGGCAGCTTTTCCATCCCTGACCATGTTCCTGGCATTTATTATGAAAATACATCCAGGTATAAGAATTGCATTCCAAAAACTTAGACTTCCAGTATATTTAATTTTTTTCCAAACTAGAATAAATCACGTTTAATTGTGAGTCAAAGAAAAATATTTTGAACCTTATCTCTACTTCTTTTTTCACATGCCACTAGATGTAGGAGAAACGGCACTCATTTGATGTTTTCCTCCAGGTCTGCAGACAACCTCAGTGAAAGTGAGCTCAAGGTTTGTGGCTCAAACAGCCAGTGTATTTTCCAAAGTGCTTGTCCCACTGGGAACACACAAATATGCCCTTTGATTGTAATCTTCAATCTCCTTCTCTAAGGCCTGTTTCAATTCATAACTTTTAGGCTGAGAGTCAACTCTAATTTTGTTTTGTTTTGTTTTGTTTTTTAAGTGGTTTAAAACAACCCAAAGTTACTATGTTACATTTCTGGATGCCAGAAATCCAACACACATCCCAAATCAATGTGTTGTCAGGGCCGTTTTCTTGTAGAGGTTCTTGGGGAGAATCCCTTTCCTTGCCTTTTCCAGCATCTAGAGTCTCCCTGCTTTCTTTGGACTGTGGTCTTACTTCCATGTTGAGAGCCAACAGTGAAGCCTCTCTGAATTTCTGACTCTGGCTGACTCACCCATGTTTTAGGACCAACCTGTGATTGCACCGGGCCCACTCAGAGAATCCAGGACAACTGATTTTTTTATTGAATTTATTGGGGTGACATAGGTTAATAAAATCATCTAGGTTTCAGGTGTACGATTCAATGATACCTCATCTGTATATTGTATTGTGTGTTCCCCACCCCAAGTCAAGTCTCCTTCCATCACCATTTATTCCCTCCTCTATCTACCCCATCCTCATTTTCCTCTTGTAATCACCATGATGTCGCTTGTGTCTATAGGGATTTTTTATCTTTGCTTAATCCCTTTACCTTTTTCACCCAGCTCTCCAACCCCAACCCTCTGAAGGATGTCAGTCTGTTCTCTGTATCTATGCATCTGTTTCTATTTTGTTTGTTAAAGTGCCCATCAGTAGAAGAGTGGATAAAAATGCTGTGATACATTTACACAAGGGACTACTACTCTGCCATAAAAAAGGACATCTACTTTTTGCCACAACATGGAGGGACCTAGAGAGTATTATGCTAAGTGAATCAAGCCAGTCAGAGAAAGAGAAGTCCCATGTGATTTCACTCACATATGGAGACTAAGGAACTAAACAAACTAACAAACAAAATAGAAGCAGCTGGAAGTTTCTTTTTAAGTAAAGAGTATTCCTTAAAGCTGCAGGTAAGGCTGATCTGCTGGCTGCTTTGATTTCACAGCCATCCAGCTATGCCACATTGTGTGCATCTGTTTTTTAGGAGAGTCTTAAAAGCATTTCTTTTCCCATAAAGAAATGTTTGCAATTACTTCTGCTAACTGTACATCTATATATACTAGTAGGAGAGCATTCTCTTTGGTTTTTATTAAATATAGCTGCAATTAGAGTTAATATTAGACTCCTATTCAGTTAAAATCCCATAAGAAAAAAATTTAATGGCAAAGTCATATTTGTATCCCATTTTAAGTTGAGAAATTAAAAATTCGTTTCCAGACCACTCAGAGTTGGTAAATGAAAAATAATACAAATAATTCCGTTAAGAAAGACAGGGAAGGTGGGGGTGGAGGAGTGGGGTGGGGAGAGATTAATCAAAGAATTTATATGCTGATATTCATAACCCATGGACCCAGACACTGGGGAAGGCCTGGGGGTGAGGTGGATGCAGTGTGGAGGGGATCAATGGGGGGGGGGGAAGGGGACATCGTAATACTTACAACAATAAAGATAAAGTAAAAAAAAAAATAGGAAAATAACAAAAGTGCACGGAATCAGAACTTAACCCAAATCAAGCCAATGTATCAGATTATATATAAAACAAAAACCTACATGTTTTTATTAGATCTTAGAATCGTCTGATTCTTGGCAAAACAACTTGTGTTATGCCCTCTCCGTGTTGCGGGCTCATCACGCGTGTATAAAATGCTGATGTTCTGTCTAGTGAATTTGCCCTGATAGATCTCCCTATGGTTGGGTCTTCTTGTCTGTGACCTGTGGTATAAACTAATGATATGCAAGAGAGAACTAAGAAAAAAATTTTAATAATCAGTATATGTAGTGAAATCAAAGGTCTGCCTTGTCCACTAAATGGAGTGAAACTTAGGTATTATGGTTTTAATTCTAGTAGCCATGATCCATGGGGCAAACTACAGCCAGAAACGCAGCTGCCTCTTTTTGTAAATAAAGTTTTATTGGAACACAGCCACATCCATTTGTTTATATTTGTCTGTGGCTGCTTTCTGGCTACAAAAGCAATGTTGAGTCGTTTCCACAGAAACCATAAGGCTGGGAAGTCTAAAATATTTACTAAAAGATCCCTTAAGGAAACGTTTGCCAACTGCTTCTCCAGAATATTGGAATCTGAGAGTGGTCTCAAATCAGAAGTCCTGCTATCTCTAATAACCAAGGGTACTGGAAGTAAAAGTAGCCCAGATATTAATTCCAGGGGCTATTAATTTACCACTGACATGGAACTTTGCTTCTCATGACATTAGACGGACACATTTTCTGAGCTTCAGACCACTCAACCGCCCACTTTTCGTTTCCACTTGGATGTATTAAGTAATCAAATTATCTTCCTTTTCCCAGAAATTTATCTTAACCATCTTCTAGTCAGTCCTCCAGATTGCTCCCAGGGAATGCTTTGAAAAGACAAAATCGATCATGTATGTTTTCGCACTGCTTAAAATCTGTAAGCACCATCCCATGTCTTTAAAATGAAATCAAATTGCCGAGCATGGCTTAATTATCTTCATGAGATGGATCAAATCTTGGATACAAATTATTGATAATGTGGCTACCTGAAATTCCTCTTTCTTCACAGCCTTCAAATAGCTGCCCATTTCCTCCACATTTCCCTGGCTAAGACCACTCATAAAAGCACCAGCTCAGATAATTTCCTGCCAAGAAGAAGTCCTTAATTTATGCTGACCCTTAATCAAGGCTAGACGCCCCACATGCGTGCCTCTGAAGTGCCGTGTGTTTAGCCCTATCAGGGCAGCATGACCTGGCATGGCTTGTTTTGTTTACTTTGCTCAGGAACTTATTTCAAAGGTAAGCTTTTTATATTCCCCAAATATACATCCAATAAGAGATTAACATCCAAATTTATAAATAACTCATACACCTTAAAAGCAAAAAAACAACAGCAATCTAATAAAAAATGAGCAAAGGACCTAAATAGACACTTCTCCAAAGAGGACATACAGATGGCCAAGAGACATATGAAAAGATGCTCAATGTCACTAATCAGAGAGACACAAATTAAAACAACAGCGAGGTATCACCTCACACCTGTCAGAATGGCTCCATCAACACATCAACAAACAAGTGCCGGAGAGGGTGTGGAGAAAAGGGCACCCTCGTGCAGTGTTGGTGAGATTGTGTATCAGTGCAGCCACTATGGAAAACAGAATGGAGGTTTCTCAAAAAATTAAAATGAACTACCTTACGACCCAGCAATTCCACTTCTGAGTATTGATCTGAAGAAATTCAAAACACTAATTTGAAAAGATATATGCACCCCTATGTTCAATGCAGCGTTATTTACAGTAGCCAAGCTATGGAAGCAACCTAAGTGCCCATTTTATATATATATATATATCTATATATAAAATGGAATATTATTTGGACATAAAGAATGAAATCTTACCATTTGTAACAACATGGATGAAAGTACGGTGTATTATGCTGAGTGTAATAAGTCAGACAGAAAAGCAAATACCACATGATTTCGCTTATATGTAGAATCTAAAGAGCAAAATAAACAAAACAGAAACAGATGTGAGGAGGGTTGAGGGACTGGGTAAAAAGGTGAAGAGATTAACAAGTACAAATTGTTAGTTACAAAATAGTCAGGGGATATAAAGTACAGCATAAGAGAATGTATTCAATAATATTGTATAAACGATGTACATGCCAGTTAGATACTAAACTTATCGAATGATCATTTTATAAATTATATAAATGTCTGACCAGAATGCTGTACACCTGAAACTAATATAAAATAATACTGAATATCAACTGTAATTTTAAAACAATTTTTTAATCAGAAAAAAATAAAATAAATATTAAGGTTCTTGAGGATAGGGTCTCATTTATTTTGATTTCCAGTTTCTAAGAGCATGAAACAAATAAAATATTTCTTGAATGTTGAATGAAGAGTACTGAGTCTGCTTTGGTGAGATACAAGAGCCTAGTTCAAAAATAATTCTAGAAAGTATATGTAAAATGAGAAAAAGCTATTTTTGTGATATATGTGCTAATTAACAAAAGCCTTTTTTCCTTCCCTCTTCTACAACTATGACTCTAAATAGTTTAGGTAATATTTGAAAAAAAATTGAATAAATCATAATGGCCAACTAAAGAAAAAATCCAGACTTCTTCATATTGTTAACAGTAATCAGTAATTCAATTATATAAGATACTGTACTACCACAGCACAATTTTTGGAAGAATGGCTACTGACAACTTAAACTGTTTCTTTAAAAGTTTATGAACTGAAAAACAGAAGTATTCAACCTGCAGATAATAGAGTTACTAGAGATCTCTACTTTTACAACTCGGAAGCTATAATTACGGTTTACACATTCAAATTAGCTTATTACCTACATTTCACAGAGGAGGAAACATACATTCCCAGGAAAATGAAGCCATCCATGTCAGGGCCACACGGTAAAGTAATAAAATTGTAAAAGCATAAATGTCCATCTGATTTCCAGGGCTAATACTTAAAATTAGGATTTTAGTTATCATATTTTCTTTACAAAGTTTTCAACAGTGAAGTAAGAGCTGTTTGTATGACAATACAACAGAGAATTCCCTGGGCATCCTTTATTACTGTACAACATGCTGTAAGGAATGTGTGTATGAGAGCAGGGGGGAAAAATCACAAAAAACATTTTTTTTTAGTCTAAGTAGTCACATTTGTAAGAGACTGGTATAATAAAACTTGCTAACTCTAATGGCCTAGGAGACTCAACAAAAGACTCAAATTCTAAAAATAGATTCCACTGTGCTGTCTGATCTTTATCTTTCACCAAATATGGTGAATACTCTCTCTTAGCCATCTAATATTGTTAATGCTTGCAGCTAATTTTCCAGCTTTTCCACAGGATTTCTATGTTGTAACACCTTTGAAAAAGCATCTCATCTTTGAAAAAACAAAACAAAACAAAAGCAATAGCTTATTGTCACAAAACACATTATTTACTTCTTAATAAGGGACAATCTAAAGTAGATTTTTTTTAACTCTTAGAAATCACGTCCTTCCATATCAAACAAACTGAGAATAAAGAAAAATTGGGAATGGGAAGAAATCACGCTAATGAAAAATCAGAACGTCCTTTTTAATATTTGGCTCTTCGTTTCTAGCCACTGAGAGTTGTGAGTAGCAGATGCATCCCCATCATGATGGTCTCAAAGGCGAGCCAGTTAAAAGGCATTTCCTAGAAACTGCTGATTAACTCTGTACACAGACACTTTCAACTTTAACACGTTCACCAGCTACTTGTTAGAAAGGCAAAGTTGTAAAGGAATAAAATGCAAAGGTGAAGAAAATGGGAAATGCGTATTCTAGCAAAGTGTTCTCTATATAACCTGTGATTTTAGAAATACAGTATTCTTTTAAAGATATCTGGAAACTGGTCAGTCCATGCTTCTGTATATGTACAAAATATGTCTTCTTCTGATTATGATGGGCAGTAAAGGGAAACTAATTCTGATCTTTGTAATGCTGACTTCAACAAGATCAAGAGCCTAAGAAACTCCTCTTTGCTGTTACTCACTGACAGAAAGGTACACAGCAGGAGGCGCAACCTCAAAAAACACCAAGGAGCACAACAGTGAGGCACCACAGAACTAAAGTGTCCCTGGGAAAGACTAGAATACGCATAGAGCAGGGATAGAAGGAAGGGAGGCAAAGAGCATGACCAGAGAAGATAATATTGATATAAACAATAATTAGGGCAGAAGAAGTTCACTTAAAATATTTATAAATGAAATTAGATTAACATAAATATCAGATTGAGCAACTCATGCTAAGATAAAGCATTTATCATCCTAACAACAGAATATATAGTCATAATGCAGAATTAAATTTTAAAAATGTTGGCTTACCTAGCAAATACATATTAATTAAAAAAGTCACCCCACTTTTTCTGCACTAGATTAGAGTACTTGCAAAATATTTAGCAGTTTTGCTTCAGCTGAGTGTTTCTGCAAATGTTAATTAAATATTTGAAGGCAAGGCATTTAAGTATTTCAAATCAGTTGTATGTCAAGACGAGAGTGGGTGCTAAAGAGGGAATGTGCGTGTCCTCTTAAAGTGTGTGTTGAAACCTAATCCCCCCAGTATGATGAAATTTGGAGGTGTGGCCTTTGGGTGATCTAGGTCATGAGGACAAAGCCTTCATTAATGGGATTAGTGCTCTTTTATTTATTTTTAAATATTTAATCTGACAATATTTTGGTTTTGGTTGGTTTTATTTTTGTTTTACATTTTAATTTATTCATTTTTATTGTCGACACTGTTACAGATGTCCCCATTTCCCCTCCTTTGCCCAACCCGCCTTCCCTCTGGCCATCACCACACTGGTGTCCGTGTCTATGGGTTATTCATATCTGTTCTTCGGCTAATCCCTTCACCTTCTTTCATGCAGTCCTCCCTACCCGTCTGACAGCTGTCAGTCTGTCCCATGTATTCCTGCCTCCGTTTCCACATGGTTGGTCGCCCCTTCCACCAGGTGAGGTTGTGAGGAGGGAGCCTGCTGTCACAGACACCGACTCCGCCAATGCCGTGTCATGGACTGTCCAGCGCCCATAACCATGAGGAACACATTTCTGTTGTTTAAAGGCCACTCAGTCCATGCTATTTGTGTTATAGCAACCTGAATGGACTCAGTCTTTGAGACAGAAAATATTTAAGTTTTTTCTATTTTATTTTCACATAAAATAAGCTGTGTTCAAAGGGAAAAACAGAGCAAAGTCTCGAGAATATTAGTGCTTTAAAGTTATTTAACGTTCCTTTCCTCTATCAAGCTATCAGTATCAACACTTCTAGAAAGTAAGTACTGTCATGATTTTAATCCCATGGTATGAATCTTATCTCATTTATCTTTAATATACTTCTGTGAGATAGTTATCATTTTTATCTGTAGAGATGTGAAAAGAGACATTCAGATTAACAAATGACCATCTCTAAGAAAAATAACTTGCCTACCTTTAGACCTATTTATTATTATCTTAAAGAAAATGAACTTGTCAAAAATAAGTTCACACATTTAGAATACTGTAAGCTCCAAGAGACGGATGACAAATAGTTAGGTAGGCGGCTAGAGATACAAATAAAATTAGGTCAAGATAAAATACTAATAATATTGAATAATAGCGACACACTCAACATAATCTTTGGTATGAACTGAAAAATATATCCAAAAGAGAATTTTAAGCAATTCTAAAGGAATTGGAGGCTTAAATAGATATAGAAAGAAAACATGTAGAGAAACAGAGAAAACACATGGCCAATTAAAGGACATAGAAATCCAAATAGATCATCCTAAAGAGTTACTGTTTGATCCACCTCAATTTGTTCATTAAACTTTAGGGGCAGATTACGTGATCCAGGTTAATATGAGTGTAGCAATATCTACAATGTCTCTTATTTTTTTGTAAAGAAAAGTGCATTGAGTGTGAAATAGGGCATGATCCCATAAAGCTAATCCTTTGTAAACCAAATTTCATCAGTGAATACACTGTTTTCCTATTGGCAATGTCACCAGAGTGGCTAACAATGAATACAAAGATTTTGTGTGTATAACGCGCACACACACACACTTTTTTTCCAAAAAACACACAACAACAACAAATCACTTGGACAAAGCAACTGAAGATTTAAAAAAGTCAACTCTTACCAGTAAATTATTTGTAGATTATTGAAACAGAAATTATAGTTAATCATGGTAGTAGGCTTTAAAACTATGAACATGAGACTGTCCTATTCAGCTGTTACTTTTTAAATTTAGGTGAAGGCATAGAAAACAAAGCCAAGTAACAAGATGTCATCTTAAGATATTTAACTTAGAAAAGTATCAGCATATTAATACTTAGCGACCTCGGAATGTCTAAAAGACTTTTTTATGTGAACCTAGAAAAGCACTTATGTTCTGTAGTTTTAGAAAATGAGAGGCAGAAGCAATTGACAAAGATTATATTAAAACAGCCAGAAGTAACAGAGTGCCTATGAAATTCCTACATGCTATGGGGTTTTGAACTAGTTGGCTCCTAAGATCTCTTGCAAATTTTAAATTTTATAATCACTTCCTAGAATTAAGAGGAAGCTTCATACAGTCATCACAGACAAAAATGCACTTTAAAATCATTCTGGTTGACAACATATGGTATAGTCGATCCTCATTATTCCTGGATTCTGCAATTTGCAGAATCGCCCACTCACTAAAATGTATTTGTAATCCTAAAACTGAGACAGTGTTTGGAGGGTCATTTGAGGACACGCTCAGGGCAGTAAAAAATGAGTTAGCTGCTGCACACGTTCCAAGCTGAGGCTGGGAAAGGCAACACTCTGCCTTTTCATTTTAGCGTCTGTGCTCTATACAGGTGTCCTTTTCAAGGTGTACTCAGTGCCACATTTTCACATTTCTGTGACTCTTTAAAATGGCCCCAAGCACAGCGTTGAAGCCCTGCCTAGTGCTCCTAAGCACAGAGGCTGCGATGTGCCTCAGAGAGAGCACACGTGTTTGATAAGCTTCCTTCAGGTACAGTGCTGTTGGCCACGAGTTTAATGTTAACAAATCAACAATATATTTAATATGGTGTTTTCAAGGTGATGTGCTCATCGTTGACAAAAACGTTGTGACCGAAGGCTCTGAGGAATCTAAGACTGCATTTGCTAAATCAGCATTCCAGCAACTTCACAGAACAAAATGACTGCAAATAATGAGAATGCACTGTATTTCCCCACACAGAGCTAATACTGAATATATAAATCTCCCCAATGGTGTTTACAATTAGGAAGAAGAAAAATATCAAGGTTAAAATTAATTCCACAAATAAATACTTTATGGCTTGGTATTCTTATTGTCTCTTTGTGGATCAGCGATAATAGCAATCATGTTCAGGCAAAGTTTTCTATCCCTGTGATGGGAAAATCTTGCCCTCCTCCAGATAGATACACACATACCTTTCTATGCATCAACCTTACTCCATATTCCCAGATATCTGGGGACTACCTGGAGACAATGGAGTAACATATAAAATATGTTTCTAACACTCACTTTTGTGTAGTGAAAGCGCTATCAGTCAACCAAGTGGGTATTTATTAGAGCCAAACTGAGATCAGCTAATCTGAGCCTCTGGCTGCCTGCCCCTGATCACAGAGGAAAACATGCACTGCTCTGTGTCTGTTCCTGGAAACCTCCAAGCCAGATTTTTTATAAGGCTGTTATGAAGCCTAGGAAATCCAAAGAGTTGCTGAACAATCATGAGCACTAGTTGCAATACTCAGAACTGGCTGTAAATATTTACAGAGCTCCTAGTCAAATCCATACTGTCGCTGAACTATGGGCATTAAAAAATAAAATTTCACATCTGCAACTTGATCAATAGTTGTGTAGTTTCTGAGATCTGTTCCTCGGTATCTGTCGTTATAGTTAAATGTTGTCCTTCAGTCCTGTATTTCAGATATTCAAAAGGGGACATCAGGACCTCAAAACTGGATGGGAATTATTGGTTCCAGAAGACATATTTGCTATATTAAAACTAGCAGCAAAACCTTTTATGAATTTAATGTATAAGTATAAAATATGAACACAAGATTACATTTAAGTTCATAAAGGTATTTTAATAGAAAGATAACTTTTGGAAGATCATGCTATGTGACCAGGTATCATAAAATAATGTCCTTCATTTGATTACCTGAGCTTCATAAGAAATAGCTTAAGGGATCTCAAATAGCTTCAAAATGAAACTTTATGGAAAACAACAGATAAGAAAGGCTTAGTTAGATTTGATTTTTGTTGTGAAATCTACATATTTCTTTATCCTACCATGAACGAATTAAAAAGATATGGCCCACTTGCAAAGTCACAGAGCCCAACAAAGTCAAGTAAAACGGTTGCTTGCTATTTTACACGGGGAAAAATGAACTTCACAGTCAAATAACAAGAAGTTCATCAATATGACAACCAAGAAAATGAGTTTCAGTACAGTCTTCCCTCAACAGTCAGCAACAGCTTTCTCCTATTGAGAGCGCCACTATCTTTTAGACTTTGCTCGGATTGTTCTCAAATGGAAAGGAGCCCAGGACCACATATTTCATTATCATCTAAGAGAACAATTTTCTTTTAATTTCAATATATCAACATGGAAAGTTTTTTCTTTGACATTCATATATAATAAGTTTGATACTATTTAAAACCATAAAAGAAGATAAATATTACAAACAAGTTAATAACCTTCAGATATTCACAAATGATATGTAAAATAAATATAAAATCAAAACATATGAAAGAGAAACTCCAATTTATTTAAAATCATTTTTTATTGTTCTCTTTTGAGAAACTGTCAATATTTTTCTCATTTCACACACACACACAAAAAGAAAAACAACAGGAATATATTTTCTATGTTGTCCAATATTCTCTCTGGCTTTTAAATAAATTCTAAAAAGAAACGAGTGATTCTTTATAATTTAGGAAACATAGAAATTGGTGGGGAAAAATCAGTGCAAAAATTAAGATATTTCTCAACTCACTTAAATTGGGGGTCACTCTCTCCAAAAATGCATATATGAATCTTGGGATGAGAGTGACATTGTAACAGAGAAGACACTATGTAACATAAGCACATATGTTTCAAAGCAGTGCAAGATGTAGGAATCCATCCCAGGAAACCATAAAGCAATTCCAAATGTTCTTTTTTTAAAATTTAATTTAAATTAATTAATTAATTTTAGTTGATTTTTGAAGAGAGAGGGGGAGAGAGAAAAAGAAACCTTGATGTGAGATCGAAACATGAATCAGCTGCCTCCTGCACGCCCCCCACCAGCGATGGAGCCCAAGACCTGGGCATGTGCCCTGACCAGAACAGAACAGGCACCCCTCCCAGGGCGCAGGATCACGCCCAACCAACTGAGCCACACCAGCCAGGCCTCAAATGTCCTTCCACAAACCAGAGAAAATAACTGAGTATCTTCTAAATACTATTCAGATAAAGAGAGTTTTTAAATGCTACTAAAAAAATTTGATTCCAGGACAGAGTTTTGCTATATAGTTTTGAAACAGCATCACACGGTGATCCAAATGATGTTTACAACAACCCCTCTTTCTGTCTGTAAGATGTAGGGGTTGAGAAACAGTTACTCCTTTTCTCGGTGTCTTTCAACAAAAGAACCATCTAAACATTTTCTTGAAACTAATTATCCCTCTCTTTTCTTTCCCTCTCAACTAATTCAAGGCATTTGTAAGGACCCCTTGAGCACCATAGAGCACCATAGGGTTACTGGAACTTGCGGAGTGAAACTGATCCAAAGGGCATCGCTAGAATATTTTTAATGATGCTCATTTGTTCACTTAGAAGACAGTGACATCAGACAAATAGTTATAGTGTAAAATTCCTGCACAAAGGGGAAACAAAGTATGGGGGCAATGTGCCTTCTGTACAAAATACAAAGAATATAAGATATGGATAAATTACATAAAGCATGATTTTAATAAGTTGAGTGCATAATAAATTTTATCATTAAAGCCATTAAATGAAAAACCTAGCTTTTAAAAACATACAAAAAAATAAAAAGTAAAGCAATGTAAAGAACTAGAGGAAGCTGCTAAAAATAGGGTTTTTTTTCATAGTCTATTTAAGACCAGTCCAGAACAGTTGATAATATAGTATATAATATAGTATAATAAAGTCCTTTATATATAAGTAAATTAAATATATGAAGCAAAGGTTATGGGACTTAATCACACTAATATTTATAAGCCACACCATTGTTGCTTCATAACCATACTTTAAGCATTAATGAGGCAATTTAGTTTAATATTAAAAACCTGTCATTTGCTACTACCCTATCCCCATAAAAAGAAGTTCTATACCCAATTTAAATTTTGAGTACAGAGATGCTTTGTTTTTCTTCAAACATGTGTAATACATTTTAATTTAAATATATTTGGTGTTATTCACATTTCATCTGACGCCAGGAAAACAAAGTCAGCAACACCAGCAGGGAACAAGACTGGGAAGGCGGGCTTGTAGGACAGTGCTCAAGCCCACAGACCCCCCCATATCTGTCCCCACCTCTACTACAGTCACTTGCCACACAACAAGGTTTCAGTCAACAAGGAACTGCAAAGGAGACATTATTCCTATAAGGCTACAATGGAGCTAAAAAATTCTACCACATAGCGATGTCCTAGTTGTCCTAAATTTCTCTTCAAAACAATACTCTTTCGTGCTTTCTCGGCTTATCCATAGCAATGCTATCCACCAGAAAGGCCTGGGCCATTTATGTGGGCCCCAAACAGCTTTCCACTGACATCTCACCGTCCTAAATCAATGTTATGACTGGACTCACCTTTGTGGTTCTTACTATGATTGCAAGATGCCCTTCAGCAATAACCAGTAGGAAACTTTGAAGAAAAAACAAAAATATTACTTACAGGCCCTAGGAGCACACACGGCAGGCAGGGGTGCACAGTGAGGTCACAGTTAGAGAGACTGCAAGGGGCACAGGCCTCCTGTTCTGCTTTTATTGAGGTCCAGGGTGGGGCCTCAGGTTTCCCCGGCTCACACTTTATTAGTAAATTTAAAACACACGTGCTGGTACTTAAACCACCGTAAGAGAAAAGAAAAAGTAGACCAAAGGGTTAGTCCTGGAAATCAACCAGGATTTCTAAAACAAAGGGGTGGGGATGGGGTGGCTGGCTCTTCCAGGGGTGGGGAACATGGTGCCCGAGGGCGTATATGGCATGAGAAATCATTAGGTCTGGCCCTGCCAACGCACCGGCAGGCAGGACTAGAAATTCAATAAATCTAGGCGCTTTTTTCATAGCTAATTTTTAAGTTGATAATTATGAATGCCCAGAGAAAGATGTTACAAATATCCAAATGGCCCTTGGAAGAAAAAAGGTTTCCCTCCCCTGATAGTCTGTAGCTGGCAATATGTTTATTTGAGATAGCCAGCTCTGAAGTGGAAGCCTTGGCAATTTAAGTTTAAATCAGACATTTGCATAACAAAAAAGCGAACTGTCTGGGCTTACACTACTCAGGTGTTGGTGATGCTGGTGTAAACAAACCTACTGGGCTGCCCGTAATAAAAAAGAAACACAAGAACAATAGTAGGCTATATGACCTAGCTTTATGTAAGTCCATTCCATGATGTTCGAACAATGGTGAAATTGTGTAATGGTGCATTTCTCAGAACACATCCCAGTCATTAAGTGGCACATGACTAATTAACTGAGATAACAAGTTACAGCCTCTCTTGTCACTGGAATTTTATCAGTTTTCTCAAGTTCCTTCCTGAGAACCAAAAGGCATGGAAAACCTATCACTTGATCAGCCCAAGAACAAACACCAAAAATCATAAATCTCATCATAGAATAAACTGGCATTTGTCCTCAAATCTCTGAATTTTAAGCCATTTTAGACCAACCCAAAATAATTCCCATACATGCTTAAAGGCCAGTTGTGGAAACAAGAAGCCAGAGGGATGGTCAAATACGCTCAATCATGGAAGGAATCAGTACTGTGGTAGGCAGTTAGACAGACATGGGGACAGCAAGGACAATGGGCCAGGCACACAAGGTCACCAGGGTGGAAAACCTTGGATGCCTAGCAATGGGCAAAACTGGGAAAACAAAGACCTCGCCCCCAGGGTGACCTTTCCTCCCCTAGCGTAACACTAGTCATGGGTTTTGGACCCCCTGACCTTTCATATGGCTAGCCATGCAGTTTAGATCCCCTTACCTTTCCTCCCTGGAGATAACATCTAGGCCTCAGTTGTATTTGAGCACCAGGCCCAGAAAAGCAGCAAAACTAGACAAGGACACCACAGCTGACCTCAGAACCAGATGCATTGACTAATGACCTCCTGCCCTGGCATCTACCAATCAAGCAGTGGAGACCTAGACCCTGAAAGGACACACCTGAAATGCTGATGAATATTCTATTGAGATCTTCCCCTGGGATCTTCCCTAAGATCTCTGACCTTAAAAGCTTTTAGGACAGGGGACCCTCCCAGGAGCACGGGCCAGGCTACAGACACGCACCCCCTGCAAGGGTCACCTTTACCTTCCTCACTCCTAAGCTCCAAGGGCCCTTCTTTTGCCTCTGTATCCTGTTTCCTGAGACCATTTCTTCTACAAATTACTTCTTCTACCTCTGTGACTTTCTAAATAAACTTTCTCTTATAGTTTGAGTCTTGGCTTTGAATTCTTTCTTAGACGGAACACAAATACCAAAGTTGCTGAACCCAGGTCCAGTCTGACCCCACCAGTCTAACACCTGGTACCATTCTCGCTGCCACCAACAGTGTAATATTAATCTCTTTTATGGGCCAGGTACTTAAACAAGAAATAGGTATAATCTCCAGTAACTGCCCAAGGTATATTTTACTGTCCTCTTATATAGATAAAGAAACCTAGGTTTGGAAAGATTAAACAACTTCCCTAATCTTACCCATAGCTAGATTCAAACACAGGTGTTCTCAAATCCAAATTGAAAGTTCTTTCCACTCCAGTGCTGTCACTCTCAACTAGTGCAAGTTCTCTCTTAATTCACTTATTTTGAAATTATATTAGTTCAGAAGTTATAAAATTTCCCAAGAATGACATAATCTCCAAGTTGGTGGACTGAGTCAATTATAAATTGTGTTGGCTCTCTATTTCCTCTTTAGCTGATTAACAAATGTATTTGCCATTCTCCATCAGCATCAGTTTTGAATTAGAGTAGTTTGAAATTATAGCACGCCTTCAGAAACATAGCATTCATATAGAATGTGACTAACCCATATATCAGGCTGACTCAACTATTTTAGAGAAAATTAGTTTCTAAACGTCATTCATGCTCCTCATGTAGAAAGATTTGTAAAAAGTCACAAGGGAATGAATGTTGGTGGATGGGCCAATCCTTAAATTTTCATAACTAGTTAAAAAATAGTTTTTGTTATATATATACATAAACAGTTTATTAAATCATCTATCATACATTTTGATGTTCCCTCTCCTTAACAAGAAGAGAGAACAGGATATAATATTGTATGCAACATATAATCTCAACTAAACCAACAGCAAAAAAAAAAAGACAAAGGAAGTGCTCTAAATGTACATGTTGAAATTATATGCTTTAGAGAAATTTTAACTACCTTCTTACTTACCTAAGGACACAGAAATTGTGATTAAAATCAAACTTTTAAATGTACATTTTAATGAATGATCCCATGAGTCAATGCTGTTTTTATCATTTGCAAATATTGAGGTTTGCTATAAATACAGTTTACATTTATTTATTCAAAATAGCAGTAAAACCCACAACTAATTAAACTACTTTTACCATAACACATACAATATTGACACTTGAAATAAGGACATTTCAAAAATTGGCAAAAAATATTTATTAGAATGTATTTATAGCGTTCTTGGCACACACTCCTCAAACTTAGAAAGTTAAAGTGGAAAAGTGATGTCTATGCCAAACTCCTTCAAAAATGTTACACACTCTAATACAGTGTACATGACAAGCCTGCAGTGTTGAAAGGAAGCCATCTGAATTATCTGAGCACAAAAAAACCGCATCTGGAAAATTACCTAACAACTGAAACATCCTAGTCACATTTTCTGGAATCTTATAACACCGAAAGGATGTTCGGCAGGTCCTGAGTTTACACAAATTTGCAAGCTTTTGAACAAGTATAACAATTTCAAAGAATAGGTACTATTTGGTGGGTGTATCACTAATGAAATATGATTTTAACAGAAGAAAAAGAATTTTAAGCTTAATTTTGTTACCTTTGTGTGACAATTCCTATTACAACATTAATATTTAGTGTCATACTAAGGTGCATTTAGAGATAATAGCAGGAAACAAGGGTCACAGTTCAGTCTTTGTTCTGGTCCCTCAGGCTACAAAACCTGTAATAAGCTAAATAAAGCAACCTAACTCCTTTTAAAACATTTCTGAAAGGAAAAACTGAGGGCTCATAGCAGCCAGTGTGCTTCTGCTAATGGCTTTCAGATTTTCTCTTCAGGAAGCTGGAGTCAAGGTGTTTTCTGTGGAAAACCCACACCTCTGTAACTTTCTGCTCTTCCCTCCGAACGGCGCGCACTGGCCACCAGTGTGCAGTTCAAGGCCTGCCCTGGAAAGCTGACCTTCTAAGTCACAAGTGGGGCTGCAGTAACTTGATCTTAGATGATTACCACCACTTCCTCTCCCACAGTCCCACTACCTCTTTTCTCCTGGGGCTCTTCCCTTGTCCAGCAAACCACTCCATCTGCTGTGGGAGCCAGTCGCCCTTTAATCAGTAAGGTGGCTTCAGAATAGCAGTTACTGCTTGAGATCCTGCAGGTGACTGTAGTGGACTATGGCAGACAGGCACATTCGTCTCCCTTTTGGTAACAAACCCACCTTGTTTTATTAATTTCTTCTCCAACTCGGAATATCTACTGGGGCTGATTAACAGACTCACCCACCCCTAGAAATAGGGGTAGGACACTGAACCAGCCTGGGTTAATGATAACACTCCCTACTTCCACATTTTTTTCTCTTAGGTGAGTTTGTTTTAGGTTTTACCGGAGTCAGAATTGCTAGTTACTGAGATCACTAAACCATACATCCTGGGCTGACAACATTCAACATCCCGTCTAAATATGGGAGTCAACCTTAATTCCGAGGACATGACATCCACAACCCGAAAAGGCTGCTCCTCTCCACCTCCGCCTCTTGCACAAGTTCTCATGTTCACTCCACCTGCTGTCACGACAGGGCAAGGTTTCTTGGCACTTTTTTTGCCCCCCCTATTTCATTTGCCATTTTGAAAAAGTCTTGATTTAGAAAAAAATCAGTAAGTGGTCATTTCTGTAATATTGAATGTTTTCGCAAAGAATAAAATTACTCTTTAAGTTCCTTTTTCTATACCCACTTAACCTGAGGAAGCCAATGGAGCCCAGCAGCGGGTGTCCACAATGTGGATCACTTCCTTACCTAACCCACTGGGGCTCAGCAATATTTAGTAATGGGGAAGGAGAAAAGAGAAACCCAGAAGGCCACGGTGGTGGGGAGAGAACAGTATCAGGTTTGAGAGAGATCTTGGCAGGCTGGGGTGTAGAACTTTCCAAGATTAAGTAGTGATCACAAGGAAAGTCCTCTTGAGAAGCCAGCAGTGGCTGTACCGGTTTGTTGAGGGCAGTCCTGAGTTTTATTTTATTTATTTTTATTTTTTTAATTTATCTTTATTGTTGAAAGTATTACAGATGTTCCCTTCTCCCCCCCCCCGATTGATCCCCTCCACCCCAAATACATCCCACCCCCCAGCCTTTCCCATACTACTGTGTCCCTGGGTTATGCTTATAAACATCTAAGTTCTTTGATTAATCTCTCCCCACCCCCTCCCCCATCCCCACCTTCCCTCTGAGCTCTGAGATTTATCAGTCTGTTCCAAGCTTCTATGTCTCTGGATCTATTTTTTGCCACTTTTAAAATATTAGTGACCATTGTGTTGGAACTTCAAAGTGTCTTACTGATTAGCCACTGCCTTTATAATAATACCGTCTGAGGTACAAAAAGTCCCCAACTATCTGCCTCAATTCAGGTACCAAAGAGACTGTTTTACTAAAGATCTATTTCTGTATATTAAGCAGCATTCTCTAAGGACTTTATTTTTTAATGTAAATTCTATAAATGAGTCTAAAACATCAGGACTATTATTTTGGGAATCCCGCCCTCCTAGAATTTCTGATTGATTTTATCAAATTGTTTCAAGGTATAAGAGAGATCATAGAAAGCTTTGAAGAGACAGAGGGCTGTCCAAAAAGTTAACAAATACCACAAAAACACTCTGCTATTTCAAATTTTGCCCCAGCTTATTTCCAGGAGAGGCCTAGTATGTAGATTGCAACCTAGGAAGTGCTGGACCGAGCACATGGTCACTATCCAGAAGGCTCTCTGGTCCAGTGAGTATTTCAGTACATTCAGAGCCCCACATAGGTTTGTAATTGTAAAATATAAAACAGACTCTGAAAGACCTCTACTGAGATCTGAAATACTGAAGAGTACAGGCTGTGGAGCTAACACAGATGCAAAACTACAAAATAGTTTAAAAATAAAGTGAACAAACCAGGTAGACCAGGAATTATCTTGGAATAATTCATCTTGACTCATCCAACAGATTGAAAGTCAGTAAAAAATAGGTCTGGTGTGTTCCTTTTGGCATTTACCAAAAATCGAATGGGACTTATAATATACTTAATCAATATAGTGTCAGATGCTTTTCATCTCCGTGATTTGTCATCTAAGAAAACAGGGTTGTGAATCTGTAAGCTTATGTAAATTAATAAGTGAATTAATTCTCCATTTGATTTTTCTCTTTAAATAGATAAATGAGTTGGAAAAGTAACAGTATAAGGAATTGTAGTCTAAGAGTAAATTACAAATCACTGTGATTCCTAGAAAGAGATAACTGCTCCAAGTCATTGTCATTAAACATACAAAAAAAAATTATGAAATGTATCTTTAATTTAGTACTATAAAAATACATTTAAATATTGAACCAAGCATGAAGCTTCTTTGTCATTTAAGGGCAAAAGGAAACCTTTTTTTTTTTCCAAAATACTACTACAGAAGTAGATCAATTACAATCATAAATTGATTTTTTAATGCAGAAAAGAAATAAATCTTTAAACTATTTTAAAATCAATGCTTTATACTTTAATATTGAAATATAATCAAGTTAGTTATATCCCAGTAATTGCAGCTACTTTAGAATTAAAACAGTGCTTCCATCCACAGCAAAATCATTATATAAAGTTGTATTAGACCAAGTGCTCAAATAAAAATATAATATAAATCATTTTAGTAAAATGTTTTATTTAATTACCTAAAATACCAAGAAATTCAGACCAGGATTTTAGAGGTCATTTTAATATATTGTAAATGTACTTAGTCTTTAAGGACAATTACACAGACACTCATTTACATGAAACCTTCATGTTAATGGATAGAATTATATTCTTGAAATCCATACCCTCTCATGTTTTATTAAATATAATGAGATCATTAAATATTAAATACTTCCTTCAGTAGAATATTGGCAGAATATACAGTATTCAATGAACTAAGTACTATACTTAAGTATTCATCAATTGTCTTCAAAAGAATCTGTAACTCTATTAAATTTTGTTCTGAGTTTATTTCTCTTATTTTTTAAGGACTAGGCTTCCTTCTTTCTTTTACTGCCCTTTTAATTTATACTGTTGGGGTTTTTTTTAAACAGGTAGGTGGAGAAATGATAAATGGATTGGGGAAGAAAGAAATCATAATATTTAAATTTTATATAATCTTTACCATGGTAAGAATATGTTTAATTTAGCATGGTGTTAAGTTTCGTATATGTATAAAACTTACATATACATTGTAAACTTTATATATGTATATTTCAGTGAATTCTCACCTAACGCTATGAGGTAGACAATACTAAACCCAACTGAGGAAACTAAGATGTATACACAAAATCACATGTAATCTGGTGGAAGCAGCAGTGGTTATTTTGAGTTTAATTTTGATTAAAATTTGGAAATTGACAACTAAGAAGGCATTAGTTTTTATAATATACATTAGCTAAACAAGTATCTGTTCATAAATACATACAACACACAGAACAGCATAAAAAATATACATAATTCTCCTTGAATGCAAGGTGAAATTTTGCCATCTAACCATTAGCAACAACAGAGATCGTTTAGTTTTGCTCATTATAACCACAGGAAAGTAGCTAGCTTCAAAGCTGTTTGCAGAATACATTAATTTAATTGTCATTGCTAATGACTTACCTATTTAAGTAACTACATATTTTTAAATGTTAACCTGATAATCCATTGGAAAACTAATGCAAGGTTAAGATCAACTATAATGAAACCTGTCCCAAAGGGCTAGCCAATTGAAGGGATTTAAAATCTAGGTGAAAACTCTATGGAATAGTTTAACCGACCTTGTTTCACATTATTAAGTATAACTTTTTAAAATCTGCTCCTATTGAACACAGAGATAAATAAAATTTAAAGACACCAGGGACTTCAGATGTGGTGTCTTCAGATATCTACTTCTTACTCATATGAAGAAACTCCACTTGGCCTCCAGGTTTGCAAAGGCAGAAGGGGAATTCTATATTACCCATAACACTGTACTAACTCTATTTTGTCTGTTTTCCTATCTACATCCCCAAACCTATAGAACATGGCAGATGTTCAATACACATTTTCTAAATTAATATTTTTAAAATCACAAATATTAGAAATACAGCAGTTTACAGAGAGTACAGTTCCATGCAGTAGATGGAGATATAAACTAACTCATCCTTTATTTAAGAAAACAATTTATATATAATATAGGATTTTAAGATTGAATTTCAAGATATGAGAAAGATAGTAAAAATAGCATAACCAAAATGTTCGAAATTTACTGAAAGGCTGAATACTAGGAACCTTATGATCGAACTAATTCAGTTAAAGGTAAGATTGTCTGAAAATGGTGGATAGACGAACAAGACAAAAACTTTTCAAAAGTAGGTGTTCAAAGATGGCAAACAAGGGTTTCAAAGCAAAGTAACCTAAGAGAAACTGTATAATAATATTGTGTGGTTCTAAGAATGTAATCAAAGTGAAAAGAGATTTAAATTTATATGATGCCAACAAATATTTACTAAAAATTTACTCTATGTTAGGACTCTGCTAGGTATTTAAACATCTGATCCTCAATGAGATTATAAAGAGAGAAATGTTCTATAGCCAAAAAGTTTACAAAAACAATGCACGTGAGCATTGGCTAGAATTTGGCCTAAGGCCAATGTGATCAAGGATGCAATAAAAGAAAAGGAAATAGCAGTAATAGATAAAGCATATACCATAGTGGCTGATGACACATCAAAGGGTATTAAGTTCTGGCGTCTAACTAAGGTGCTCTTTAGAAGATGGAGATGATCCTCTCTGTGTTCTCCAGAAATCCTGACAGGCAGGTGGAAGGTGCAACAGCAGCATCCAGCCTGGCCCTGGCTGTGTAGTGGTCAATACGCGGATGGGAAGCACTGCAGAATCACTAAAGCAACTCAGACTTTCATATCCTCTCTCTCTCTCTCCCAACCCCCCTTCCTCTCCCCCCCCCCCCCATGCCTGTGGCCACAGCTCCAACTAAGGCCTCTCCCTAGAGATCACTGTCACCCTCTGGCCCAGGTCAGGGCTGTGTTCAGGGAGTTTGTGAAAGCGCACACACCCCTGCAGGGGGAGAACTGGGCTCATTTATCCTGATCAGTTCCACCAATTAGGAGAACAGATGCCTCGCAGAGCAGTTGCGGTGCATTAGTAGATGGCAGGGCCGGCGTGGTCCAGGGAGTCTGGGAGACAGCTGGGCTGCGCGTAAACAAATGTGAGTTGCTGACTGCCTGGAAAGTTCTATATACACCGTAACTTTTAATAAACACACATTAATAATCACAGTTAATACTACCGTGGTTACGTATCCACACAATCAGGCCAGATTAGCCGATTTTAATTCAATTCACACCACTTACTGAAGGCCTACCACGTTCTAGTAGATTGTGTAATCGAAAAGGAGTGAATCTAAAAAAGCTAGCCTTTACAAGGTTTGTCATCTGGTGGGCAAGACTGTCACACTAACAATATGAAGAACGCTGTGAGGAAGTACACTGAGTCCTGTAGAAGAGGAATTTAGCCCGGCAGGCCGGGGCTCAGCAGGTGAGTGTCGACCTAGGATCCAGGCAATTGGGGTTCAATTCCCCGTCAAGGCACATGCCCGGTTGTGGGCTTGATCAATGACTCTCTCATCATTGATGTTTCTATCTCTCTCTCTCCCTCTCCTTTCCTCTCTCTGAAATCAATAAAAATATTGATTGATTTTAAAAAAAAAAAAAAATTAAAAAAAAGAAGAATTCAGGGTGTCAGAGATAATTTCTTGAAAGAGTATTAGAGCTGAACTTTAGTTTGCCTTCATAGCTAGTAGGAAAAAATCCTTTACATTCAGCAACTTACTTTGCATTACACAAAAAAGCAGAGGCTGGCAGTTTAAAATGGCATCTGGCAGCAGAGTTCCCTGTGCAGTGTCTTCCAACTTCCCAGTGCAAACATTAAGAGAAGACACCACAGAAATAGTCAAGCTATGCAAACACATGGCCACTGCTAGAATCAAGGAAGACTGGGCTACTCCATGCAAATGGATGCCAACGCATCCAGAATCCAAATGCAGTTTGAGACTCAACCATACCTTTCCCAAAGTAGGTAGGAAGTCTTTCATTTTTCTCCCAATGCCTGCTGTGATTTAGAAAAGCAAGGTACATTCCAAATAGAAAATAGGAAGCACCTTTTTCCCCATAGGTGTACCATTGGGCACACCGCTAATACTTTCCTTTCTGCATTCATTTGAGAATTACATTCCCCATAATGGTAACGGGAGACGGAGTGGGACAACTGTCCTGTGTTCAGAGAGACATAATCCCCACCAATTACATCCTGTAAGCAGGTAAACAAAAGAATCAATCACTAAAATAATTATAAAAAGGAAATAAAAATATTTTAATCACTCTGCAGGTCAAGTCATACATGTCTGATAAAATGAGAATAAATATCTTGCAGAAAAACGTTAATATCGAGTAAAAAGGTTAGAAACAAGTTTATTTCAAAGGGAATAATTTTGTTACTTGATAAGTGATTTGTGATCCCTCGGTTCAATCTAGTATTTATTCAACCTCCACGTTAACTATCTTGATTGTTTTTTATTTACTGTTTCCTTTGAAATAAGGCAATGGTAGTTGTCTGGTGAAGTTCATTCACAAGCTTTCAGAAATGCTTACTCAGCAGCAACTGGGTAAGCAAAAGTATCCCACTAATGGGGTCAGCTAAGCCATGGGCCACTTAAAAAATATGAAATCATAGTCTGAATTTAAAGCAGTCAATATGAACAAGATATTTTCTTAGGTTAGATTAGAATCTTTTAATTGCATTGAAGGTACACCACTTACTGATGCATTAACTGAAGTACATCCAATTTAGACCCACTAGCAATCATCAGGTCAGCATCGGGAAAATAACTGCTTTTATTAAAGAGCAAAAGATGTCACAGAATAGTTTGCTTTTAGTGACATTATGGCTCACTTCCTATATATGTGGGAGGTGAAGTATAGGTCAAAATATCTTAAGTTGAATATGTGCAATCATTTTGTGTCAGAGGCAAACATCAATGAACATGCATTTTCCTTCTTCACTGACCTTAATTATTATTAATGAGCTACACTTAAAAGTTCATTTCTAGGGTGATTAAAATCTCTACGACAAAGTTTAAACTAAAACTCTCTATATTCTATTAGCCTAACTTAATAAAAGTTTATTGTTACAAACCTTGTGCTATTATTACCTAAATAGTTTTGATCAACCTCATTTTGATTCATATTTTATAAGTCTGATTAAGAATTAAAATATCTGCCTTTTTGAATATATTAACTTCAAATGCTGAATTACAATTCTGACATATTTCATAAGGTTATAAAAGATCATCAGCTGAATATTAAAATATTATAACTATATGCATATACACGCACCTATAAAATTCACAATTATATAATTAAATCAAAAAGTGATTACACTTAGAATAATAATTCCTGAGGCCAAAGCTTGAACCCACATAGACAAAACCCAAAACCTCTTTCCTGTGATGTCATTTTGATGCCTTCTTCTGGTGTCTGTAGAGAACTAGGATTCACAATCGTATTACCCATTAAATTTAACCATCAGAAAGACTCTCTCATCAAGCTCTGGACATCAAATACAGCTTATTTTGAAGATTACTTTGAGTTTCACATGCAATGATTAGTACACTTTCTCACCAATTAGTTTTTGGCATGTGAAAGGCATAATGTCATATTAAAACATGTGCTTTGGGAAATGCTGCCAGTTCGGTAGAAATAGGACTCTTGGAGAGTGGGTGGGTTGGTTAGCAGTAAGTTACTGGCATTTGGGAGAATGAGAATGCCTTTTATATTATATTCAATAGCTTGTGCTTTAATTAGTGTTGAAAATAGAGGGTCTATAGTGAACTTTATATAGAATTAAAATGTAAGCACGATTTTTTTATTTTATTTTTTTAGGAATATAACCCTGGAGACAGTGTGAAGGTGGGAGGGAGTGGGGACAGACTGACGAGAGACTGTAGCAACAGTATAGGTGAAAGACTGTAGGAATCCACACAAGGTCTGGGCAATGCAGGTGAAAAGAAAAGGCCACATATCAGGGATTGTGGACTAAGATAAAGTGGAAGGTCGGGGAGATGGAGGAGGTAAGGGCATCAAGTTTTTTCAGCAAAGGTGATCGGGTGGCTATAATGGCATTAACTGAGAAGAGGAAAGCTAGACATGCAGAGGGCAGGGAGGGGGTGTTTGAATGGAAAAGATAAAGAGTTGAGTCTTTGGACCTGTTATATTTTTCTGTGCCTACACATCTTTACGTAAAGATATCCAGGAGGCATTTAAAAATCAGGGGTGTAAGATGGGAAACAGTTCAGGCCTCAATAGCTAGATTTGTTGGATTAATCAGCACTACCCTTCAGGCTCTTGTTTCTGCCTAATTAAATAAATAAATCAATATATTACTTAAGTGGGTTTTTAACACATTTTTTCTTTTTTATCTTAACATCAAATTGTAAAAAGAAGTCAAGGAAGTGACTGTAAAAGGCAAGCATAATGCACAATTTGGAGTCAGAAAAGCTTGAAAACATGGGCAGAATTCTGGTATCACAGAGCACCAATGATGTGTCATGGGGATATTGAGAAATGGTTAAATTATTTTTAGCATTTTCCACAAAAGAAGGCATAGCGTATTACAGAAAAGTTTCCATAAAGAGCGGTAACAAAGAATTTTCCATTTGCCTTATAGCTTATGTGTGTCACAAAACATTTTTCTCAAGAAGCCAGATACATGATGTTACTTACTCTAAGGTCAAAAGTTGAAATATAATGTTCATATTCCTATCGTAAGTAGAAAAGTTAGATAAAAACAGTATTCACTGAAGCATGTCTGAGTGAACTGCTTCTGAGGTTATCACATTGGGAGCCTGCCATGTGTCAGACACGGACCTAGGCACAGGCATACAAAGATCTGTGCACTGCAGGAACCCACTGTCTCCATTTCCTGGAAATAGGTCACTCAGACTGATCTCTGGGGGAAAAATATTGCATTGCTTCCCTTTTAAAATATCCTTCCAAGTACACTGACAAACAAAATAAGTTCTTACTGTTCCATTAATAGCAGGTAATGATTAACCACAATTCAGAAAATATTTGTAAAGGCAGAAAGTCCAACTCACTTGCACACTGCAAAAAATGTTTATATTATTTAAATTCCCAATTGTATTATATATTGAAATTGCAAGAATAAAACACAAAAATCATAATGCAATGCAAAGGCTAATGTTTGACAGAAAACTCTTCAGGCTGCCATGTCAGAGTTGACAAGTTAAAAGGCAAAATAATATGGATTAAATGCCTTTACATCCCAGCAGGTGTCTAGTCATCAATAATATTCACTGAAGGCCATTGTGTGCAAAGCACTGCTCTCCTTTTCCTAATTTCCTACTTGGCTCTCTGCAGAAAGAAAGGAAGGTAGACAGCAATTTCTGACACCTCGAAGAACTCTGCACAGAAAAAAGGTTTCCTTGCAACGAGCAAGTATTATTTCATCAATATTCTCTTCAAAGTTATCCACTAGATTTCTCATAAAATTTGTTTTATTAAAAATTGATATTTGTAGAATTCCAGGCATAAAAGTGAAATTCCAAATGACTACACAGGAATAAAAAAAATCTATATTTTCAATGAACAAAAAATTGATGTAGACAGGAACTCTCCAAGAAAAGAAACAGATTCTATAGGGATTTGTTTCTAGCGTAACACTTACAGATTAGGAGATGCAATCTCCAAAATATTTGGCACAGAATAAGAAACTGGTGAAAAACATCTAAATGTCCACAGTAGTGGCCTTACAGTTATAGCACAAAAAAAGATAGAAAAATAAAATATCAATGCTTTCATATTCAAATAGAATATATGGAAGTATAACTATTTCATTTCAAAATACCATAAAAAGCCACTTTAATAAAGAGGCATTTTTAAGGAGTTGTATACTTTGTAATTTTTATCTATGTTTTAGTATAATTTATTACCATTTCATGTTTTAGTGTTTGTTGTACTTTTTGTGCTTAATAATTAATCTATTTTATTTTAGCAGAGAAAATAATTTCATATTGTTTAATACATTAGCTTCATATTTTCAGACTAGTATTATTTTTTAAATCCCAGCTCAAGTTCTGAAGACTTCCTTAAAAGAACAAAAATAATATCTCATCTTATATATATAATACACATATAACCAAGATAACATAACCACAAAATCCTCAGTATAAGCCCACCCTCTTTGCCTTTTCTATAATATTCACTCAGTTAAAAATGGTGTGTTTTTGTATTATAATAAAGACTTAAAAATGCAATTAGTTTATATTCTTGGTAAAACTATCCATCCTGGATTTTTGGCTTTATATCCAGATATTTATCTTATGTTGAAACAGACTATCTGCACGAGTCATCATAAAAAGCTTACTTGTATATGTTTAAAACACTATTTTTAAGTTCATGGGTCTATATTAATTTTGAAAGATTAAAAATGGATTTCATTTTATGGTTATATCCAGATCATAAATGAATATTTCATTTAGTAAAAAAAGCTGGCCAATTTGCATATTCCCTGACCTTGAAAATGGTGAATTCTAAAATGAATTATTTTTTCCCTAAGAAAATGTCCTTTTAGTGAAACATCAGAAGGACAAACAAATCCACACTTCTTTTACTCAACTAAAAATCAATGAGAGAGGGGAGATATTAAATCTTGTTACCCACTTGTGTGCATAGCATGTCAGCCACAAAGCTCCAGGACGGCCATTTAACATCTTAATTAGATTATCTAAATGACATAGTTTTGAAGTTGTGGATTTTCTGTAAACCTAGCTTAAAACAGGAATTAAATGAGACACTGCGAGCAGGGTTTCCCTCGTGGTTTAAAATAATGCCTTCCACTAAAATATAACTGCGTTTGAAACCAGAAAAGCAATGTGACCACTCCACAGACTTTGGCAACAGCTCCCACTTGGGTAGCACCGTTGTTGGCTATGTTGTTGATAATTGATTTCGTTTAGCTTCTGAAATCCATCTATGGGGAAGGAAATGATTCTTTCCAGGAATATAGTTAATACTTTCAACAAAGAAAAAGACTCTTCGCCATAGACTCTCATTGACTTGGAAGAAAGGAAGGGAGAAAGGGAGAGACAAAAGAAGGGAAAAATAGGCAAGTAGAAGCTCTGTCCTCACATGAAGACGTGCTCTGCAAGTTGTCTCTATAGCTATAGAGCATCCAAAATGCAAGTTTTTTAGCCTTAAATGACATTGCTATTAAAGCATTTTTTGGCTACTTTTTTCTCAGTACTTATTTGCAGACTTATAAACAGCAATATCCTACATTAGTTTCCCTTTTTCTTCCTCCCGTATTCCTCCTTTCTCTAGTGCTACTGCCCAAACAAGCGCAGATTTTGGAATGAAAGCATATAATATCTTTTTTAAATTTTTCTGTGATTATTTTCAGGGTTCTCCAATCTTTCTTATTAGATAACGTTTTCTTTTCATTCCTATAATACCCTATTAAAATTATTTTGGCAAAAATATTGAGCAATGTGCATGCAAGATTCTAAGGACTGAATGCCAGCTTTGGATTGAAGATATTTTTTCTCTCACAAGGTTTCTCTAGTTTGTTAAGTGCTCATCATTTCCTTGACATGATACCAGGTATGTTACTATGTTAACTAACTCACCTTTACAGTGCCCTGTGAGATGGGTTAAATACCTTATGCTCAGAGAGGTAAAATCACGGGCAAAATGTTACATAGCAAATCAAAACCGGAGGCCAAGCCTGTGCAATCTCAAAGACACAACATATAGCACCCCTGCACCTGTGACCTGTGGTTACATTTCTTGAACTGCAGATAATAGTGCAATAAAAATGATGATGATGATGATACTGGGAAACCCCAAATGAGTAAGACTGAGCAGAGCCTGGAAGACAGTTTCACCAGGTTACTTTCCAAAACATGCCTAAAAGGATTTGAGAACGTGAACAAACTCTTCTTATCTGTTTATGTTTTGCTGTTCACAACACATTAATTTGAACCCCATTAATAGGGTAAGTGAGGTGATCATAACCCTGAATTACATTTCCTAATTCTGTTCTTTCCGTGGCAATTGTAAAATCCACAAGCTTAGCCATGGGTGGGGGGATAAAAGAATGTTCCCTGCAGCTGCAGCTGACTTTCTGGCAGACTCGGAAAGCAACTGTGTTGGCAGCTTAACCAGGCATCTGGGGCTGTTGGTGAATTAGCCCGAGTACTGACATTCTAGAGAGCCTATAAACACTCCGCATTTGCCTTGCTCCATAATGAAGGGAATTTAACTCTTTGTGTGACTATGGTTAGAAGTTATTTTGAATCCTCTCTAAATTAACCAATGCAACCTTTATTTAATGAAATAGTGACAAAGGAAATAACATGAGTTTGGCTTTCTTAAGAGAAAATTCTATTTGATAAAAGTGAAATTTTGGATTAGCTACAACTTGTGCAAACTGGTTTCAGATCTCATGATTTGAAGCCCTTCAGTTCTCTTACTTTATCTTTAAGAGGGTACACTTCTAAATCATCCAATAAAGATGAAAAAAAGGTATTGATCCTTTTAAATACCAAGAAAGCATTTCACCAGTTTCTATTTTAAAGTCTAGTAGCCCTGTGTGGAAATTATTTCTTAATTAAGTCTAAAGTACCCTCGAAGTAGTTTAAAAACATTATCTTTGTTTTGAGCCTTAACGGAAACTAAAAAGTTGTTTATGGCACCTAGTGTAAAAGTACCTTCATTTCTTGAAGTCTGTTCCCGGAATCACTGAGGCTGTTTTTGTTCCCTTTAAGATTGACAATTTCTAATAGTTTAAGATTTTTCTTAGAAATGTTTTACAAAATAAATACTTCTTCAGTGACCCCTCTTCTAGTTATTCATGTCTCCTTACAAAGAATAGTGTGAAAAATCAGAAATGTAATGAATTATTTACTCATGCACACACGTTTTTAAAACAAAGGGAATTAAGACAATCAGATTTATTGGTTATAGACTTGTATATCAACAATATGCCAATATATCAATCTATCTGTCAGTCTACATACACAATAAATGCATCGGCAGAATTTCATAAACAACTAGTAATTTATTTCATCATTTTACATCACTTGATTAATTAAAACTGTTCATCTAATGATGAAGACATTATCATATTGTAACCTTTGCAAAGTATACCCACTTATTTTAACTGCTGAATTGGAATCACTCTTCAAGTTGAAGGAGACCTTGGAGATGATCCAAGTCTAACACCTCTGAGCACTGACCCCTAGAGAGAGGAGCTGTTTCTCCGGGCGATGGAGAGAGCCAGTAGCACAGTCATCTTCAGAACTCTAATTCCTGATGCCCTACCTCTTGGACTTTTGATTTATACTATGTTGTTGCTCTGACATGAGATTTAAATAAGGTTGAATGAGATCATGTTTTAATCTAAAGTACTACAGAGCTTATTTTAAACTTTCATCCAATTTTGCTAAAACAGATTTCTTATGCAGAATTTCCCCTATGGCCTATTAGAATCTTTGGTTTTATTTTTTCACATAATGAAGTTATAATACCCTGACTTCAAACAAATTTCCAATCAAGAATACACACACACACACACACACACACAGGCATCTGAACTATAGAGCAGCAATGATAAACAGCTAACATAGGACATATATCAATACTTTGAAAAATGTTCTCATGGTGCTTCAGCAGGCAAATACCCTGCTCTATTTTCCTTTATTCAATGAGCAACAGCAGTACTGTGTTTTATTTCAAGCCTAATGCAATAAACAAAATTAAAAATGTTCTCAAATAACAATCTATAATAGAATATGGGTTATGATGTGTTTAAAAAAGGACCTAAATAACTCTACTAATCATAACTAATGTTAAGTAGGGATATTTTTAATATAGTGTTAATTTGATTTCTGTTCACTATAGGAAGTTGTTCAAAAAGTCGAGTCTTTTATTTAAAAAATAAAACAAGAGCATCATATACATTCATGAACAAAAATGTATTGAACTGTGTGCCAGACAATATTCTAGAAGTAGAAGATAAAAGACACTAAAAAGTATCCCTGCACTCACAATTTAGTGACTATATTGAAAAGGCAGACAATATAAGCAAGTTAGCCAGATGACAAGATAATTTCTGATAGTGACAGTCTTAAATAATGTCAAGGGGACTACTTTAGATTAGCACATGTCGATTAATTTATTTTATTTTATTATTAATTTTTTTTCTTAGAGAGAGAGAGAGGGAAGAGAGGGGGGGAAAAGAGAGAGGCATGGATTTGTTGTTCCTCTTAGTCACGCTTTCACTGGTTGTTCTTGTATGTGGCCTGACTGGGGATTGAACCTGCAACCCTCGCATACTGAGGATGCTCTAACCAACTGAGCTACCTGGCCAGGGCTAGATTAATTTCTTGATGTTTATATTAGCAAATATTCCCTTTTTGTTTCTAAATGCTTGTCACATCTCTCTAATTTATATTATGTAATTTGTTTAAGTTAAAGGAGAAGACAAACTATTTTGCAAGTGCCTTTATTCTCTTTCGAAAGTTTTTATTTATTTTAAGACTTCTGGATACAGAAGATGGCTCCCTAAAATGCCAAGTTCTCCCCAATTTTAAAGATTTTAGTTTCAAACCAGCAATGTTTCCTTTGAAACACCTGCTGATTGACACATCAATAATTACATGTAGCAACTGATTTTGTAAATTTTGTTTTGAAATCAATCTCTCATGAAAAAAAAATCAATGATTAAACCTTTTTGTTTTAAATCCTCACCCGAGATTATGTTTCCTAGAGAGAGAGAGAGAAAGGGAGAGAGAGAAAGACGTTGATCACTTGCCTCTCATACGTGCCCCGACCGGGGACCAGCCCCCAGCCTAGGTGTGTGCCCGGGTCTGGGATCGAACCTTAACCCTCTTGGTGTACAGTGTACGGGACAATGATGCTCCACCCAATTGTGGCCAGGACACAATTGTTTTTAAAAACTGCTCTGTTGTCTTGTTTCTCCCAGTTTCACCTTTGACCATTTGTAGGCAGAATAAGATACTTTTTTAAAAGTCGACGATTTGCAAATTGCAAAGGCACCATAAGGAGTGTAAACTGCAAAGCCACAATAGGGAGTGTTTCCCCTGGGACCGGCGGGAAGGCAAATGCTTCCTAATTACCACACGCCACCCCCGCACCCATCCTAATGCCCGCATAGGAAGACCAGAGGACTAATTTCTTTTTGCCTGCCAGAGGCAGGGTCAGGGGCTGGGTAGGAGGCAAGAGCTATTTTAAGACAAATTAGATCCTGACTCAAACCAAATAGAGGGGATATGCTTAAAAAGTGACTTTTGGTCACATGGGGTGAATTCAATCACACCTGCGCTGTGCGGTGTTAGAATCCTTCAGCACGTGCTGTCCCACCACAGTCAGGTTCTGGACATGCCGCACCAAGATCATTCAAAATTTTTATTTCATTCTATTCTAATCGCTTTAACCATGCATGATGTCTGTATCCACTGGGTCCATCAAAACTTGATTTGTTGGTGTCAACTATAATTTTATATTGGACTTATCCAGAGATTCTACTTTCTACCAGTTGAATGAAGAAAAATACACGTAAAGGTACAAAAGATCTACATCTATCGTCCCCATCACATTTTGAAATATATTCATTCGCTGTGGCTTTTAGTCTCCTAATTACCAGCAGGCTCTTCACTTACGTTTTCACCTATTCTTCTGCCGGACTCTCTGATCTCAAAAGAAATCCAGAAATCCCTTACTTATTCCTATGGGTGTTTTTTTTTTTTCCTTTAGTCTACTTTTAAAGTAAAAAACACCTTTAGGTCCATGAGACATAAATCTTTCATCACTGATAAAACGTGGCAAGATGAAAAGGAACCTCTACAGAAGTTTCCAAAGGAGCATTTGGAAAGATAAGTTGAAGCTCTTGGGAAAAAAAGACATGCCAAGTAATCTGTCTTCTGCCACTGATTACTAACAGTCGATGGCTTCTGCTACATTGCCTGAGATTAATCTTCATCAGAAATAATTGTGATGAAAGCTTCTTTTATTTTAATACTAGATCTCCAAGAAATAAATATTGACCACATGGAATTATGAAATAATGAATAGATTTGGGGGTTAATTCTGGAGCTTCAGTCCAAGGAGAATGCATATTGCTAGACATATGTTTTAGTCTTTTCCCTTCTCATTTTATTTCTAAAATAATAAGCAGTCACCAGAGTTAAAAGTTTTGATATTTTAGACATTTAAGGGAAAAAAAACAAAAAATAACCTATAGACTTTCTATATTCTGGAAGATAATTTTTAAATATATTCAGTCATCAAATATTTTTTCACCAAATATCAGGCTTTATTTACTTGAAGTATGGTGTATTTTTAAAATAGGCTACCTAAAAATCTCTTGTCCTGATGACAGTGTCGTTCAACTTTCCATAACGTAAGTCTAGTATCTAATACATTGAAGTTGAATATTTTTTAATTAGTATTGCTGCCAAAATCTCACCTTTCAAAAAGTAGATCATTCATGATCACAAACACACCGCATATTTTTGAGCATGTAGACACAGCCAATATATGAGCAGCTTTCTATTTCTTTGTCTAGTCCAAACTTTGTCATAAAGATTGAAAGTATTTTTGTAATACAAATAATGAAAACCCAAAACATAAATACTTTTTATATAATCCCAAAATCTGTATCTATTGATCATTAGGTTTCTTCACATTTTAAGGTTTGGGCACTATTAAAATGAGAGTTACCTAATCCTTCTTAGGAAAAATTTCATTTGATAGAAAATGGAGGCATTTCTTGTGAATGAATAATTCCAGTCCCCTTATAAAGCTCCCCCCAGGCTGAACTCTTACTTGACAAGTGTTTAACCACTGGCATTATTCTAACACTTGTAACTTCCATTTTATTTCAGGAGGCCAGACGTGAGCAAAGAAGTCTCCAGCACTTTCACTTAGGCTTATTAGTCTGGACGATGCTCATCTCAGAGATCATCTCTTTGAATCTCGGATGATATGCCACGGAAGGAATCCCGTATTGATTCTGTCTTCCACAGATAAAAGACTTGTAAGATAACAGAAAGTGCAGTTTCCTACAAAACATTCATTTTCCTATTAAGGTAAAACACAAAATGTTTTATAATATAAATAGCAGCAAAGAGGACTTATTATATCAGAAAGAAAGAATATAAATTATTTTTGTCCCCATACAAAAATGATAGAACTGGTGGTGCATGAGTATAACTCTCTAAGCACTTCATCATCATTTTATACCTAGACTTTCAGTAAAGGGTAAGTTATATGGCATGCTCTTCTCAAAAAGTACTGTAAAATCATTAAGAAACATAACTTAGAATTGTTCCTATATAACACAAGATGATTTTGATTGAAAAAAATGTCAATCCTTTGAAGTTTTTCTTATCTGCATTCCTTAAACCTAAATGTATCTAAAAGAAGCTCTATTTCTTACCAAGAAAATACACCTCAGAGACACCAGTGTGCTAAACATAAATGGACAGTGAAGTAACTTTTTGTTCTTTTAGTTTGAAATACATGTCTTACTTTATTTCGAACTATCGGGGTACCAGCATGATTATTGGAAGGCACAATTAACTTAAGGATATCCTGAAACATGAAAAGATTAACTGACAGCTTAATCGAGGTCACTTTTCTTACAGAGAAGTTAATTAAACAATATCCTTTCAAGGAAAGGTTTCTCATTCCTTTTGTTTAAAGGTTTAATTCAATTTTTACTATTTCAAATAATAAAAGTATTTTTCCTTGAGTTTATATACTTTATGTCATTTTTATATTAAATCAATTCAAAGTGTACAAAAATCTCACCACTTTAAATTCTGACTGAATTAATTGTAAGAATTCTGGCAAATAAGTAGCCAAGTACGAAGGTTTAAAAAAAACACATAACAGAAATATCTGAAGATTTCATAATCTAATGTATTGTCTTAAATGTTAAATGAGTAAACTGTGATATATCTTATTGCTTAGGAAGAAAGTTTTTTACGCTGAACGAAAATACTGCTGAAACCAAAGATGCAAGATCAATATACACTTAGTTGATAAAAAGAAATGCCAATAGGAGACCAAACAGTATCTTACCTAATGCACCTATTGGATGAAAGTGTTAAATGAATCGAGAGCAGGACCAGAGTCACTAAGACACAAAGATGACAGAACAGCACCACCTAGTTCCCTCTGCAAAAGTTTCCAAATACGTAGGAATCTCTGCCATACTTTGGAAAACTGAATGTATTATTTTTCAACTAAACCATTTAGTATAAAACTACCCTCTTGTGCATTATCACTTGCAACAGAGCACTTGCTTGAATTGCTTTAATTTTAAAGTTTCTTTAAAAAGAGATCAAAATTAAAGATAGTGATTTAGCTGAGGTTTTTCTAGCTGTGCATTGTACTGTTGTATTTAACCCACATAAATAAGTCTCTAAATAGAGTAACGATACATGCTAGACCAGCGATTTTCAACCTTTTTCATCTCATGGCACATGTAAACGAATTACTAAAATTCTGCAGCACACCAAAAAATATATATTTTTTGCTGATCTGACCAAAAAAAAAGTATAACATTCATTCACACCGGACGGCCATTATTGCGTTGGCTGTTGTCATTTTTTTAATTTGACAATCTAAGGGAAAAGAGGTAAGTGCCCCTGGCTAAATTAGTTAGGTATTGCAGGTTTTAAAAAGCACTGGGGGACACCAGTGTGCCGCGTCATATTGGTTGAAAACCACCGTACTAGACCACCACCAATGTGATTTCCAAAGTATATAGTAAAAATATTTTACCCTGTCTACTACAAGATATATATCACCTACTCCAGGGACACACTGACCAATAAATAATAATATTCAAAAATGTCCTACAATCTGTTAAAAATATGACATCGTTTGCATGTTGAAGTCATCAAACTTAGACAGTAAAATAAGCAATGTAAAGACATCAAGCATATCTGCAGCCCATTCATATAATTTTGTATTTTCTAGTATTTTAAGTAATTGTATTTAAAATTTATTTTATGTTAAAAGTTCTTAAATGGTGTTCTCATCTATTCTCCAGCCCTGTTTACCAGGTGATTGATATTTCAATCATATTCAGAGCAGATTGAGCAAGAGGAAAGATTTCAGGAACAGCATTTAATCGGCACTCTCAGGAAGCAATATCACAGTAGTGCAGGTTTTAATCAGGCACAATGTATTGTAATATAAGCAAGGGCCAGAGTTTTAATATATATGACAGTATACAAGCAGCATTGTTTTTAGATAGGACACTTTAGAAACGTTTTCCCTGAGGCATCAACAGCTCTTTAAATGACTGTTGCTAGTAACATCAGAATTGCTCAAGCAGAACGTCGGGTCTAAAAAACTAAATATTGTTGCTTGTTACATAGATCCTTCTAGCAGACCTCTCCTCCCCTACATCCCTCTGCTGACCTGGTCATCTGTTCTGGCCCACTGAGCCTTTATGAAATTAAATGAATCATCCTCCTGAACAAATCAGTTAGAATAGAGCATGCTTGAATATTTCTTGTTCAACTTGTCAGCTTCTTTCAAGTTGTATTAATAAAATAAAATAAAAAGAAACTGGCAACATACTGAGAATGTTTTCAGGATAACAGACTAAAGAAATGAAAGCTCTTTAATCTGACCTTAAATAAATATCTTCAAAGCCCAGTGAAGTTTATAATATTGTTGTTAAACTAGTGATTTCATATCCTCACTGACATACCCACATTCTGTTGCTATTGTAAAAATGGAATTTTTATTTCAGGAAAACAAGAATTACATATTTTGATTTGTTTATCCTGTGTCTCTGGAATTAGACTGGAAGCTCTGTAAGGGCAGAAACTGTTTCCATCTTGTTCATTTGTATTTAAAACACTGCCTTCGAACATGTATTTGTTGAAAAATGAATCAATGAATGAATTAGTTATGCTTAACAAAACCAAAGGCTATGAAGAATAAAATTACTGTAAAAATTTACACACACATACACACAAACACAGACTAAATGCACAGAAAAACCAAATCAAACACAAAATTGAACACTTAATCCAGTCTACTTTCTAATCATAAAAATGACTAATGGAGCAACAATTTACTAGTTTTCAAAGTTGATGTATGGATATAATTTCATGAGAAAAAAAATGTAGGGCCAAAACTCAGATGGATGACGACAAAATTAATTTATAAACCTCATCAACAGCAAAATAAAGTTTCTGAAATGTATACAGACACATCTACCAAAATAAAAATCTCTTTATATGTGTAAAAATTTTAAATACTGAATAATGCATGGGTAGATATAAAAAAATTAAATTTTAGCAAAAGGTATTTCAAGAGCACATAGTTAACGTTAAAAAAACATCCTTGGGTGGAAAGTGAAAAAAATCCCATTTCTACAGTTTGCAATCATCCATTAAATCTTTCTACAACACATTGCCAAAGAAAGGATGTGGTGCCAGTCTCTGAATCCGCAGATGCAGAAACTGAGCTGCAAGAGAAGTAACTTGCTCAAAGTGTCTGAAATAGTAGAATGGCTTAGATGGGAACTTGGGTCCCTTGATTCTTACTATTATGTCTTGCTGCTGCAGGGCACTTCCCAAAATCAAAGCCTGAATTAGTCCAATGATATCATTTTCCTCTACAGAATAGAGAACTCTCACTACCAAATAAAGAACACCCACCAGGCCAGCCTCATTACCACTTCCACACTCACTGTAGTTTGGCATAGCTGCTGCTTGTGTTCCACTGAAGGATCAGGGGTATAACCTGTACCAGACATCTATTACTCACATTTTTTAAAAACATTTTAAAATTTTTTATTGATTTTTAAAGAGAGAGGAAGGGAGAGGGAGAGAGATACCTACATGAGAGAGAAACATCGATCAGCTGCCTCCTGCACACCCTGTTCCGGGGACCGAGCCCAGGATACCCTGACCAGGAATCAAATCTGCAACCCCTCGGTGCCCAAGGTGATGCCCAACCAACTGGGCCACACTGGCCTAGGCTATTACACACTCTTCCTCTGTCACCAAGTCAATCCCATTCTTCTCCTGGGCACACCCAGATGATGCAAAGGTCTTAGAAGAAACTCTCTCTAATGCCTGATCAAATTTACTGTTACCTGATAGTAAGGCCATCATTAAAAGATAGACTATTAGTCTTCCCAACCTGTCTATACCCAATCCTCAAGCAGAGTTGTTGCATTACAAAATGTACTTTTTTGCTCTAATGTCCTTCAAGAATAATCTGTTCTGCTTAGTTGGTAGTCTATACGTGCACAGTCAATAAATTTGGGAAAAGCAAAACAAAACTTGAAAGTAAATCTGACCTTATAACCTGTACCAGACATCTAAAAAAACTATGAATTATTTATCTACCAATATCTTTATCTTAGCTATTCCATGGAAGGGAAAAGATATGGAGAACTGAAGTTTCACAACACCATTAGTCTTATCTCACCCATAGCACTTCTGTGTTAAAAAAGAATGAAAGCAGAGATATGAAACCATCCTCTGTAAAATCTACTTGACCTTTAATAATATATTCCTAAATGTTATTGAACACACAATTTCTTTTTCATGCTAGTTAGCATCAAATCTTCCTATAAAGACAATGCACTTAGTACAACACTCTTCTGAGGAATATCATGGGCATCGTGTTTAATATGGTAACTGGACAACAATGTTGGTCTGAAGAGATTTAGCATTTAAAGTAACAGGTGAAGAGCCTTCCTTCTTATATCAAACTGTAAAATCAATTTCTGAGGGGATCACTGTGACTAAAATGTTGAGAAATAGGAAGGTGCAACTCTTCCTCTCATTTCTAGTGTTTCAGATACCATGTGGTTACACATAAAACATTAAAATATGTAATTTCTAATAATAGAGTTATAGGAATATCCTCAATGTAATGAATAAAATTCAGTAACACACTAAAATCATTTTTCATCACATCAAAACAGTAAAATAGTCAACAAAAGCTGCTTCCCAAGCTACATTCCCTTTTCTTCACTCGGTTCTGGAAAGTTGATAAGCAAGGGTTAAACAGCCACGTAACAGAGGAGGTTAATCGTCTGTGGCTACTGCATCATAGACACGCTTTACCATAAAGCAAGACATTAGGTACTAACAGAAGCTGTGGGAGAATATAGTTCTTAATATCAACTCCATAAAGTGGCAATAACCCCTAATAAACTGAGCTCATTTAATCTACCTTAGAGATTTATTTACGGGATGTGTATTGCGACATAAGGATGGCACAATCATTTCAGCACCTGGAGCCAGGTAAACCTGAAGTTAGCCAAGTTAATAGTATCTTTTCAAATGCCAAGAGTCACGAAATAGTCAAAAATCCGAAAGACATCAAGGAAATTGATTTTTAAATTGGAAGAAAAACGAAACGACTTTTAAGAAAAGCTACGTGTCACGGATACTTTTTAGAAAAAGCATCCGTAAAACACTTTATGTGGAAATAGAGTCGCTACAAATTGTAGAAAGAAAGACTCTTCTCCCTTGGCGTTCAGATCCCAATAACTATATTTAAATTCTCTTCTAAATCAGTTAATATTCCCAACCTACCTCCCACTGTCTTTTAATACAAAAAGGGAAATAAATCTAATTCAGCCACAGCAAACATGTCCTCAATTGCAGAAGTATGAGTAAGCATTAAAAACAAAAACAAACAAAACCTGTATTTAAGATTTTCTTTAAAAGGCCTTTTAAATAAGAAAGGTCAAACTCCCCCAGTCGCCGAGAAGAATGTGTTCTGAATCTGTGTTTAGGGACGACTCAGAGAACCTCTACCCCCAGCTTGGCAATAACAAAAGCAGGTCAATCCACACCGATAATCTGGCAGATCAAGGTCAGTTTGTAATTCCTCTTTGTTTATACATTTATCCAAAAATACCAGCTACCCTAAGTAGAACAATAAGATGATTTGGCTTCATGTTTACCCAGAGTCCTCATCAGGGATATTTTTGAGGCTAGGCATATAAATCTTTAGTAAGTAGGGGGGGGAAAGACAAAGGGTTACAAGGCCCAGAGAAATTGGAGAGATTCAAAGCTGTGAGACAAATATTTTCAGTGCAGATTTGAACTGACTATACCCTAAGTGAAGGCAAAGATTCCTTATTTTTGTGAAGTATGTCATTATTTAGAATTGTTTGTGTTTCTTAGTATCTGTTTGTGTCTTCTCTCTGTATATTACATACATATGAAAATTCATTGCAAATATTTATTCTGTTCTGTGTACTGTATTGGCATTTTGGCAGTTATAACATAAATACTTAAGTACTATTTGGATCCAGTTAAAGAGATGTGTGAAGATTAAATGCATTGGAAGAAAATTAATCAATCAGTGGAATGAAAACATTGAAAAAAGACACAGATCAGACATTCGATTAGGCACTTGAAATAAAATGAAGACTAAGACTGTGTACTCTAGGGGCTTATAGTCCACTAGAAGAGCCAGATAGGTAAATGCCTAACATTCCAAATGATATAATAAAAATATACAAAGGGGTTATGTAGGTCATTGCATAGACAAAATAATGGTTAGTTCTCTCATTAACTAAAAAGACATAAATGCTTAAAATAATCAATAAAGGGCATATAGCATTCCATTGTCTACTAAAACAAATACATCAGATTCTGGTAAAAAATTCTGAAAATAAAAAAATTCCTATACATTCCTGGGTACTAGTGTTTTTAACATTAATAATAATATGGCTTCAAAATAATGCAATTGTGTAAAATAATACATAAAAATTGGTTAAAATTGTTAGCATATCAACTTACAAAATGCTTTTTATTGCAATAGTCATAAATAAAAGAATAACAGTTGTATTTACTAATTAGATTTTTTTTTATATAATACACAGAAGAATAAAGTAAGTCAAAGGTACAATTAATGAAAGTGCACTCAAACTCATGCAATGTAGGGAAATATCCTCCTTATAAAGTGTGATGTACTAAATGAGCCAATTCTTGTAGCTATCCATTCACAGATGAAGTCCCTATTTTTAAAAGATCTCCTTCTCTCTCTCTCTCCCTCTCCTTCTCCCTTTCCCTCTCTCCCCCATCACTCCCTCTGCACAGGATGCTTGAGGATGAGTTCAGTGTTTCTCCATACTGTCACAGTTGTCCAAATTACATCCAAATCAAAAACTGAAAACACAATGTCTCAAATTTAGCAATACGCTGACACTTGGCAGCCCATGAAGATTGCAGGCAATTAATATGATCTAAAAATCTATTTAGCCTGAAATAATAACTAGGATAACTTTGAGATCCTACCATGGCAAAATGTGTTAATGGGCTAGTTAGGGAACAGAGTATTGATTTAGGAACAATTTCGGATTCTTCTTTTTGCTTGGGAGAGTGAAAGGAACAATCCCCATTCAGGAAAAGGGATACACATTTTCACTCATTACTGTACTTCATTCCGGGCGCAAAGAACTATTTAGAAATAACAGATACTGTATTATGTATCACAATGGTGAATTTCATTCTGCCTTGGCAGGGTAAATAGTGAGTGCAGAATGTGAGTAACTGCGTGCTGTACCAGAGTCATAGATATATAATTGCCTTCAGAAACATCCTTCTCTGAATACCACATACACATTAATACATGACAGTGAATTTACAGCCAGGCCCCTGTTCTATCCCACATGATCCCTGAAAAGGCTTTGAAATGAGGACACGTGCATAATTAAGGCACACTGAATATCACAGTACATGTAACAAACCAGAGTATTATGAATCCTTAGGGGAACCTCATAGAACTAATACATTTTCTAAAGAAAGCTGCACATGAGTAAAGAGAGCCTAAAATGCTAATTAGATCCTCTCAGTGAGAGCTATAGAAAAGTTGATTCTTGAATCCTGAAGTTGGGCACAGAATGGAACATTTGTATACAGAAAGGCTGAAGAGAGAGAAAAAGAACTTGACATCAAAGCCCCTCAATAGATGATTTACACAATTTGTGAGAAAATAAATGGAGCTAAATAAAAATATAACAGTGGGAGAACTCCAAACCTCCTGAAAGGGTTAAGTATGAGAACTGATTTCCTATTAGAAAGGGATTATGTAACAACAGAGGGAAATACTCAGCCTAGCATATGCTAATTTAGTCGGCTTTGCCAGGCATTTCTATGTGTGTTTGGCTGGCTGTTTCATATCCTTCCCCTCTTCTTTTTGCCATTTTTATTATGAGACTAAGGAGGTTGAACTCACACAATATTCAAGAATGACAATAACAAAAACAAGTAAAAGCACAATGTAATGATTTAACCTTGCTAAAATTCTGGGGTCCTTGCCTTGGAGGGTGAAAGGAAAAACACCCACTCTGTATGTATTCAGTATACAGGTTTTAGCAAAACCCCCTTTCTTTATACTTCATTCCCCCTATTAATTTATTTGATAGGTCTTTCAGGTTGGTAGCATGGTCAGGAGTGGGGGAGATATTATATTCCTGGTGAGTGTTAAGGAAGTCAAGTTACTATTCAGACTTCAGCACATAAAATAGACGGCAGTAAAGGAATGACAATTAAATATGATGCTTATTGTACATTTTCTTCTTTGCTGTTAAATACAAATATTCTAATCATTTCACATTGCAACCAAATACTACTTCGGGTTGAAAAGCAGAGAACATACAAGCATGAGAACAAACTGAAAATATAGGTGTGATGGACATTTTCCCTAGGGGGGTATAGGACAAGCTAGTGTAAAACATGAGTTTACTAAGAAAGTAAAAACATATTTTATGCACTATGAATTTTAGTCCTTCATGTTTAGGCATTATGAAAGACACTTGCATTTTTAAATGCACAGAATTTTAGCAAAGAAGCTAAAAATACTTCTTTACAAAGAACAAATTAATTGGCTTTATAAATTATACCAAATCAATATAGCAGCTATACACTTGGCAGTCGGCAGCACATCCTCACCAGGAAGGTGCTTTCTCACTGGTTCCACAAAGATGACTCTGGATAAACCATGCACAGTTACTGTAAATAAACCATTGTCAAGGATATAAATTTATTAGGGAGTCTATCTGACCTATGAAAGGACTTTTGTGTTCTTGTGTGAAATCATTTGCACTATTTTAACACACTCAGCTTTAGGAGTTTATGTTCCTCAAAGTAAAGGAATGCTTTTTTTATTTTCTAAACAATCCCAAATGACATCAATATCTAGCCCCCAGAGACACTGTATAACTATGACTAACCAGGGGTTTCCTCTTCAGCATTCAAATGGCTGAAAGATAATTTAAATACTCAAGTAAAACTATTTGCTGACTCAGAAAGTGTTATCCCCAAAGTTGAATAATGACTGTCTTAATATTTACTTCAAAGTCCTCTAAAATAGAATGTGAATAATTAATGGCCAGCTCTCTCCCTGGCAGATCTCCTTACAACCTCAGCCCTGTGTCTATGCAGGTAGCAGAGGTTCTCACCACTCAGTTTCATAAGCACAAAGGAAGACCCAGAATAAATGCTCAGCTCTACTGCAAATTCAGAAATTGTAAACCTGGCGCATGTGTTTTTAAGTGGAAAAGTTAATCACTGTTACAGCCTAAGAAAATTTATCTAAAAATATATTTGTTAACTTTCATAGAAAGGGTAAAAGAAAATGAGTGCAAACAAATTCCTGCCTTTTCCTTACACTTCATCTCTGGGAGCCCCAAACTCTGATTGCTGATAAAATTATAAAGATATCCTTCAGTCCTAAAAATAACTGTACACTTTAAACTTGTATATATGTGCATATAGAGATAAATGATTGAGGAATATTTCCTTTTTCAATAATTACATCCCTGATTTTGGCATTAATATTTAACTGATACCTAATTTAGCAGAATACTTACTTTCCTAATTTTTAAATATGCTACATACTTCTAAGATGAAAACAATTTCATACCTGTTTAAAGAAACTCACTGAACACATTAACAGGACCAACTGGGCTCATTTCTTGGATAAAAATTATAGGCATAATATGTTCAATTATTTTGTTCTGTAGCAAATGGAATCAAAATAAACAAAGCTGCATTAGTTACTGGTATCTGATAGGCTTCCGTGATAGGCTACCCATAACAAGTGGTCCACAACTCTTACTTTTATTAAGGAATGTATTTGGTGCTTCTGCCTTTTTGATTAATAATATTGTTCACAGGGCAAATATTCTCTACTGATTTGACATTAACACAAATTCCACGTTATGACCATAAAATAAACTATGTGAACATACATGGAACAGTTAATCCCTATTTCTTTTAAAACTACTGTATTCTCATAATACAGTAAATGCTCCAATAAGAAAAAAACGAAGGGACTGACTCCTTAAAGGAAGGGAAGGATCTCAGAATATTTCCTAGCCCAACATACATTAAGCCCAACACATGTAAGCAACTGCCTAGCAATCCTATTTTAAGATTGCTATTTATCTTCATTAAACTGACCCACGTTCCTGAGAGTGTTCACAAAAACTATTCATCATTCATTTGATGAAAATGATAATTTTATTAGGATTTATTTATTACATTAATTTCTAAACCAAATAGGTGTTCTCTCATTTACTTTGTCATGAGCTCCCATGATTAGACATACTCTCTGGATTATTCCTGGTTATAAACGGCTGAAGGAGGGTCAGGGCCACCACAAGCTATGCAAGACTTGCCATTTCTCCCCTGCCCATGCCTGCTTTCCCGGGTCTGCCGCTGCGGAGCACATTAGGCCGAGATGCCATTTGCATCATCACACAGCAGGGGGCTTCAGCCGCCTCAGCTCTAGGTTAATCTTCACCTACCTCTCTACACGGGAATTTTCCAAAGAGGCCTTTTTTTTGATACTACAAAACGGCACTCCAAAAATGCTTGACATTTTCAAATAAAATGGTGGCAATGAACTTGTCCTTTTAAATATTTTAGGTTAAATTAGTAAATTGAAATCATGCCCTTCATTTTTTTCATGGAAAGAGTTTGTGATCTAATCTAATGCAAAATATCTGAGATTTTTAATTAAAGAAAAAAAGTGAGCCAGGAAGCAATGGTAAGAGCAACTGGTCAGATTGCATTGATTTAAAGATTTATATCAAGAGCTGTTGCTATGTTACTTTTCTATAGGCAAACTGTTTCCTAAACTAATACAGCCTATAAAATGTTAAAATTAACTCAAGTACATTATTTAACAGAGTATGAGTGCTGATATATTATGAAGAGAAGGGACCATTTAACTCCATCATAATTAATTAGGGCATACCTATTCTTCAACGCAGCACTATTTATTATTCATCTACTAAGTCTAGAGTAAGAAGACTGAAAAGGTAAGTAAGACTCACGGCTTGCCCTCAAGAAGCTTAAGTTTAATAATCATTTGGGCACTAGAGCTGTTTTAGAGGGTAAACAAACCAGTATCTCCCAATTACACAAAGGGCTTCTGACTTCAGCTTGTGAATTCTGCTCTTCCTTAGTGATTTCCCCTCTCACTGCCTCCTCAGCCTATTCAGCCAGCTGCTATGCAATGGGCAATTTTACCAAGGAGGTTTAACAAAGTCTATTAAAAAGAGAATTCTTTCTCAGTAAATTTCACAGAATGCATGTCAGCATGATCAAACAAAACATCAATATGCCAGGTCTACATAATATTATTAATGTACCCAAAGTCCTTCCTAATAAATAAATAAATCTCACTTGTCTCAATCATATAATACCCCATAGGCTGCTTATTTTAAAAAGAAAATTGATATAGTTTGATATTGATTTTAGGCCACTTTAAAATGCATGCTTAGGATGTCTTCCAACATTTTTGCACTTCCATTCATTCTTGAAGTGATTTAAGTAAATTCTTCTTTAAGAAAAATGACAGTGTCTCAGCATGCAAATGTGGATGAAATAGTATTCAAGTACTGTATTTCTAGTGGAGAAGACAGAAGAGGCCATCTCAGTTGATGCTTAGCTTTGTTATACTATGTTCCCAGAGCTCTAACAGTTGTACAAATGCGGAGAAGACAATAAAGTAGGTTTCCATAACTTAATGCAAAGTTAGTCCAGAAACTCCTCATATTTGCAGGGAGATTTTCTTAATTACTAAATGTCTGGTGTTTGTTTAAGTCTTAGACATTGGCTCTTATGTACAGACTCTACTTTTCAAAGTTTCAGCTATTAATCAAAAAAGGGTGTAGTGAGCTATATCCCAGGGATTGCATTCAGTATAAGAATTAAGCTTGACAAGACTAAGGTAATTACAAATAGAGGTAAAAGAGTGGGGGAAAACATGATTTTAGGAAGTAGTAAGTCACCAGTATTTTATTTAGTGTGCATTTTATATTATAATGTGTTTTCTAAAAATATAAGAGGATGTTGATGACACATACCCAGGCAAGTAATATGCATGTCCAATTGACCTTTAATTTGAAGGTCTTTCTTTCTGAATATAACATATTTACTGGAATGTTCCATGGCAAAAACCAAACAAACCAACCAAAAAAAACTAAAGCCCCAGTACTTACGTTGGATGTGTTTTTGTGTAAGATAAACTCTAAAAAGGAAATAAAGTCCTCAATAAAATCTGGGCCTATGCATGTCTATTTTCCTGTTATATATTTTGCCTGTCTCTCTTTTTCACCCTCTCTAGGATGGCTCCTTGTTAAATAAGACAGTCTCCATCTTGCAGTGCCTCCTGAGGCACGGGAAGGGATATAGCTTCAGCAGGGGTTAGCTATTGAATTGGATCTACTCTGCAGCCCAAAGGGGTCTCAGTTACAGGTGGCAAGTGTTTGCACTCCTTATTCTAAAGGAATTCACTGCTCTTACCTCAGATTTTTCCTCTGTCTGTGATGGAGGAAAATAGGAAAGGATGCTCCATAGCTTAACACTGAATCAAATTTTGTCTAAGTAGTCTAATTCCAAATTATACTTTCATCAGAAACATGTTTATTTTCTAATATTTATCTCATAAAGACCCACTGGGGATGAACTGGTAGGCATTGTACAATAAAACTATTTAAGCTTTTTTTTTTTTTTTTTTTTAACTCACTTTCTCATTTACTTGATTCTCACCATCGGATATCATTCTACGCATTAACAAGCCAGAAGATTGATTTTGCTTCTCAGAAAACGTAAAAAATGGTTACATGTAAAACAGGAAAACACAGAGATAATGTGTTCAAATGAGTCCTCTTGTATAAAATAAAGCATGCTACAAGAAAGGAAAAAATAATACAAAGGATAAATAAATTGATTAGTATTAACTTAAGTGACCAGATACCATTATAGTGCTGACAAGACTAAAAATAAGAAGCTGTAGACTGCCTGTAGTATTTGCCTAGTCATAACTACTAGCAGGCAGAGCAGACTCCCCCTAGCCAAAGTCAGTTGCTTACTGTTTCCCCTACCACCCTTTCTTCCCTGCACACAGAAAAGACAGACCTGCTAAGTATTTAATCTGTGTCCAGAAAATAAAGCTTTCCTTTTACAACCTCACCAAGCCCTAATAAAACAGTAGGGTGGTGGGAGAAACATAAGCCTGAACCCCGAAGCAATGTTTTCAGACAAGACTAAGACAAGGAACGCATGAGCAATTTGTTGGAGCAGGAACTGACAATATCCACAAAGTGTGATGTGCTCGTGGAGCAGTGTTTGATAAATGTGAGGCAGCCATAAACATGAGAAGACAATCCAGTGGTGCTTCGCGCCCCTCCCCCTTCTAGTTTTTTTTTTTTTTCTTTTTTTCCCCTTTAAATCCTGTCTCTGTTTTGGAGTGTTAATATGGCCTGATCGAAGATGCTCACAAGTACACAGATATCATTGGGCTGGTGCTCTTTGCCTGGTTGCTGTACCGGACACTTATGTATTTATTTATTTATTTATTTATTTGGACCTGCTGCTGGTGCTGCTGCTCGTTGCAGTGGTGCATTTTCTCTGGCATCCCCACACGCCTTCCACCACCACCCCAGTCCGCTGTGAAAGCGACACTGTCTTACTCACTGGTTTACATACTTAATAAAAGAGACCCATGCCCTAAAAAAAAAAAAAAAAAAGAATGCAGCTGATGGAATCTTCAGGGTAGAGAAAGTAAATCTTCCTCCAGGCTGAGCGAGGGGCCCCAGCAGACAGTTATTTCGTAGTGCCCCGAACAGACAATTCGTGGGGAAAGGCTGAAGGCGGAAGGAGGCGACCCCCAAGTGCAGTCCATCGCCCACATGCTCTGTAATAAATAATCTTCTCGCACCAGCCCGGCAGTGTGCGCAATGACGTGCTGGGGCCAGCACACACACATTGGCAGGGAAAACACATCCAGCGGTGTCGAATTTTCATCACGATCACCAAATTAACTGATCTCCCCACATAACACTCCCCTGCCCGGCGTGGCGCGAGCGCGGGAGCGCGTGCGCGCGCGCGCACACACTCACACACACACACACACACACTCGCACACGCTCGGGAGCTGAGAAATGCAAGTTACTGAGAGGTGAACTGGGGTCTCTGGGAGGATGTTTCGGCACGGATTAGAAACCCAAGTAAGGTGTCAGCCAGCTCCCGGGTTACTTGGGGGGGGGGGCGCTGTGGGAAATGGGACGAGGCAGCGGAAGCAGGAAGAATGGGCTGTCTGCCTTTCTCCGGGATTCTGGCACATGACACATCTGAAATTTGCACCCAGCATAAAATACACAAAATTACCACAAAATAGTCTAAAGAATACCTCGGCGAAGTCAGGTGGTTAACCCAGGGAAATTCTGCCCACTAGCTTTTCTTTCATATTCATAAATATGCATAAATGAAATAGCGTCCCGGTCTCTGTCCCGGAGGACAGGAGCGAGTGCATTCCAAGAACTTGCTGAAAGATGGCTCATTGACCTCATTTAGAGCCTCCAAAGGCCGATCGGGTTTTGCACGCCTGTGGGTCTACATGTGTTTCACTTTCACATTCCTTTTACCCAGGGACAAATAAATGTGATCAACTTATCTTTCCCACAAATCCACAAATAAGGACAGAGGGGTTAGAGGTGGGCAAAGACTGAACAAGAAATCAAGAGTCACCGAGCTTTAAGAAAAATCCTGTCGACCATCATTTCACATCCATTCTCCCCGAGACTCACACTCAAGCCACAATCCCCGCGCCCCTCTCTTCCAAGCAGCAGTCCTCCGCCTTCCGGCCCCGGCCCACCCAGCCCGAGGACGCCGCCTCTGCTCCCCCGCCGCCCCAAGCGTGCGCTCCCCGCGCACCCCTGCTCCGAGCGTGGCCGTGCATTTCAGCAGCAGCAGCGCGCCCCCCATTCCCGCACAGCCCCTTGCTCCCTCCTCCAAAAGGGTGTCTGGGGAGAAGTGCACCTCAGGTCCCCAGCCCCTCCGCGTCCAAGCCCAGGGATTTGCATAATCGCCGCGTTGTGTGCGGTTTCCCTCCACTGCGGTCACAGGGGTCCTCGCGTTTCACGCGAAAGGGTAATATTAATTACGGAAAGGAGCGCGGGGAGCGGACGGGGGAGGGCGCCGACAGAAAGTAGCTGCTGGCTGGGGTGCATGTATTTCTTTGCTGGGGGGGGGGGTGGAGAAAAGAAAAAACACACGGACTGAATAATAAAAACTCGGTTTGTTGATAAAGTGGCTTTGCGTCTTTTAATGTTTTCCTTCCTTCCTCTCGCCCTCTTTTTTTTTTAAATTTCTTGGCTTATTAATTCATTCCGTCTTTTTTCTCCCTCTTTTATCTTTCTCTTTTCTTTCGTTCCTTTTTTTTTTTAAATCCCAGACAGTCTCCTCTCTCTTCCTAGGTGAATGACAAGTCTCACGACACCCCCCACCCCGGGGTGCTATTGCCATGCACACGGTGCTGCCGCTGCTGCTGTTCTCGCCGTCTCGGTAGCTCGCTCCCAGACTCTCACTCACTTTTTAAAGACACAGGATATGATGCCGGCGGGGAGAAGGGGATGGAGAGAGGCGACCCGAAAAGGGGGAGGTTCGGAGACGACACGAGATGGAGAGGGGCGGTCGGGAGCGTGATGTGGGAAGCGGCTGGTGGGTGGTGGTGGGAGGGTGGGGTGTTCAGAGAAGGCACAAGTTGCCAGCCAAAAGGCGTGGGTGGGGTGGGGTGGGGGGGTGGCGGGCATGGGGTGAGAGATCCCGGAGGCTCAGGTGAACGGAAAGGCGAAAGGTGCCGCGCAAGGGGCTGACAGCTGGGGGAGCAGGGCTCAGCCAGAGCCAGAGATTGGAGGGGCAGGAGCAAACTGCCACTGCCCCCTGCTGCACGGGGGAGTGGGGGGGGGCATCTCAGGGGACTGGGGGACTGGATGGGGGAGAGTGGAAATATGGGGTGGAGTGGGGATGCTGGGGAATGGGCGTGAAGTTGATGTTCCCCGAGGCGGGGCGGGGATTACCTTGTAGCAGGAGCCCGCAGACACTGTAGAAGCGGAGCACGGCGCTGCGTTTCCAAATCATGGTCCCTTCTCTAAAGGGTTGGGGGAGGAACCAGGGGGCAAGGATCTGCTGGTGAGCGCGGCAGCGGAGCGCGGGGCTCCGCCGGTGTCCTCCTCGCGCCGCCCGCCGGACCCACGGTCCCCGCTACTGCGGTGTTCGAACCCGCGGACGCGGATCGGCGGCGGCAGAAGCGGCAGCGGCGAAGCACCCGCAGAAGGGGGTTGCGGTGGGCGAAATAGTTTCTTCTCCTCCTCCTGCTGCTGCTGCTGGTGCAGCCGCGAGAGCCCGTCCGCCAGGCGCGGGTCGGAGCTCGCCTTCCCCTCGGCGCGCGCAGCGAGTCCCAGCGCCCGCCGGGGTGGCCGAGCAGGTGGTGCAGGGACGCCGGGGTGTCGGAAAGGTGCGTACGAGGGCTGCGAGGAGTGGGTAGGTCACGGCAGGGAGGGGCAGAGGGAGACGGGTTGCTCGCAAGCAGCAGCCGCCGCACGCGCTCGGGGTGTCTCGGGGTCCTGGGAGGAGAGGCGGCAGCGGTGGCAGCGGCTCTAGTGGCGGCGGCGGCGGCGGCTCCCGGATGCTCCGGCTGCAGCGGCGGCGGCGGCGGCGGCGGCGGAGGCGGCAGCGGCGGCGGCAGCGGCGGCAGCTCTACAGAGCACTAGACACAAGGGCAAGCTCAGCGCGGCGGAGGCCCCGCCCCCACCCCGGCCAGACAGACACCGCCCCCTGGCCAATGGGAACGTACCCGCCCACCACCCGTGGCCAATGAGAGAAAGCGTTGGGTGGAGACAAGCGCCGGGAAAAACAAACAGGCTTCTCAAGGACCCTTCGGGCAGGAGGAACCGAAGCCCCCGTCCGCACACCCCCGGCTGGTCTCACCTCCTAAGAGGTGTCTCGGCCTCACTTGCAGAAGAGCCTGCCGTCTTCAGGAATCATTGCCTCGCGCTGGGGAAGGGTTCAGCCAATCGCCGCCGCGAGGGGGCGGGGTTAGCCGTGTCCCCGGCAGGTTCTGGAATCCGCGGCGCCCGGGACGGGTCCTGGGTGCGAAGTTGTTCTGCGCCCTCGGACGCCCGGAGCGGAGGGTGCCGCGCCTGCCCGCCCGCCCGCCGCAGCCCGGCCCTCCGCCGCTCCCAGCCGCACGGGGGAACTGCAGAGGGCGTGGGAGGCGCTGTGCGTGGGGCGGGCGCGCCTACCTGTCTGCAAGAACTCGATTGTGGCAGGAAAGCAAAAGTTAGGGGCGGAGGAAGTGATTTTGTTGTTCTCCGGAGTTTTGCCTTAGTTTAGGCATAAATCTCATTAAAGCCTCGTGGGTGACAGTGACATTCGTTACTGTAATCAGGCGGACCCTGGTTCAGATCCCATGCTGTCTGTCTCTTCTTGCTTCATAATGTTTGATGATTTTAGTCGACCGTTTAAATCTGAAGCCTCCTCAGCTACACAGCCGGGAAAATAACAGCACTTAGCTCAGAGCTGTAAGGTTCAGTTGAGAATGCAAACATCCTAGTACAGGGTCAGGCAATGGGTAAGCGCTTTATAAACGGTGGATCTAGCTGTTTTAGTGGGGATTTTCTAATTAAGGGAAGCAGGAAATCTTAGGCAATCTCCTACAAATGTTTTAATAGCCTTAAGGAAGGGAGAAAAAGCACAACTGTACTTTCTTCAGAGACTCAACCAAAGTGGTCATAGAAAGGAACTGAGGAATCTGGGAAAAAAACACCTATATAAATGAGAGCACTGTGAAAAGTGTCCTTTAGAAGAGAAGATATAAATGAGCAAGACATAAATTAATCAGAAGTTGTGTTTCTGAATTAGCTTAATTCCCAGGCTTTTCCCTATGACCAGTTTTTAATTGGACCAAATTAGCCGATGATGGACTAGTTCAGTAGTGTTAAATCAGTCACACCATAAATAAAGTCTGCTTTGTTTGAAAGACTACACAATAGAAACCTGCAAGCAAGAAGACAGAGGGAAAGATGAGAGGCGAGATCAATACTGATGCCCTTCGCTCTTTCCCATTTGTTGCTTATTTTGCCACAACCTTTTACAAATTCAACCCTTGCCTTTTAACTAATGACCTATACATTTCTCTGTCCACTTTCCTCCCCAGGTCCTCAAAATTAAGAAATAAAATGTCCATAATAAAACTGCAAGTGGACTCTAGGAGACAGAGGATGTGTGAATACTCCTGTTATTGTAGGAGATAGTTGCCTACTGTGAGTTTTAGCTGTTAGGAAAGCCAGTAAGTCCAAAGATACTGCTGTCATTTAAACTATTGTGAGCATCAAAAGGTGAAATTCTAATCATTATTGACTCATGCTCAGGCTTTGTGTCAGGAAAAATATAATAAATGGAAATGCCAAAGAAGTTAGGGTTTCTTTATTAAAACAGTAGTGAGGGGTCCTGGGTTCTAGCGCACATCCTGCTGATAATTCTATGGCCTTGGGCATATATTCAACTTCCCTGACCCTCAGATTCCTCAACTATAATGTGAGGAAGCTGCATTTGATGACTTCTAAAGTCTCAGAGCTTTTAAAAGAATCATTATTCTGCTCGGCCGGGTGTGGCTCAGCAGTTGAGCATCGACCTAAGATCCAGGAGATCGTGGTTAGATTCCCGGTCAGGACACATGCCCAGGTTGCGGGCTCGATCCCCGGCAGGGGATTGCAAGAGGCAGCCGATCGATGACTCATCATTGGTTTTTCTATCTCTTTCTCTCCCTTCCTCTCTCTGAAATCAATAAAGATATATATATATATAGTATATATATATATTTTAAAAAAAAAGAATCATTATTCTAAGATTTTTGTATTCAAGACAATGCCCCAACTGAACATGAGTATCTAAATTCAGCATTTGTGATCAATACTCAGAAGCAAATCATGTTTTTGCTCTTGTGATAACTACCAGAGCAATTAGGATTTCTACAATGAAATAGTCTATAGATTTGCTATGCAGTATGTGGTCCTCAGACAAGGATCATCACCATTACCTGGAAACTTGTTAGAACTGCAGAATCTCAGGCCCTACCCCATACCTATAGAATCGGATCTTTCATTGTAACAGGATTCCGGGGTGATTTATACATACACAAAATTTGAGAAGCACTAGTTTTTAACACTGCTTTACTGAACATTCAACCTCAGGGAGCATTTCAGTGGGAGTTCTAAGATACCAAAAAGCCCAGAGAATTTTTATTAAATTGCTATTTTCAGGACCCCCAGGAAAGTCCTTGTCATCACAACAAAAAGAAGTAACACTTTTTGTAAACTATGGAACAAATTGGTTAGTTTAATTAGGTATTTTAAAAATGGTTGCAAGTTTGACTGTGATGAGAGTCGTAAACTTTCATGTGATTAAAAGCTCTCTATAGCCCACACACCTAGGGGACTGGAAGTGGGTTTGCACTTATTCCAGTCCTGGAAGAAGAGTACTCAAAATGGGAGCTCTGGCCATTTGGATAAATAATATCTTCAACTATAAAAAAAAAAAAAAGATAAAGTTATATTTTCTAAATAATCTATTCTTAGATGCTATTAATCAATTAATTTTTTAAAATATCAAATGCTCAATGGTTGTAAGATCTTTCAATATTTTAAAGTGTGACTATAATCAAAATGTTACAAAGCTGTCATTGTATAAGTAAATTCACTGCTAAAATGTAAAACATTTCCTAGGATGCAATTAAACATCTTTAAATATCTTCATTGTATAGTTTTAGGACAATTCTTGTCTGCATATAGTATCAGCATCTCTGTAAATTCACAAATTAACTGACCCCTTATGAATCACCAGACAATGAATTTTATAAATTGCCAAAAGATGTCACCTGTCCATGCACCTCAATACACAACAGTCTAAAGTATTAAACCTGTCTGGCAGATTAGCTTTACTTTCTTTATCATTAAGCCTTATATTCACCTTTACTTCATAGCAAAATATTTTTAACATTTAACTTCGTGTTTTGAAATACATTTTAAGAAATGAATGCTTTAAATGCGAGTCATTCCTTTAATACTGTTTTAAAAGTTATGTAAAAATAGCACACACTTTTTCCCTGCTTTGGATATGATAGTTCTCTTTGCTTGTGCTGTCACAGAATAGAATGACAGCCTCCTCCCCCTGCAAGAGTACTGTATATGTTAGAATTCTTTTAAGATAGATTTTTACAGAGGAGGCTACACACCATTTGTACATTATAACTGTTTTTACACCAGTTTGAGAGAATTGGGATTTATCAAGTTTGTGATGTTTGTGCATTTTTCACAGAGCAAAGTAATTTGTCAAAAGTTTTAAGGTGATGGATGATAATTAACAAGATGAGGGGGAATCCTTTCACAATGCTCCCTTTAAACACTTTTTAATTTAATTGTTCAATTATACCTCAGTAAAGCTGAAAAATAACAAAAATAGTTTTATTGTGGCAAAAAAAAATTTTGAAATGAGAATGGGAAATTAGTAAGTGTCACCACTTTTTACCACTGTGGATAAATTTCCTGGGATTTCACAAGGTTACTTAGAATACTTATATTTTGCTTTTAAAGTCTTCATTTAAGTGGGATATCTAAACACTTTAAGTATACAGTCATTATGGATCCAGAAATAAAAATCTAAACATAAATGCTAAACTGACTCTTATAGTAAATTGACTCTTGCAATAAATTGATCTAGGAAAAGGAATGGCATGGCCTGGTGAAAATGTGGACCATTGTGAAACAAAATTAGCTTATTGAGTACTGGAAACATTGATTGTCATTCTCCATGCTCCCCAGCATTTTAAGTATGAGGTCAGCTGCTTAGGTTGCACAGATGTTAAGAATTCCTTAGGTATAGAGTATATAGTGCATATAGTATAATGCACAGCATAAGTATTACATACATATATGATATATACAGGAGTTGGCAAAAGTAGGTTTACAGCTGTTCATATGAAAATAATACAAATAAATAATACAATAATTCCTAAATAACACATTTTGCATACTCATGACTGTATACATACTTTTGCCCACCCGTATATGACAGTATGTAGCAATATTAACTGCTTTAAAATGCATTTCAATTTATCATTTTGTTACTATTTATAAAACATTCAATGTCCTCCATCAGAATTATGGCTTATTATTTTACCCCATTACACCCCAAATGTCTTATTGCTAGAATTTTAAATTATATTAATGATAGTGTACCAAAGTGTTGGAAAGAAATTCAGAAAGTTACAATCTCAAGATTAGCTATTCCTGCAATTTTACATAAATGAACCAACCGGCAATATTACCAGCATCTATACATTCACTCATTTGGAAAGATGCAATCACAATACATAAAGTAAAACTGACCTTGTGTTATGTAGTATAACATCTATCTCTACAATGATTGAATCTACATGATCTAAGATACGTGGCCATCACGCACTTTCTTAAAAATTCAGCAAGAACAGTAATTCTATTTCCTCCATTTCCCCCAAACCAAACATACACTCTATAGGATCATATGATCCTCATATTTAAAAGCAGCTAATGTGTAAAATAGTAGTTTTTTAAAGACCAAAGATAAATGGAAATATCCTGGAGATGACTCTCAAGAAAATGACTCTGCAATCATTCAAGTCAATTTAATTCCTGCCACATAGTTTTTCTATGCGGGGCTTCTCTACATGAAACACTCCTGTTCAGTACTGTTTAAGTCATTTCCTTACTTTAGCAAGAAATCTGCTCAAATGTGATGTTCTCAGGGAGTCATTTATTAATGGCCCTCTGTCCTTCTACCCCCAGCACATCTATTTATTCTTTGCACATCTATCCTGTTTTGTTTTTCCTTAAATCCTTTACAAACCTGAACTTATTTAATTCATTTATTTACTTATGTATTGTTTTTCTCCCCAACTAGAGTGAAAGCTGCAAGAATGCAGGGATGTTGGCTCATCCACTGGGTTTTCAGAAAAGGTTTTTTAGAAAAGGGCTAAAAAATAGTAACCACTCGACATATATTTAGGGAGGTAACGGGAGTATCCATCCAAAGCTGACCACCCTCTAGTTCAACTTGTATGAATACAGATTCACTTATCTTTCTTCTTTATGGGTTTTTCCCCCCTAAGGCATCATTTTCCTTAATAAATAATTCTAAATAGTCTTAAATGAAACCACCAAACTAAAACTTCAGCACTTATTTAAAAAGTGCACTTAGATTATCATTTTATATATATATATATATATATATATATATATGTATATATGTATATGTATATACACACACACACACACACATGAGTTGGTAAAATGCAAACTATGTAGGAATCAATAAAATAGACACCCAGTAAAAGTACTTTAGTGATTCCACTCTCCCTATATAATTACTGTTGATCATTGTTAACTATTCTTGATTTTTTTTAAACAGCAAGTAGCAATTTGGAATTCATAGATAGGAATAATTATAGTCACTTAATAAATTGTACAGGGAGGGGCAAAAATAGATATACAGTTATGAGTATGCAAAACAGAGCTTATTCTCATATTAATAAATAATAATACATGACTGTTTTGTAATCATCTTTGCATTCCCTTGCTTTAAGAGATATTAAAATTTGTACTAATATGTAATATCACTCCTGTTAAGAATATGACAGAGTTCTTCTATGGAATGAGCCCATCCAGACTAGCAATATATAAACCAACTGGGAACCCAGTTTTTTTGTCTAGATTGACCAAATTAGAGGCACTGTGTTGGTAACTCAATAGCTGAGATACAGAATTATGAAGAACTCTATGATGTTACTTGATTCCTGGTGAATCCAGGTTAAATTAAGCTACCTTATAATTCTACAGCTTGAGCAATCAAGTTTATCCATATCTCTAGGGAACATCTAGCTTGTTCCTTAATAAAAGAAATAATAAGAGTAATAAAGCATTTAAAGTAGCAAACAAACAGTTACTGAAAGGATAGCGAAGAATATAAGGAAACGAATCTAGAAAGTAGCACACAAGAAATGGCATGGTTTAAAAAATGTGGCTTGTTCTTTAGAGCTGTGCTGTCCAAAAGGTAGACACAAACCCTGTGTGACTATTCAAATTTAACATAAAGTAAAATAAAATTTAAAACTATGACTTTTAGCCCTACTAATCAGATTTTAAGTACTCAGTAGCCACATGTGACTAATGACTACTTTACCGGACAACACAGAAAATATTGCCATCTACACAGAAAGTTTTACTGAGCAGTGCTGTTCTTCTCGGTACTGACATTTGTATTATTCTAGGTTCTCCTGAGAAATAGAATCGATGTAAGAGTAGATGGATAGATAGGTAGAAACTGGCTCATGCAGTTATGGAGCCTAAGACTTCCCAAGATGTACAGTCAGAGGGCTAGAGACCCCGGAGAACTGAAGACAAAGTTGCAGTCTGAGTCCAAAGGCCTACGAGCCAGGAGAGCTGATGGTGTAAGTTCTACTCCAAGGCAGAGCCTGAAGGCAGGAGTAGTTTGAAGACAGTCAGGCAGAGAGAGAGAATTCCTACTCACAGAGAGCAATTTTCATAACTCAGTCTGCTGATTAAAATCCAGAAACACCTTTTCCAGACATCCCAGAAATAACATTTAACCAAACTTCTGGGCACCTTGTGTCCTGGCAAGATGACATATATAATCAACCATCATACTTTCATTTGATAAGTATCATATTGGCATTCATCATCACTACTGTGATATTTTCAGAACTAGGTTTAAATTCCAGACATTAAAACTTATGGAAGATAAGATTTACCTCTCAGATATACCAAGGTCCTACCTAATGTATTTTGTTTATTTTGCTATAGATCTGTCTTTTTCTCATAAATTTGATAGTAAAACCCTCCACTGTCATGGTGGTGGTGTGGGGAAGGGAAGAGCCTTGTTACCCAGAGTATTGTCTTACTCTATGGCTCTATTAAGACAGCCAAGGATGTACAGGTATTAGCCTAAACTCTTTGGTTGCAAGTGCCATAAGTTCAAATCAAATGAGCTTAAGCAAAAACAAATAAACAAACAAAACCAATAATTAGTTAATAATTTAACTTAAAAGTCCACGTTTGGGGATTACTTCAGCCCACTTTGATCCATGGGGCTTAAGTGATATCACTAGGATTGTGTCTTGTTTCATCCAACTCTGAGATCTTATTTTCTTTAGATTAGTTAAAACTTAAGCTTTATCTCCACACAGAGAAGTCAAGAAGTGTCAACAAATTTCTCTTCTTATCCCATAATTATATGGAGGGGGCCAGAGAAAAGAGAAGAGCCTTTTCTTCACAACCCTGTAGAGTCCTGGAGTGACTTAGAAACAGCCTCTTTGAGGACATGCCCATTCTCCCACTTCTCACTCTGCCGCATGGGCCAGTGAGAGCAAAGGTGTGGATGTGACCAAACTTTCCCACCAAATGGGGAGGAGATAATTCCTAAAATGAAGAAGATGCTGGACAGACAAAATGTAACAGAAGTCCACCGCAGAATACAATAAAATTATAGGATGTGATGCAAGAAACATTTACCTTGTCAAGAATGCTATTTTGTTATCTATGATAATTAGGATGAAGTTTCAGATGATAGTCTGGAGCACTTCACACTCTACACAGTAGGGTCTTAATAAATATTTATGGAACAAATAAACATACTGCAGCAATAAAGTTCTCACTACTGGCAAAATTTAGAAGACGATAATCCTCAGATTTTACGGAGCCAAAAGATTACTTCTCTGCTTTTCTATGATAGCTTATAATACTGTGTATCTAACTGTCATATCAGCTCTTGAAAATTAACAACAGTTTAATGCTGATTAATTTCCAGCTTTTCTCCCCTATAGTTTCCACATTTTTTTTCAGAATTGCTTAGAGTCACTACTGTGCTTATTGCGTGCATCCTTAGTTGTTTTCCCCTGTGTACCACCCCGCACTTGTCGCTATTAAATTTCATACTGTTTTTGATGGATGACTTCTCTAATTTGTCAAGGTCATTTTAAATTCTAGTTTAGGCTTCTAAGATCAGAACATGTCCCGACTCAGTATCACACTGGATGTATTCTTAATTCCATCATCTAAGTCTTTATAAGGCACATACACACACACACACACACACACACACACGCAAGTCATGTAAATTCCAGTCATGACCTGCATTACTACACTGTTTGGTACTATAAAAAAGAGTTTATTATTTTTTAGGATTTGAACAGCAATTTAGAGGTAGGTCAAATAGAGCTAGCTTGCAAGCTTTCTATATTGTGTGGGATTGCTTGCAGGACAAAATATCCGGCACAGCGAGACAAGCAGATATATACTACATTTATAGAGTTATATATACAAGAGGGTAGGATGACCAGGATCCTGAAACCTAGTATCAGAGAAGAGGAAATGCAGATTTGGAGACCCAAAGAGAAGTTATGAGTCCTGTTTTTAGCATAGGAATTTGAGAATACAGTGCTTAGAAAAAGATCCCAAGTTTAAGACAAAAGCATAAGAACTTGATAACGAACCAAATACAGTTTTAAAAAATGTATGTCTTTACTGATTTCAGAGAGAGGAAGGGAGATGGAGAAAGATAGAAACATCGATGATGAGAAAGTCATTGATCGGCTGCCTCCTGCAGGCCCCAGGAAATGTGCCCTGACTGGGAATCGAACCGCAATCTACTAGGTCACAGGTCGATGCTCAACCACTGAGCCACTCAGGCTGGGCCCAAATACATTTTATGTATGGATTTGTAGTTCGCTTCTTGCTCAGAGTAAAGAATTTTATTTTTTGCATTTTGGTGATCCTGAACCCTCAGGTGGAGAGACTGGGTACCACCACCCAGAGTGTAGGAAACAGGGTTTGAGATCTAGGAAATCCTAGAGCCATGCTTATATTTTTCTTGTGGTTATTTAATTTTATTCTGTGTTTGAGCTAAATGTATACAGATTATTTTAACCAAGCACCTTCATAAAATAGCATGATTCAATATATTACAAATGACACCAAAAGAGATTCATGGTGTTTCTAAAGTCATAGAGCTTTTTAAGTAGAAAGAAAATAATAGTACAAAATGTTTCTTGTTGCAAAGCCAAATGTTAAAGATGGCATATTTCCACAGCAGCTTTGTTAGTCTTACTGGGTATTGTTTGCTCACTGGATGGTTTTGGCAAAAATGGTAAATTAGCTATTTCCAAAAATGTCTCTATCATGTGAAATCCACCTGGAAATTGGAAGTGCACATGTGGATTATATAAATACATTTAGACATTTTTTTTAAAAAGTTTCTGTATAAAAATGTCCCACTTATGATAATCAAGTCTATCTGATTGGCTTTCTCAGCCACTGATGCCAAAAGGATGAAGTCATCCAGAACTCTATAAACTGGTAATAAACTAGACACTAGCTTTTCAGTAAAGGATTTTGGGGGGAGTAGAAAAAGACCTAATATTTACTGTCATACTTTATATGTGAGATGCTTTTGTTAGTACCACATATAATTCTTAACAATCCTATCAGATATATCCAGGATGACTACCATATTACAAATGAAAAACCTGAACTCAGAAAGTTTAAATAACTTGATCTAGTGGCACAAAGGTAGTAAATGCCAGATCAATTTCACTTTAGAACGTGGGTATCTCCATTACTTTTTTTATCTCTTCTCAAACCAAGCAAAGAGAGATATAAGATTATTACTAGATAATCTGATTTATTCCACGTACACAGATTCCACAGTGTGGAAGTCCTCCTGGGACAGAATTCAGCTCCATGATCAGATCTACACTCCCAAAATTAAAAGCAAAAACTTGAGTCCTGGTGGAGAAGAAAGAAGTGGGAAAGCACAGAAGTTGTTGCAGCATCAAAATGATATTTTGCCTCAGCATACATTAGAATATCTGGTTATCCATTGCACACGGTGAAAACCAGCATTATTTTTTAAAGATTCCTTCACTGTCTCTAAAGACTTCCCAAGAAAAACTTTCCACAGGTTTTTCATGCAAAAGGTTTCTGTGCTTAAAACATATTTACAGAAATGGCATTATCAAATATCATTTGAAAATGTCAGTGCCTTTCCTTAGGGCTTCTATATTTTTCATTTTCCCACTTGTGCTCCCATTATACCTATGGTACACATTACCCTAACTTATAAACTAGGTTCCATGCTTCAGCACTGGCCTGCTTTCCAGAAACCCTAGAGGGATTTTATTCTTACCACACATTCCACTTTGCATCATTTAAAAAGAAAAAAATATGTTTTACATTCCATCTTTGGGCCTTCCAAAACATCATTAAATGACAATAAAAAACATTTATGTCTTAAATAATTATATAAACAATTTTCTCATAACATATTCAACCAAAAATCCTAATTTGATAGTTTTAACCAATTCTTTGGAGATATATATATATATATATATGGTTTTGTTTTGTTTAACATGAATAAAAAATGTATCAGAATCGGTATAACTTCGTATCTGAAATCAGAATTATTTGTATCTATTTAAATATGAACTAATATTTTTTCCATGTCTGCATAATTCTGATCATATCATCCCCTAGATCCTGAGATGCACTGATTTAAATGAGAGTGAATTTTGCTCACAGCTACCATGTGTTTTGGAAGAAACAGCCCGCAGCTAGTTGCCTTTCCGCTGGCTTTGCACGTAGGAGGAACCGTAGAATTAGAGCTGATTTTTAGCAACCTAAACTTAACAATGGCTTGCATTATAAAAGCTTGTGTTTTTAAAAGGAACTAATAAATACTACTTTTTTGTCACCACCTGGGTTCTGAACATTTTGATAAGTAAGGCAAAGAATAAGGAATTGGAGGCCAAAACCAAATGTTAGCCTTATAGCTGGTAAACGATCAACGGAGCATTGATGTTAATGGACAGTCAGTGGGGGCCTGCTAACTGAACCCCAGATGCTCACAGGTTATCCACCCCCTCAAATGAACTGCAGTATCAGAGGCTAGTCCTCCCAGAGCAGGGGTCAAGGGTGAGGGAGAGAAGTCAGTCTAAATTAAACTTGTGACACAAAAAACAAAGTCATCAACAAAATGGAATGTCTTTTCCCTGTGAGCATTTCACTTCCAAAATGAATAAAGGGATGAGCTAACTAAGTCAAAGTCATTATTCCAAAAATTACCCATTGGATAGCCATGCCACCTCCTTTGAGGCTGAGGGGCTAAGCGTTTCATGGTGATCGAGGCCCCTTCACAGAAGAGCACCTTAGGAAGGAGAACAGCATCACTATTCTCTTAGGCCTTTCTTAGGTTTTATTGTTGTTGTTGTTTTTAATTCTCACCCAAGGATATTTTTTCCATTGCTTTTCAGAGAGAGAGAGAGGGAGAGCAACATCGATGTGAGGGAGGCACATCGATTGGTTGCCTCCTGCACAGTCCCTGACCGGGGCTGGGGATGGAGCCTACAACCCAGGCCCGTGCCCCTGGCCGGAACTGAACCTGGGACCCTTCAGTCCAAGGGCCAACACTCCAACCGCTGAGCCAAACTGGCCAGGGCTGTTCTTTTAGCTATCTGGGTGTCACCTTTAATCTATAGCCAAGCAGAGTTCTGGGGATCACCCTCTGGGAGGGGATGGACAGGTCTTTTGAACAGTCCTGCCCCCACCTTCATAATGCCAGGCTCCCAGTCACAACCACTATACTTCTGTTACCCACCTGGAATCACTGAAGGGTGCAAACAGATAAAAACACATTAAATCAACTGCAAGTCTTCACTATTCTAAGGGTAAACAGCCATTCCCTATTCTATTTCCCACCGCAATAATGCACATTAACTTAGTCCAATATAGTCCATGTAAACCCCACAATGAAATTGAAGGCAACATACTTCAAGAACAAAATAAACAGATACTGCAATAAAATGCCAGCCACAAAGAGATGACCCAAATTTGAATATAATCTCCCTCCTATTATGAATTTCCAAAGGAAAATTAAAATCACTAAGGTTAAATCCTCTCACAAATTAATGCCCTAAAATGTTAAAACTCAGAGAAATTGAAGTGCAAAATGGAATTCTCTTTGTCCTTGCAATACTATAATTCAAATAAATTAATAAAAAATGTCACCCTCCCCAACTTTATATTCTGTTCAATCTCACACAGATGGATCTTCATATCTTGAGTTTTGTTCCTTAGGTAGCTACAACTAGGACTTTCTCTCGTGGAAATGGGTGTGGTTCTTTAGAGCATTCGGGGTTGTACTTGCTTATGCGAAGTCTATCCTGTGCCTCACTTTATTATAGAGTCCAAAAGTTAATAGTGCAGCCCTGGCTGCTGTGGCTCAGTTGGTTGGGAAGTTGTCCTGTACACCAAAAGGTGGTACATTCGATTCCTGGTCAGGGCACATATCCAGGTTTTGGGTTCAATCCCAGATCAGGACATGTGGGAAGGCAACCAATCCATGTTTCTCTCACATAAGGATGTTTCTCTCTCTCTCTCTAAAAATCAATATGTATATTTTAAACTATTCACTTTAAAATATAGTTAATAGTGCACATAATATTTCATAACACAGGACCCAAGCCCACCCAAAGTAAAAGTCTCTCTTCCACACCTAGGGCATGAAGTTTAGCCCTGGCAAAATTTCGTTTCCAGAACTCATTGTTCATGCTGTAAGATACCTTATTGGAAGTTTGGTGTTAAGAGAGTGAAGGAGAGAGGGTGTGGTAAATCTTGAATTTAGTCTCACTGCTGCTGCAATGACCTGAAGATAACTCATCCTGTGCCACGTCTCCAACATCTTCTGAACTAAAACTCATTCCTATCGAGTGATTAACCAAGGCGCTGTGATTACCATATTAACTGACATTTCCCCTTCACACTGATGCTTCTGCATTCCAATGCTGACTTGAATACAGGTTCTAGCTGGTGAACCACACTTTTATTTAAACAGGTATTTTCATTTCTGAGTCATTTTCACTGCTCCTAACAGGGTGCCCTACTATCCTAGGCCTAAGAAATGTGCCTCTTACAAAATGTTTACCATCCCACTTTAGTTTCAGCTAAAAAGACAGCATCTGCATCTGAAGCTGCTGTTGATGTTTCTGAAGCTCAGCCCACAGGGTGCTATTAAAAATCAACATGAGAAGCATAGTCTCTCCTTGTATTAATTTTACAGACTTTAAATAGCATTTCATTGTTGCTGCACTTTCTGCTGTCGTGGATTAAGTGTCTGGGATTTTATTTCTGATTTGGCTTTTTGAAGTGTTTTTCCATTTTCTCATTTTATTCTTCTATTTTAGAAGACTACCTGGAAATAGGGGAGTCTGTTCAGTGCTACCTTCCTTGGTCTGGAACTCATAGCTTAAAGCTAGAACCTCCCTTAGTGCTACTAGCGCAGGTAGAACACAGCTGATGCATAGTGTTAAGGTGGCAAATATTATTCGGCCAACCAGTGACCACCTAAGTGGCCTGTGAAGACACTCTTTTCCCTATAATTGTGTATTTACCTCAGCAGTGCCTGCTTACTAAGGCTTCTGTGATTTGCCAGCATCTGCCAAGACATCTGCTAAAGCCCTGGCTGCCAACATATATGCTCAAAGTGTAGTTCAAGATCAAGCTGCGGCAGGCTGCATCCTAAAGTCCCCACATTTGGCCAAGGCCACCCATGCTTTTGCTGAAGGCCCTGTGGCCCTTGCCTTTGTTGCTAATCCTCCCTTGCAGCTGTCATCTGCCAAGGCAGCCTGTATGCTAAAGCCTCTAGCTCAGCACACAGAAGTCAAAATCCAATAGCACCACTGGCTGTAAACGCCCTCTAGGCCCAGTATAAGCCCCTAGGCACAGTAATGTCAAAATGCCCTCGGGCACAAGGCCCAAAGCCACATGTCCTAGATCCATCAAATCCTCCCCTTGTTTTTTAAATATTTTCCCCCAAATTTTCATCTTTTTGTTTGTTTGTTTGTTTCTTATTGCCAAACCTATTTTGGAGTCTTTGAGAGATGCAATATTTATCACCCTTCTTTTTCAGCGTGATTCCAAACTATTTATTTATTCTACTGATTTTTATTTACTCCATTTCTTTTGTATTTATTCTATTTATTGTTAATTTATTTATCCTATTTATTTTAGGCTATTTATTGAGAAATAAACTAGTAAAACATTTGGAAGCAAATTAGCAACCTTAATACTAATAAGACATGAGTTGAAGGTGGCTGCTTGGTTAGGAATGTGGGTGTGTGAGTGTGTGAGTGTGTAGAAGAGGGTACATGGAGAAGCAGAACTCTGAAGCCATCTCTATCTCAACTGAAGAAAAAGTTTTGAGACAGTTAAGCATGCCCAACATATTATCCCCAAATCGCACCGGGGTGGAGGGGTAAAGAGGTGGAAAACGCAGGAGTGTTACAGTGATTGAGATCTGCCAAGAGCAAGGGAACATCTGGAATGTAGTGGAAGCACGCGATCTTAAAAACAAAGAACTGAAACACTATTTTGCTGACATGGAGACATATCCGCCCCCCTCCCCCGCCCGCCCAAAGTGCTATATGTAATGGTTCATAATCTCCCTGGCTCGCCCATTTTTAGTATTTTAAGTAAAAAAAAAAAAAAAAAAAAAAAAAAAAAAGCACCTGAAGCACAATAGGGTAATTGAAAGCACCAGAGAAACTGTCACATAGAACAATCTTATTTAAAAGTAATGCATTTTAAAGTGCTTTGGATGCCACAACATTCATTTTTCCTTACCTGTGGCTCTCACATTCCAGTGGGGCTGCCCCAGGCTTCTAGCGACTAACGATTCGTAACACCTATGCCCTAGGGCTGGTGCTCTTATAAATAGGATGTGAGCTGGGAGGGAGAGAAGCTGAGTCATGTGGCCGTGCTGGGGGAGGGTCGAGTCAATGGGATGCAGAATAAACTGAGCAGAGGGGTGGGGTTTTCATGGAAGGGAATAAATATAGTGGATTGTGGGGTGCCCATCACACTGGTTTCTTTATTTCCTCCCCTCGGATTTCCTGTTTCTTATTTTTAAACCTTCTCTTAACAGATCACAGTGGGTGGTGGGAGAGGAAGGAAAGTCAGGAGCATCTTAATATTATTAATACGGACTTTCCTTCTCTATACATGTATGTCCTTTTATTTAAGAAAATTGATAGTGTTGAGTATCAGAATGGGGGTTTTCAAAGAAAAGAGTGTGAAAGGCATTTTTCTAGTGTTGCATCATTTTGTTCGCCTGCCACCATCTCCTAACTAGCCGCTCACTGAAGAAGTAGAGCCAGCAATGTCTTTAATATGATGGAGATTTGAGATGGAGGAATTTCTAGCAGAAAAAGATGAAAGTTATTCGGGCTACTTTGTTGGACCGTTCACTTACTTGCCAGAAAATGGGGATGTAACGACTGTAACAAACTATTTCCATTAAATTGCATTTTATAACAATAAATTTTATGCAGGATGATGTAACAAAGTATATATATATATATACTTTGTATATATATATATATATATATATATATATACACACACACATACATATATATGTATATATATGTATATATATATACACACACACACACACACACACACACAAAAGAATACCCTTTCAGGCTATTTTAAAAGGGGAATTTTACAACAGCAATTATAGTGATTATACCAGATGGCAACATTGCAATGGCTTTTAAAATTTGTGTGGTGTTTCAGGGGTTTTGCAAATCAGATTAGTATTATCTATTATAATATTATATATTTAAAAAATATGAACGAAAAACCACTTTATTATTCAGATTCTGAGTCTTCTAAATTTTTATGGATCTATAATTTTGCATGGCGTCTTAATTAAAATGCATTTTCGATGCATTCACCAAAGCATCTTTAATTAAAAGCATTTTCCATAAATGCAAGCCCAAGTCTGTTTCACAATTTTGTCATACAGACATCTCTGAAAAGGAAAAGTTTGAATCTCATGTTAAAGAAATTTTTATTATGTATGACTGATATGCAACACCTTGAATCTATAAAACACTGAACAAAACTTGAGAAATATGTCTTGACTTTAGGTTTTAGTTTTGGAATTGAATGGATAGTTTAACATTGAATACACCCTGCCAATCTCCACTGAATGCAGGGGACATAGGGAGATATATAATTAATAAATCTAGAGCATAGATAGATAGCAAGTTTTTCAGAAATTATGATAAAATGCTCTCTGTTTTGTTTTATTTGATGTTTACCTGCAATAAGCAGGAATGCACTCACTTGTATTTTGTGGCCTAAAATATGTTGTTTATGTACAAATGAAATTAACCTTAATTATAATTATGCTCATCTTGAAAGAATATATCAGAATTTGCACTGCACATGCTTGTAAGCACACATGTGCAAATACCTTCTCCCCTCCCACCCCCCACACACGACATACCCAAATGGGAAAAGTAACTTAATTAAAATGATAATAATTAAAAATAATAATACAAACTGTTTTGCTGAAACTTGAGTTTATTTTACAATGTTTTCTTCTTAAACTTCCTAAATTTGTGTTGACATTCATTTCTATATAGCTGCCATTAAGCTTTTACTTCTTGTTATAAGCTCTGGATTAGGGGGAAAATGGGTTTCTTTAAATTGTTAATCTTTAATGATCATTATGCTCATTTCAAAGTTGTAACATTTCACAGCAAATGGCTTTCCAGAGAGCTTTACCAATTTGCAATTTGTTTTATCAGAAATTTCTTCAACTTTTATTTTCCCAATTATTCTCTTTGAATTAAAGAACTATATAATTGTGTCTTCATTTCTTCAAAATAGCATTTAAGACATTTGTAACAGTTTTCAAACATTTCCTATGTCCCTGCTCAGCATTTTATTAAAGTTACCAAAGCTTAAATTATTATTTTTCTCCCTGCTTCCTTTAGCTATGATAATGTGGCAGGATAGTAAGAAACTAGGAAAATTCCTGGGCAAGTGGAATGAGGAAACTGAGACAAGAAAATTTTTAAAAGGCCAAATATTTTGGGTCACTTGCAGCCAGCTTGTGAATCACAAGACTTTATCTTCCCCATCCAAGGACACTTGAGAGCAAATGGTTCATACCTTCCTCCCCAACGGAGAATACATGGCTTAAATCACCCTGGCCTGAGAAAGTAGAGAACAGAGGCCCAATTAATGCCATTTGTGTCAGCTAAACCCAAGGACAGAAGAGGTCTGCAAGACAAATACCAAAAATCCCAAAAGCATTTGGATGGTATCACTTGAGGGGACAATGTTAGGCAGGACAGATAGCTTCTAGGGCAGGAGGAGGGGAAGGGGGATAAAAGGGAAAAAAAGGGAGTTTATCTCACCAACTGAACAAAGAAGTCAGCAGTCTTGGGACTTCCCAACATAAAATCGCAGATGTTCTCATAAATTCTGGGAAAAGCCACAACAGTGTAAAGAGGGGACCTTGAAATCTAGTCTATCTGGCAGGGGAACCTTGAAACCTACAGGTGGAAAAAAATATAAACCCCTTAACCTCCACCGGGGCAGGGGCACTCAAACTACCTGAGTTGCCCTCTTGTGCTTTATGCCAGGTGTATTCTTAATAAATTGGCTTGCTTCGCTTGAACACTGCTTTCTGTCACTCTTTTTAATTCCTTCTCTGGAGCATGACAAGAGTCCAGGGGAGAAGAACCAGGCCCTTTTGCCTGAGCAGCTCTCCAGTAACAATAAGAACCAACTTTGTTTACTGTAATTGATGCCTGTTCTTTCTTAAATCCTTTTTTTTTTTTTTTGCTTTGGAGTTAACCATAGTCTCAAAAAACGTCCCCAAAAAACCCAAAAAACCCCACACAAAACAATTACATGTATTTCTTCGTATATAGTTATATATATAGTTTTATATATACATATGTAAATATATACTTAGATTTATAATGTATAGACTATATATGTAAATTATATAATGTATAATTTTATATCTGTATTTATTTATTTCCTATTTCTATAATGCCTATACTGCTGGCAGATTGGCTTCTACTTAGTTGGCAGTCTCTTTCTGTGATAAAAACCAACTTTGTTTGCTACACTGATATATGTTCTTAAATTCTTCCTTTTTGCTTTGGAGTTAAATATATATACATGTTTATTCATAATTATAATATATATTTATAATTTTTATATAATTTTATATCCGTATATATGTGTATATATATACAACTATATTTATTTGATTATTTCTTATTGCTATATTGCCTGTTATTTCCTATTGTATTATGCACTTTTAAAAAAGTTTTGAAGTGCTTTCTCTCTCCCTCCTCCCATGATATTGTGTAGTAGTCCCCTAGTTTCATCATTAGCTTCTGAATATGCTTTTTAATTATTGTTTCACTTTTCCTTCACAATTGCTCCATGTTAGTCTGCTTCTATTACAAAGTTTCTTTGTTAACATCATGTCCCCGATTTCTTGTTAGGTCTCTTTCAAGAATGTTGAGGCTCTCATTAAACTGAAATAATAAATTGAGATAAATTATTAATATAATCTAGTTAAAATATTGTTTAGTGGTAGCTTCATTTAGAGGCAATGTGTTTAGGAAATTCTGGGCTAGAGAAGAAAAAATTCCATAAAAATAGGCTTCCTGTAGAACATATTGTGTTTTTGTTAACTGGGTTAAATGTGATTAAGTCAGTGAATGAGAATTGGGTAACTGAAATACCTCAAAATCCAGAATTTTACATGTACTATCTAAAAAGAAAGCAAAAACATTTATATTTGTGAATTATTTGTTTTTTAAAAAGTCATGTTAATTTTGGAAGACTAGAGAACTTTTTAAATTCCTCCCTGTAAGAGCATACCAGAAATAACATACTGTATGTTTTCAACTTAATAATTTTAGTTCCAGTTATTAAAACACTTGATGAATCTACATTTTAATATTTTCCTTGTTTTTTCCAATGAATTAAAAAAAACTCAAATATCTCTCATGTTTTTTCAGTCTATCTCCCTAGTTAAGTTCTCAACCAATCTATAAGACCAGCATTACCCTGGTACCAAAAACATATAAAGACATTACAAGAAAATAAAACTACAGGCCAATGTCTCTCATGAACATGCATAAATCTCAATAAAATATTATCAAATTGAATTCAACAATGTTTAAAGAGAATTATATACCCTGATCAAGTTAAATTACTATAAAGAATGCAAGTATAATTCGACATTTGAAAATCAATTAATATAATCCAGCAACAGATCATATCTCAATAGATGCACAAATGCATTTTCCAAAATCCAACACCTATTGATTATTAGAATTTTCAGTAAATGAGAAATAGAGGAAATAGAAATGAGAAATAGAGGAAAACGTTCTCAACTTGATAAAAACTATCTACAAAAAACCTACAGCTAAAATCATATTTAGTAGTAGAAACTCAAAGCTTACCCAGTAAGATCAGGTACAAGTTAAGGATGTCTTCTCTTATTACTCCTTTTCAACATTATATAGGAAGTACTTGCTAATCCAAGCAGACAAGAAGTGGAAATAAAAGGTACTTATATTGGGAAGGAAGACATAAAACTGTCTTTGTTTGCAGGAGACATGATTATCCACCCAGAAAATCTGAGAGTTAAAAAAACATTACTGGAACTAATAATATGCAAGTTAATTGCTTTCTAAAATTAGCAACAAACAAGTAAAATTTAAAATGAAAAACACTATAAGATTTCCATTAGCACCCCAAAAATGAAACCGATAGGTATAAATCTAATAAGTACAAGATCTATAAGGAAAAAACTAAAAAACTCTGATGAAAGATAAAAGAGAGAACTAAATAAATGGAGAGAATATTCTCTGTTCATGGATAGGAAGACTCAATATTGTCAAGATGTCATTTCTTCCATATGTATATCTCCAGCAGATTACTTTATGGATATTGAAAAACCGAATCTAAAGTTTATATAGAAAGGCAGAAGACATAGTATAGCCAACACAATATTAAGGAGAAGAACAAAGATGGAAGACAGATGCTACCCAACTTCAAGACTTACTACAAAGCTACAGAAATCAAGAAAGTGTTGTCAAGAAGAGACAAATAGGTCAACAGAATAGAAACAGAATAGAAATCCTGGAAATAAACCCTCATAAATACAGTCAGCTGATTTTTTTTTTTTTTTTTTTTTTTTGCAAAGGAGCAAAAATAGTATCTTCAACAAATGGACATCCACAAACAAAAACATGAACCTAAACACAAACCCTTCACAAAAATTAACTAAAAATGGATCATGTACCTAGACATAAAACACAAAACTATAAAACTTTTTGAAGATAGCAGAGGGGAAAACCTAGATGGCCTTTGGTACACAGAACCTTTTTACCTACAATACCAAAGGCATAATCCATGAAAGAAATAACTGATAAGACGGACTTCACTAAAATTAAAAACTTTTGCTCCGTGAAAGACAGTAGCAAGAGAATTATAAGACAAGCCACAGACTGGGGAGAAAATATTTTAGAAAGATGCATCTATTAAAGAACCAAAATCTGCAATATACAAATAACTCTTAAAACTCAACAACAGGCAAACAAACAACTTGATTAAAAAATGAACCAAAGATTTTAACTGACACCTTACTAAAAAAAATAGACAGATGGCAAATAAGCATATGAAAAGATGCTCTACAGCATTTTTTGAATCAGGGAAATACAAATTAAAACAACAATGAGATATCCCTAGATGCCTATTTAAATGCCCCAAATCCCAAACACTGACAACACTAAATCCTGGTGAGGCTATGAAGCAACAGGAACTCTCACTCATGGTTGGTGGGGGTGCAGAATGGTACAGACTCTTTGGAAGACAGTTTGAAAGCTCCTCAGAAAACTGAAACATACTCTTATTATACAATACAGCCATCATTCTCCTTGATCTTTACTCCAATAAACAGAAAAAGGTGTTCAAACAAAAACTTGTGCATGGATGTTTTTAGCAGGTTTATTCTGATTTGCCAAAGCTTGGAAGCCATCAACTTGCTCTCTTCAATAGGGAAGTGTGGATAAAGAAACCATGATACATATGGATAGTGCAATTTTATTTAGCCCTATAAAGAAATAAGCTGTTAAACCAGGAAAAGACAATGAAGAACCTTAAATGCATGTTAGAAAGTGCAAAGAGCCAATCAATACTCTTTGATTCCTATTATATGGCAATCTGGGAAAGACTGAAGAACTATGGAGATTATTAAAAAATCAGTGATTAGTAGGTGTGGGGTGGTGGGAAGACAGGCAAAGCACAGAGGAATTTAATACAGTGAAAATGCTCTGTATGATATGATAATGATGGACACAATGTTGTTATATATTTTTCTGAACCCACAGAATCTAGGACACCAAAATTAAACTGAATTTTGCACGATTATGATGTGTCACTGGAGGTCCCATCTTTGGTAAAAATGTCCTGTTGTGGTAAGTGATGTTGATAATTGAAGAGGCTATGTATGTGGCAGAGCATGGGGAATACAGAAAATCTCTGTACCTCCCTCTCAATTTTGTTGTAAATTTAAAAGGGCTCTAAAAAAATAAAGTCTTAAAAAAAAAGAAGCCCTTTACCCTTCAGCTAACAGCTCCCTATGCTCCCAGCCACCCTCCAAGCCCTAAGCAATTGCTCATCTACTTTCTGTCTCTGTACATGTGTTTATTCTAGACATTTTATATGAAGGAAATCATATAGTATGTAGTCTTTCATAACTGGTTGTTTTCACTTTGCCCAGTTTTCAGGATTCATCTTGTTGTAGTATGTATCAGTAATTATTCCTTTTCATAACTGTATATTTCACCAAATGGATATACTACATTTTACTTTTTCATTCATTAGTTGATAGATATTTGTGGTTTCCATCTTTTGCTGTTATAAATAATGCTATTAGGACTACTCATGTACAAGTGTTTGAGTAGACATATTTTCAATTGTCTTGAATATATACTTAGCAGTGAAATTGCTGAGTCAAATGGTAACTTTATTTTTAACAATTTGAGAAATTGCCAGAATATTTTCTAAAATGGCTGAGGCATTTAACATTCCTATCACCAATTTATGGAGACTCTACTCCACATTCTCATCAACACTTGTTATGATCTCACTTTTTGATTCTACCTATCCTAGTGAGTATGAAGTATTTCAGTGTGGTTTTGATTTGCATTTCCTGGCAACTAAACACGGTCAAGTATATTTTAATGTGCTTATTGGACATTTGTATATCTTCCTTGCAGAAATGTCTATTTTGAAGCACTGCCCATTTTATAGTATCCTTCTTTACCTTTATATTATTGAGTTGTAATACTTCTTTTTCTCTTTTAGATAAAAGTCCCTTATCAAACATATGATTTGTAAATATTTTCTCCATTTCTATGGGTGAGGTTTGCACTTTCTTAATAGTGTCTTTCGAAGCAAAAATATTTTTAATTTTGATGAAGTCTTGATACCATTGTAATAACCTGGTTATTATTTAACAGGAAAGAAGTGAAAGGGAGAGACCAAAACATATAGGCATGCTATTAATACAACTTTGCCAAAAAGCTGCATTTAACATTCTCCAAGTCTGTTCCCTGCTGATCGATGGGGGAAGGAAGTAGACGAAGGTAGTTTAGACGCAGGCACAGTAAGGTCTGAGTGACATGGAAAATTACTTGCCCATCAATCAGACCAGGATGGGTGTGGCCACTGCAAGCATGCAAAACCTAAATATATAAACTTCCAAACGAAGGAAGCGCTCTCTCTCTTGACTCCAGGGTGCCAGGCTCTCCTGCGACTCCTGCTACAGGAGGCTGTGCTCTGCCCACATGGCTCATGGCCATGCTGGACTCCACACAGGAACCAATGGACTTTAATCCACCTAAATGCTGAACCACACCCGGCCGCAGCATGGAACAGAAACTCTGGCCCTGTTCCTGGCTCTGCTAAACTCCCAGCTGCCCCTCTTTCAGGACTGGCTTGGGGGAAATAGGACATTGGAAACTGAGGCATGTAACTCCAGGCCAATAAACTCTTCTACCATCTCTCATCTTCCTGTGGGGGCTTCTGAAAATTCTTATTTCCCCTGTGCCCCAAGAACTCACAAACAAAGGAGGGTTCCCACTGGAAGTCTGATTTACTTCTCTCTTTTTTTGCTCGTGCTTTTAGTGTCATATATAGGAATAGGTTATAAATATTTACCAGTATGTTTCCTTGTGAGAGGTTTATAATTTTAGGTCTTACATTTAGGTGCTTGGTTCACTCTGAGTAAATTTTGTGTGTGGTGTGAAGGTTTAATTTCATTCTTTTGCATGTGGCGATCCAGATGTGTGGACATCATTTGCTGAAAAACCCTCTTGAAAGGTCTTGACATCCTTGTCAAAAATTAGTTGAACACAGACAAGGTTTTATTTCTGGACCCTCAATTCCATTGCAGTGATCTATATTCCTACTCTTATGTTAGCACCACACCATTTGAATACTGTAGCTTTCTAATCTGTTTTGAAATCAATACATGTCAATCCTCCAATTTTATTTTTTCAAAATTGTTTTGGCTACTCAGGGTCCCTTGAAATTCCTATGAATTTTAGAATTAGCTCTTCCATTTGAGGGGGGGAAAAAAGGTTCAGTGGCATTTTGATAGAGCTTGCTTTTTAAATTAGTTTGGGTAGTATTGCAATCTTTATATTAAGTTCTTAGAAATATATAACCTCCTTAGATTGAGTCATGAAGAACTAGAAAAATCTAAATAGACTGATCAACAGTAAGGAAATTAAAATAGTCAGCAAAACCTCCCAAAAAGTAACAGTCTGGGATCAGAAGACTTCACTAAGGAATTATAATAAACATTCAAATAAACTTAATCTCTATCCTTCTCAAACCCTTTCAAAAAAATTAAAGAGCCAAAACTTTTTAATTTTATGAGACCAATATTACCCTGGTACCAAAAAGGGCAAGAATGACACAAAAAAAGAAAATTACACACTAATACCTCTGATGAATATATATGCAAAAATATTAAACAAAATACTAGTATATGGAATACAACAAAACATTAAAATGATAATGCATCATGATCAACTGGAGTGCATTCCAGGGGTGGAAGAATGGTTTAACACACACAAATCAATCAGTGTGATACACCATATTAACAAAATAAAGGATAGAAGTTATATGATCATATAGATGCAGAAAAAGCATTTAATAAAAAAAAAAACATCCATTTATGATTAAAAACTCAATAAAATGGGCATAGAAGAAAAGTACCTCAACATAATAGCGACCACATATGACAAACCCTCAGCTAATATCATCCTTAATGGTGAAGAACTGAAAGCATGTCTTCTGAGACCAGGAATAATACAAGGATGCCCCCTCTCACCACTGTTATTCAATACAGTATTGGAAGTCCTATCCTGAGCAACCATGCAAGAAAAAGAAAGAAAAGGCATACAAATTAGAAATAAAGAAATAAAATTATCACTTTTTGCAGATTACACAATTCTTTATATATAAAACAACCTAGCCTGGCCGGCGTTGGCTCAGTGGTTGAGCATCGACCTAGGATCCAGGAGATCGAGGTTAGATTCCCAGTCAGGGCACATGCCCGGGTTGCAGGCTTGGCCCCCAGTGGGGGGCATGCAGGGGAGGCAGTTGATCAGTGATTCTCATCATTGATGTTTGTCTCTCTCTCTCTCCCTTGCTCTCTCTGAAATCAATAAAAACATATTAAAAAAACAAACCAAAATAAAAACCTAAAGACTCCACCAAAAAACTATTAGAAACAATAAACAAATACAGTGAAGTTGCAGGATACAAAATGAATGCAATAGCATCCATTTTGTTTCTATATACAAACAATAAAATTATAGAAAAACAAATGAAACATTAATTCCATTTGCAATTGCAACAAAAAAAGGAATAAAATACTTAGAAATAAAATTAATAAATAATATAAAGAACCTATATACTGAAAATTACAAGACATTATTAAAAGAAATTGAAGAAGACACAAAGAAATGGAAAGATATTCTGTGTTCCTGGATTGAATCAACATAGTTAAAATTGCCGCACTACTTAAAGCATCATACAGATTTAACATAATCTGCATAAAAATCCCAATGGCATTTTTCAAAGAAACAGCACCAAGAAATCATCAAATTTGTATGGAACCACAAAAGATCATGAATAGCGAAAGCAATCCTGACGAAAAAAAGGAAAAAAAAGCTGGAGGCATCATACTTCCTGACTTAAGACTATACTATAAAACCGCAAGAATCAAAGCAGTATGGTATTGGAAGAAAAACAGACACACAGACCAGCGGAATATAATTGAGAACCCAGAAATAAACCCACATGCACATGGGCAACTAATTTTCAACAAAGGAGCCAAGAAGATACAATGGAAAAAAGAAAGCCTTTTTAAGAAATGGTGCTGGGAAATTGGAAAGCCGTGTGCAAAAAAATAAAACTACACTGCTCTATGACATCACACACGAAAATTAACTCAAAAAGAGTCAAATATCTAAATATAAGACCTGAATCAACAAATAGATAGAAGGAAACATAAGTATTAAACTTACAGACTATAATCTTAGAGAGGATTTTATGAATTTGATCCCAAAGGCAAGGGAAGTAAAAGCAAAAATAAATGACTAAGACTACATCAAACTAAAAAGCTTCTACACAGAAAAAAAAAAAAATCAACAAAACAAAAAGGCAACCAACCAGATGGGAGAAGATATCTAGAAATAATACTTCAGATAAGGGGCTAATATGCAAAATCTGTAAAGAACTCATGTAACTCAGCAACAAACGAACAACCCAGTTAAAAAAAATGGGCAGAGAACCTAAACAGACACTTTTTTACCAAAAGGCATACAAATGGAGAACAGATGATTTCACCCATACGTGGGATATTAAACTGACAGCAACAAACAAACAAAAACAATAAAACAAATTTAAAAACTCATAGATGCAAACAACAGTATGGTAGTTACCAGTGGGGAAGGGTTGGGGAGAGACGGAAGAGGGTAGAGAGGGTCAAATATATGGTGACAGGAGACTAGACTTTGGGTGGTGGGCACACAATGCAATATACAGAGGATGCATCGTAGAATTGTACACTTGAAACTTGTATAATCCTATTAACCAGTGTTATCCTATTAACTTTAATTTTTTTAAAAAGTAAGTAAATAAATAAGTATCAAGGTTTGGCAACCCAAGAGACATTGGAACCCTTGTACACTATTGGTGGGAATGTAAATTGCTGCACCCGGTGTGGAAAACAGTTTGGAAGCTTCTCACAAATTAAAAATGGAACACTTATATAATCCAGCAATACTACTTCTGCTTATATATCTTAAGTAATTGAAAATAGGATCCTGTAGAGACATTTACACTCCCATGGTCATTGTAGCATTATTCATAATAGTGCAAATAGGAACACAACCTAAATACCCACTGATAGATGGATAAAGAAAAATTGCTATATACATATAAGTCTGTAATATTATTCACTTATAAAATAAAGAAGCCTTTCAGTATGTGACAACATGGGTGAGCTTATGCTTAGTGAAATAAGCTAGTAACAGAAGGACACTTACTGCTTGATTCTACTGTATGAGATATCTAAAATAGACAAACTCAGAAACAGTGAATAAAATGATGGTTGCTAGAGACTGGGGGCAGGATAAAATGGAGAGCTGCTGTTTAATGAGTATAAAGCTTTATTTATTTATTGTTATTATTATTATTTAAATATATCTTTATTGACTTCAGAGAGAGGAAAGGAGAGGGAGAGTGATTGATGGGCTGCCTCCTGCACGCCCCCGACTGGGGATGGAGCCTGCAACCCGGGCATGTGCCCTGACCGGGAATCAAACCCTGATCTCCTGAATCCTAGGTCGACACTCAACCACTGAGCCACGCCCGGCCGGGTAAGTATAAAGTTTTAGTTACATAGGCTGAACCTAGATATCCGTTGGACAACATTATACCTATAGTTAATGATACTGCAACGTGTTCTTAAAATTTTGTTAAAATGGTAGATCTCCTGTTAGGAATTCTTACCACAATAAAAACAAATTAAAACAAATAAACAAACAAAAAACAAACAAATCCAATAAACAAATATAAATAAAAATAAATCTAATAAAATTAAAACAAGTTTATAAGAATTTCATATTGCCAATGAAAGCTTATGTCTAGTCTAAGAAGCATATGACTATTTCAGACATACAAAAACATTTGATTCTTAATAATTCAAATGCCAGAAAAAGGCTGACAAATCTCTGTAGCCCCAAAGAGGGCATATTGCCCAATGTCCTCTTCAGATGTGCTAAGAAGGGTGACGAAATAGGAAGAACCTTCCACAGGGTGGAGCCAGGGAACAATGAAAATAGATTGAGAGGTAGGGCTGATCAAAAAGGAGACTCCAGGCCCTGCCCAGCATGGCCCAGCAGTTGAGCATCGACCTAGGATCCAGGAGATTGAGGTTCGATTCCTGGTCAGGGCACATGTCTGGGTTGGGGGCTCAATCCCCAGTTGGGGGCGTGCAGGAGGCAGCCGATCAATGACTCTCTCATCATTGATGTTTCTCTCTCTCTCTCCTTCTCCCTTCCTCTCTCTGAAATCAATGAGATTGGAAAAAAACAAAAAAAAAAAAAGCAGATTCAAGGCTTAATTCAGGTCAATCCTGGGTAGAGCTTCCTCCTTGGTGGCCTAATTCCTTATCTGGTTGTTTTGCTAGTGGTTATGTTACACACAACTGGCAAGATTATTCAAGATGGATTTTTTTTTTTTTTTTTAAATATAGATGCCTCAGCAAATCAAAACTTAATGTCAGCCACTTACACTACAATCAAAAAGCTTAATGTCAGGTGCTTGCGCTACACAAAGGCTCTAAATTGTTGGACTGCTTATTTAATATAATCTCTAGCACTTTTGTTTGGGGGCAAATAGAGCTCCCCATGATAGACAGATTTCACTTGGTTCCAACAGACATTTCAGAATTTCTATGGAGCAGTGCCTCATGTATTTTTCCATTTTTGCCTTTCTGAAGGTAGTTATCTTGACATTGATCTATTGCTGTATATATTCTGTATGTTTGTGGAGAGACAGTGGGCTGATGCCTTTTCATTTCAGTCCATGGTATCTGGCCTCAAAGGAACCACATTTGTACAGGTGAAGAAACTTCACAGCATCTGTGATGTCTTGCATATTCCCTATTTGCACAGTCTAGATTTACTTTCCACCAGGCTCCACCCTGCTTGGTGCAGCAAAGGCTGTCCTCTATGGACTTTATCAATTTGGTTTTCTTGGCTTTTGCTTGCCAGTTGTGCCCAGCCAATCAACGTCATGGTTCAGACATTAGAAGGGGTGAGAAGAGAGAGAGAAAGATCAGGTTTCTTATTCCTTTAAGTTCCTCTCTGCTGGACTGAGGATATTTTTAACTTGTGTGTTTCTATACTGATGTCCACAGCTCTGTCAAGCACTACACAACTGTACTCCTGTGAATGTTCTGATAACCATTTCCTCTCTACCCCTTCAGATATAAGAGTGTTAATTGCTTCCACTGCTTCAAGTTCAGGGTACTTCGTCATTCCTTTAGGCTTCTCTTAAACCTGCCAACTCCTTTGTAAACACCACCTTTTATAATTATCTTTAATTACAACATTTTTTCAATTACTTGTTTTTGAGTGTGCCATCTCTTTTATCTTAGTACTCTGACCAATATTTTGAACTTTGCATGAGTGCAATGACTGGATGGAGATTTCATTTACTTCTCTTTTGCAGGGTTGAATACGTGGGAAGAAATTTTATTTTATTTATTTTTTCTATGGGAAGAAATTTTAAAAAAAGATTATTTGATGTTACTAGGATTAACTATGCCAAAAAAATATGTTCATCAAATCTTGCACAGCAGGCTTGTGCTCGATTCCAGCCAATGGACTATGAGAGGAGGTGACGAGTATAATTTCTGAGCAGAGGCATTTAAGAGCAGGAGTAAATTCTCCATGCTATACTTTCCTCAAGCCTCCATCGAGTCTAGTTTTCCCAGGTACCATAGCTACAAGATGGAAAAGGGTTGTCTTACCAACATCAGCTTCTCAAAACTTTCCTAGGCAAAGCCATGGAGACCTGTTACATTAGGTAACAGGTAAGAAATAGTAGATTATGTAATAAAAAAATTTGGCAGGCCAATACTGCTTTGCATATTTTATACTAAAGAAACATCTGAACAAGAATAAAGTCCATTTGTAAAGTTTTTCTCTGTTCCATCATTTCTAACTACTAATTGGTAACAGCAGAATACTAAAAACTACTAGAGTTTGCATAAATAGAAACAAGTTAAATAAACTTCGGCTGAAACACACAGATACAGAAAAATCACAGACTGTATTGTTAAATTACCTGAAGAACACTCTCTATAGTATGCTCCTTTTTTAAATAAAGAAATAAATAAATATAAGTATATATTCCTATTTGCTTCAATTGTATGAAGAAACATGAAACTAATCAAAATATGGTTGTCACAAGGTGGGTAAGGCTACGATGAAAGTGAGCACTCTAAGTATACTGTTTATATCACTCTAATTTTGAACCACTGAATGTAATAACCATTTACTTAACAAATGACAACTGAATATTGTTATCTGTAAATCATAAAAATATAAAATAAAAAGAATGGACTTGATTGGACTATATACTCCCAACAAAATGAATCAATGAAACACTAAAATAACCCCCAAAGAAATCCAAGTTAAAGCAAATATTCAACCTTTGACATCTTTAGGTAAAGGATCAATTTGTTTCATGACAATGGAAGAATTAAAAATTAAAAAACATACAAGCTATGTTTATCTCACAGTATGTATTAAAATAAGATATGATTTAAAGATTTAATTTAATTTTAACTAGAAAATATATTTGATTTTTTGAGGGGTGTGTGAAAAAGCCCACAAATAAATAGGTAGGCTGGCTTATAGAACGCAAAAACAAGAGCACTGTATGTCAAAAATCATAAAACTTATAAGCAAAAGACTAAGGAAAAAATGTAAGAGAATATAATTTTTCAAATACTAGTGAAAGAAAAGTGTTGATATCCTTAAAATACAAAGAGATAAAAGGACTGTTGGAAAATATAACAGAGTAAGAGGAAAAAAACAGTTAGGACTAGAAACTTCCAAAGAAAGAAATACAAATGATCAATAATTAGATTTAAGAAGTACAAACCTAAATGTAATCATTTGATGACCAGATACCATTTATTTAACTATATCAGCTGAAAATTATTTCTTAAAATGCATAATCTAGAGTTGCCCAGGGAATGCATATGGTGAGGAAGGCCCTTTCACTTAACTGCTTCTGGGCATATAAATAGACAAACAAGCAACTTAGCAACACATATCAAAAGCCTTAAGAATATGAGAAAATATGGATATTTCTCCACTTTTTGACTATTGTCAGCAACGATATGTTGTACACAAGCTCAGCTACTTCTCCAATCTTTTAGGTGAAATATTATTCATTATAGGGTTAACTTTTACCATGTGTATAAACAACATCTATTACTTTATCCATATATTTACGACTACTTGTATTATTTCTTGTGAAATGCTTACTTATGTTGACTTCACAACAGCTTGTGTTCTCATTTGGTGGAAAAAATTATAAGGAACAAACAAAGTTTTTAACTAGATGTTTTCTTTCCCTTTTTGTTTTGGAAACAACAACTACTATAGGGCTATCCATGTGGTTCTCCAAAACGGTCTTTCACTCTGCAGCTATTACTGAGCACCTACCACACATCAGGTACTGTGTCAGGGGCTACACACAACGCAGTGAAGCATAAAAAGAAAACCACCAAGCAAACAAAAACCCTGCTTTTAAAGGGCAACTTACAATCTAGTGCATTTTAAACCATTGAAAAGATTATAGACCCTGTAATCAGATATATTAAAACGATTAAAATAAACATATACCTCCGCACTTGATCACCACTCACTTTTGTTAATAATCATACCGAACTAATTGTTTTCCTTGCCCCTTGCCAAATTCAGCAACTCTTTCTCTTCATGATAATGACAAAGTACTCGCTAAATAATTAATTCTAGAGAGAGTATATTAAGGTAAACTATGTTCAATTCCTCAAAATCATCGTTGACACATAGCCTCAGTGTCACTTGCATGCTATCTCTAATTCTGCGTCAGACGCGGCACTAGCCTGGGGTTCCATTTAACAGTATTTACAGCAACGCCCCCCCTTAAGTGCTGGAGTATAAATGCAGTGCTGCAGTGCTTCCCACTGCTCATCTAAGCCCAAGTGTATTAAATTATATCCGTGGAGCTATTCTCCCTGCTCTCCCCTTCCTCTACCCCCTTCTGTTTCTTGACTCTAACGCGATGTGCTGTCAGATTTTTGTACAGAACTGTGATTATGTGTGTGCATGTATATTTTTTACTTTACAGGGTATTTTTCTTTGCTCTTATGGTGGACCTTCTGATATTTTGGAAAGCTTTTTTTAAAAAAAATATATATATATATATCTTTATTGATTTCAGAGAGAGGAAGAGAGAGGGAGAGAGAGAGAGAAACATCAGTGATTGAGAGTCATTGATCGGCTGCCTCCTGCACGCTCCCCCACTGGGGATCGAGCCCGCACCCCGGGCCTGTGCCCTGACCGGGAATTGAACCACGATCTCCTGGATCCTAGGTCGATGCTCAACCGCTGAGCCACGCCGACTGGGCAAAAAGCTTTTTAAGTGGTTGTCTTTGTAATAAGAGTTTTGTATAAAAAATGTAGACCCCTCTTTTATTAGTTACTCACTGTGAGAAAAAGAGAAAGCATCTCGCGCCCTCTCCTTCCCTCCCTATTTTCCACCCCTCAATTTTGATCAATGATTCAATAGCATTATCTTCCTTGTGTTTATCTTTGTACGAAACCTGTACACTTTTGTCTCTGATCGGGTCACTTCATAAGGTGTCATTTGACTGCAAGCTGTTGCAATAAGGCAATAAAGAAGAATAAATCAATATCCAAATTAATTTAGCTTTTAATTTTTTTCACTTATTCATTTTGTCATTATGAGAATATATAATGTTTATATCCTATCCTATGACTCTTATTCCTGCCTTGGTTTTTATTAATTTGATTTTTAGTTGAATGCATTAAATTCTCACTACTAGTCCTTTGCCAGGGTTTTTCCAATCACTCCTTACTTAGCTGATGGTAGCTTTTCAAGAAGGGTTCATATAAAATACATATGCTGCTATTTCACATTCAATATGGATGTGGGATGTGTCTATATCCTTTATACTTGGAAGACAATTTCATTGGATATAAGATCCTTGTATCACAGTTTCTTCCCTGGAGTCATTGTCTAAGTGTTGATCTTCTGACAATGAATGTTGCAGGCAAACTGAATATGTGGACCTTCATTTTTAATCTGCCGATCTTATTTCCTTTCCCTTAAGTGAACTGATCTTTTTCATGTAGAACCCAAACAGGTTATTTCCTTATGCATAAAATAACTATACTAGAATTTGTTTCAGTGCATTTGTGTACCATTGTTTTGATTTTCTCCTTCACAAATGCAACTTATCATATGTTGTATCCCTGGTTCCTGTCTTCATTATCATTAGCTATTCATTAATTATTTTAATTTGCTTTCCTTTTGTTAATTTTTCTTATTTCGCTCCTGTTCACCCTACTGTTCTGTTTCCTTATTTCCTATTTAGTATCCTCTTCACTGGCCATTTCTTCCCTGAGTTCTTACTGCTTTTCATAAAAAGTTGTGGTTGAATCCTTAATATGTTTGTATTAATGTTGGAATATTAGGTTAAACAGTTTATCTGCTTATCAGTCTTAGTTTTCTTCCCTGTGTTATTTTTCTATAGTGAAGCTTTGCTGTCTCCCCTCCTTTAACATATTTCCTTACAGTGACATTATACGACTGCTGTACTTTTACCTGTTTTTCTTTTTTCAGTCTTTTTGTTGGAGTTGGATTTTCTGAGAAGAAATTAGCAGAAGATAACAATGACCATATGTTATTCTTAAGTACTGCTTATTAATATTTTTGTGTAGGTGTTTGTCTTTTTATTTGTTGCTATTGATTGATTATTGATATTAAGAGCCTTTTTTTATATAGTAGCAACTATTCTGTCATATGCATAGCAATATTTAAATAAGCACGCAAGTCCACTTCATATTACTTTGTATATCTTTATAAATCATCATTCACTGAAATTATAACCGTTTTTTATTAGCGGTTCTCTCAGAATGCATAAACCTCTTTAAACTCTGCCAGGAGTATGGAGTTTAGCACAGCCAATTAAGTGCTAACAAATCTGTTGAAAGGACTGAGGAGTAAAGGTCAAGGAAAGCCACCAAAGGTCTCAGATTTCTTGCTAGCTTTTGAGTAATTATGAAGTTGCTATTTCTAACCCAGCTGGGAGGTGCAGGAAAGCACTGCTGATGCGCTGGAGAGAATGACCCTTAGGGACAATGGTCAGAAGGCACGAAACACATCGCACATCCACCCGTGCCTTTGCCTGTGTTGCAAAAGGCAGAGTAGAACTGTGCTTCACGTCTGCCTTCCAGACCTAACAACAGTCACTCATGTTATTGTGATTGAAACAAAAGCCCTGCCTCAAAGCATTCTGGGGAATTTGTTTTGCAGACATGAGCTTCTAAGCTACAGGAGGGAGCTAGTAGGTGGTGAGAATGGTTTCACCCCCATCACCGCACTTTACATAAAGTTCTGTGGAAAGGAGAAAGGCTTTAAAAAGAGCAACAGATAAGATTCAAAACAATTAAGAAAATATGCATATTTCTTTGGTTATCGGTTTACAACTGGTATTAAGTTGTTAGTTAAAACTTCCTACTTTCATTTTCCATGCTGTGCTTTTTTTGTCTTCAGTCAGCAACTCAAAAGTTTGTCATACTCTGCTTCGTAGGGTGACTCCAACTTTTTTTCCTGAAGTGTCTGATCCTACCTGTGTTCAGTTGCCCTGGTCTTTCCTTATTGCTCACCATCGAATGTGGAAATATTAAGAAGCACCTCAGAGAATCCACGGGTTGACAAACATAAACCTCTCTGCCTCCTACTGTGTACCAAAAACTCTATTGTTCCTTCAAGAATTAGGATTATAACTGCAGACAATCAGCCTTTACCTACTGGTTCTGTTGAATTAGGAATCCACAAGAGTAAGGTAGTTTTCTGAATTTGTAGTTCATTGTGCCTCTGCAAGAGTATTTCTCCCTCAAAGCAGTAAGTTAGAGGGAAGGGAAAGAAAATGTTTTGAGGGTGTTCTTAGGTTTATAATGAAAGAGGTGACTCTCACTTTTGACTATTGATTCTCTAATCTATTTTCTGACTAGGAGTGAGAATGCACCATTTATAGTCATCAGAGCATAAACTATTTGTTTTAGAACATTTCTTCTATCCCACCAAGAATCTCCATGATCAATTTGATCTTATTACCAGAGATACTACCTAAAGTGAAAATGATTATTATTACTATACCACCTGGCTGTTATATCACTGACTATTAAGAGTTTTAATTTGACTTTTCCTAATCTGAAATACTGACATGCCCATTAATATCAAGGAGCCTCTCTTCCCTTTGTTATTCGCACTTGAACAATACACCCAATATACAACTCTTCAAGAACCCTTTAGATAAATATTCAGTGCTTTGGTGGCATGCATGTACAAATGTCCTTTCAAGACATCCCAAGAGATATCACAAAATATAAATTCATTATAACATCTCATAATTTTTAGATATAAATTTCTTCATAGATGTTCTATCAAGAAAATTACAGCGCTTCTAATTCATTTAAAATAGGACCAATTTAGGTTAAGTTTTGGTTATCCATCCAAGCATGATAAGCCAACTAACACATTTAATCCAGAATCTCTAGTTAAGGTGCCCATATTGTTAAGTTCAGCCCACTTTTCTTTCTTGATTGCTTTTGGCCTTACAAATTAATTTCCATACATATTGTCCCATATTTTGGCTAATAAAAAGCATCAAGACATTGCTCCTCTTTTGGTGCAAATGCTATCTCCACGAGGTTGAGACTCGGGACTCATTCTCTTCAGAAATTCTTAAATCTAATTCTAATTACAGTTCTGGAAATAATTATAAGTGATAAAATGGACATTTTGAAGGATAGTGATTGTTTCAGGTGAAGACAGTACAGAATCTTCAAATGAAACAAGTGTAGTCTCTTTCAACAGAAGAGCGCTGGTGAGAACAAATCAGTAAGATTTTGGCATTCAGTGTACTTAGATTCATCCAAATCCTCCCAAACGCCGCCAGTATAATCTCCAGGATACTACTATTTCCCAGTCAACAAAAGACTTTGAGAGGATCGGGATTCAACTTGTTTGCAATTATGTCTTAAAGAATCAAACTTTGGATCTGGTTTCAGAAACATTGGCTCTTTTGTTATAAGAGATATAATATGCTTGCGGAGAAACCATAGAAGCAACTTCCTTAATTGTGCAATGACCTGAGTATTTGAAGGCTGTAATTTGTCATTTTATTGGTGGTGTTAATTCTCCACTATAGTCAGAAGAGGAATTTAGTGTATACTTAGTCATAATTCCTAAATATAGTAGAGCAGTAGTTATTTGGTGACTTAAATCATTGGTTTCCATAGATACTTGATTCCAGACTGCTGCCAGCTAATGTAACTTTTGTTGTGATAGTCCAGGGACTATCACTACCTCACATTCTATTAGAAAGGAGAAATTATTATTTCACTCATATCCAAGAAGTTCAGATAGCATAAAAATAAACATACACATAATATTATATGTATGTGTATACAATTACATACTTTATTCTTCATTTCAAGGGATACTAGTGCTTATAACTGCTTTTGATATTTCAACCTTAATACAATAAATTTAATGGATATAGTTCCTAAGAATCATAGAAATAATAAGTTACAACTACCTAATTTTATAGATGAAGCTGTTTTTTCACCTGTTTATTATATTTACAAAAAGAAATATTTTATTTTTTTTCTTATCTTATTTTTTATTTATTTTTTAGTAGCTACTTTGTTTAGCATTACCTCATTGTTATGGTAGAAAACTAGTACTGTGTAGACTGCTATGGCAGAAAACTACCATAAACCAGATTGATCCAGCAGTGTCATTTTGGGCACATGGCCCTAGCCAAAACTATGGCAAGACCTCAATTTGAATCTGAAGATATCTTAGGGTACTAAGAGTCCTTTGGAGTGATTCTGAAATTCCTGCAAGATTTCAGGTGACTTCATAGAATCTCAGGATAAGACAAAACAGAATGAATTATAAGCCATTAAAGGTTTATAAAAATTCCTGTAATACATCCACTAATTTACCTCTAAATTTATTACTTAGTGTTATTTACTATTAGATTTTTTATAAGAATGACTTGAAATAGTGTGAGTTACCTAATTTTGCTATAATATAAGTGTGTTTCTGAAATGAGCACTGAGGTCCATAAAACTGCAATTACCTACATGCAAGGTTGCTCAGACTGACTGAAGGCCAGTGATGTTGTAATAGCATGTCAGATAGAATTATGCTATATTCATTTGCCTTTATGTATGCAAAATAGGAACAGAAAATCTTTATCCAGAGTCATAACCAAAAAATGTAATTTCTCCATGATTTAAATCTTTATAGCATTTTATGCCTATTTAGAACTCTGACCTCTATACAGTTTTATAATAATATTTTGAACTTTATTTTACCATTAGGAAAAGATTATGTCTTATTTACAATTGTATATTTTGTAACACTTTATGCACAATGCTCCTCACATAATAGGTCCCCAAGATAAGTTCCATTTACATCAATAGGTGAGAAATTCCCACCTATTAATGTAAATGAGCAGACTTCATTATTTTTGCTCTTTAAGAGAAAGTATCATGCATTCTTTGCAATAGAAACCATTAATTACAGTAAACATCATCACACCCATTTATATCTATCCATAAGAGGTGTATGTAAATAATCTTTTTATCAGTCCATCTTAAGTATTCAGTTCCCATCATCAGCTCTATTAACATTGCAAGAGGTCCCTATAACATATTTTAAAAATCTCACTATAGAACATCCGAATTGCAAGCTCCTTACAGTTACTGTAGATGGCACCATGGAAAGAAGCTTCTCTTATTCTCTGAAAGCTATACCTATATCATCTTTCTTCCAAAACTTACTGGCCTTTCTCTACTGTCACGGGGAGCTTTGATTTACGTCGCTCACTGTGAGGATTCAGTGAATAAGCTGATGCCAGTTCCTGTGGACTCTCTGGTACACATATAATAGTTTCTCCGCTACTGTCATTTCCCTTTCAACTGGCACTCCAAAATGTCAAAAAGCAAACCCTTTGTGATCACACACAAATGAATGCATGCATGCACACACACAGACAATAATTACCAAGGCATATAACTTTAGTCAAAAAGAAAGGAGAGAAAAAAAAGTAACAACCTATTACAGTGTAAAGAAATAGTCAATGATCAGATTATGCTTAATAAGGCTTATAACTCATTTAATTCCCTACCCTTCCGAAATTTTATTAAATTGTCTTCAAATTTTAGCATGTGAAAACTGACAATATATTTATATTTTAAATATTCAGTTGAAACTTTTCAAAATTTGTCTAAAATCATAATGATGAGGAACATCTCATGACTTTCAAAGATCTGTTTTAATAATATATGCTTAAAAGAATCCATTATAAGATGCTTAGCTGTGCAATCCGCCCCCCTCCCAGATATATCATAAATACTTCCATGTACATTCCCCTGTACTCTCTGGTACACAGGAAAACATATGATTTCAACAAAGATAATTTTCATAAAAAATTAGCATTTCTAAATATATATAAATGTGTAATTACCCAAAGGATTAGATGGGCATTTAAAATCAAGTTACTTCCAGTACAGTTTCATTTTGAAGCAGTGTTTTGTGGTGGTTAAGCATATGGGCTCTGCCAAAATATCATTGTCTCTGAATCCTGGCTATACCAAATTAAAAATGTGAGATCTTGGACTAATTAACAGCTCTCAAACTCACTTTTCCTATTTTTAAATTAGGGATAATAAGAGTCCCTTTTTCATAAGAGTGTTATAAAGATTAGAAATCAGTGCCTGCAGGTGGTAAGCTCTGAATAAATGTAAGCTGTTGTTACAATCATGGTAAGTTTGCACAAATGAAAAATAGAGAAAATATAAATAAATGTAAAACAGTGGGTATGTTCAATTATTTCCTTCAACAACACACAAATATATTTTTAATTACTTCCCTATCAGGACACACAAAGATGAGAGAAAGAAATACTAGAGAAAATCAATTAGTGGATAGATTATAATGTGATCGCTTGAATTCCTTAACAGAGGAAGAGTAAACAGCCCTACGCCACAGATATTGGGCTCGGTTTGTGATGTGATTTGCTTTGGTCAATGAAATGCAACTCAGAATCTAGTCAGGAAAAAAGCACAGCAGTTATTTTAACAGCTAGTTTGATATAAATTAATCTCAATAACTAGCTTTTGGAGGCAAATTAAAAATGAAGAGAATACTACCTCACCATGGAGATACTAGCTGTGGCAAGCAGTTACCATACTTAAGGATGGAGGGAAAATGCAAAGATGTTGAGATAGTTAAGAGGAGTTTGGAGGAAAGACCTCATGACTGTGGTGCCCAGACTCCTGAGAAGGTTGGATTTGGTGCCTTCGGGCCTCTGATGTAAGGCTCTGGAGCCTGGATACAAACCTTGAGGAAGGGGACTACTCATCTGATGATGATGATTTAGGAATTTAAAAGAGGGACCCTGCTGGAAGCGAAACAGAATTCTGACCAGTGGGTGCTGCTGTCTCTGAGCAGGCACAGAGAGACCGGTTTGGTGAGTTTCTGAAAAACTTGAATATGTAATCAACTGTTATTGCCAGGATAGTGAAATATTGCTGGGGTCATGCACACAGGGAAGGAAATCCTTTTTTGTTTCTTATACAGCATAGGGATCTGGGCCCAGCACCCCAAGGACACCAGATGGCCAGAAGGAACACTGAACCACAAAAATGTCACCACTCCTCCACTTCCTACTCAAAATGCAAAAGTAGCTGATTTTCTCTTCCATCTAACTGCCTGATTAAACTACTGACCCGCATGCGCAGCTGACCAAGGTTTGACCACCACACTACAGCTCTAGCCTGGTGGTGATGAGCAGCCCACCATCTGGGAAAGGAAGCCACCCACCTGGAAATGCAAATTCCACAAGTCTTCCTTTGCCCAAAAGCCTGACTTTTCACACAAGCCCACTTTGTCCCCAGCTTATAAAAGCAGCCAAGAGAGCCACCCCCTGAGCCCGTTCAGAGGACCATCCTTTCCTCTGTGCTGTCCCCCTTGTGCTGGAACATAAGCTTAATGAAATATATCTGGAAATACTCTGGGGCTTCCTCTCAGTTCTATCTTGGGGAACCCAAGAATCTTAATGCAGGAAACATTCCTTGTCCAGATTTTTAGACAGCCTGTAGTGTCCTCTATAGCTGGATCTGCAGCTGTCCAGAAGAGCCCACCTAGATTAACCTCTAGATGACCCTCAGATATAAGAGCAAGCCTCCGATGACAAATAGTTGTTTATTGTCACTGAGTTTTAGAGGTGTTTTTTACACAGTAATAGCTGACTGATACAGATGAATAGGTAGGCAGGTAGGCAGGTAGGTCGATAGGTGGATGACAGGTGGTAGGGCAGGGATTTTATTTGTCTTGGTTACCAGAATATTGCCATTTTCTATTAGAATGGTACCTGATAAATAGTGTTTATCAAAATAATTACCAACTGAATGAATACATTGATTATAAATATTAGAATCCAGTATATTTTATTTAATTTTGCATAATTAAAATTTTCCAATTTTATTAAAAATTCTTCCAAAATTTCATTCCCAAGGCTGCAATGGTTATACAGTAATTTGCTTTAGTCTCTTGGTGAGAAATATTTAGCTGGTTTCAGATTCTGTCCTACACCATTCTTAGTTTTTGAGTACAAAGACTGGTGGCCCTTAGTGCACAGGGTTTTGCTGTGATATCTTCTTTAGAGGTGGAGCAGGCCTCTTTCACCTTGGCCTCACTGAAGCCTATTACCATGGACTCCTTTTTACCCTTGGAGGGAAGGAGATTAGCCCAAACAGTTTAAAGCATATGCATTTTAGCCTTTAATCAAATTTGAAACTTAGACCCATTCAAAAATAAAAATTCCCACTTATTAAGGAGTAGGAAATAAAGCAAAAATGAAAATATGTTCACAGGCTTCTCTTAACCTGCAAATTTTCTTTTTTTCTTTTTTTCAATCTTTATTGCTAAAAGTATTACAGATGTCCCCCATTTTTCCCCATTGACACCCTCTACCCTGCTACCACTCCCTCCCTAGGCCTTCACTGCACTATTGTCTGTTCTTGGGTTATGCATATATGCATATAAGTTCAGGCTATCCATTCAAAATTTAAAGGAATAGGTGAACAATGGTATGATCAATATTATGTCTTTGGATGAGTTCAATTTTTACCTGGTTAATCTGTAAAAGGATAGCTTTGAGGATCACACATAGCTCATGTTCCAGGATAGCATGTAAGTTTATACGGCCAAAAACAGAAGTTACCACCATCCTCTGCTTAATCCTATGTGGATCTTTTTAAAGAATATCTCTCCTTTTGATATTGTTGGAAAGAATTCCATCTTAAGTAATGAAAGAATCAGGTAGGCCTTTCCCGGTCAACAGAAATATTTCCTCACCCCCAACAGGAAAATAATCATGGTGTCATCTTGTGATGGGATAATACACACAGTTATTAATTTATAAGAGTGCAGTTTTCACTATCCTGTTCAAGCCATTCCTTGTATCACCATTCACTATAACCTGAAGACCTCCCAGGGGCATCATTTGCCAGGGACTGAGAAGAATGCTAAATTCCCAATTTAGGAGTGGGAAAGTCAAGGATTGGGATGATAATTGGTGAAAATTTGTATGTTAATGCATTCTAGTAAAATTTTTCATTTGCATTCGCCACAGATATTAACAGAAATTCAGATAGGAAAGTAGATAATTGGAGACAATGAAGACGTTGTAAGATACAGGATGGCAAATTTGACAAGAGATTGACTTCCTCTTACTATTAAGAACTGAATTGGGGATAGAAAGACAACTAAAGGAAATTTAAGTGTCCCATGACTGAAGAAGTTTGGGGACAATTAGGTAAGGAGACCCTAAGTGCTATCTGCAGACTGAAGGTTGACTGCAGCAGTCTTACAAGTTATGCCAAAAATAAATGTTGAGGTTTTAACATAGATGATACTAAGAAATAAAGAATTAAAAAAAATTTTTTTTCAACTGAACCTACTTTTATGCTTTTGAACTCCTACTAATCCTGGCACAGATAATCTAAATATTTTCAAATGAGTTATTATCAATTTAATTATTTAAATTGGCTAAATTCAACATTCAAAAATCATTTCTAGTCCAGTTTGCAAACACAATCTAATCTTTCTTTGCTTTAACTGTTACTTTAGGTCTCTTATGAGTACAAACATTAGAGCAAGATTACTGCTGGCACAAGCACTTAGAATCAAGAAGAGCCCTTGAGCTCACTCACCATGAATCCCAGGGTCTATGGAGTCATGAAAAGTAGCTACGAGCTTCTGATGTTCAGAACAACACATTCATGGATTGCATGAAGAATGAAGGTCATACAATCATCAAGAGTCCAGATGGGAGGGCAAAAAGCTCAGCCATGATAAGAAAAGTAAAACTTGATTTCTGCATTACCATTCAGAACAGGCAAATATACTGCCATCTTAACTATCACTAGGAAAGACCTGTGCCAAGAGAACAGATTAGGAGGACATCAGAGCTTCAAGAATAGATTAGGAGGACATCAGCAGCTGACGCCATCAGGAACACAAACTTGAGCTCTACTCTCTAATTCTTCATATTCTACAGGGGCCCCATCTTGCCAACCGACTGCTCCCCAATTTTCAGTTAGTTATCTTCAAATATTTGCACTTAACGACAGTTCTGAAGCCAGGGTGAAACAAAAAATATTAGATATGTTTCCCAACTGGAATAGAACTGTGTGGTGAATACTGAATTTGCTCAGATATATATTTGAAGTAAATATATATATATATACTTGACGATGGCTAGATTTAGTTACCTAGGCAATACTAGTGATTCCAAGAAACAAAATTGTTTACTTGCACAGTAAAATTCTGGTTTTTACATTCTTGATCTCAAGTTAACAGTATGTATATTGAAACCTGAGTCACTATTTTGGCAATTTTTTAATGCACAATATTAAATGGTTTTATTTAGAAAATCTATTTATTCTTGAAGACATATTTTCATTTGACTCCCTTTGGTGGACCTTGCACATGGCCATGCTTCATTAAATCTAACAATGCAAAGTAGGGAGCATTTTTTCTTTCTTTTTTTTTCATTATGAACAGCCCACTATTATTAGCAGCTTTTAGCTTTCTAGACCCAAACCATCACTCCCATGATTTATGCCTCAGTAATTTGAGGTCTAGAACAGATTTTTTTTTTCCTGCTTCTTAAAATATTTTATCTTCTCAGTAGAAGCTGACATTAAGAAACGATATGAAATGACTGTTGTTTATATTAATCTGTTGTTGAAGGTACCATGTATTATGTAGTCTAATGCCATTTCAAAAGAAATAATGCGATGAAAAATTTGTAGAATCAGCAGAAGTTGAAGTTTCAACACTCCCAGTGAAATGGCACATTTCCTTTTATCAAATGATGAGCATCACATACTCCATTGTGTTTTCTCTGACACTTGCTTTTTCAAAATTCCAAAGCAAACATTAATTTTAAATCATATCATGTAAGTGTAGCTGGAGGAAAAAGTAGCAGTTGGAAGCAGAATTTCTGTTTAAAAAAAAAAAGCTAACTGTCTGAATGGCAATGTGAAATCAAGTTTTGCTTTTCTCATCCTGGCTGAACTTTCTGCCCTCCCATTTGGACTCCTGATACACGTATGACCTTCATTCTTCAAGTTTTCCATGAATGTTGTTCTGAACACTAGAACCTTTACAGTTTCTACCATGGACTACTCTGTCCTATACTGTTTTTTATCTAACACTTTGAAAATTGACTCATTTTAGGTTAAAGTACTTTTATCTCAAAACAAAATTTTAATTGCCACAAATGGGATGAAACTCAAACAAAAACAAAAATCAGTTTTTGCTAGATGCATTTGGCTTCTGGAAACCTTGTTTGTGGCTTTTGTTTGTTCATTTGTTTTGTTTTTAAATGTTATTTAATGACAGAAAATGTTAAAGACATAATAACTATAAATTGATAACTTTCTGTTGACTTCAAAAAAAATATTGAAAGAAATAAATTTCTTGCCCTGGCCGGGTAGCTAAATTGGTTAAAGTGTCATCCCGATATGCCAAGGTTGTGGGTTCGATCCTCGATCGGGGCACATAAAAGAATCAATTAATGAATGCATAAATAAGGGAAACGACAAATTGTCCCCCCACCCCACTCCCTTCCTCTCTCTCTAAAGTCCATTTACTTTGTAGATTGGCTCACTTTCATTACTGTGTGACTCCTTTTACATGTAGTATCAAACCAGATATGCCAATTAGTCACTTCTGATTTGTCTACCTTAATGCATTGTTTATGCATGTGCCTATATGAACTTCATGTATGTGGATGGCTTAATGTATAAATTAATAAGTAAATAAATAAATATAGAAAAATAAATTTCTCATGATGGAATTTAATGCTAGCTAATGCTTTAGCTGTGTAGTATCTAACACTGTGTTCTTTACCACCTACGATGACATCAGTTCTATTGGCAAAGGGTTGTTAGCAGGAGTTGGAGAACAATGATACCGAAAATATTTTTCAGTAGAATTCTACTATTTGGGGGGTGGTAAAGTTACTAAGATGCAATGTATGCGAATCAGCAGTAAGAAAGAAGGCTGACTCAGTTTTATATCTAACTTTTCATTTACATTTTCATCAGTATGATCTTTAGCTCCATTTATCTCCACCAAAATCCAGTCAGCTCACATACATGAAATTCATAGAGGCATGTGAATAAACAATGCATTAAGGTAGGCAAATCAGGAGAAGTGACTAAGTGCCCTATCTGGTTTGGTTTTACATAAAAAAGAAATCACACAGTAATGAAAGCGAGCCAATCTACGAAGTGAATGGATTTAGAAGAGCAAATTCTGAAGCAATGGTGGCAAGAAGAACCTGAGTTAGCTGTGAATCTGTAAAATATTGGGGAAGCATTCTATTTTCCATTAATAGTAACATAGGTATTTCAGTCATTTTATAGATCTTAATGAGCAGGGTTGCTTCAGTCTGCATTCGTATTATATATGTTAGGGTCAAAGTTTAAATGTTACTTCTTTTATATCATTTTAATTGTTTTAACATAAAAAGTCCCTGAACATAGCATATAGTGTATACTCAATTTCAGTTTATTGGTGTGAACAAAATTTTATTTTTGTCCACCAAGTTTTAGAGAGGAAATCCAAGAAAGAAATGTGTCCATCTTTATTGAGATATAATTGATATATAACATTATGTAAGGCTAAGGTGCACAATGTAGTGATTTGTATATGCATACATTGCAAAATGATTTCTAGAATAAGATTAGTTAACATATTAATCACCTCACATAGTTGCAATTTTTTTGTGTGTGATGAGAAGTTTAAAATTCTATTCTCTTAGCAACTTTCAAATATACTTTAAAGAATTAACTATATTAACCATGCTGTAAATTACATCATTACATCATTACATCCAGAATTTACTGATCTTATAACTGGTAGTTTGTATTGTTTACACCATTAGCCATTTCTCCTGTCATCTGCCTCCCACCCCTGGCAAACATCAATCCATTCTCTATTTTCATGAGTTTTGTTTGTATTGTTTTGTTTTTTTAGATTCCACATAGAAGAGAGATCACAGAAAATTATTTTTCCAAGCCTGACTTATTTTACTTAGCATATTGCCCTCAAGGTTCACCCATGTTTTTGCCAATGGAAAGATTTCCTTCTTTTTCTGGCTGAATAATATTTTGTTGTATGTGTATATCACATTTCCTTTATCTATCTATTCATCCATTGATGAACACATAGGTATTTCCATGTCTTGGCTATTTTAAGTAATGTAGCAATGAACACTGGGTGCAGACATCTTTTCAAGTTAGGGATTTCATTCCCTTTGGATATATAGCCAGAAGTGAAATTACTGGATTATGTTTTTTTAATTTTTTGAGGAATCTCCATATTTTTTTCCCAAGAAAAAAATGTTATCAGTTTAAAATGCTTAAGTAACCCCTATAATTATGTGGCACTCTAATGAATTTAATATATAATTGTTGGGTATTTACTTTATACAAAAATTTTCTACCAATTGTTTCATGAATTTTTAAAATTTTTGAAGTATTAAAGACAATATGCAGTTTCTTTGTATTTTAGAAATATTAATAAGTTTGTAAACACATATATAATTAAGTAATTGTTATAAAAATCTGTACTCTGAGAGAGGTAGATTTAGACAGATTATTAATTGTGTTCTAAATTTACTTAGCCTAATAGGTTTGCATATATTTTAGGATACCTTAAATCTGTATTGTATTTACATATCAGTTTATGCCACAATATCTCCACATTATATCTAGCCTTTTCATTTTGCTAGTTTATCTTCTATATTGTTAATTATTTATGCAAAGATCATGTAAACGGGCATGGATCTAAATCCCCTTCTCCCAGTTGACGTGACTTGGCAATATTTAAAATTAGAAAGCAAACAGAAGTTGTTTATTTGGTAAATAAATAGATTTAGAAACATTTTAAAAAGGTTCTTTATTTTATAAAATAACAAGACTCTTATAGTGCTTCACTAATAACTGAAACCGTTTTTATATTTTCTACTGTGAATGTTCTGGGCACAAATATTATATTTTTATTTTATCATATCTAGCTCAGCAATTTTAGATTGTGAAATATATGAATATTGTGTGAATGTGTGTTTGTGTTTGACTACAAGTACATATATCACTAAATTAATGTTTTTACACAGTGATATTTGGTGAATCCTCAATTCAGTGGCAAAACACACACACACACACACACACACACACACAGAGGAAGTGGGGTTCTTCCTTCAGCCCCGGGGAAAACAATTTTACATATCAAGGGAAAACAGCCCTTCACTGTAAACACATCCAACTTCATCAGACTGTTATACCTAGAGTCAGGTTACTTCATACACCAAAACCAGGACACCTAAATAACCTACCTTTCTTCACCTAATATGAAGAAAACAAAAATGAAAGGAACTTTATGTTTCAATTAGTAGTCCTTTGCATTTCCATTTTGTACTTATTGTCACAAATATTTAAAAGAAGAGATTTGAACCTGGCCAGATGAGGGTTCAATTCATGGTTCTGCTGTTTATTGAGTAAACTTGGAAAATATAAAAATGCTCCTGAACCTCATTCTGTTAAACTATAAAATCACGATATTAAAAATAAGCTCATAAAATTATTATTATTATTTTTTAAAAATCCATGAAAATCTCTTGGCACATAGTAGGAACTCTATAAATGGTAACTTATTATTTATATCTCATTACTAATTTCCTTTAAATTTCTCCTTTTTATATCTGGGGGTTAGAATTGTTTCATGAATCTTTCATTACTGTTCTGCATTTTACTCAACTAAAGTTTCCAAGCCCAGTAGCAGAACAATTTAATTGCTTTCCTTTTCAACCAAATCTTATGTTGAACACCACATTTTTCAAAAAGCAAAGCAGAGATGGCAGTGATACACAAAATACACAAAAGAAATTCTTATTTATTTTGGAATGCATATTTGAGGCTAGATACAATTCATAGCATAATGCTTTGTAGGTACTAAATGTGTAGTTGGTATTGAGTAAATGAATGAATATTGAAATATTATATGATTTCCCTGTTTATTGAAATTCCACTTCTATCCTATTACATAGAAAGAGAAGTCTCCTGAATTTGATTTGAAATGGAATTTGAGTTAGCAAGCATTGGACCCTCTGCACTTTCAACAAGTCCACAGTGGGTCAGGCTACAGTATATAATAGAGAACCTGAGTTTGAGTTCCAGTCATATCACCTACCAGTTGGTTTCACCTGTTAACTTCTTTCTGCCGCAGCAAAATAGAAAAATAACGGTCATACATACCTCACAAGATTATTTTGAAGGTTAAATGAGATAGTGTAAGTATGCGGCCCTTAATTGAAAGACAAAAAAGTATTAACTCACTATTGCTAAAAAAAATAATAGGAGGTAAAATTTTCAAATCAGGGACTCACAATGGAAAAAATGGGGCAGAATAGAAAGTTTGGACATGATCTATAATGTCTAGAAATGAAAGATATTTTAATATGCTATGACTTTCATAAATAGAATTTAACAAGGACATTAAAAAGAATGAAGCAAACTGTATGTACAGATCTGGAAGGTACAGAAAGTGAAAAGAGCCCAAATAGTAGCTTAGTTGGCTAGAGTGCCTACCCGATACTGTGAGGTTTCAGGTCCAATCTATGGCCAGGGCATATAGGAAAATCAACCAATGAGTGCATAAAGAAGTGGCACAGTGAACTGATCTCTCTCTCAAGTAAATAAAAATATATATAGAATAGTATACATAAACAATGATCTATTTTTGAAATGTGTGTGTGTGTCTATAAGTACATATGTAGTAGTTGCTCATATATGCATAGGGCATAGGGTATCTTGAATAGATGGAAGCAATAAATAATACCGTTTGCTTTCTGGGCAAGGACAAGAGTCGTTAGAGAAGGGTAGCAAGGAAAGTGACTTTTTACAGTAGCTTTTGATTTTTGTACATTTTTGTATCAGTTAGCTGCATGTAAACCACCCCAAAACTTAATAGCTTTAAACAATGATCATTTATTCAATTTCAGATGCCTGTGGTTTGGCTAAGCTTCAGTTATTCAGTGGGCTGAGTTGGGCTTGAGTGTCAGCTGCAGGTTGGGTCCAGGTATGTTTCACAGGTCTCTCATCCTTCTTGGATGAGTGGACCTCCTAAGAGATTACTGCTTAGAGTGATGCCGGGAGTTCAAGAATGGGCGCCTCACTGGGCAGCCAGATTTCGTTTTGCTTATGTTCCACCAGTTAACATTCCATTGGCTAAAGCATATGACATGCCCAAGCCTAAAATCTAGGGAAGAGAAATACGATCCACTCCCCGTGAAACCAAATAAATTTACAAGGCCAAAGGCACCATCAGTGGAGAAGAAGTACACTCCTACTTCTACCTAGGTGGAAAAGAAATTATTAGTAGCTTAAAGATAACTCGTCCACCATGTCTGTAACTGCATTACTTATTTATTTTTGATCTGCTGGTGGGAATCAGCATACGCAAAAGGCCATACTTAAATTATATGTAGATTTTTTACTGCATGGGTGGTTGGTATCCCTCATCCCAGCATTGATCAAGGGTCAATTATATATATATTGTATATATAAAGCAGAAAAAAGAAAAGTAAAAAGGCTAAAAAAATGTGTGGCTTTAGGCTAACCACTGGAAAAAGAAATAACTGACTGTATAAGTGTCAGAATAAGCATTCCTGATGCAGTTTTTCCAGAGATGAGAAAAACACATCATTTGACAAACTCATCACATAATGAGATTGTCTAAGTGGCTGGGATGACCAAAGAAGAAATTAAAAAAAAGGGGAAGGGGGTTTAATTTTGAAGACCCTCCTGTTCACTTATTCTAATCTTATTCAGGGAATTTAAATAATACACAGGTACAGAATGATTTTTGCCATGATTTCTTTAACATATAATTTGTTATGAAAATAGTTTCCAGTTTGTTTTTGTGTGGGGAATCTCATTTAATTTTTTTCATGTGTCTCTAGCTGAACATTGTTCTGGTGCTCAGCTTTGCATTTGTTTGCTCCTGCTCTGTTTGCAATTAAAAACAAAGCAAGAACAATGGAGACACCCTGCAGTTTTCAGGCAATTTTGTGTTATTTTTCTTCCAATGTGTTATTATTAGTCTCCATTAAAGATTAAGCAAATGATGAATTCATTTAAAAGATATCTTGCCCTGGCCAGTTTGGCTCAATGGTTAGAGCGTCGGCCTGTGGACTGAAGGGTCCGGGTTCCATTCCAGCCAAGGGCAGGTACCTCTGTTGCAGGCCAGGGCCGAGGCACGTGCGGGAGGCAACCAATCGATGTCTCTCTCTCGCTCTCTCCCTTCCAATCTCTCTGAAAAGCCATGGAAAATGTATCCTCGAGTGAGAATTAAAGAAAAAATTTTAAAAAAACACATTTAAAAAAAGGTATCCTGATATCCATTATTTTAAAGTTTATACATTAGAATTTAAAAATCAGTCCATTGTATCAATGTCATTATAGTGTTTTCAATCAGCCTTAGAAATTTGTTTTTCCTGAAGAAAGTTTGATCCAATTTTGTCCTGAAATCAGACTGGGCTACAGAGAGCCCTCTCCTCAGTAGTGACTCTATCAGAGAGGAAAGATATAGAATAGAAAATGTGAGGCTAATCTTGGCTCTACTTTGGCCAAGTCACACAGGCTGCAAGCCTCATGTGATAAATGAAGATGAAAAGCTTGTTGTCCTTATCTTGATTTTATATAGAAGTCTCATAGAAGAATGTGGAACATCCAGAACAGAGCTCCTATGGTCACCAGGAATTTCCACTTTACCACACAGTAGGTTGATTCAGATTTAAGCTGTCAAGTAGATAAAAGGAAAGGGGCACCATTCTATCCACAGTGTAGCATAAACTCATTGGCAAAACCTGGTGGCCATATGGACTTTAGAAAAGCTGTGAAAAGCATAAGGGCAAGAGGAACATGAACCCTTATACCCATGGTATAGGCACAAGTTATTCAAAAACTGCATGATCGCGTAAACCTGAAGAACGAAAGAAAAAAAATAATGATTTTTGGGATTTTAAATACAATGGATTCAAGTCTGTCTCTCATTGCGTCCGCCTATCCCAGTATCAGCCACCAAGAGGAAGACAGTAATCTGCAACTGGACGTTTAGAAGAGGAATGTGTCAGAGAAAACTACATAAATAGGCAAGGAAGACTTTATTCAAGACAACTGCAATAGGAGAGGAGACTGAACTCAACCTCAGGGACACAAAAGGCGGGGGGTTTTAAGCATTGGGGTGATCTAGAAGAAAATGACTAGATGTGATAGGCCATCTGTGTTTGTTTCTTCCCTCCCACAGAGACAGGGAGATAGAGTGCTATCTTTCTTGATAATTGCATTTCAAAGGATGTCTCCTAGGTCCTCGAAAAATACATCTCTGGGGTTTAAAACTGTCAGGAGGCTGGAGATTTACATCTCCAAGGGGGAAAAGTAGAATTTACAATTGAGAGTTTTCTCAAGTAAATATTCTGAGAAAAGAATGATTAGAGGCCAGCAGCCCTGAAGAAACCTAGCTCAGTCAAGCGGAGAGGAACGTTAAGGCCACCCTGGTCTGATGAGAGGAACAGTCTGAGAGCATGATAGAAAAATAAGAAAATAGGGGCAAAGGAGAGGAACAAACTCATTTGGTTTTTTGTCAGGCACAGTAAAATACAACAGGATGAGGGAGAAGCAGTTCTTATCTTCAGGGGGTTTGCTTATTGCAGGGAGTGTGATACACACACACACACACACAAACACACACCAATAACTTTACAATAGGGTAAAATGAAATACAAACTATGCCCAAAAATGTTATAGAAGCTAAAGGGGTAATGGTTTTCTAGATGATTTCATGAAGGTGAGTTGACTTTATATAAAACCTGAAAGTAAATTAGAATTTGACTGGTAAGAAGATAGGGTACAGTATCCAAAAGAACGGAATTGCCTTCTACTAACAAGTTTTATGAAAATATAATTTTAAAAATTAAATTAAAAAAATTGAATATCTGTGAAGATTTATTTTAACATTATCCATTTATTTATTTTTAAAAATTCAATGGAGCACCAGATGTGTTATAAATCTGCTGGCTATTGTGGTTTCAAAGGTAAAGACTATCCTCTCAGATTATTCCTGTATTCATAGGATAACTGGCTTATAAACACACAATTACAAGATGAAAAGGTAGATGTTAAAATAGTGGTAAATTATGTGAAATAGAGATACATGAAAGGAGAGATCAACTGTGCCTTTATATCAGAAAAGCTTTCAAAAAAGTTGAAGCATTTAGAGGACGAAAGTACTTTTGTAGCACTGTTCTGGAAAATCAAACTAACTAGGAAGAAAACAGAAATGAACAAATAATGGGATGGAAGGGAGGTTGGGGAGGTAATATTAGAGGACAGTTTTGATCTTTGCTTTCCTCCAATTCTCTAAACAGAAGTCAAAGTTAATAATTTAAAACATAAATGAGATCATGTCACTTCTCTGCCCTAAGCATTCTCTGGCTTTCCATTGTATTTCAAATAAAATAAAGATTCATTTTCTTGGCATACTAAAGCTCTTCCTATTTTTCCAATCTCTATCTTAATTCCTTTTCTTCCTCACTACTAATTTTCAGATCTACTGACCTGTGCACTCAGTTTCTAGGCTGTGTGAGAATCATCTTCCTCTCTGATTTTTACACAGCTGGGTTCTTCCCATGCTTCAGCTCACAGAGGTGATGTCACTTCCCCACAGACAACTTCCCAGAACATCAACAGAAGTACCCCCATCGTCCATCATTCTCAGTTACAATATCAAGTACCTTCTGTCTTGAACTTATTAAATTTGTGATTATATTAAGTACTCTTTATTTGTGTATTTTATTTTCCTTCTGAAAGTGAATAATTTTAAGTCTTTAACAAAGATTTTCTTAATAAATAAACTTTCAACTTTGTAGCGTCCACAGGGGAAAAACAAGCAGAATATTGCAAATAATATGGTAACATGTATATTGATGTTTGTTAAAAAAACACAGAAACAAAACACCAAACAGCCAAAATAAAACTTACATAAATGCTTATTTATACAAGAAGGCACAGATCAGAGGGAAGAGATTGTAATGGAAGTAAGATGTTTCTGAGAAAATACACTGTTACTAATTTTGAATTAAAACACGCAAACTTCTTATGTATTACAAATTAATTTACATAAAAATACAAATCTTAGAAACTGAGGACAAACTAAAACAAACATTTCACATTTGTGATATAACCACAAAGACAAAACAAATTATTTCAGCAAGATTTAGAGCATAGTATTTTGGCTATACATCTTAAAGGAAATGTTTACAAACAAAAGAAACCTAAAGTACATAAACCTTATTGAGTTTTATTGCCCTAGTTAGGATATCACAATGGTTATTCAAAATTTTATTTCTGTGTATTCCAGAATAAAGCAAATAAAAAGTTAATAGTTTTATAATTATTAGTGTAAGGCAGGAGATATATGCATAAGTTTTCAAAAAGCTAAAATTATATAATATGAATTTGGTGTTAAATATGAACTTATAGTATTTTTATTTAAAAATATTTCTGCAGCTCTGTCCACTGAAGAGACCTAGAAGCTGTATCAACTCACTGTTTCTAAGCACCCACATTTACATATCTTGGTCTCTAAATATTATTCTCACCAAAAGTAATCAGGGGTGCTTTGGAAAATAGTTTGCTTCAGGTCTAAGGAACAAAATGTAAAAAACAACATAGATTAGTTTGCTATGCTAGAAATCAAGGAAACTATAAAGACTAATTTGGGCATACCCAAAAGTCACAGTTCACAGCCTTAAGGAGATCCTACTACCAAAGTTGAGATAATTTAAGAAGCAAAAAAATATAATAATAATAATTGCAATTAATTTGAAATATTAAGTATTTATTTTATATTGATGGTGTTAAAAAATGGTTCTTAAAAAGATAGAAAGCCAAAACAATGAAAACTTTTTATCATTATTAAAGATAATAAGTGCACCAATAATTCACTCAGAAAATGGTTATAAATGAAAAATAAGGAATTTTCGTCCCTTTTCTCTAGGACATAAACTTTAGATTGTAAAATAACCCTGGTTAATGAGAAAAGTTCTTTATTTGTGATTCCAGTTAATATATATGAAGGAAAGACAGAATTACAAAAATCACAATTTTGCAACCATTACTGTAATAATTGTATCAACTGAGAATTAAAATACTTTCAAAAAATTGTGAGAGCTTAAAGGAGTGTGCTTATTCTTAAAAACCAAAAGTATCACCTCCAAGGAGTATTTTCTGGTAACAAAATGAAAAACAAACAAACAAACAAAAATCATGACTCTTGTAATGGAAGGAACAAGTTACCACTTCCTGAAGAAGCTGATCAACCACTGATACCAGGACAACCAGACCTTGTGTGTCTCCTGATTGGATGCAGTTTTCTATACAGAGCACAACCTACAAGATGCTCCTGCCAAAATGCTGACTGTCAATCTAATCAACCTTTATACAGTCAAACCTAGGTTCTCAAATGTCTCCCATCTCGAAAAATTCGGTTCTCAACCAAGTTGTTTGCAGGAAAAAGTCTCTCCATTTTTGAACAAAACTTCAGTTCTTGACCTGACAACCCTTTCAGGCTGATACATTAGCATGACAATAAGCTTCTTTCAGGACGCAAAGGAGAGAATTCAAGTCAGTGTCCCACTAAACCTCAGGTTGTTAACATCTCAGGAAACTGCTGCAAATAAATATTTTCGTGTTTTTTTTGCTGAGGTTGCTGGTGAAATGGACAATTAGCACAATTTTAAAATATTAAGAGGCCATAAAATGTGCTGATGTTGCTAAGGGTGTGAAAGTGTTTACAAAACAAAGATTAGAGGCAACTGAAAAGGTAGACAAACTGCTGTTGATTTGGATAAACAAAAATCAGTTAGCTGGTGACAACATTTGGGAGGCAATGATATGTAAAAAATCCAAGATGCTGCACCCCTGGAACGAGTGCTGAAAGTGATTCATTTAAGGCTAGTAGGGGGTGGTTCGATAAATTTAAGAAAAGATGTGTCTGTTTGTACATTAAACAGTACATTCGACATGTACTATATATAAGAAAGGTTAAAAGGGAATCATTTAGAAGTCTGGAGCAGATGAACTCAATTTATATTAGTTCTAATGTAAAAAAATTCAGTTTTCGAACAAATCGCTTCTCGAACAGCCTTCTGGAATGAATTAAGTTCAAGAATTGAGGTTCCACTGTATCATACTTTTAGTTTATAGGAAAAGGGAGTTAGAGCATTAAAATTAAATGACACCACAAAGTAGTAATGTGGGTCATTTAATTAGATAATTGATCATACTTTGTCAACAGGCCAATGATGTAAAAAAAATACAAAACCTTTTTTCCTATATTAAAGATTCTAAAGAAAAATGACAGCGCTTGCTGGTGTGGCTCACTTGGTTGGGCATTGTCGTGTGCACTGAAAGGATGCTGGTTCGATTTTTGGTCCGGACACATGCCTGGGTTGTAGGCCAATCCCCCCATAAGGGGTGTGAAGGAGGCAGCCAACCCATGTTTTACTCTCACAGTGTTTCTCTCTCTCTCACCTTCTCCCTTCCTTTCTCTCTAAAAATCAATAAAAATATTTAAAAAAAGAAAAATGACAACCAAATGCAATGTATAGACCTTGTACGGAGCTTCTGATTTGCACATCAAATACAGAAAGACATTGTGAGACAATTCAGAAAATTTGAAATATGGAATTGGCATTATATGATATTAAAGACTGTTGTAATTTCAAAACATGTCCTCAAATTTATTAGGTACTCCTTCCATTGAGAGTTAAAGTGTATATTTCATCTCCCTGAATCTGGACAGCTTTAGTGCTACTTTGACCAATACAGTGCATCAAAAGTGGCATGTGTTTTCTGTTGAGTAATCGTGGGTGACTCACTCAGGAGAAGCCAACCTCTAAGTAGGCAGTCCAATTACCTGAGATTACCATGCCAAAGAGGACACATACAGGCATTCCATTTGTTAGTTAAGGTCATCGTTGCTAAGGCGAGAGACACAAGAATCAAACTGTCTTGGATCCTCTAGACTGGCCTCCTACCACTGAAAAACCACATGGAGCAAAAGAATGACCGAGGCAAAATACTGCTAAGTCTCCTGCTCCGGAGATCCAGGAACACAATAACTTGGCTGTCATTTCATACCGTAAAAGTGTGGGATAGGTTTTTTATGCAGAATAGATCCCTGAAGTGATTAATTATTGTTAACTTTATAGGTGGGTGATGGTGTTAGTTTCAAAAATGTATTTTAGTTGGAAATACAACATAACATATTTAAATGTAAACTACTTTAATATCTGAAATTTGGATAAATAAAGCATATATGACTAAATATAATTATGGAACCTATGTTTTGCATATATGAGAGTTTATTGACTCATACTCTACATTTCTTTTAATTTGAAGTTTTATAATGTTTTAAGAAATGATCTACAGGGGAAAAAGTAAAAATTTATGTTATAAATTGAAGCAGGGCAGGGAAGGGAAGGATTAAGTCTCTTTATAATTTTAATCCAATTTTAGAAGAAAGCAAGAACAATAGCCAAGATCTGGAAACAACCCAAGTGCCCATCAGTAGACCAATGGATAGAAAAGGTATAGTACATTTGGGCAATGGACTACTACATGGTTGTAAAAAAAGAGAAAGAAAATAAACTCTTACCTTTTGTGACAGCATGGATGGACCTGGAAATTACTATTCTAAGTGAAATAAGCCAGTCAGAGAAAGACAAATACCATATGATCTCACTTACATGTGGAATCTAATGAACAAAATAAACTGATGAAATAGACATAGAAGCATGGATATAAGGAACAGAATGACAGCTGTCAGGGGGGTTGGGGGGGGGACCTGGATGAAAGAAGGTGAAGGGATTAGCCACAGAACATATAAGCATAACCCAAGGACACAGGCAACAGTGAGGCCATGGCGAGGGAAGGGGATGGTTTGGGTGGAGGTGAGTGAAGGGGGGAAATGAGGACATCTGCAACAGAGTCAGCAATGAAAATAAAGTTAAAAGTAAAAGAATTAACATAGAGTTTGACAGAGTTAAAGATAGGCTTGGAAACAATTAAAGGTAGAATGAAAACTAGGATATGAAAGGGAATCTCGAAAGTCACAAAAAAATCACTTTTACTGTAATTGTGTGTTTTATGTGGGTGCACCTTTTACTGTGAAATCATTTGAGCAAGGCCATTATCTTCACCTTTGCATTCCCAGTAGCTAGCATATGGTCTGGCATGTTTTGGAAACTCAGTAAATGTCACATAAAGGAAGAAAAAAGTTTGTGGAATTGGAATATAGAAAAACAAACTATATATAATAGTCCAATAACTCAACATCAAATCCATAGAGGGAGATGTTTGGAGGCTTAAGGCTCTGTGCACTGGTCTGTCATGTTGGCGTGAATATTATGTATGTGTAGGGCATGACATTCAAACTGTACAGTATATGAATGGAAATAAGGAATGGAGAGAGAAAAATAAACATTGTAAATGAAAGTAATTTCACCTCCCATTTAAAACATATGGAAATGTTTTTAAGCACATATTAACTTCTCACCAAGGTAAAAAAAATCAAATAAAAAAAAAATCTGGCCTGGCTGGTGTGGCTCAATTGGTTGAGCATCAACCCATGCACCAGGATGTTGCCAGTTCAATTCCTGGTCAGGGCATATTGATGATTCTATTTCTCTCTCCCTCTCCCTTCCTCTCTCTGAAATCAATAAAAACATATTTTAAAACAAACAAACAAACGATACTAGGAGATGATTTCAGCTCTCTCTCAGGAAAATTGCTGTAGGGATGGAATAAACTGTAAAAGGTGCATTGTGATGATGGTTATCACCATCACCAATACTTGAGTATCAGGCACTTTTCAATCACTACTGCTAATGTGTAGCAGCTCTTTAAGGGAAATATTATTTTAATTTTAAAGATAAGAAAATTAAAGGTCAGGAATTTAAGTATTTTGCCATAAATCTCACATGTATTACATTTGACATGTGACTAGTACAACAACATAGTTAACAACAGTAAACAAAAACCATAGTAAATAATATTTTCTTTTCTCCAAGAGAAAACTGAGACATGGAATCATTTAGTTCATAACCAGCTAAAGTCTGAGGTCTTCCTAACTCCAAAATACTTGGCAATAAAGTAAAAAGTGTAAGCTGATCTGTAACACCAGAATGAAGAATGCTAGTTTAGATTACACATGCTTATAGTTGTGAATATTTACCAAAAAAACCCTGGAAAAGTGGGTCAGAGGAACCGATAGTATTTTTATAAGAGGAAAACTAGAGGTTGTGCAATGCAATGTGAAAGATGTTACTTTTTCTGATTCTGCTATGGTAATAGCTAAAATTAATTTCTCAAAAGCTGAGGAATTTGGCAGAGGTATCTGGAAGTGGAGAATACCCCTCTGAGAACAGAAGAAGTTAAAAAATATAAGAGGGATGATCAAGGGTAGAGAATCCCTGCTCACCTACCTAGATGTCACAAAGTGGTAGCTCATCTTTAAAAAACAATGATATAAAGAAAATACCCCAGGGAAGGAATCAGGCCAAGCGCTTGAAAGAACAAAATAGCTGCAGAGATGTTTAAAGGAGTGCACAGACTGCGAAAGCCAAGGCGAGGTGTGGAAGCAGAAAGTCATACAGAAATAACAGGTCTGTTAAGACAGCGAGGGTGACGAGACAAGAAAGAGAAAGGAAGACACTAAAGACACTTCCAACAGATATGTGAGGCTGTGCAGGAAAACAGGGCGGAGGAGAAGAGCGTGAAAAAGTTAAGGGTTAACTGGGCACGCGGGGGAAACAATGGTGATGCTCGCCTTTCCTAACCAATGGGAGCGATCATTAGAAAGAAACTTCAGGAACAAGGAATCTGAGCTGATGCAAGGTGCCAACAAAAAAAATAAGCATGTGTTTTATTGGAAACGATCACAGTTCAAGAAGTGAATTCACAAGAGAAAGTACTCCAGTGAAATATTGTGGATAAATTAAGCATATTTCATGTATTACTTACTACAATATTAAAATGGTCATCACAGGTGGAATCTCAAATTGTCGTTGTTTTTTAAAAAATTGAGAGATGCATTAAAAGCCAGAGACTTTGAAACCAGGCATTGACTTATAGAGTTTTCAAAGCTTAGCATAAGACGTGCACTAGGCGCCATGGTAGGAGGGACAAAGCTGCTGGGTGGAGGAATCTGAAGAGACGGGCAGGCTTTAGAAGGAAAGTGGGAAGAACATTAATTTTATTTCAGTGAAGCAAATGTTTGATTAGAAAAACAACAACAACACAAACAGTTTCTCTTTAAGACCATCTGTCTGAACATTGCTAAAATATGTGAACACATTTCCCAGCAACCCCATCAGCTGCCCACACGCAGTGGTGGGGGAGTGTGTGTCACAGGCATGTAATTGGAGGTGCCCGAGAAATGAGACAAGCCTGATTGTCTAGTTTCTCTCTGTGTGCATGGTCTGAAAACTCTTTTATAAGGAGATTCTCAGGCACTTCCAGGGAAATAAAATACACAAATGAAAATAGGATGCTGGCACACAGGATGAAACTCATTTTATTTCATGCAGATGACACTGCTCTTTGAGTTCCAGGAGGAGCGCAGGCTGTAGACAAATATGAATAGTGTTCTCCCTAGAGCAGTGGGAAGTACAGTTAAACAGATAGAAGTAGCAAAACCATAAATGAGGCACCAGGTGCAAAAGTGGCACTATGAAATGTGACGACGCAGAGACCAGTGCAAGGAGAACCATTGGCCTGCGATTTATAGAGAGGAAGGCGGTGCACAATAAAACAAGGCATGGAAAAGGAAAGCAAATGAAGACACGAAGGGGAAATCTGCTATTTGGAAACAGGGCAAGGCTGAGGAAACAGCTTCCAGTGAGTTTTTCAATGCCTTATTTCTATGTGCCCCCATATGTGGCACTTGTGGCAGGGTTGTTTAGTTTCCACTGGAAATGCAGGGATAACTTAAAAGAGGGTCATATACCTGTTTGAGGGACAAGAGCTATATGTTATTGCATTTCCATTTTCAAAGCAGACTGTAACAATACTTTGGGCAACAAATTTCAAATTCCACCAGCTCATGTGAAGGAATGAGGGAACGGGACTGCTTTACTGAAGATAAAAAAAAGTTTTGAAGGAACAAGAGGGGAAATTATGAAAAGGGTCTGGTGAAGTGGATGACAGTGTAGAGTATAAAGCCTAAGACATAAAAGGAAATACTAGGAAAGTATCACACTTATAAATATCAAAGGAGATCTATCTGTATAAAGCAGAAATTGATGATCTTGAGGATGAAGATATTAAAAAAGGTTTTTAAACATCTAAGGGAAGTAGTAGAACTGGGTCAAAGGAAAGAAGTCTTTCACTGAATGGAATAAAAAAGAAACTTCCTGTTAAAATACATATACACGTATAGTAATGTTTGCCCAAGGGATGCAGGAGAAAAGGAAACCAAGGGGCACATACTCAGTAACTAGGATGTGCTTCAGAATCAGATGGCTCAGGCTATAAAAATAATAGTCATAATAACGTTACATACACATATACACACAGACATGCATCTACATATTTACATTGCTGAATTGCTTGCATACTCTTAACATGTGCTGTTTGATGTTTAGAATTATCCTTCACGCTGGAAGGGCAATTATCTTAATTCCCGTTTTGCAGGTGAAAACACTGAGTTTCAGAGAAATCGACCAACATCTCTGAAAAAAACCACACACAATACTATTGATCCTTATTGTCATCAGCTTTGCTTACTTGTGAACTCAGCCTCCCCTTTCCCCTGGGAAAACCAAATCTGTGAATCTATTAAAATCCCTATGACTGCATTTGTGAAATCCAGTAGTCAGCACATCTGAATGATGCTGGGGTACATGTGTGCCCAGGAAGCTGAAGCCTGTCCATCCAACTTTATCCACAGTGATCAATCCCTCTGTGTAGGTCTCAGTCCTAATTGAAATTTCCTCTCCAGTTTTCTGAAAAGACTAGATCATGCATGGCTGAATTCTTGCTCCCTTACCAAATCATCCATAGCTTCTTATCTTTTGAAAACCAAGTCTTGTGTCTGTCTCCAAATTCCTGTTTAAGTTCTCTTTCACCGAGACAGAGTGCTTATAACAAAAACCCTGTGACATGCGGGACCATGGGTGCAGCACACTTTCATAGGGACTACATTACTCACACCCTCTTGAATATAGTATGTGAATTTCTGGTCATCATGCTTGGGAGAAAGACATACTAATCCATTTTCTTATCTTTAAACAGTCCATCCATACTTTACACTTTATTCGGCACCTTGCTGAATCAATGTCAAGTAAGAGAGCTCTGTGTCTCTTACATAAAGTCTCTACATTAAAGCTTCATACATGTATCTATATGGTGTTGGTTCAAAGTGTGAACAATATGCAGAATACTTCTTTCATAACATTTGGAGAAGTAGAAAAATTATGAGTATAATAGTGATTATTTTATGAGACTGACACGCTACCTACTGCGCTAACGAGGCATCTAATGGTGATTGTTTTAAATAACAAAGTTTACAGATTTTATAAATATTTTTGCTTTTTTAAAGGTTGACATTTAGAAAAATAAATTTTATGTCTTTTGAAGGAAATATTAAGAGATTGGATTTAGATTTGGTATGTATTTTTCAACATTTTTTTCTAGTGATTAATTCTTATTATATTCTATGGAATTTTTGATTTGCATTTGAAAATAAATCAAGAAATAAAACAAGATTTGTCTTCAACATCACTAGTTTTAAAACTCTGTGCTAGAAGAATGCATTGTCAAGAGAAGGGATGACCAGAGAAGCAAAGTACATTATAAAATTAAAAAATAATAATTATAAAAGTATTAAGGGAAAGTAAGAGAATGTAGTTTGTGACAGTAGATATGTTTTTATTGATTTTAGAGAGAGAGGAAGGGAGAGGATAGAGATAGAAACATCGATGAGAAACATGGATCGGCTGCCGCCTGCACGACTCCAAGCATGTGCCCTGACCGGGAATTAAAACAGGGATCTCTTGGTTCATGGGTCGACGCTCAACCATTGAACCACACCGGCCAGGCTATACACAACTTCTTACTGTACAGGGAGGTCCAACTTATAAACAGGTATCCACTTTCCATCTCACACCATCCCTGTGTTATTGAAAACATTGTGAGAAACATGGAGCAATTGGATAACCTCTGTATTGAGGAGTGAACAAAGGGAGAAGGCATTATGCACAGATCAGGGGATTTAACCATGACTAACCCTGTGCATTTCATTGTAATCCCACTATTCCATAAATTGTTTATTAATTAATGAATTCATTCAATAAAAATTTATATCTTTGGTAATGTTATGTCCACTTATAAAATTTATCTGGAAAACAGTATAGAAGTTCCTGAAAAATTAGAAATAGAACTACCATGTGATCCAGCAATCTCACTTCTGGGTATTTATCCAAAGGAAATGAAAACAGGACATTAAAGAGATATCTGGACTCTCAAGGTCATTGTAGCGTTATTCACAATAGCCAAGGTATAGAAACAATACACACACACACACACACACGCACTGAAATATTATTCACTCATGAGAAAGAAGGAAATTCTGCTATTTGTGGAAACATAGACGGATCTCAACAGTACCATGTTAAGTGAAATAAGCTAGATAATAGCAAATACTGCATGGTATCGCTTACATGTGGAACCAAAAAAAACAAAAAAGGAAAACTCTTAGAAATGGGAAGTAGAAAAGTGGTTCCCGGGGCTGGAGGGTGAGAAAATAGGGAGAGGTTGGTAGAAAGGCACAAACTTCCAGCCTTAAAAGATGAATGAGATCTGAAGATCTGATATAAAAGTTGGTGACCATAGTTAATAACATAGTGTTATGTAACTGAAATTTGCTAAGTGAGTAGAATGTAGAACTTAAATGGCCATCCCCCAAAAAGGAGAACCGAATAATTTCTCTAACACCTCAGAAATAAATTGTGTTAATGTTTTTGTGTACCTCATTCTAGTTTTCATTTTACATATAAATACATAAATATGTGCATACATGTATATATTCACACACACATATACCTTGTTAGATATATATACATATAACTTAAGCAGCCTTTGTCATTTTATAGAGAATGAGAAATTTCCTAATCACACCACGGTCCTCTATAATGCCATTTTAATGGCCATATATTTTTCCAGTGGATATATGTGCATGTGCATATATAATTAATTTAGTCATTTCTTTTTATTGGGTATTTACATAACTGCCTATATTTTACTCTTATGAAAATGTTGTGTTAAGTGCACTTGAGGTTAACATGAACACATCTATAAATGTTTCTTCTGATAAATTTCTATAAGTCTAACTGTTAGATTTAATATTTTGCACAGTGTGGGGGCTTCTACTTTATATTGCCACAACATGACTAAATTACACTACAGAAAAATTGAAGCTATTTTTTCTGACCAGTTGTTCCAAACGCATGCCCATTTCTTCACACCCTTGTGAACAATAGGCACTATAATTTCTTTTAAACAAAACAAAATCTAAAAACAAAAGAAGAGAATGCCTGTTTACATTTTCAAATAAATTTCTACTGGCACATTCACCTTTTTCCCTATTCAGCATATACAGTATATACAGTATACAGCACAACTCTATTATATCTCTATCTCTATCCTATTGCCATCTCTTTATAGCTAACATCTATTTATTCCATTCTCACCCATTCCTCACTGATGAACCCGCCTGAACTCTTAACTCTGCAGTCATTTATGTTATGTATACACTCCTGTGTGCCAGCTGCTGGCCTCTGGGCTTTCAGTGACCCCGGGTCACCAGACTTCTCTCGAGTTGCCAGTGGATTGACTGAGAGTCATTACTGGGAAGAAAGTCTGGGGATGAAGAGAGTGCATGATCCTGCAGCTGTGACTGACCTAGAAGGAAGGCTGGTAGAAAAGTCCCACGTAGTGGCAAATTTGGAAGACATGGGTTTTGTGGTTGGTAGGGAGCCTTCTGTAGAGAAAGAGATTATTTGGAGAATAAACCCTTGCAGTGAAGTGTTGCAATGGAAGAAGCATTATTGCAAATATGTTTCTGAGCACAAATCCCTGAACTTGGAGGTAACTGAGAAGAAGAAGAAAAAAAGCATTACACCTGCTTGCATATATTTATAACACAGAGCATTGCTTGGAATTTCACCAAGAGAAAATTTATTATGGTTAGCATGTACCATATTTTTTTATACAAATAAACAAAAAGGGTTTGAAGTTATAAATCAATCATGTCTTAATGCAAATAAATTTGTGCTGTTGCTTTTTCCTGACAAAGTCAAGCTTCTCTTCAAAAAGAGAAATTGTGATTCGTCTGAGTTCGCAGTGTGAATTACATAGATATGTCTGAGCTCTTCTTCTATTCCCAAAGTAGGAGCATGAGGGACATACTGCGCACAGGGAAGGAAGACCGGGAGTGTCATTGCCAGAGCTAACATGTCCTGTATCAAAATTGTGCGCAAGGTTGTTGCTACGGGAGAAAACAGCATTGGCCTTGAAGTTCTGAACGGCTGCTCTTGTCACTCAAAATCCAGGGTATTACAATTATTATTAATTTGACTTCAAGGTCGTTTACATGGACTTCTTGGTGAGACTACCATTTATAATAATCATTTCTGCCATTTGCGATAAGCATTCATGGAAGCATGTCTTCCAACACCATGTCAACAGATACGTTTTTGTCTGTTCCTGCTATTTTCTATTTATTGATTTGAGAGAGAGAGGACGGGAGAGAGAGAGCAGCAGTGATTTGTTGTTCCACTTACATATGCATTCACTGATTCATTAGTGTATGTGTTCTGAGTGGAGATCAAACCCTCCACCTTGGCGTATTGGGACCATGCTCCAGCCAACTGAGCTATTCCAGCCAGGGCCCGTTCCTGCTAGTGTTTTCAAGCACCAGGTTTAGTTATTAATGGTGTTACAGAGAAAAATAAAGCCCCTTCCTATAGAGAATAAATCTGCAATCTGTTTGGGGGGCAGACTGTTAATTAGAATATGATACATACCAAAATATGATGGGAACTCAGAGTTCCAAGAAAGACCGCAAAAAGAGGGCAAAACTCAGGTTGACACATCAAATCTTATGGTGCCTCTTCACGGAAAACTGGGGTGTCCCTGTGTTTATGCGTGGTTTGGAAAAGAAGGTACCATACCGATTCAGACTAAAACTATCTTTATTGGAAGAAGACACAGCGGTAATTTCTCTTTTCAGCCATAACAAAAATAACGAAGCATTTAAAAAAGAGGTATGACTAACGATCATATTTAGATCATGTTTACACAAAATGGAGGGATTGCCTAATTGCTGATAATCTTAAATTTATTTCAACACACACAAAAAATAAGCTAATTTCCATGTTCTAATGACTTTCCTTGCCATTTGCTCCAGTTGTTTTGAAAAACGGTTCCTTAAGGCGTGTACTTTTGTAAAACAGGTTAGAGTGAGTGAACGATCCTGGAGAGCAAGGACGAGGGTAAGCAGTTATTTGAGACTATGGTCTTTAGGGTGAGTTAAATGGCTGAACACTACAGAGGGTAAATAACATGTTCAATGTCTTTTTGGGGAAGAATTTTTTTTCATTTTGTGAGGTATGATTCCCCATAACTCTTATCCCTATAAAGTTTATAAACCCTGTAAAAGGGTTTCTGTGCCAGCTATATTAGAGTTCTTTGTTTTTAGAATCAATGGTCATGATCGTGTGTGTGTGTGTGTGTGTGTGTGTGTGTGTGTGTGTGAGCTAGAGGGAGAGAATATTTTGTTATATTCCATGATACAAGGCCACGCATCCCTGGCCTTTATTTGAGGCTATTTTTTTTGAGGCTATTTTTTTCCTTCTTTCCAGTATCATATTACTTATTTGTTTATTTTCTCCCTGTGAGATATATATTTATATCCCAGCATGTCTATTAACTCTTCTTCATTTTTAAAATGGAAAAATGACTAAATTAGCAAATCCTTAAGCTTGTATAGCAGCTCACTTGTACGGCATCTAGCAAATGAACCTACACACCCATGAGTGCTAAGTAATTTCTTTTCCCCCTAGATTCAAAAATTATTTTATAATAAAACATTTGGTATTTGGGAATGCATTTTAAGCTTGCTACTGAAAATCACTGAATTTATATCCATCACCTTCCATGTAACAAAATAAGCCAGAATGTTTTACTGTTGCTATTAAACTGGAAAACCCTAAGAAATAAAAATTTCAGATATCCTTCTGTAAAACTGATTCATAGAAATTCCGAGCCTGAGTTTTCATGATTTAATTTCTTCATAGACAGACAACTGGATGTTTATAATGATTTTCAGCTTTCCTATCTAGTGGGGGGAAGTTGCCAGAGAAGCATGTAAGCATATTGGTCAATCCAGCTTGATTGCTTTCCTCCAGCAATGGGCAATTTTAATTTCCTATCACATTTATAGTCATCATATTTGAGAAAGAGCAAAACAGGTTAATGAAATCATTATAATTTTATTCAAATAGTATATATTTTAAAAGCTCAATTAAAGAAACAGATACCAAGGCACCACATTTTATTTTGTCTTATGGAGACCCATGCCCTGTAGCACCTGTAAAAGACGGAAAGACACGTCTCCAAATGCAAAAATGAATGTGAAGTCATTGTCACCACTAAACATATTTATAAAGTAAGTCATTGTGGAAACAGATAATGTTTTATTGAAAATCAATTTGTTCCTTTCACTATCTAACCATGTTTTATCAAATTCTGCCCTTTAAAGGAAGTATATCAAAGCGGTTTCTAAAGCTTACCCAGAAGTGAGCTGAAATGTGGACTTCATTACTTAATACTTATTCGATTTTAAGCAAGGTAATAAACCTCTTTAATCATGAGTCTTCATCTGTAAGATGGACATATTAATATTACTAGCCCCATTGTGATAGGAAATGAGATAATACGTATAAAATCACAGCGACTGACTGACATATAAGAAGATGTTAATAAAGTTTATCTATTATCATTGTTGTTCTTGTCAGTATTATTATGTCAAAGCCTTCAGGGCTGTGGAACATTAAGAGATGAATCATATAGTCCCTTCCCCTAAATTTATTGGTGAACAAGTGAGAAAGCACAGATAAATCTTAACATTGTACCAAGAACTGACCTGAACACCTTATCTATATTAACTCATTTACATTATTAATGACTATATTAGGTAAGATTTGTGAACAGTCATTCCTGTTTCACAGATGAGGAAAAAAAGGGCATCAGAGAATAAGAGATTCCTCAAAGTTATATAGTTAGAGTTGAGTTGGGATATGAACCCAGGCAGTTTGGGTCCAGAGCCATCATTTTCGTTTGTTTGTTTTCACTACAGAATTAAAATTATATATACTTCCTACAAACCCTTGAATCTTTGGACAAAAACAAAACCTAGGAAAATCTAAGATACTTCATAATATTTCTATCAGTGCTCCTTTCCTGGCTACAAAAGCTCAGGTAACAAACACAATTCTTTCTCATAGAAGAGGAAGGAACGGCTTATAAGCCAGCCACCAGGATACCTGTCTTTGTGCACAAAACCTCCAAATTTCCAGTGTGCTAAAGAATTTATTCACATTGCACAAATATTCCAGCATCCATCTCCCAGGACAAGCAAAATTCTCAAGGGTGTTCAGCTATGACCTTTTCCTCAAACACTACTGATCCCTTTGAAACAAATGACACATGTTCTTCACCTAAGTTATTTACTGCAAGTCTGCTCTGGGCCAGCACAAGACAATTTAATGAGAGAAATTCAATGCTACTGTCCCCACTCTCTGGAAACTTACAACCTTTTTAAACCAATATGAAGCCATAATGAATAACCTTATTAGTGATCTTGGAGGAGGAATAATGTCTGTCTCCAGAACAAACCTACATATATATAAGACTATGACATTTGGTTATAAATACAGTGAAGAACTCTGCCTAGTTCAGAATTATTTCCTGTCCTCCAGTCAATGACAAGAATCCAGACATTTATTCATTTTTATGGGTGGGCGATATAATTATTATTTCATCTCTCTCACATCCATCTCTCTCTCTCTGCTTCTTTCCATGTGAACTTTCCTAATACAGAGGATCTCATTAATACACATACAATTTAATGTATTGCCCATGCTTCTCTCTCTGTCTCTCTCTCCCTTCCTCTCTTTGAGATCAATAAACATATCCTTGGAAGAGGGAAAATATGAACATTATTGGAAAAATAATGATAATGAAGTGTGATGTTAAAAGATGATAACAGCATATAAATAGAGAGAAAGTGACTGGGATTTAAGTGTGCTTAACTCCTGCTAAGGATCAGGAGTAGGGTACAGATGACATTTAATACAGATTTTGGTAATTTCTGGGGTAACCACTAAAAAAAATCAAAATGAGGACCATAATATAAAACGACAGAGAAAAAAAATCAATTGAAAAATAACCAGATTAATCCATAAAAGGCAAGAGAGGGTAAAAGGCAAAACAGAAAGAAATAGCAACTTCGTGTCAAAAGTTAGGTTCTAAGGTACAATGCACCCATTAAATCTTCTAGGCAGGAGACTTCTGGAACTTTGGCTTGTACCTCTGAGGCAAGGTTGCCCCAAAATAACCTAAATCACTATTAAATTATTTGGTCAATCATGTATTCAAATGAGAAAAAAAGTGTAAATGGAATTCCCCTTACATTTGTCTATAAACTAAAATCAACTTGAGGTAAAGATAAATGTAAAAGATAAAATTACAGAGCTTTTAGAGTCATTTCAGGGAAGTATACAAAGGTGGGAAAAAGTAAGTTTACAGTTGTGAGTGACATTTTTTAAAGTTAATAAAGCCATTGTAATAATTATTACTTGCATATGAGCAACTGTGAAGTTACTTTGGCCACACATGTCTTTAAGAATTGGAGATTGCAAACCAAGCGTCACAAAAAGCACAAAACAAAACAAAACAAAACAAAACAAAACAAAAAACAAAACTGACTATATATCATGACTACATAAATTGATTACTGTTTTCTGAAAACCATTAAAAAGTGAAAATAATCTCTGAGAAAAAATATTTTCAATATATAAATGGCAAATGGAGAGTGCTTAAAATGTGTAATAGAAACTCCATAAACAAATAAGAGAAAGACCAAGAAAGAAAGAAAGAAAGAAAGAAAGAAAGAAAGAAAGAGAGAGAGAGAGAGAGAGAGAGAGAGAGAGAGAGAGAGAGAGGGAGGGAGGGAGGGAGGGAGGGAGGGAGGGAGGGAGGGAGGGAGGGAGGGAGGGAGGGAGGGAGGGAGGGAGGGGAGGGGAGGGGAGGGGAGGGGCGGGGCGGGGCGGGAGGAAGGGAGGAAGGGAGGAAGGGAGGGAGGGAGGGAGGGAGGGAGGGAGGGAGGGAGGGAGGAAGGAAGGAAGGAAGGAAGGAAGGAAGGAAGGAAGGAAGGAAGGAAGGAAGGAAGGAAGGAAGGAAGGAAGGAAGGAAGGAAGGAAGGAGAGAGAAAGAACAAAGGCACAAACTGCATTTGACAGAAGGGGGATCTGAATCACCATTAAAACAAAAATATGCTCAAATGTATGAGCAATATAAAACTACAGACTACACTTATACTTTAGTACCGTTTACATGCAACCACATTGTTATAAAAATCATCGCCTTCGAATAACAAATATTGGTGATGATGTGAAGTGAAAGAATGTTCATATATTGCTGGTAAGAAGTAATGTAAATTGGCACAAATTCTTTGGAAAATCACTTGGCATTATTAAATAAAATGACAACATGTATGTCCAATGACTAGAAATTCTAATTCTCAATATTTACCTGGAAGATACTCTTGTATGTCTACTCCAAGAGGCATATATGTCTTTATTAGAGATAAAGCATCCATCAGTAGTAGAATGGATAAATAAATTGGATTATATCCATAACATGTAATACTATGTAGCAATATAAATTAATGAACTTCAGCTACCTGTAATAACATAGAGAGAAGAACCTAAAGTTCAAAGAACTTAAACTGAGCTAGAAAAGCATCAGGTAAACATGTACAATTTAATTATATTTTAATAAATTTTAGAAGCATGCAAAATAAACAATGAGTTGTTTAAAACTTAAAATAAGTAATATCATTTTTCTAAAACAAATAAAAAGTAAATCCAAGATTTATGATAGAAGTTCCTCTATCATTTTAGGAATACAAAATATGTTAGGGACAATGAAATTGCTTTGTCCAGTCAACAGGGAAATTTGTATATGAGCTTGTTTATAATGATTCTCTGTATTTTATATCTATTTTTAATATGTTTTAAATATAAAAATTAATTTTAAATTGACTATTTGCTAGTAAAAATGTAATTTAAAAAATTACCCAAATGAAAATATTTACATAAATAAACATTCAAATAATGTATGTGGAAAGTATTTTATGTAATGTAATTACAAAATATATATATTTAACTTACACAAAATATAAATTTAATTACACTGGCTACTAAAATGCTACATAGCTATGAGAATTCACACACTCAAAAATTAACTTATGCAAGTTCTAAAAATGCATTTTTTATTACATCATATAAAGGAAGTGCCAGCCTCTTTAACTTTTAGCTTAAGAAATAAAAAAATTGGATCATGCCTAGCTTGAATCTAATTGTAGTAGATTTCAAAGACATTCTGCTTCATTCCATGTAAACTTTCCTAACGCAGAGGATCTCATTAATATACATACAATTTAATGTACTGCCCATGCTTCGAATTATTGAATAGCAAACAACAGAGCAATAATTTAAATTATTACTGCTACAACGACTGATTCCCTTCCTGACTGGACCCCAGAATTGGCTGAAATGCCACTTGCAGACTTCTCTTTCCTCAGTATATCTCTTTCAGTGAATTCACCTCATTTGGAAATTGCTATTTTTTCTCTCTCCTTTTTAAAAATATATCTTTATTGATTTCAGAGAGAGGAAGAGAGAGGGAGAGAGAGAGAGAAACATCAATGATGAGAGAGTCATTGATCGGCTGCAGCCCGCAACCCGGGCATGTGCCCTGACTGGGAATCGAACCCCGATCGCCTGGATCCTAGGTCGATGCTCAACCGCTGAGCCACACCTGGCCAGGCTATTTTTTCTCTCTTTTTAAAAATTAGGCTATAAGATCCATGAGAATGGGGATCTTATCTAATCCATTCACTTATCCTAGGATCTAGCATAGTGCCTGATAAATAATAAAAGCTTTCTGAATATTTATTAAATTAACAAATGGACCATTATCACAAGTTAGTGAACAGTGGAAGGATAAAGATAAAAGATGTTTCCCCTACTTAAGACTTAAGTGCATTCAAGTACATTCACTTGATTTTGATTAAATTAAATTTTATTTTTTTATTTGGTAATGAATTTACATGGTTCAAATTTCAGTGAAATATATACATTAAGAAAACTTGATTGCACACTTTCCTTTCTCCCAAATTTATCTCCTTCTATTCCCTAAAATAATTGCTTTTCTAATAGATTGTATAATTTCCAGTGTTTAATTATGCAAATACAAACATTAAAATGTATATTTTATTAACCTTCCCTTTGATTACATAAAAGTTACATATGCTATAAACACTCTTCTACATTTTTTTCCTCCTCTGAACAGTAAGTCCTGGAGATCTTTCTCTGTTGGCTACTTCCATCTTTTGTAGAGGTACATAGCGTTCCCTTTTACGTTGCCAACCTCCTGCTGTTAATGATGCTGTGGCGATTATAGCCTTTACATATATCATTTTGGATTTGTGCAGGGACATCTGGAAGATAAACTCCCAGGGTTGGAACTGCCTTGGCAATGACCGCTGCTATAACACATGATTGCATTTGGAATTGCCAAGGAGTAAGCACATTATTAATTTTGAATAATACCACTCCACAGCGATTGTACTATTTGGTATGCCCACCATATATTAACCTAGGTCTTTTAAGAAAAAAATGCCAAAATGGCATTAAACATGAGATTTTATTTGGGTAAATGCCTCAAAGTATATCAAGACAAAACCTTCAGACAGTGATACAAGTCTTCTGGTGAAAGAGAGAGAGGAAAAGTTTAGGCGAAAGCATCCCTCAGCCATGCTGCTTACAGAATGATAGGCTACAGTCAGGGAATCCTTGAGCCAAAGTCAGCCAACAAAGAACAGATCTGCTTTAGAATCCTTGCTTGGTCTCAGATACTGGCTGCTGGTGGCCATGGAAGGCCAAAGACGAGTAGGAAAAGCCCATGATCAGTTATAATTCCTGTAGTTGGAAATTTGCTAGGCATGTAACACAAATACTATTTAAAAATTAGAGGTCTGACTTTGGGTGGTAAACACACAATAAAATATTACAGATGATGGATCATAGAAATGTACACTTGAAACCTATATAATTTTATTAACCAATGTCACCCCAATAAATTTAAATTAAAAAAAAGTTAATGACAGGCTTATTCTCCCTCCCAGCTGAAAACGTATTTAAATCCTTCTGAAGACTAGCTAGGCCTTTTGTCAGCTGGTATTTGTCAGCTTTACGATCCAAGAATATCTTTCTCAAGAACCTGAGAGTCATCTCTTTGAAACCTAAACATTATGGGTGATAGCATTCCTTGTCCCAGCTTCTGTGGGAGTGTGGGAGTCTGACTTCAGTGGGAACCTTGCTCCAAGATACCAAACTATTTCCTGCTGTAAAAATATGAGTTTATGTTTTCCCCTGGATAAAGCCAGTTAGCTAACACAGATGGTCACCCCAATTACCAGTTAAAGTTAGGGTGAACTATGTAAAAAATAGTGTTCTCTAGTTCTTGCTTGAGGACTAGTTATTGTTTATCTTGAAATCCCATATGCAATGGGTAGTATCTGCTTGGCTATATAAGGCAGTGAGATTTCTTCCTGTCTGCAATCTCTTAGCGAATTGCCTGTGATGACCATCACATCCTGGTTTAATGCTTTTTCAATAATGAAAGTGTTTTCTTTCTCTGTTACCTTTGTAGAGAGAATTTCCACGTTGGGAGACTTTTAAAAAATTACATTTTCACAACAGGTGCAACAGACAGGTATTTTGGTGTCAATTCACCCAAGTGACTTGTCAAACTTTTCACTTAACTTGCCGAGGAGCCCATCTAGACTGCCTTTAAATGGGCATGATTTTACTTGACTGTTCATCTACCTCATTGCGAGGTAAGAAGAGGCAAAATAAAACCACCTTGAAAATGTAAAGCACTGTATAGATGTAAATTTATTCATCTTTACTTCCATCAACATTAGTTGAAGGCATCCCTACAGAACTATTTATAATATTTATTATTATCAAATGCTTGGAAAAATATGGAATATACTGGAAAGATTTATATACCATAAATGAATTTGGCAAGCTATGTTTACTGCATAGTCCAGAAAAGCACTCTTATTAGCACTTCAATTTAACATGAATGGAATCTGCATGAATAGATGAGAAACACTGAGTCCCTAATAGCAGAGAAATACCAGAAAAAACATTAGTGGTTTCAAGCAGCAAAAGGGCTTTGTATGCATTAATAAATAAGCTATTTGATGATGGTAATTATAGCATTTATCTCTACCTTTGTATGATACAAATATATCTCGGAAGAGCAAATAGACATAACTTGTGGAAACATGCATTAATATAACATATCACATAATAGATCTTAGTTGATGGATCGCACTCATGTTAAATAGGGCAAGCAGAAAATTATAAATTCCATAACTCTAAAAGGTTTTTCTTTGCTCATATTTTTTACTATCCTTCCTCAGTCCCAATTGTAACATAAAATGTTATCCCTTTAGCTGAATTTACTTTCTTTACTCTGACCCTCTTCAAATCAGCTTTAAAGAAAGCTATTTCTTGTAATACAGGCTTAGGAGCTCTGACAGAGCCTCACTTACTTGTAATATGGGCATTATGCCAGGGAAACACCATTTATTTTATATTTTAACATTTTAAATTGAATTTATTGGGGTGACATTGGTTAATAAAATTATAAAGGTTTCAGGTGTACAGACAGAGAAAGGCAAGTATCATATGATTTCACTCATATGTGGAATCTAATGAACAAAATAAACTCACAAACAAAATAGAAACAGGCTCATAGAGAGGAGGCTGATAGCTGTCAGAAGGGAGGGCTTTGGGGGGTTGGGTGAAATAGGTGAAGGGATTAAGCAAACAACAATAATAATAACAAAACAAAAACAAAATCTCATAGACACAGACAAAGCATGGTGATTACCAGAGGGAAAGGGGGCTAGGGAGAGGTAGAAGAGTGTGTGGGGGAATAAACGGTAAAGGAAACACCATTTAGATACTATAATTAGGTTAGACAAGCAATGAAAGAAACACCTATCTAAAGTAGAGGCATTTATATACATATTCACCATGGAGAATTCTCTATTCCAATTACTTAACACACAGCTTAAAAATCAAACCTGGCACTGAATTCTGTACATCTAGGCTCAGATGTGTGCCATTATCTTTATACTTTTCCTGTTGTGTTTTTCCCGAGGGGCACATTTACCTATTCTGCATTCTATCTGGGTTACTTTCTTTGACCTTTCTTGCTTTCATTTCACTCCTTTTGACTTACAAATCCCCTTCAATCTATAGTAAATGCCATGGATAAATAGCACAATTTTAACTTCTCACCTCTTTATTTTAAATACACTCTTTGTGCACACTGCTGGTAACATTTATAGCAACATACCAATATCCTAACTTTCCATAAGACATTACAGTCAATACATTCAAAAATATTAGTCTTCTCTGATTCTATACAAAGGAAACTACTTTGGTTTCAACTGAATAGAAAAATTTTCTGAAGGCTAGGATGCATGTACAAACTTCTAAAATGGCACAATTTCATTTACTATTTAAAATATATGGGTGTGCCTTGGCCAGGGGCGGGGCTCCGTTGCTTGGAGCATCCTCCGGAACACGGAAAGGTTGGGGGTTTGATTCCCAGTCAGGACACATACCTAGGTTGTGGGTTCCATCCCCAGTTTCTCTCTCACACTGATGTTTCTCACTAACTCTCTCTCTCTAAAAATCAATAAAAATAAAAATAACAACAGTGAGAATTTTAAAAATATATAAAATGTATGGGGGTGGTATTAATCATTTGTATATAATTTGTATTATTGGAGACATTTGAAACAATCAAATTATTATATCTCTCCCTGATTAAAAAATTATGTATCTTAAAGTTTCACTTCTTTAAAATGCTATATGTATTGTTCGACCAACTCCAGAAATAGATATTGACTGAAATGATCACAAGACCTATATTTCGCAGAAATATCTATCTGTAAAGACACTTTGGAGAAATGCTTGAATTTGAAAAAGTATAACAACAACAAAATACTTCCTAGTATAGAAAGCTGCACACATCAAAAATAAAACTTTATATATTAATTTAAACAGACTAAAAAAAAATAAAGTATAGATATTACACTGTATTCCAATGCCTTCCTCACTAAGAGCTTGTTGAAAAAATAAAGATACTTATGAATAAGTAATAGGTCTCTGCTCAGTGTCAGTTTGGATTTTATGCTTTTCATACAAGTACTGATGACTTTTTTTCATGGGGAGAAATAGGGTCCCTTGATGCCATTTTTTTTGTATCAGGGCCCACATGTCACATAACTTTTTTTGTGAATGCTCCTTCACACTTTGCTGATGCTAAACATTTATATTTTTTAAAATATCATGGAGCCCTGACTGCTGTGGCTCAGTTTTTTGGACCATGGTGTCATGCACTGAAGGGTCTTGGGTTCGGTTCCCAGTAGGGGGGCGTATACCCAGGTTTTCAGTTCATCCCCAGTTCAGGTGCAAGTGGGAAGCACCTGACCTATGTTTCTCTCTCACATCAGTGTTTCTCTCTCTCCCTCTCTCTAAAAAAAAATCTAAATAAATAAATAAATAAATAAATAAATAATTATGGAGACACTTACTCCCCACTTCTGATTTTTCTTTTCATTGGGAGGACATATATTTGCACAATCATCCCTTTCACCCTCTCTCTTCTAGGTGAGCAAACTAAAGGCAAGAAGGCTGAGTTCCCCCTTACTGGAGCCCTTTTTCTCCAGCACTGCCTGTATAATTCTGTGCCCTGGTATGAAGGATCCAAGACACCCACATACACATTCTTTAATAGCAACTCTATCAGGTCTCCAAATGCCAACTACTTTGTCTTGTCTCTCAACTTTCTCAGTGTTTAGGCAGAGACGAGAGGCAATAATATTGCCACCTTCTAAAGGCACCATCTCAATATATTTATTGGATTTTCATTTATATCTTGTCTCAAAAGTGTTTATTGCCTAATAATTTGAAAAGGTATATGCACACAGCAGCATGATGTACACAGCAGCATGATGTACACTGGCCTAGGTATGCAAGCAACCTAGGAGTGAACCGAACGATGAATAGAAAAAAGAAGAGGTGGTGCATATGTACAACGGAATATTACTCAGCAATAAAAAAGAATGAAATCTTTCCATTTGCAACAAACTGTGTGCCTAGAATGCTAAAGGAAATAAGTCAGAGAAAAACAAATACCAATACCATATGATTTTACTTACATGTGGATTCTAAAAAACAAACAAAGAACCCCAAATTAAAAAAAAAAAAGAAACAGATGCATAGATACAGAGAAAAAAATGATGGTTTCCAAAGAGGGGAGAGGGAAGGATGAGTGAGAATAAATAAATAATAAATAAATAAATAAATAAATAAATATTCAACTGCTTAATTCAAGAAATATACAGTTCCAAAACAAAATAAGGACACTGCAAAGAAAGAAAATTAGAGGTCAATATCACTGATGAACATAGATGCCAAAATCCTCAATAAAATATTAGCAAACCAGATCCAGCAATACATTTAAATAGTTCATACACCATGATCAAGTGGACTTTGTTCCAAGGATGCAAGTTTGGTACAATACTAGCAAATCAATAAATGTTATACACCACATAACAAAATGAAGTATAAAAACCACATGATCATATCAATAGATGTAGAAAAAGCATTTGATAACATCTAGCACTCATGATAAAAACTCTCAGCAAAGTGGGAATAGAGGGAACATACGTCATCATAATAAAAGTCATCTTTGACAAACACACAGCCAACATCATACTCAATGGACATAAACTACAAATGTTTTCCTTAAGATTAGGAACAAGACAGGGTGTCCACTTTCACCACTCTTATTCAACATAGTACTGGAAATTCTAGCCACAGCGATCAGACAAGAAGAAAACATAAAAGGCATCCAATTTGGAAAGGAGGAAGTAAAACTGTCATTATTTGCAGATGACATGATGCTGTATATAAAGAAACCTAAAGCTTCCACCATAAAACTACTAAAACTGATGAATGAATTTGTTAAGTAGTAGGATACAAAATAAAGATCCAGAAAACAGTTGCATTTTTATACACCAGTAATGAACTATCAGAGAGGAAGCTAAGAAAACATTACCATTTACAATTGTATAAAAAAATACCTAGGAATAAATTTAATGAAGGATGTAAAAGACCTGTACTCAGAAAATTATAAGACACTGAAGAAAAAATTGAAGAAGATACAAATAAGTGGAAACATGCATCATGTTCATGGATAGAAAGAATTAACATTAATAAAATGTCCATACTGCTCAACGCAATCTATAGATTCAACGCAATTTTTATCAAGATACCCATGGTGTATTTCACAGAACTAGAACAAATATTCAACAAATATATATGGAACCAAAGAAGACCCCAAACAGCCACAGCGATCTTAAGAAAGAAGAACACAGTTGGAGGAATCACAGGACCCAAGATCAAACTATACTACAATGTGTAATGACATGTGTAAAAGGCAATAGTAATCAAAACAGCATGGTACTGGCATAAAGACAGACATATAAGCCAATGGAACAGAATAGAGAGCCCAGCAACAAACCCACGCCATTACGGTCAATTAATGTTGTATGTTCAACAAGGAAGGCAAGAGCATACAATGGGGTAAAGACAGTCTTTTCAATAAATGATGTTGGGGAAATTGGACAGATATGTGCAAAAAATGAAATTAGACCACCTTCTTACACTATGCACAATAATAAATTCAAATGGATTAAAGTCTTAAATGTAAGACTTGAAATCATAAAAATGCTAGATGAAAACATAGGCAGTAAAATCATGCACATTTCTCATAGCAATATTTTTTCTGATATGTCTCCTCCAGCAAGGGACACAAAAGAAAAAATAAACAAATAGGACTACATAAAACTAAAACGTTTTTACACAACAAAGGAAGCTATCAACAAAATGAAAAGACAACCCACTAATTGGGAGAACATATTCTCCAATGATACATGTGATGAGGGGTTCATATCTAAAATTTTAAAGAACTTATAAAACTCAACACCAGAAATACAAACAATCGAATTAAAAAACGGGCAAAGGACCTGAATAGACACATCTTCATAGAGGACATAGAGATGACCAATAGACATATGAAAAGATGCTCAAGGTCACTAATCATCAGAGAGATGCAAATTAAAACTACAGTAAGATACCACTTCACACCTGTCAGAATGGCTCCATCAACAAATCAACAAAGGACAAGTGTTGTCCAGGAACCCTCATGCACTGTTGGTGGGAATGAAGGAAGGAAGAGTGGTGCAGCCACTGTGAAAAAAAAGCTATGGTTGCCTCAAAAAATTAAAAATGGAACTGCCTTAAGACCCAGTGATTCACTTCTGGGAATATATCCGAAGAAATCTGAAACACGGATTCTAAAGAATATATGCACCCCTATGTTCATTACAACGTTACTGACAATAGCCAAGATTTGGAAGCAGCCCAAGCCCATCAATAGATGAGTGGGTGAAACAGCTACGGTACAGTTACACAGTCGAATCTGACCTTTTGCGACAGCATGAATAGATCTAGAGATCATTACGCTAAGTGAAAATAAACCAGTCAGAGAAAGACAAATACCATACGCTTTCAGATATATGTGGAATCTAATAAACAAAACAAACAAACAAACAAAATAGAAACAAACTGGTAGAAAACAGAATGACAGCTGTTAGAAGGGAAGGGATTTGGGTGTCTGGGTGAAAAAGGTGAAGAGATTAAAAAAACCCAAGAGCCTCATAGGCACAGACCACAGTATGGTGATTGCCAGAGGAAAAAGGGGAGTGGGGGGAGGTAGGAGAGGGTAACGGAGGGATAAATGGTGATGGAAGGAGACTTGACTTTGGGTGGTGAGCATATACTACAATATACAGATGATGTATTATAAAATTCTGTACATCTGAAACCTATACAATTTTATTAACCAATGTCACCTCAATAAAAATTTTAAAAATATATTTGCATTCTGGCCAAATAAAATCACATGTGTAAAGTAAGTCAGTAAATAAATAAAGAGAAATATACACTGTCTTTAACTTTTTCACAGTCCTAAAATTTTGTGTTTGACTTTAATTAATTTAAAATTTTCAGGTGTTTTGTCTATTTTAGAGTTCTGTCAAGATAAATTTGATAATAAACAACTTAAAAATTTATTTTTCAGCTAAGATCTGAATACAGATCTATTGGATTCCACAGTACAAGTTTTACAGATAAGATCTTAATACAAATCTGCTGGATCCCACAGTCTAGGGTTTTATAGCTAAGATCTGAACACAGATCTATTGGATTCCACAGTCCAGGGTTTTACAGCTAAGATCTGAACACAGATCTACTGGATTCCACAGTCCAGGGTTTTACAGCTAAGATCTGAACACAGATCTATTGGATCCCACAGTCTAGGGTTTTACAGCTAAGATCTGAACACAGATCTATTGGATTCCACAGTCTAGGGTTTTACAGCTAAGATCTGAACACAGATCTATTGGATTCCACAGTCCAGGGTTTTACAGCTAAGATCTGAACACAGATCTACTGGATTCCACAGTCCAGGGTTTTACACTCTATATCGTATTTTGCACCAGTTTGTCCCTACTAATTTGTTATTTAGTTGTCAATAACTTTGATTCTAACTAACCCAAAAGAAAAATAAAGCATCTTAAAAAACACACAAAACTAATGCAAATCATCCTGTTTATGCATCTAAAATGATTTTTTTAAAAACCATACATTTAAAATAAAAATTACTTTTAAACATCATTTATTTCTCTATTTCTCTGATGACTTGGAGACTCTCCTAATATTAACATGTCTTATTATTAGGCTTGGCTGCCTGCTGTGAACCACAGTGCAGCACACAAGAATCCCACTACAGGCAAATGCCAATGCTGAGATGTTAATGGCTGTTAAGTAAATTTAAACTTAAAAATAAACAACATTCTTAATAGAGGCTTAATTACTGTCAGATGCAGTGTTTTCTAAAAAACAAAACAGAATTTTTCTCCATACCTGTCATGAAAATATATTTCTTCTGAAGGAAATCTTATTTGTATTTTAAAATATGGGACCTCCTAAGCAAGCATGTACTTCTCTGTTTAAATATTGATTACTTTATTAGATATTGGAAGATGGGATAAATTTAGACTGTCAAACTACAAAGAAAGGTACTATGCAGACATACACTACTCTTTGTGATACACAATCACGTGTCAAACTTCTTCTGACGATTTAAAATATTGGTCAGGTAAGAACTTGATTTTCTTCTATGTGCTATTTGCTTTAGCTTTTGTCTCATTGCTAATCTTGTTATCTTGCTTTTATTAGAACTGCAACTGCTGGATTTTTATTGATTACAACTTTATATTGATATGTCTTGAGTACATCTACAAAAACATACCTGTATGAAAAAGCATAAAGATCTTGCCTTTTGCACATTAGTGATCTATCTGTATCTATCCATTTATCTGTATTTTAATTGGTAAGAAAGTCACAGACTTGGCAGAAGAGAAATCTTGATAATCAGAAACCAGTTTACAGATAGGGAAAATGGGGAATGGAGAGATTAGATTAGCAAACAGTTGGCTTGTGATGTAACTAGAACTAAATGCAAGTTTTCCTGAATCTAAACATTTGAAGCTAATACATTTTATCTACCAAGTGATGACCTCTTAACCCAGATCAAGAATTGCTCACCATCATGGTGAGATCCCTTTCCACGTTGTGCTGGGTGAAGCCAGAGTTTGGGAAAATATCTCACTGTTTGATGTGCTAGTTATCTTCATTTCACTTTTTGGACACATTTTGCTTATTTATTTTAAGCAATTCAATTACACTATACCTATACAAAAGTGAACACATGGTAAGTGTTCAGCTTGATGAATATTTATGAAGCGAATATACCTGCATAGCTACCACTCAAGTCAAGTTAGGGAACATTACTACTACTTCACAAGCCTTCCTTATATCTCTTCCTACTAAATGTACCTCCCCAGGTAAACGTGATTCTTATTTCTATCACTACAGATTAATTAATCTCTTTTTGAATGGTATATAAATAAAAGCTTACTACATATTTTCTTTAGTGTTTATTTTCACCAAACACTATTTGTGAGTTTTATCAATGTTGGGATGTTTCTTCTCATTGCTATTTTTCATTTCATTATATGAATATACTACAATTTATTTACTTATATCACTTTTGGTTGACATTTGGATTGTATTTACTTTTAAGTATTATAAAAAGTGTGAGTAATATTCTTGTATAAGCCTGTTGATATACAAAGTAACACATTTCTATATACCCAGAAATGGAATTTTTGAGTCATAGTTTATATTCGGTTTTGGGAGAATTTGCCAAAGTTATATCAATTTACATTCTGAACAGTAACACAACGATGGTTTAGATTACTTAATATCCTCACCAATACCTATCCATATCAGTTTTTTATTTGGTGTTTTTTGCTTTTCTAGTTATTCTAATAGTTCTACAGTGGAATGTTATTTTGTTTTTAATTTTCATTTCTCTGAGGCTTAACCATGTTGAACATTATATATGTATGTATATATACATTTTATTTATTCAATCATTCATTGAATCATCCATTCATTCATTTATTTTATGACATCCTGATCCATTCTTCATGCTTTTCCATCAAGTTCTATGTCTCTGGACATTAACTTGTACAGACCCCACCAGTAAGTTCCTTTCCCTTCTTAGTTCCAACCATAAGGATCACTGATAGGAGATGAAAGAGAGGCAAGGTGGGAAAGGAATCAGACATTTCTTCTCTCTACTCCTTTCCTTGGGCTATGCTGCAAGCGGTCTGTGATTTTTCACAGAAAGGCCTTAGCTTTCTGTAAGTTAGTATATATCATAGCCCCTCTTTGCCTCCAGTTTCCTACTAACTGTTCCTTCTTCTACCCCAAACACCTAAGGGTGGTGTGGAAACCTTGCTGGCGCTGGCATATTTCACTATCTCTTGTGATTTTCCTATCCCTTTCCACAACTATATGTATAGTTATTTATAAAGCCATCCTCTACTTATTCAAATTGAAATGTACTATTTATTTCCTGCTGGAAATCTATATGATATGCACTACTATTTCTAAATTGTCCTGATCATGTGTGGAAAGATCGCCTATGCAAGATGGAAATTTGAAAATTAAGTGAGTGGTATTTAATAGAAAATGCAGTGTTTTAGAGTAGAACTCCCACCAGGACATTAAGTAATAAATGCTTGCCATGGTAGAACCCATGTTTAAGCAAATGTAAGATATTCTATTACACTGGCATCTAAGGTCAGTTCCTTAAGCATTTTGGTTGCTTGTAGAATTATTTAATCCATGTTTTGTAGCAACAGAAAAATAAAAAATTGAAATTAATATATGTGGTGTGATCTCAAAGACGTGTATAACCAGATTTGCCTAAGGATCTTAACATAGTGTCTTAATTTCTATTCATTATCTACTCATTTGTGATAAGGTTGATCTAACAATTTGGCATATTATTGTCTGAAATGATGGTATCCCTCTCTATCTTCTTATGTACTTTTTAACTCCTGCCTCAGATAATTTCAAACACAAGCCAAGTAAATCTCTTTCTTTAAGGGCATAAATAGCCTTCATCATAGCTATCAAAATTCTATATGCAAAACAAGCAACCTGAGAGAGGGCTGGGTTTACAGGGAGTGGAAATTTACAAATTCCCAGGAAGAATGAGAGAGATGATTGTAATTTCATTCTTAAATGTTTTAAGCCTGGGGACTAATCTCTGTTAAGTATTAGTTAAGGAGGGTGTCCATAATAATGAAAAAATAGGCCTAGCAGCAGTGCCAATTTAGAGCTAATTCAAGTTGAAGTGTAATAAGATAGTTTTATAAGATAATTAAATAGGATTGATATGCGAGGTAACAACTGAGAACATTCCATGGGGTTATGAGCTCTTCTTCCTCCGGTTTGCTCTCCTACCCATTGCAATTTGGTGTCTGCGCCCCAAACACCTTTTTCATAATTCTTCTAAAAATCAACAGTGATCTTGTAAGGTTAAGTTTTCTCCAAATTTATGCACCAATTAATAGTGTTGACCATGCCTTCCCTCTTGAAACTCAATGATACAATATCCAGCTCTTACTTTGGTTCCCTTCTTTCTGACCACTCCTTTTATGCCCTGTCCTGAATTCCCTTTTATTTCCTACCCCTTAAACATGTGCATCTCACAACATTCAACTATTGGGCTATTTCTCTGCTCATTCTACATTTTAGTGGGTTAACTTAATTGCTTATTAAGAGTAATCCTTTACTTTAATGTCTTTAAAATCTTCATACATAATACCCCCCTTTCCATGTGCTATAGATCTGTATTCTGAAGCTGCTTACTAGATACATTTAATGTGCATACCCTACAAAAGACTTTAGTTCCAACACAGTCTAGTTGGTTATCTTCCTTTCCAAAACTGTTTATTTTTCCTCCCAGTTAATAAAATCATTCTTCAGTGGGTCAGCCAAGCTAGGAAACCTCATCATGATCCTGAAGTCATCCATTTAGCTCGTCTGTCATTCAATGCGTCAGCAAGCAGTGTTAATCCCATCTCCTGAGTCTTTTGGGGATCTGTCTTTTCTTTTCCATTCTCCTAGTTCCTCCTCTTGTTTGCAGGCTTATTAGTCCTGTTTTGGTCTTGGGTGGTGACATGTTTTTTGTTTTTGTTTTGTTAAACTGGCATAATTTATCACATTAGTACCTGTACAAAACCAAGTAAACACCGTGAAGTATACAGTGTCTTCCACAATAACTGCCAGATAGCCCGTGCTATTCCAGCACCCTCACTATTTTCATATTCGTTCAAGTATGATTAGAATATGTTGTTTAGAGAAAGAATCTTTCTGGTCCACATTTTCTATTAAAAGAAACACACATTTTCCTCTTTGGCAAAAGAGGTTAAATCCCCCACAGTGAACTCACAAAGCAAACTCAGGTAAAAATCACGGAACATGAGGTGCAGCTGAGGTCTGGGCTCATGGGGAATTGCAGACACCCCCGGAGGGGAAGGTTCCATACAAAACCCGTTCAGTTCCCAGCCGCCTCAGTAGAAAGGGCTCTCCTAATTTCCCTGACTCCTTTGGTTTATGCACAAATATCGACCTTCCACTGATCTTTGTCATGGGTATAAATGTGTGCTTCTAAAACATAAATCAAATCATATCCCACCCTTACTCTAAAAATTACAGTTACAAAATTAAATACATACTTGTATGAGATCTGGCTAAGAAGAACAAAGATTCCAATAGCAATACATTCTTTGAAAAGGAAACATAAGAAAAAAAAAAAAAAAAAGTCCTCACAGAATAGAATATGAATAAGGATAGCATTTCTATTATTATTATTTTTTTTATTTTAAGTTTCTTTATCTTTATTGTTGAAAATATTACACATGTCCTTTTTTACCCCCATTAATCCCTTCCACCCCGCATCCACCCCACCCCCAGGCCTTCCTCAGACCAATGTCTGTGTCCATGGGTTATGCTTATAAACATATAAGTTCTTTGATTAATCTCGCCCACCCCGCCCCTCCCCACCTTCCCTCTGAGACCCCTCAGTCTATTCCATGCTTCTATGTTTCTGGATCCATTTTGTTCATCAGTTTATTTTGTTCATTAGATTCCACATATAAGTGAGATCATGTGGTACTTGCCTTTCTCTGACTCACTTATTTTACTTAGCATAATACTTTCTAGTTCCCTCCATGTTGTCCCAAAAGATAAAAGATCCTTCTTTTTCACAGCTGCACAGTATTCTATGACGTGAATGTCCCACAGCTTTATCATCCACTCAGCTACTGATGGGCACTTAGGCCGTTTCCAGATCTTAGCTACTGTGAATTGCGCTGCTATGAACATAGGGGTGCATAAGTTCTTTGTGATTGGGGTTTCAGGTTTCTTAGGATATATTCCTAGAAGTGGGATCACTGGGTCAAATGGCAATTTTTAAAACAATGTTAGATTTTATAATTTTTGAAATCTTACATAGTTTATTTTTAAACCATTGAAGGATATAATATATAACTTTATTATATTTATTGTCCACTTGGATTTTCTTTTCAAGTAAAATTATTCCATATCACCTTCAAACATGCACACATATGCATATATATTTATAATTTATATATTATGTATATATATACATATGTATATACTGCTTAAGCAATAATCTCAGAGAAACAATATTTATGAATTCATAAATTTGTGAATTCATTAAAAATGAGTCTAAACTATCTAATTAGAAATATTTATTTTTTTAGAAAGAAAGACTGTTAGGGTGCACTGAAAAAATGAAAATTGTTTCTAATCAGCACTTTCCCCCTTAATTAATAGGGCTAATGAGTTGGTATTAAAATGTGCATTTATAAATAGGCTTCTGCAGACATGTGACATTACACACCTGCCCAATAGCTTTAAATTGCAAATGCAGCTTTTTTTTTCTTTCTTATTTTGCATATATTTATAGTAATTGATAAAACTGCTTTTAATATGTGATCAAATTTCTGTTACTTTCCATTAGTTAACATTTCCAGTAATATGCTTAATAGTAATATGCTAGCTAACTTTGGATATTAATAAATTATATCAAATAAAGAGAACAGGTAAATTGCAAACTTGTGAATTATATCCAATATAATTTCAGATATACCCCCTTATATCTCTAGAAAAATGTTTTTTAAATTTTATTTATTTATATTTTTGTCTTTTAAAATTTATCTTTATTGTTGGAAGAATTACAGATGTCCCCCTTTTCTCCCCCATTGACCCCTTCTACCCTGCACCCACCCTCACCCCAGGCATTAACCACACTATTGTCTGTGTCCATGGGTTAAGCATATAAGTATATAAATTCTTTGGTTAATCTCTCCACACCCACCCACCTCCTGCCCTTCCCTCTAAGATTTGTCAGTCTGTTCCATGCTTCTATGTCACTGGATCTATTTTGTTCATTAGTTTATTTTGTTTTTTAGATTTCACATATACGTGAGATCATGTGGTATTTGTCTTTCTCTGCCTGGCTTATTTAAAAACATTATTTCTAAGGAAGTTGCTCTTGCCCCCTTTTTTCTGAAATGCTCTTAATAATTCTAAATTTCTGATTTATGCCTCTAGAGAGGCTATAAACATAGACTGTATGTGCACAAGTGTATCATTAATCATTAAAACTATTAAATATTTTTTGTTTACCAAAATTTCCCTCTACTAAAGAATGAAAGATTGTCCAGCCGGGCGTGGCTCAGAGGTTGAGCATAGACCTGGGATCCAGGTGATCAGGGTTCAATTCCCGGTCAGGGCATGTGCCCAGGTTGCTGCTCAATCCCCAGTCGGGGGCTGCAGGAGGCAGCCGGTCAATGACTGTCTCATCATTGATGTTTCTATCTCTCTCTCTCCCTCTCCTTTCCTCTCTCTGAAATCAATAAAGATATATTTTTTTAAAAAAAATTTTAAAAAAAGAGTGAAAGATTAGCCAAAGAATTTATATGCATATATGTATAACCCATGGACACAGACAATAGTGTGGTAAAGGCCTGGGGCTGGGTTGGGGGGGTGGGGCAGAGGTGAGGGGTAGAAAGGGTCCATGAGGAAAAAGGGGGACATCTGAATACTTTCAACAATAAAAAAAGAAGATATGAGCATTTACACAGCAAAAAAATAAATAAATAAAAATAAAAACTGGTAAGAAAAAGAGCAGTAAAATAAAAACTGTTTGCATCTTAATAATTATCAATGAGAACAAATAATGTTATTTTCAAATTCCATCTCTTATTTGCTGACCCTACTGATAAAAGGAATACCCTTTTGAAGTTGTAAAGAATTCTGTACTCTTAGAATTTTCTACTTGGAAATTGGCACCAAGTCTATAAACATCCCATAGGTACAATAACTCAAATACAATCTAAAACCAATGTTGCAGGTTACTATAACCAATGAACAATGCTCCTTTAGATAAGTATTTAAACTAATGACTAGGAGGTAGTAGATACTTTGTTTTGATGTTATTACAGATAATACTTAGAAACCCAGAGTTTTCTTCACTTTTTCAATAATACAAAGTGAAATAACGTAGTCAAGTTTACAATCTAAGTCACCGATCTTTCATCTTTGCATTTCCTCTATTGAGGCCCTGAATCTAGTAAAATCTAGTCAGGTTTACCAATATAAGAGTTTCAGTAATAGAGGAGACAAAAAATATGTTAATATCCTTACCTTGAAGAATAAACCTTGTACCTGTAGCCAGAGGGAAATGCACTGCTTCCTTTGGCATAGTCAGCAGCCCCAATAATTTAAGTATTAGCTATATTTGAGCTAAATTTAAAGTCTTAGATAATCAGAATGTTTGCCAAATATTCCAAATTGAGGAAGGGATACTGTAGAGTAATGGGCAATAAATGTTCCTGAGACTATGGCATCCTTATCTCACACAATATACAAAAAACAATTTCAGGTTAAATTTATATACGTCAAAAGACACATAAAATGTGGAAGTCTGTCAACACTTCAGGGGAAGGGCTTTACAAAACATAAAACCAACATGGCATTTATCTAGAATACATACTAAATAATTCCTAAGGAACAACAAAATAAAACAAAGTAATACAAATTAGGCACTAGAAGTAATCAGATATTTCACTGAAGAAGCACAATGGCCTACCAAACTTATAAAAATATGTTAAATTGGTAATCAGGGAAATGAAAATTCAAATCACAATAACACACAATTTCATACTCAGCAGATGGGCAAAGTTAGATAATACCATGTTCTGACAAGGATGTTGGTTGCTGGAAATTATCATTGTTACTACTGCTCTGGAAAGCAGTTTCAGGTGACCTAGTAAATTGCACCTATACTAGCAATTCTACTCCTCATTATCTACCCTAGAAAAACTCTTATACATGTGTATCAAGATATAATTGCAAAAATGTTTTATATCAGTGTTGTCTATGTCAACAAAAAGGTACACCCCCCTCACGCATATCCACAAACAGAATATTAATTTTCAGTATACTCATACAATAATTATAATATAGCACTGAAAATGAAAACTCCATAGCCACACACATCAAAATAAAGTAATTCAAAGTCAACATTTTGAGTTCAAAGAAGCATCCCATAAAAGAATATACAGTAACATTATATTTTTAAAAAATAATTTTTGATATATTGGGCTGAATAATAGCTACACAGATATTTAATTTTTACAAAACTACATGTTTATGTTTCTCTGTCCACTTCTCATGCATGCTATATTTCAGTGTTTTTTAAATCATTGTATAAAAGAGCAATACTGGATGATGAAGGAAGAAAGCAGGCAAGAAGGAAAAGCATTCTAGGGACTTGACTGTAGTTTGCTTTTAACTCCCTTTCATCACCGTAGATCCCCGCCCCCCCCCCCCCCCGCCCTGCCCAGTTTCTACCTCTTGACTCACTGCAAAGCCCTCCCTCACCTCAGATCTCTCTCTCTCTCTCTCTTTTTTTACATAGGCTACAGAGACTTCGATAAAAGAATTAGTGAAAACAAAAGACCTAGTTCTCTAAAATCTCCTTTGAAGACTGAGCATTAAAGTGTCACGTCATTGACATTGGGTAATTATGTATGAACTGCTGGGAGGAAGACATCATCATCAGAGTCAACAGCATTGGTATTGGTGGAAGAGACAATAGAGGTGACAGTAGTGGGTTAAACCTTGAAAACAAGCAGCACTAACTGGAGAAGCAGTAACATCAGTGGTTACTGTTGGGTAACTGTAAGAAATTGCATCAAGAAGTATAGAGCTACAAGAGAAAAAAATAAAAATAGCAAGATATAACATAGTACCTTATAGGGCAAGTTCTTAAAGTACATGTGAAACAGTCATTGGGGAATCCCAGCAAAATTTCAGGGAAACTTAAGGAATTTGAAGTAGTTTTGATGAAAAACAAACTGAATGCAATGTCATCAGGCTTCGGAAGGGTTGCTGGCGGTCATAATAGGTATGTGTTTAAAGCATACTTATTTTGTTATACCTATCAATTTCTTACACCCAAGTCACATGTAGCCTTAGAGATATGGGCTACATCAGTTTGGAAACATAAATATATTTTCCTTTTAGGGCAAGTTCCTAAAGTACATGTGAAACAGTAAACATTTTTATAATTATTTGGAATCATATAGCCAAAAATATTGTTCAAAAGGTTTGGTGTTGACTTGCTACTCTAAACACAGTTTACGATATTGTTTTCCACTGATAATGCATTTGGGTATTAAATAACCAACTTATAAATGGACATTTGAAATGTACCATATTTATAAATTGAGGGTTCCCAATATACAGACAAGGGAATTTACAGAGGTAGAATTTGTTGATAAACATTAAATAGGAAATCCGTGGGGCCACTGTGTATTTTAGAAGGCTGCAAAGGGAAAGCTGTACGTTAGTTGAATGGGGCTCCTCTGAAGAATGGAAGTAATTACTGCCCACTTAAAAGGGAAATAAGACATTTCCCTAAAAAGAGAGAGGAAAGTAGGAATGATGTAAGTTCTCCTTCCCCAGATGAGTCAAAAGAATGTTCACTAATCTGAGAGGCCTGCCTTCAGAATGAGGCAGTCCAATCAGGCCCACAAAGCTAAGGCAGCATCTAACCCTGAGTGCCAAAGCAATAACCACGCCAATATCTAGTAACAAAACAAGTAGTGACGCTGAGAGATAATAGTAACTTTAATCTTTTGTTTCTTTTTTGTTTGTTTTGTTTTGAAGAAGCCAAAGTCCAAATTTATTATATAATCAGCTAAGGGTTCCTTCACATTTTACAAACTCTCATTAGATTAGGGACCTGACAGAATGACAGTAGTTAGTTTTGCCAGTTTCCTAAATTCAAGTCACTGGAATAATGCTGCTTTTTTAAATTAGGGTTATTAATATAATTCCTCGGTAAGACTACCTGTTCTGAATTTTAGATTTCTATCAGAACCAGAGGGACAGAGGATTTTGGAATGAGAAAGTAAAAAGATATGCCAATTTGGCAATATTTCATGAAACTAAAAGCTTTGTAAATGCAGGGAAAGAATACACTATACAGGAAGGGCCTATGTTGATGCATCAAAATCCAAGAAACATATTAATACAATTACATAAGAATGATTTATAGACATCCTACAAAGATAGGTAATAAGATAAAATTAAAACAACATTTTCATTGGTTCTTATTTATATTAATATCAGCTAAGGTTACTCTCATATTTTATAGGTTCTTCCCCCCCCAAAAAAGCTATTTTAAATAAAATCCTCTTTCATTTAAATGGTTTCTTATGGAGAAATTATATATTGCAATTAATTATTTACTTGGAAGAACATGTGCACATATGTGTGTATGTATATATGTGTGGCATAGTTTTTGATGTGGTTAAAAATTCAGATTGTACTTATGGTGAATTTTTTTACTATAGCCATGAATGTACATGTGTTAACAAAATATCTTTATACACATTCATTAAACAAATATATATTGAACAGTGTCAGGCATGTTTCTATATGTTCAGGATATAGCAATGAATAAAACAAAGATATTCTAAGAGTATATTTTCTTTCTTTACATAAGCAGTCTTTTAGAGTATTTAAAATTACAAATTAGAAACCTCTAACTAAATCATGAAAAAATGCAGAAATGTTATTTTTTAGTGTTAGCATTAACATTAAAAATGTATATCAAAATGTGTTCTTGTAGAGTCACTTTTATTCACAGTTCTCAGAGAACTATATAACATTCTAATTAATTTTACATAACCCAACAAATACAGATAAGCATTATTCTTCTGATATACAAATGAGGAGACTGTAACATAGAAGCTGAATTCACATTGCTCTCTATACCTCATTTCAGCTCTTAAGAAACCCCATAGCTATTGGGGGGTTTAGCTCATGTATTGCTGTGTACCTCTGTGACACTTTTTTCATTACTCAAGATAGATATTGTTTGAGAAGTGATGTAGAAGAAATCTTTGTGGGGATTGGATTCTGAACAATGTTATATATAGTCCATGGGACTTACTCAGCAAAATGTATAGCAAAAGTAGACTGGACCATGCTCACTTATGTCATTTCTTCATAGATATAAAGCCTGATATACATTTGGTTCCAAGAAAACAGGATAATTTGCTCAAGGCCTCCTGATTCTATAACTTGGAAGGCCAAATAAAATCTTAAATACATTTCCTTCAATACAACAAAAACTAACCAACTAAAAGAATGAACAAACAAAAAACCCAACTTTCCTTTCTAAAGTAAAGTGACAGACTAATCATTGCTGTATCCTAAAGAATGCATTAAAGCTCAATTATTTTTTTAATGTTTTTATTGACTTGAGAGAGAGAGAGGAAGGGAGAGGGAAAGAGAAACATCAATGGAGCAAGAAGGATCTTTGGTTGTGTCCTGCATGTCCCCTACAGGGGATCTAGCTAGAAACCCAGGCATATGCCCTGACTGGGAATTGAACTGGTGACCTCTTGGTGCATGGGATGACATTCAGCCAACTGAGCCACATAGGCTAGGGCTCAATTACTTTTTATAGAAAAAAGTAACCAATTCTATCAGTCAGTGAGTAGTCATGGATTTAAAACAAACCAATAAACACACCAGGTAGTTCAATAGAGGGATTATGATATAACAATATAATAGAGGGATTATAATATAACAAGTACTATAATGATGTTAGAATTGCTGAGGCCAAACAAATGGGGAGATGAGGAAAACAGAGATCAGCAAAATTCAAGAAGCCACTAAACCTAGCTCTGGAGGGTTATGGTAAGGAGGTAGTGTAAGAGCCTCGGCTGCCGGGTTTGAGCAATAAAGCAGATACAGCCACCTCTCTCTGGTAATCATTCAAATAAGATACAATTATCCTCATACTCTGTCACCTTCTGAGAGACCAAAAGTAAATGTCTTTTCTCCAGACCTTGACACAAATCTGCCAACCTGGTTTCTCATACCAACTAAAGTTCCACACCAATGAAACAAATAATTAGCCAATGCCCATGAATCAGTACCTTGGAATGTCTTTTTCCTTCCATGAAAAATGAAGAATTAGATGTATTATCCAAAGTTTAGCTCTCTGAGAGTGTTTCCTTTTAGGGATGCAGTGACTGAGTTATTGCAATAGCTTTTTAACTGGTTTTTCTGTTTCTACCTCCCATTTTCTACTCCACATGATAGCAAGAGTGATTCTTTTAGAGCATAAGGTGTATCATAACTGTTCTTTGCTCAAAACTCCAGAGAAATCCCTAATCATTCAAAAGAGAGTCAAAATTTTGACACAGTTAGAAGACCATTTGTGACCTGGCCTTGCCCCAACTCTGTGAACAGTGTCCTAGTATTTTCAAAGTTAAACAGTCAAGAAAGACTTTATTCAAGACTATATATATTTCAATAGAAGAGAGACTAAACTTAATTCCACTAAGGCAAAGGGCTAGAGAGTTTTTAAAGAGCTGGGGGAGGGCAAAGCATAGGTCACTTGTGCTTGCTACACCCAAAGGGAAAGTAACCCTTCACCTACCTTCATGATAAGTGGTAGCATTCTACAACTTGGAGCAACTGCCCACAGAAATTAGGCTCCTACCCACCCACGGAGTCTGGGCAATAGGAGAGCTATCTCTTTCAACTTCTACATTTCAAAGACATGGTTCCCATGTCCTTAAGAAAGACTGTAAACTGGTAACAGGCTGGGAGAAGATTTGCATACATTTCAAACAGGCAGAGAGAAGAAATTTACAATTGCAAGTGTCTTAAGTTCATGCTTTAAGAAAAGGGAGGGCAGGGAACTAGAGTCAGGAAGAAATCTGTCCACAGTTTAGTGAAGCTGAGGGGAATGATAAGACCTTCTGGGTTAGTATTTACTCTTCTCCTATCCTCCACCTCAGAAGCATGAGCTGCCTTCTTCCTCAAACACACTTCTGCTTCATAAAATTTGCATTTGCTGGACTTTCTGCCTGGACTATTATTCTGCCAACTTACTACAGGGCTTGTTCTCTAATTTCCTTCTGATTTGTGCTCACCTATCAACATACCAGAGACACTTTTCATGATCACCCTACTTAAAACATTCACCTTTCAAGCACAGTAAAACCTTGATATAATGGATTAATTCAGGCGAGGGGTGTATGTTAAAGCTGAAAGGCTGATGTATAATAAAGCAGGTTTTCCGAATGTGTATGTGAAAATTTGAAAAATTAGTTAGTTTACCTATTTTTACTTACGTAGACACATTTGTGTAATTAAGTATGAAAAGTTTAATTTCACAGAAAAGTTTTCTATATGTATTACTGTAAATTTAAATTTATGCCAAATAGGTCTAGTAAATGCGTGCATTCACCAGACACCTCAAGTAAACAAATGCACATGGTTGGGGCATGGCTTAGCCCAAGTGGGAACCTCAGCCTGCACTGCATTAAAACTGCTGCAGAAAGTCGCACCACCACTGACAACAGAACCAATTACTACGCTCCAAGCAGTGTGATCGCCTGCTAATCATTCAATGAACATTGTTTACCCTTGGAGACTCTTGGATTTAAATATGTATACTATAGTTGTAGATATGTAATATTTATTTATGTTTATTTATATTTATTTACTATAGTGTTTTTCCAACATATATCTTATTCACTAAAATTTGTTAAAAATAACAGTGAATTAATAACAAAGAAAAAACTGTTAATTATAAGCAAATCTTGGTTAAAAGCATTTTAAAATGTGTTAATTTTCACATATGACATACAGACAGGGAATTTTGTCCATTAAATCTGAAGTCTGTTAAATCAAGGTCTGAAAAATCTGTGGTTTACTGCACTTGATATTCCTTACTGTGCTTCATATTTCTCTATATTACTTAAAATATCTGATATATTATCTGTAATTTAAGCACTGAGAACTTAGATAATTAGCTTAAATTATTTTCTCACATAGATTTAGAACCTAGTATATGAGAGGTGTTCAATAAATTCTTGTTAAATAAAATGAATTAATGAAGCAATTATTAACATTATTTCAGTTTTCAAAACAACAAAATCAAGGCATAAACATATTAAAGTACTTAGAGCCATAGAGTCATTAAATGCCAGAGTTATTTATTAATCTACAACAACCTCTGCCTGATCCCAAACCTGTTTAGCTACTAATTAAAAAATTAGAACTTGTAATTTTTTAAACAAACTTATTGTAATGATTTCATTACACACAACTCGCAATAGTAAAGCAGAGTAGCCATTCAGCTTGCATACAATTTTTGAGTTGTCTCAACAAATTATCCATGCCACCTACCACACTGCCTGGCCTAAGATAAAACTAGGTAAATCATCACTGAATGAATAAGCCAATGAGTGGAGTTATGTAGTCTGGGTTCATGTCACTTCTCATGCAAACTGAGATATTTGGCTAATCTCTCTGAACCTGGAAATTATCTGCAAAATGAGAATTAGACTAGGTGGTCTCTGTAGTAGTAATGGCTTGCTGACCACCTAAATTTATACAAACCCCTTCCAAATATAGCGAGAATTTGCTGAGAAGTAACTGTGTACCCATAGACTAGATATTCCATTCCTGAGTCTAGGTGGAATTCCTAGTGGAATATAATTATTTACATCACCTCTGGACTGAGCTTTAAAGAAGCAAGTCTATTTCTCTACATTGCCTTTACCTTTCTGCTGGATGAATTTAGAGGACTCCAACACTGTAAGGGAGGGTAGAGCGAAGATACGAAAGCCTGAATTACCATGTGGGAGAGAATTACTAACTGTTCAGGAACATCTGAACAGTTATTTGAGTGTAAAATAACATTTCATGCTACACAGCGACTAAAATAGTTGACCTTATTTATTACAATAGCTAACAATAGTCTAAGTTTATAATCACTAATGTTAGTTCCAAATATAAAATCCCATATTCTATATCTCATATCAAATTAGTAATGTTTTAAACTTTGAACTTAATTTCCATGTATAAAACAGAAAGCAGTAGTAGTGTACTAATTATTTTCAGTTTTCGGTGTGAACCCTAATTCTTAATTACCTAACAGTTTTAATGGCCATGGTTTCCAAGTCATCATCATTCTTCACTTTTTTCCTTCTTTAGTTGACTTTCAACCATGTTGTTTCATATTTTTCAATTGTATATGAATCCTTGTGCTTGATAGAAGTGCCTGACTGGCTTTCAGTCTTTCCCAAATACACCTCTGTATGTTTACCTTCCAGTGCTCCCCAATGTAAACCCTCCACTTTAACCAGACTCTCACCTACATTCTTAAATCAACGATGCTATTCAAGTCCCTGAAGAAGCTTTCCCTCCACCAATCTTTTAAGATCTACACACTAATGTATTTTTCTTTGAAGACTTCACCACTCACTCTGTCTCATTAATATTGACTTCATCTACTTACACTTGGGCTCCTAATATTTTATGTCAGGAATGGAAAATGCTTAATTTTTATTTTACCTTTAACCTAATATTGCCTCTATCATTAGGACCATCATTCCCAGTGGTCTTATAAATAGAGATTCTGAATATTTTACAAAAGAGGGATTCAGCCTTAAACCATCAATTAGCCATATTTGCATGAAAACTGAGAGCCACTGGTTCACCTCTCTTTTAAACTGCAAGCTTATATCATTCAATTTTATTAAAAAATGTATTTTTAAGTATATATGATTGTTCTACTATCCTATAATATTATTAAAAGAGGGGTTCATATAACTGGGCTAAACAAAGAGATTTCCTGTTGTTTTTAAACATTAATCATGATCAGTATTTTTTAAAAAGCCCCCATTATATGAAAACAAAAAAGAACGTAAAATTTCAAATATTCAAATATATCTCTAATAATAATAGGTTTGAAACAGTGATCAAGAAACAGACAAGCCTGGCATCAGTAGGGTAGGATATTTTAAGTACTCTATCCTCTGCTGATCAGCAATAAAAAAGTAAAATATTTAAGGTTAATATTTAGAGACAACAAATTTGTCAAAAAATATTTCTGTTAAAGGGAGATGATGTAGAAAAAATGTTCCTTTTAGTTTGATTCAATTTAGTACAAAATTATTAAAACAGAGAAGTCAGAGCAGAGGAAAATTATGGTGGTAGGTTAACACTGATAGATTGATTGATGGATTGGATTATCTATCTTATTTTAGGGAGCAAGGTAGGTGATCTTTAAATAAATTAAAGCATAAATTAAACATTATGCTTAAAAGTGCCGATGGCAACAATAATGTTAAATAAAAATATTTGGCTGGTAAATATAAAAAGAAGTGAGTGATAAAGAAAAGTAACTTCAAGTGTTTGGAAAATTTCTTGAAGTATACACGACATAAAAGTTAATACAAAGCGACCTATTTTCCATCAATGGCATCACGACAAGGCAGTGTTTCTTTTTACAAAATAATCTTTAATAACCAAAAAAAAAATTATTAACCTATGATTTAATTCTTAAATTTCTTAAGTTTTATTTGTAGAACCAATGGTAGCAAGATTTGATAGACAGTCTAAAATTATGAATAAGAAATCTGTAGCAATTAAGCATAATAAAACTATTCATTTTCATAGAGGGAAAATACGAATTTCAAGAGGGTTGTATACTAAATTTTTCAAATATTTAATATTTTATTAAAATAAAAACACTGTTACAAACATTTTACATTCAAGGGTAAAGCAAATAAGTAAAGTTGATTTACTACAAAAGTTTGAATTTTTTGGTGCAAAACTTTTCAAAGATTTGGAATTAAATGAATAACTAGCCAACATGATTTACATTAAAAAGCTATTCAAAGGTTGAGATTTTTCTCTTCTAAACATTTACAGAAATGCCAACTGCAGATAAACAAAAAAGCATAAACACATATTATTTAGTATTTATATTCTCAGTCAAGTTCAAGTATTCCGTCAATTAGAACTTAAACTAATTCAAGACATCTGCGTAATGTGTTCTTATCAGTGCTGTAAGAGGAATCAGGATTTATAAACAGATTCAGGAACAGAGTGGCAGGCTAAAAATTAGTCATGCTTCCAGGTGGCATGCCGAATGCTGGGCTTAAATTGGGAAATATCAGAAGTGGTTTAGTGCACAAGTGATGATGATAAAAACTTTTAGCATTAGAAGAGTTATTTGTAATAACAGAGCCAGGATCAGACCAGTAACTGGAAATAAAGACAATATACATACTGAAATAGTCATGTCTTTCTCAGTGACATCATTTGGACCCTCTCCTGTTCAGCGATGTAGGTTTGGAGGGGTGGGGTAGACCATTGAAAATGTAACTAGCCCCTCCAAGAAGCCTGGCGATTCCCACTGCTTGCCAGTTGTTCTAATTCCCTGGGGCTGGCAGAGAGCCAGAGCAGCTGGTCAAGGAAGCTATTGAATAGCCACTTCTCCAGCTGCTGCAGCTGCTGAGGACAAGCCTGGGCTATTTACCTGGCCCGCTGGGACTCTCTCGCTCATCCACCTGGCCAACCACAAACCAATCAATCCTGGCCTTCTTTTCAAGTATACAAGACTTCTCTGGTATTTTGAAAAATTAACATCTCTCTGAAAATATTTTATATTCAGGGACTACCTTGATAAATCATGAGGGTCAAGCATAATTATGAGATGGTCCATTTGGAAGGATCAGACCATTATGGACCTAGCTAGGAACGGGATTTATGGAAGGTAATACCTATCAGAGCATGCCTTGAGTGTGATTATGGGCATTCATCTGGATGGATAGGGGTCAACACACCCCATTGATCTTTGCTTTCTGAATTGCATTAGTCCTGGGGTCAGCAGCTGTACTATCTGGACTATTAATGTTATTGTGCTGTGGTAAATCCCTGACAGTCAAGGAAAAAGCTAATTGGAGACCAGCACAGTTATTACCCTTGCTTCCGTTACTCCTATTGTACTGGCCCTGAAAGCTTTTCTCCTAAAATATATATCTAACTTCAAGGTTACTGTTCGCTTTCATGATCCTTATGCCTTCCACCTTCACAAAAGTTACATAAAACTCATCTTATTCAGGCAACATTCTATGACTTGCTCCCCCCTGTCCCCCAATTCAACCTTCTGCTTAAAAGTCTGTCTATGTTGGTTTATACAGAACGTGGTTCGCTCATTTTAAATCCTCTGTGGTATTCCATTTTATAAATAAATCACAATTTATATATCTATTTCACTACTGATAGAGACATTTGGATTAGTTCCAATTTTTCATTTTTGCAAACAATATCTCAGGGCTTCTCCTATGCATGTTTCCTTCTCTACAGGTGAGAGAATTTCAGTAGGATATCGAATAAAAGTGTAATGGCTATATCAGAGAATATGCATGTATTCAATTATCCTAGGAAGGCTGAAACGTCTATCTTAAATGGTTTTACCAATATACTCTTCAACAAAAGGTTTATGACAGTTTTCTTTCCCATCATCCTACAAATACTTGATATTGCCAGGTTCATTTTTATTTTGCTAATCATTTGGGTATGAAAAGAATCTCATTTTTCATAATTTGCATTTCCCTACAGAAATGCAAAATGGTTGAGAGGCTTTTCATATGTTTATTGGCCATTGTGATTCCTTGTTTAGTAATTCCTGTTTATATCTTTTGCCCGCATTTCCTTTTCACCTATTTGTCTTTTATTGATTTGTAGCAGTTACTTATATTTCTCAGTACTTTTTATTTATTACAAATATTGAACATATCTTCTCTAAGTCTATGGTTAGTACTCTAATTTTGTTTACAGTATATTTGTCATACAGGTTATTTTATATAATGCAATCATATTAAGCAATCTTCTGATTTTTGCATTGTGCATTTTCTATGTTGCATAATGTAGGGGATGAATTGTGTCCCCACAAATTCACGTTTAAGCTCTAACCTTCAATGTGACAGTATTTAGATATAGGGCTTTTAGGGGGTAATTCATGTTAAATAAGCTCATATGGGTGGTATATTAGTGTGCTAAGGGTGTCATAACCAACTGCCATAGACCAGGTGGTTTAAACAACAAAAATTTATTTCTTAGAGTTCTAGAGGCTGGGAAGACCAAAGCCAAAGAGCTGGCAAGATGATTAGATATAGATAGATATAGATGACATATATAGATGATAAATCCATATCTCTATATGTTTATGAACTCTAAGAAGTAAATTTTTGTTGTTTAAGCCACCTGGTCTATGGCAGTTGGTTATGACAGCCTTAGCATCTATAATTCATTCAGATCAGGGTCCCACTCTTCTGACCTCATTTAACCTTAATTACCCCCCTAAAGGCTCTATCTCTAAATAAAGTCACAATGGGAGTTGAAGCTTCAACATATGAATTTTTGAGGGTCCTAAACATTCAGTCTATAATAGGTGGGACCCTAATCTGATAGGATAGGTGGCTTTATAAGAAGAGAAGCAGTCTCTCTCTTTCTCTCCCTTCCTCTCTCCCTTCCCCCACTTCCTCATTTGCTCAGAGGAAAGGCCATGTGTACAAAGCAGTCATTTGTAAGACAGGAAGAGAGCTCTCATTAGAAAACAAATGGCTAGAACTTTGATCTTGGATTCCAAACCTCCAGAACTGTAAGAAAATAAATTTCCGTTGTTCAAACCACCCAGTCTAAAATATTTTGTTATTGTGACCCCAACAGTAATTCCTTCCTTTTACCAAACTCATACAGATATTCACCTATAATTACTATTAATATCTGCAAATCTCGCTTTGCACAGGTATGCCATCTGATCCATGTCGTATACATATATATTCACATGTACAGCATTTTGACTCATGCCATAAATATATCTGTGACAACTTGTTATATATATACGTACACACAGATAGATAGATGATATATGATAGATAGATGATAGCTAGATGATAGATGATAGATAGATGAGATAGATAGATGATAGATTAGATAGATAGATGATAGATAGATGATAGATAGATAGATAGATAGATAGATAGATAGATAGATAGATAGATAGATGATAGATAGATGATAGATGATAGATAGATGATAGATAGATAGATAGATAGATAGATAGATAGATAGATGATAGATAGATAGATAGATAGATAGATAGATAATAGATAGATAGATAGATAGATGATAGATAAATAGATAGATAGATAGATAGATAGATAGATAGATAGATAGATAGATAGATAGATAGATGGATGATAGATAGATATACATACAGACACAGGTGGGCAAAAGCAGATTTACAGTTGTGAGTATGTAAAACAGCTTATTCTTATATTATCATTAATTATTGTATTATTTATTAGTATTACAACTGTAAACCTACTTTTGCCCACCACTGTATGTTTTCAATTATGTATCTATCTATATATCTATATCTATCTCTCTATCCATAATCATCTATACCTATATATCATCTTCTATATCTATTTATCTATATATGTCATCTACATCTATCTATATCTAATCATCTATATCTAATCTATCTAATCTATATCATCTCTATCATCTATATATTTATTTCTATATCATCTATATCTATATATCTATATCATCTATATCACCTATCTATATCATCTATATCTATCTACATCTATATCTATATCATCTATATCTATATCTACCTATATATCTAATCTATATCTATATCATCTATCTATATCTATATCTATATCTATATCTATATCTATATCTATATCTATATATCTATATCTATATCTATATCTATATCATCTATATAAAACAAACTGTCACAAAGATATTTATGGAATAGATGACCCTATCATCACTGCTTTGTAATATTTCATCTATCTTATAACATGAACCATGATATAAAAGGTAGGGTCTATTCCTGTTGTTTATTTTGTTTTATGGATTATCTATCTATGTATAAATTCCACTTTGCATTAAATGCTATCCTGGTAATATTACATCTTGATACTTGGTAGGGCAAGAACCCCCAATTTTTGTCCTTTCAGTGTTGGGGACATTTTCAGATTTTTGAAAGATCAGTGCCTCTCAAACCTGGATGCACATATAAACCACCTGTGGTCTGGGTTGGTGACTCAGTAGGTCTGAAATAGGGCCTGAGGGATTTCTCTAAATCTCCTAGATTTTAACCATAAGCAGCAGAGTATTAGAAATAATTTGTTAAATTTCATTTTTTAAGCAATTGAAAAGATTCAAGTACTGATATAAATTGCATTAATTAATTAATAATTAAATATTTTATTTTGTCTTCTTTAATAATGTGTTTTAATTTTCTTCATAAAGGGACACTCTGTTAGAATTTTACCCATATACTACATACTTTATACTGCCTTTGCAAATTATATTATTTTTTCCTATTCTAACATCTAAAGAAATTGGTAAAATATCTGAATTCTACTCATTTTTGTGTACTAATCTCTTATCCAGAAATCCTAATGAACTTTTTCATCAATGCTAGCAGTGAGATAGCTGGAATTTTCTTTCCTTGGAATGATCTTGCTTTTGTTTTTTATTAGATTTATGCTGATCACATGAGTGATTATCTTAACTAGATCTAATGTCTTCTCTGCCCCTATCCATTTTGGGGAGGGATAGATTGGTAAAAAATTTTAATTACTGATATTTTACTTAAAAGGTGACATTTAGTAATGTTTTCCATTTCTTCATGATTTAAATTTGTTCATATATGTATTTTTTCTAAAACAGTTTGTATCAAAGTATGTTCTGAGGACCCCTGTGGTTTCTGGAAAATCTTTCAGGGGTCTATGAGTTACAGCATATTTTCATAATTACACTCTACTAAAGTGTTATTTACCTTATCACTCTTTTTTTCTGAGTATACAGTGATATTTTTCAAGATTTCAGAGACTCAACTGTGATATTTTAGCAGATTTAATGTGATATTAAGCTACATATTAGAGAACATGTACAGTATTTTTGTTTCTTTTTTGTTTTGTTTTTTGAAAAGCACAGTTGTGTTTTCATAAAATTTGATATGTAAACTAACATATAATAGATATATTATTGTTATGTCAAATGAATTAACTCATGTATAATGAGTTAATACATGTATATTTTAATGTCATTTTTAAACTCCTTTGATGCCATAGATATAGTTTGCATAAATAAAAGTTCTTTGGGGTCCTCAATAATTTTTGAAAAATAGTTTTAGAGAGAGAGGGAGAGAGAGAAATATCAGTGAGAGGGAACCATCTATCGGCAGACTCCTTCACACCTCCTACTGCAGATGAAGCCCGATATCCAGGTATATGCCCTGACTGGGAATGGAACCTGTGACCTCTCCATGCATGGGGTGATACTCAACCAACTGAGCCACACTGGCCAGGGCCTCAATAATTTTAAGAGTGTAGAGTTCCTGAACCCCAAATATTTGAGAACTGTTATTCAAGAAAATTATTTATTTTTGTCTATAGCATAAAATTTATTGACATGAAAGTATTCATTATTTATATATTTTTTTCAAACACTGATGTATTAATTTATTTCTTTTTTATTAAGCTTAAATTGAGAAGTTTATTTTACTAGATGTTTCAAATAATCATTGTTCAATTTTGTTTCTCTTTCACTCTTCTGGTTGTTGTCTATTTTATTAATAATTGCCTTTTGGTGTATTTTCTTTTTTTCGTGTTCCTTTGGTTTACTTTTTTGTTGTTAATCTAACTTCATGAGCACCAATTAAATCATTTATCTTTTTGCTTTCTTTTAAAAAAGAAAGACTAGAATCTACCTCTAAGTATCAATTTACCATCACACCACAAGTTCTCTGATGCAGAATGTTTTACTTAATTTTAAGCATTTTGTAACTCACATTGTTATTTTTTCTTTATTCCTTTTTTACTGCCTCTTAGTTATTGAAAAGTTAATTCAGTGGACATTCAGTATAGTCTACAGGGTTTTAATTCTCTCATGTTGGTTGCAATTTATTTCTAATTTAGTATGTAGCAAATATTTGTAAATATCCACCTGGACTTCAAGATTTTTAGACCCTTAGATATATAAACATACATATCTAGTAGTTTTAGTTTTCTTTAAATTTTTTGCATTAATTACAAGCAAGTATTAATCTGCTTGATTTATCAGTTTTTGAGATATGTACACTTGCTTGAATATTCCATTGTGATTGAAGAATTATCTATTTCTTTTTATCATTCTGTCAGTATTTCCAGGCTGTATTATTAAGTACATGCATGTTCATTATTGCTATACATTCTCGGTTCATTGTGTCAATAAATGTGAAGCACCTGAACTTTACCCTATATGCAAGCTCACAAGTTAATAATCCATAATTTCATGTATACTTTCAAAAAACATAGGACTCCTGGTTTAGAGCTATTAGATTGTTTATCATTCATAGCAACAGCTGTAGCCTCAATATTTTTATATTCTTGCTCCAGTTTTCTGAGCCAAAATTCCCATATGGTAATGTTACAAGGGCCCAATAATACTTGAATAAGCAGTAGATTTCATTATAAGAGAGAAACTTCAAACTTAGAAAATTTGAGTCTGTTAATATTGGCTGCAATCAAATAAGCCTAAACTTTCCCCCAGGGGTAGATATTATTTTTATTATATTTGGCAGTAAAAAACAAAAACTTATATCTGCTCTAAAGAAAAACCATCTTTATACAAAGCTGTACCCTACACAAATATCATTGGAAAGGTAGTTGACAACAAAATACTATCAGTACCTATTTTTTCAAGGTGTGCAAGAATATGAGAGACCCCTAGAGAATTGTCTCCAATAAGTTATTTTTACTTGTCATTAGAAAAAACTCGTCTTGTTGTTGTTGTCATTTGAAACAGCTTAACTTTCTTTTTGATGGGGAGCAACAATTATGTAATATCAATTTTGCTTTTATTTAATAAACCTTATAATCTGGTTTGAATACTGCCACATTAGCATTAACTGCTGTGTGGATGACTGATATATTTTCTCAATACTTTTATATATAATTTTCTTTTTTTAAAAAAAATGTTTTTATTGATTTTAGGGAGAGAGGGAGAGAGAGGGAGAAAGAGAGATAGAAACAGGGATGAGAGAGAAACACTGATCGGCTGCCTCCTACATGCCCCCTATTTGGGATTGAGCCCAGAACCCCAGGCATGTGCCCTGACTGGAATCAAACCAGCAACCTCCTGGTGCATGGAAGGATGCTCAACCAACTGAGCCACACTGGCTGGGCAGACTTTATATATAATTTTCAACTTGACTTTGTATTTTGATTTGAAGATAGGAGCATTTGAGCATTAAAAATTCAGTTGAGTACATTTGGCTTTTCACTGCAAAAATATTACACAAACGTAAAATATGTAAACCTTAGATATACAATATTTGGATTGTATTTTTTATTTTATGTTTTTCCTGTTTTATTTTTGATTTTTTCCACTGAATTAGATATTTTTAATTGCTCTTCTATCTGTACTTGGTTTTAAAAATATATTTTTCTTATCCATCCAACTTTCTCTTTCTTTTCTAATCTACATAATTAGGCTTCCTTAGACAAGCTGTGACTCAATAAAACAAAGCCTCATAGGTTGTACCATGTTCTAACTTTTATTTCACGAAGTGGTTCTCCTTTGCAGATATCCATTTCGAATTATCTGGGTACTATTATCCTAAAAGCATAGAACTCTCAGCTTCCCCTTCCTGATTTCTAATTTCAGTTCTCAGAAGATTCATGAAGAGTCAAAATCTTATGGGAATCCACAAAGTCGAGAAACGTAACTGGCTGTCTAATTATTATTGTCATAGGACAAGGAATGCCAAGAATAATAACGATTCTGAAGAACCGACTTCAGTCAGCCTCCTTTCTTTCATTAATAACTCTAGTTGTCATTATGATTTGTGAATGATTAAAGTGAGCAGAGGGATCAATGGGGTGGATTATAAGATTTTAAAAATGGAGATTTGTACAGGACACTGAAAAAAGAAGTATAGGAAGATATAAACAAGTGGAAAAATATACCATGTTCATGGATTGGAAGAATTAACATCATTAAAATGTCCATACTACCCAAAGCAATCTATAAATTCAATGCAATCCCTATTAAAATACCAACAGCATATTTCACAGATCTAGAGAAAACACTTTGAAATTTTATATGGAACCAAAAAAGACCCCGAATAGCCATGGCAATCTTGAGAAAGAAGAACAAAGTTGGAGGGATCACAATACCGAATATCAAGTTATACTACAAAGCCACTGTAATCAAAACAGCCTTGTACTGACACAAGAACAGACATATAGATCAGTGGGACAGAACAGAGAACTCAGAAATTGACCCAAGCCATTATGGTCAATTAATATTTGACAAAGGAGGCAAGAACATGCAATGGAGTAAAGACAGTTTCCTCAATAAATGGTGCTGGGAAAATTGGACAGGTATATGCAAAAAAATGAAACTAGACCACCAACTTATACCATACACAAAAGTAAATGAAAAATGGATAAAAGATTTAAATGTAAGACATGAAACCATAAAAATCCTATAGGAAAACATAGGTAGCAAAATCTCAGACATCTCTCATAGCAAAATGTTTGCTGATACATCTCCTAGGGCAAGAGAAACTAAGGAGAAAATAAACAAATGGGACTGCTTCAAAATAAAATGCTTCTGCACAGCAAAAGAAACCTTCAACAAAACGAAAAGGGAGCCTACTGTGTGGGAGAACATATTTGCCAATGACACATCTGATAAAGGGTTAATATCCAAAATGTATAAGGAACTCACACAGCTTAACAAAAGGAAGACAAATAATCCAATTAAAAAATGGGCAAATCACCTAAATAGACACTTCTCCAAAGAGGACATACAGATGGCTAAGAAACATATGAAAAAATGCTCAATGTTGCTAATTATCAGAGATGCAAATTAAAACCACAATGAGGTATCACTTCACACCTTTCAGAATGGCTACCATCAACAAATCAACAAAGTGCTGGCAAGGGTGTGGAGAAAAGGGACCCCTAGTACACTGCTGGTGGGAATGTAGACTGGTGCAGCCACTATGGAAAGCAGTATGGAGTTTCCTCAAAAGATTAACAATTGACCTGCCATTTGACCCAATGATCCCACTGCTAGGAATATATCCTAAGAAACCCGAAACACCAGTCACAAAGAACTTATGCACCCCTATGTTCAAAGAAGAGCAATTTGCAATAGCTAAGACCTGGAAACAGCCCAAGTGCCCACCAGTAGATGAGGGGATAGAAAGGCTGTGGGACATTTACACCATGGAATACTATGCAGCTGTAAAAAAGAAGGATCTTTTATCCTTTGGGACAGCATGGAGGGAACTAGAAAGTATTATGCTAAGTGAAATAAGCCAGTCAGAGAAAGACAAGTACCACATGATCTCACTTATATGTGGAATATAATAAACAAAATAAACCGATGAACAAAGTGGATCCAGAGATATAGAAGCATGGAACAGACTCAGGGATCTCAGAGGGAAGGTAGGGAGAGGGGAGTGGGTGGGGAGAGATTAATCAAAGGACTTACATGTTTATAAGCATAACCAATGGACACAGACGCTGGTCTGGGGAAGGCCTGAGGGTGGGGTGGATACGGGGTGGAGGGTTATCAACGGGGGTAAAAAAGGGACATCTATAATATTTTCAACAATAACTCGACCTCAGATCAGATGTGGCGACCTGCTGAATTTTAGCATATTATTCAGCGGAGGAAACGAAACCAACCAGGATTCCCTCAGGGCGAGTGAACAGGGAAGAGCCCAGCACCGAATCCCACCCTGTGGTGGGGCCCGGGAAATGTGGCCAACGGGACACCCACTCCCCAGCACCACTTGTGGGGAGCCCAAGTCCTTGGGTTCGAGGCCTTAAAATTTAAAGAAGCCAAAAAACCCAAAAGATAAATAAAATAAAATGGGGACTGGGCTTATTTATAAAAAATTTCTAATGTCTTCTTCCTTTAGTTTGGCTGACATGAAATTAAGCCTGCTCATTACAACTAAGCAACAACAGGTTATTAAAGTTCCATACAATTAGATAAGTCAATTGGTTTTTGACTGGTTATTGTTTCTACAAAATTCTAAAGGGCTGTAACTACTGAGAAGAGGGTCTTAGTATTGCAGTAAGTCCATAATATCATTTTCCATTGCCAATTTTATTTATGACTAAATATAATATAGCACAAATGATATGTCATTTCCATAACCTTTATTAAAGATGGTTACTTCCATCTTGCTAGTGGGCCCTCTTGCTGGCTTTGATGGAGAAAGTAGCTGTGTGGGAGAAGCCCATAATGGGCTGAGGGCAGCTTTCGGCCAACATCTAGCAAAGAACTTAGGTCCTCTGTTCAACATCCCTTTAAGTACCGAATCCTACCAGCAACCACTTAAGTGAGGATGAAAGTGGATCTATCCCAATGGGGCTCTGAGATGACTCCCCAAACCTGGTCAACATTTTGATTGCAGCTTTTTGAGAGATCCTGAAAGAGAAGACCCAGCTGAGCAGTGCCTCAATTTCTGATCCACAGCAACTGTGAGATGATGAGTGTGTTGTTTTCAGCTAAGTTTTAGGGTACACATCAGTAGATAACTAACACAAATTCCTTGACTCTCAACTGTTTCCTAATGAGTACTACAAGCCTATTTATTCTTACTGCTAGTATAGCCCTTGTCATATTATATTACCACCCCAGAACACTGAAGTTAAATTCTAGAGGGCAAAGATCAACATCCCAACAGCACATCCTTAATCTCGTAGAAGTTTAATTCAAATTTGGGTTTCAATCTCCTCTCTTTTGGAAAAGGAGTTGTATACAAACCTGTCTAGGTTTTATGTGTAAATATTATAGCTATCAATTAGACTTGATATGTAAATGCCCACATTGTCATATTTCCTTCTGTAAATGCACAATATGAATGGCACAATAAACATGAGTTTTATGTAGCTGTCACTCTACTTGACTGGTTCATTTCTGTTTTTGATATTTGGGAAATTTTTTGCCCAATATTTCCTGATCAGCTTTATCCAGATTCTTATTTTTCTGCGTCATTATTTCCTGAGACTGTTTCAAGCCACAGAAGGCAAAACATCTTTTAAAATGTTTTAAAAAAAAACTAGTTTTAATCAAGATTTCCACTTTATAGATTATTTAAGCATTTTTCTTCTGGCTTCAATTAGCTGATTGTGCCCTTTTAAAATCATAGTTTAAAAATAATATTCCTGTATCTAACCATTTGTGAATAATTTTTCCCCATGACAGAAACTGGAGCCTGAAACTACTCCCTGCGGTTAGCTTTATTCATTACTCAATGGTTCTGTCAGCGATGGGTACACAGACTGGAAAATTTTCTAAGCTAACCTAACCTGACTCAGCAGGGCCTAGGGAATTGAACCACGAGGGATAAAAGATACGAGAGACTCCATATGCCTATAGGTGAACGTCTATTGGGATGTATTTCCTTAACTAAATTTATCTGGTCCTGTTAAAACACAGAAATTCATTTGCATGTGAAATCACAATGTAAGAAGCAAAGAGCAGAAAAATCCTGAGAATTTCTTATTTGATTTTAAAATAAAAAATACAGGTAAACTCCCTGGTCTCCAAGAAAAATATGAGACCTATTAAGGAGTGTCCAGCTGTGTTACAAGTCACCTTTTACTTCTTCCTTTTTTACTTATTTTTGCATTAGGAGCACATTGTGTTTGAAACTCCGAGAAAGAGGATTGTGCAGACATGGGTTCCCTTGTTTCCCTAATGCTATATAAGTCCATCAACAAATCTACATATTTAGTTTGTATTCCGCACAAAGTCAGGTGATCACAGGATTCCAGGCGATTTGCCCAAATAGCAGCTACATATTTTTAGCTTCAGGATCTTGTCTGTTATTTTTCACCTTATAATGCCTTCATTTTCAATTTATGTTTTCTGCCACAGGTGGCGGCAGAGTCTCATGGGTCTAGGATTGTGAGCACGCTGATGTGCAATCCAAATTGATCAATTCAGTTAAACTTTTAAAAAACACATTTTAATTTAATTTTACTTTTAAATGAGGTTTTCTAATTATAAAAATAATACATAACATGGTATAAATACTCATATAGAATAGCAAACAGTGATAAGCACAAGTTGCTCCACTGTGGCATTAGCAGCTTCACAAGACAATTCCCTAGATATAATGTTTACATTATTCCTTAGGTGTTTCTTCATAATTTCTATGGACATATCAGAATGTTGAAAAAAATAAAATAAAATAAATTACGCCAGGACACTGTTGTGCAACTTGATTTTTAAAACTGACAGTGTATCTTTTCATATTCTTTCAATTATGTTTTTATTTATTTTTATTTTTTCAATTATATTTTTAAATGACTACCTCTTTTTCTATTATATAATTGTCCATTAATGTATTTAACCAATCCTTTTTTCTCAAACTTTATTTCTTTCTTTACTTTTTGTATTTAAATAAATATGCAATGAGTATCACCTCACAAATACCTTTGTGTATAGGTTTGTATCTATAGGTAGAATCCATTCCCAAAAGTAGAACTGCTAGCTCTTATGGTATGTGCTTCAAATATTTTCACAGGAGGAAGAGTCTGAACAAACTTAAACTTCCACTAATAGTGGGATGCTTCATTCTCTCAGAGTATGGTCAACCTTGTTTATACATCTTAACTAATTTCATACACTACAAATATGTATATGTCTCATTGTTCTAACTTGTATTTCATAAACATGAGTTAAGTTGAGCATATTTTTCCTGTGTGAACTGGCTATTTGTATTTATTTTTCTTTAAACTTGCAGTTGGGTTTGCACACCTCAGCTTGTTCATGCCATGTGAGCTCATGTTATGTAAGTTCATGTCATGTGAGCAGGTGGGTCTGTGCTGGCTTTGCTGGGGTCAGCTCTGCGAGTCTCCTATTTTCAAAGCTCAGGTTGCAGGCACAGTCACTATCTAGAATTTGCAGTTCTCATTGTTGGGGAGCTGAACAAAAGGCCCCTGTTAAGACACACAATAAATTCTAAAGTTTTTGTTCAGATGTGGGAACATCTGAGTTGTGACAATATATCCCCTCACATTCCACTGACAAGGTGGGTCTCATAGGCGAGACCAAATTCAATGGGGTGTGGAAGCATGGAAAGAACACAGGGAGAAAAAATTATTGTTAACACATAATGCAATCCATCATTATGTTCTTTACCTATTTTTTTCTATTGATTTTTCTTATTTATTTATTTAAAATATTTGCATACTGAGGAAAATATCCTTTTATTATATTTGTTTCAAATATTTTCGCTACAACTCATATACCTGTGGCTTTTATATATTATTTTTATGGTATATATAATTTAAAAAATATGTAAACTTCAATTAACATTAACCTTTATGACCCCTGGGATGGTACCATGTTAGAAAAATTACTATTTCATAACTATTAAAAACAACTAAATGATAAATTGCTAAGTAAATCAAGTACTCACAAATATATATCTTGATTAAATGTTACAGAGAATTAGTTTTTTAAAAAGCACTCATTTTAAAACAGCTTCCATTTTTTTATTTTTTAAAACTGCATATAAGTAAAGGGAAAGAGGATTTACCCTAATTCTTATTTTGGTAATATGATTTAATCAGTGTCTTAAATGCTCTTGTTTAAGCCTTGATGTTTTCTGTGTATATATATTTATTGTTTGTACAGGAGTGGAATAGAGTTCTTGGACACACCTTAATGTCCAAGAACCTAAACCACTCCATTGGATTCATTTTCCACAAATCTTTGTGCTACTATTTTACAACAACCCTCGAAAATTAATCCAAGCATCCAATGGAGAACGAAAAGAGTCTTTTCATCAAACGGTGCTGGACAACTTGATAAGCACAGGTAAAAGAACGAAGTCGAACCTGTACCTCACACTATTTACAATAATTAAGTCAAAATGCATTAAAGATTTAAATATAAGAGCTTAAATTATAAAACTCTTAGAAGAAAACAGAGAAAATCTTTAGATTTGACAAAAGTATTTTATACATGACCCTGAAAGCATAAGCATGTACATAAGTTTAGTCTGATAAAAGCCAAAATAAAATGGATATTATCCATTTTTGTTCTCATTTATTTAGAAACACAAGGTTCTATTCTGTTTAGTGCAAGGTTAGTGATTTTTCTTTCTAAACAAGAGTGTCATCCCTTTGTGGAAAACCAGTCTAAAAAGCCAGTGTACAGGGATACATGTGGATTCAAGATTCCCTCAAAGTCTTTATTTTGATCACTTTTTCAAGCTCTTTATATTCCCATTATATAAGCTAATGTGAGGTGTCTTACAGTTGATAATATGCTGTTTATTATTTTATTCAGAAATTAATTTACTTATCAATTACTACCTTTACCAGCATAAAATCTGTATATATTTTTAAAACTACTCTTTTGTAGTTTTTAAATTTGTATAACTTCTTGAGGATATATCAAAAGTATTTTAAATAAAGATAATAAACACATTTTAATAAATAGCATTATATCATGTATTTGATTTGAAAATTTCTCCTACATAAAACTGCCCACTTTTAGTTGCCTAGGACTGACTGAGCAGTTATTAAAAATTATGAAAAGAAATTAGAGTGTGCTTACAGGGAATTAAAAAAAAATTCAGCTGTTGCAGTCCATTTTGTCGGTAGAGGGGTCCATTATAGTTGTAAAGGGCTGTCTAGTGATCTTCATCTATCACATAAAGATTGGGAGCTAATACATCTACCTTGCTTATTCAACACTTAGGTAACTTTGGCTCCATGAAGTGGGAATCCTCTCCTCCCCTTTTCTCAGACTACCTGGGAATTCAAAATGTGAATAAGGGAGCACATATATTGTCAAAAAATAAGAAAGTATATTGGAGAGTGTATCAAAGGCTAGAGTATGTGGTTTAAAATCTGTTTCACTGTTGAAAGTATTACAGATGTCCCCTTTTCACCCCTTCAACAATAAATATAATTTTTTAAAAAACCTTCATAAATAAAAATAATAAAATCTGTTTCATCAGTGTGGGCCAAGCAATCAATTGTTTATACAGTATCATGAATTATTTTAGCTAAACTTCTTTCTTTAAAAAACCAACAAAACAAAATTGTTCTAAAAGCAGATTCAATACAATTTGGGACAGATAAATTACTTAGTCATTGGGTCATTTATCTGGAAAAACCGATGCAAGGTATTATATTTTATTTGTCCTTGACATAAGTTTACCTGACTGGTAAACTTGGGCTGTGTCAATATTTTATATTAATTTGGATTTTTTTCCAGGTACAAACAATAAATAGAATGGAAATACTTGGTGGGGAAGGAATTCTTTTATGCTAACTGGATGATTGGTATACTTTACAAAAACAAAAGAACAAAATGCAACCCATAAATCCTTGCAGTGTAGTTGTGCAGATGGGTACATTTATGAGCATTAAGACACTAAGTCAAACATGCAAGTCAGCATTGAGTGGGGACTTGAAAAGGGGATACATTATACCTTTTGACAAGCAAGTGTGCATTACCTGTGATGCAAAAAGTTCGTAATAATTACTTTTCTGGGTATATAAAACGCACTTGATTTTTATTTATTTAAGTAAAATGATAGCCAGTAAAATCTACTTTGTATGTTATTTTTTATCAATTTTTACTCTGCATATATTTCCACATTTAAAAGTAAAAGGTTCCCTCCACCATTTGTTTGTTTACTATATCTCTAAAAATTATGAGGTAAATTTGTAAAAATATAGTAAACTTTAAAAAAGAACATTTTACTGTGGTAGAGAGGATGACAAGGATTCTAAAATTTTTGCTATTCCTTTAACTAGTTATGAAATAGACTATCCATAAGATTAATTGGAACCTCCTGTGACTTATAAATTAACTGAATATGCAACTAACTTTCTAAAGACCACAGGGAATTGAAAAGGGGTGGATGGGTAGGACAGTTACATGCCTTGTTTTAGGTGTGAGTTTTTCTGTAAAGTCTTAGAGAAACCTTTGGCCCAGAAAGCAGCTGAGAAAGGATTAAGTTCTTGCAGAAATAAAAAAAGTTTGTGCACTGAAGGTATTATGAGGATCCCAGCTGTTGGGGGGCAGACTCCCTGGTTATGATTGGCACTAAAATGTCAAAGCTCAACTCCCAATCCCGAGTTGCCTGCCTTCACCAGACAAGATTTGTCCGCCCACATTGTTCTGGATCAGCCAGGAGCTGTCTGTTTCCTTTATTCTTTTGGCTGAGAAGACAGCTACCCTTGGCCCTTCAAGTGTACATTTTCCCCCCAAAAGAACCTGGGCTGTACCTCTTTACAGAACTCTTTTACTTATAAGACACTTACTTATAAAACTCTAAGTGTTAAGTAGATGGAAATGAGGGGAAAATATGACCACTGAAATGATTATTCAAACAAGAGTATAATTTGAACTTCTGTACTTAGATTGGTCAGGGGAGACAAATTTAAATGCATAACAACTTAATTGTAATTAATAATAATGGCATATATACTAATACTATAAGATAATTTCATATGTACACATATATGTAAATAATTTCATACACACACATATGTGTGTGTATATATATATATAGAGAGAGAGAGAGAGGAGAGAGAGAGAGAGAAAGGATCATAGCATGCCAAGGAAGATATTTACATGGGCTATCTTTCTTGTTAGAGTTGATTCTTCAGCAGGAATATAAGTTTGATACTTTTAAAAATTTTGGTCATTACAGGAAGTTTGACATCAGTCAAAAACAAAACCAAAAAAAAACCACACCAGCTTTGCTGATTCATCCCAATGATGGCTTAAGACGTTTCTTCAGTTTTAGAAAAGTCAAGGACATTGTTCTAAATGTTTTGCACGTTATTAGATTATGAAATGCTCTAGAATTTAAATATTTGCACGAACAAAGATCAACCCCATTCTTTCTCACCACTGTCCTACAGACCAGTGCGCCTGGGAGCCTGTGCAAATGAATATCTGAGTCCAGGAGGTCCTGAGTAGAGCCCAGGGCTCACCAGTCCTGATCCAGTTCCTGGCTGCTGCTGCTGGTGCGTGGACCGCGCCTTGAGGAATAAGGCAGTAAATAGTGTTTCAAGTAATTCTCTCCTTCGGCGGTCTGCGACGGTCCGAAGTGAGGCTGCTGGTGTCAGACCTCTGTCAGGCCCTTCAGTCAGCGTCTCCATACTCAGACATCATGATTTGGGGTCGCAGCAGCAGCAGATGCCTTCTAGGTTATAAGGGGAGACAAAGAAATGGGGGGGGGAATTACTTGACTGACATAGGTATAATATGACATTGGTGCCCATTTGTGTGTCAGCTGTGCAAATATTAATTTTACTGTGGGTTTTAAAGTATATATATATTTTTGGTTAGAGTCAACCCATATTGCTAAACTTTTGCATTGTCTTCTGTTTGCTTGTTTTTGTTGTGGTGGTGGTTATTGTTTTACCTCTGGAATTATGGCAAATTTGTTTATGAAACCAAGGGGGAAATTTAGGGGACCTGAGATAAAAGACTGACTGATGCCCATGGCACCACTCATTTAAACTCTACTCCTCTGCCGTGAGCTCCTTTTGATGAATGTTTATGTAGGATAGGATTTTCTCAGGCTCTTCCCTCACTCTGAAACATCTAACCTCAGGGTACTCTATCTGAATCTCCTACTACGTATTAACTGTTTGCCAACCTGGTTGCTTTCTTTCAGGCTCTGCACCATCTGGCCAGACTACTAGCAAATACATAAACTCCTGCAGTTCATGGACTATAGCTTAAGAGTTTTGATCTCTCAGTTACATTTAGTATGGGTCAGCAATGGGCCCATCGAACTCTTTGGATCCTTATCTAACATTAGTACATTGACTCTATATACCAATAAATTCCAGATGCTATTATATTATTTCTCATTCATCTTTGTTAAGCATTTTCCAGATCCCATTTCTACAAATTCGCCACGTTTTAATGATGAATATTGGCAAAATCCTTACATTCTTTATGTGTGTAACATTTTTACTTCTTGCTCTCCTTATAAATTTTATCATAATTTTCCACTCTATTTAAGGGTCTGTTAAATATGTATTTCATTTATTTTCTATTCAATATTCAAACACCAAGGAAAACTTCTGGTTTGCTTCTTTAGTTAGGAACTTGTTCAGTCAAGGATGAAAACTGTATTTTTAAAAGAGATGCACAGTGAAGCATGTTTCGTTGGAATTTTTTGGAATTTCATTTAATCTGCAGTGTCCTCGTAGCAATTAGCAAGAGTCCAGTCCATTCTGATCAATGCCTAACTTTCACATAAAAGGTATGTTCAAGGTGTAAATAAACTGGCCCTGTTGTTCTGCAAACTGCAAAGTCAATATCTAGGCTTGGTCTTCAGTGATTTCTGTTCTCAGCAATGTCCTAGTCTTTTAATAGATCACAAAAAAGTTCTGAATGCTCACTCACGCCTTAGAAAAGAATTTAGAAATTTGACTTGTCTTTTATTTAGTCTTATTTATCAAATGCTATGGAAGAAAACATAGCCAGTAAAATATCAGACATTTCTCATAGCAATATTTTTTCTGATATGTCTCCTCCCACAAGGGAAATAAAAGAAAAAATAAACAAACAGTACTACATCAAACTAAAAAGTGTTTGCACAGCAAAGGAAACCATCAATAAAATGAGAAGACAACCCACTGTATGGGAGAACATATTCATCAATAATACATTTGATAAGGGGTCAATATCCAAAAATTATAAAGAACTTACACAACTAACACCAAGAAAACAAAGAATCCTATTAAAAAGTGGGCAAAGAACCTGAATAGACACTTCTCCAAAAAGGACATACAGATGGCCAACAGACATGAGAAGATGCTCGGTGTCACTAATCATCTGAGAAATGGGCCAGCCACAATGTGATATCATCTTCCACCTGTCAGAATGGCTGTCATCAATAAATCAACAAACAACAAATGTTGGCAAGGATGTGGAGAAAAAGAAAACTTTGTGCACTATTGGTGAGAATGCAGGTTAGTGCAGCCACTGTGGAAAAAACTGTGGAGTTTCTTCAAAAAAATTAAAAATGAAACTGCCTTATGATCCAGTGGTTCAACTTCTGGGAATATATCCAAAGAAATCTGATACAGTGATTCAAAAGAATATATGCATCCCTATGTTCATTGCAGCATTATTTACAATAGCCAAGATTTGGAAGCAGCCCAAGTGCTCATCAGTAGATGAGTAGATAAAAAAAAAGCTGTGGTATATTTACATAATGGAATACTATGCAACTGTAAAAATAAAAAAGTCTTACCATTTGCAAGGGTATGGATGAACCTGGAGAGTATTGCGCTAAGTGAAATGGGCCAGTCAGAAAAAGACAAATACCATATTATTTCACTTATGTGTGTAATCTAATGAGCAAAATAAACAAATAAACAAAATAGAAACAGACTCATAGATACAGAAAACAGAATGGCAGCTGTCAGAGGGTAGGGGCGTTGGGGGCTGGGTGAAAAGGGTGAAGGGATTAAGCAAAAACAAAAAAAAATCTCATAGACACAGATAACAGTGTGGTGCTTACCCGAGAAAAGGGGCATGGCAGAAGGCAGAAGAGGGTAAAGAGGGGATCAATCATGATGCAAGGAAAGTTGATTTAGGGTGGTGAACATATAATACTATATTCAGGTGATGTATTATAGAATTCTACACCTGAAACCTGTATAATTTTATTAATCAATGGCACCCAAGTAAATTCAATTAAAATTTAAAACAAGTGTCCATTTGGCCCATGACTGAGTAATTTTAATTATTTCTATGTATAGGGAATCTAGTTCCCCTGTTTCATCCCAATTCAGATAACTGTTTGCCTTTCCAGCATCCATGCCCCTGGTACTTCCTTTCCTAAATGTACCAACAATTTAATTCCCATTATGTTCTTGGATTACACACAGACCGACTCCATTCTAATTCTAGAGAAGGGTCCTGATTTTCCTTAGGTGATAAGTACATTTCATCCCTCTAGCCAAATCGTGGATATTTAATCTAACTCCATTATTTAGGCTGAATACAAAGATTAACTTTGGTATAATGGTAAACTGTTATACTCACATGAAGGTTAGAATTGTTTTGTTCTTTTTGTATGATGAGAGAAGCCAGAGTAAGGACAAGACTGTATACAGTATAGAACCAAGAGGAAAGAGTCTCAAATAAATGACAGCTGTAACTCAATCAAACTATGCATAAAGACTCCTCTACTGCTTTTGGTTTTTACAGTCACACCCCCCTCAACCCCTCATACCCCCCCCAACCCATTCACTACCAAAGACAGCTTATTAAGGCAATTGGAATTGGGATTCCTATTACTTAGGACAATAAAGACTTCTACATCCTCAGTGAGAGCATGGTCTTAGGTGACCAAAAGGAATCGCTTCACCTGCTGGTTTATCACTGAGTCCTATGGATGGCTAGAAACTTATCCTATGATATGAATGGAGATCTTACTTTCTTTCATTCCAACTTAGCCTAATGAACAATTCTAAATACTCTACATTTAACTAATATCTTAAATTCATCGGTACCAATTTCTGTATTAGTAAGGACTTTAGCATTGCAGGTATAGGAAACATAGTTAAAACTGTTCTAAGAAAAAAGGGTCACTCTAATCACATTTTATGAAAATTTGCAATAGTAGAATCGCTTCTAAGCATAAACGTTAAGAGGTAAATTGATGCTCTTAGAACTCTCTGTCTTTCTCCCTCACCTCCACTCTCTCTCAGCTTTCCATCTTTATCTGATTTTCTCTTAACCAGGCTTTCCACTTGAGTCAGTTAGATGGTGAGAAGTCCCTCTGAGTGTGTCAGTCATCCTAGCCAGGAAGTTGAATTACGCAGATTGAATGGGCTTTGGACACATACACATGTGCACCAATGAAACAATATATTGGGGAAAAGTCCCACCATGACCACATACACAAAATTTGGGAAGAAATCGCTTACAAAGAAAAATCTGGATGGCGTTATCTTAAATTTAAACTTTTATTGTTGTAATTTTGTGTGTATATATATATGTATATTTAAAAGTATATTTGAGAAAGGCAAAGAATGGTGAATTAATATAGCTTACTCCTAGTCTTTGTCTTTTTCTCAAAAGAGAATTACCTAAGTGGTAATTCTACAAGAAACGTCGTTTACAGAGGTGAAGCTCATGAACTGACAGAATATATTTTAAAATGAGTTTACTGGCAACCATTAGTCTAGACCCTCCATATTCCCACACACCCTACCATAGAGAGATTGAGGGATTGGGGGACTGATCAAGGACAAAGATGTGACCACAAGGTGGCAGTAGCACCCAAAGCTTTATTTGGATGCTGCTTTGACAGATTTGCGTGCTGGAAAGTCCCTCACAGCATGAGACCATGTAGAGGCTTTGGCGAGGGGTTTACTATTCACAAGAAGAAGAAGCCAAGGGAACTCCCTGGGAGACAGGCACTTACAAGTCTAGGTAATGTCACTCAGAAGCATGGTGGGGAGGACCCCGGTCGGAGAATACTAAAGAAAAACAGTGACTTCAGATATTTATGGCTCTGAAGTTAATTTTATCTATAGCTAGCAGATGTTGGGCATACTATCAAGTGTTACACAAAGTAGGCAGGTGTGTAAGATTTGCTTTTGTAACCAATAGGCTTTTGCACTAATAAGCTTAGCATGCTGTGAAAAAGTAGACAATTTAGGAACCAGTATACAGAGGCCATTCCTGGCTCATATATGTACCACCCACCATATGCCATTACAGGTTGTCCAAATCAAGGAGGAATTCCTGGCTCCCACTAGATGTTTCATTCAGTTCACTAGGAGACAATTAGTTTTGTATTTCTTCCTACTGTATTCTGGGGAGTTGCTTGTTTTTATTGATTTCTTTCTTTTTAGGAATCCTTTCCAATTACTTCCTTGTTATAAGTGTATACCTTTTTGTATTTCTAGACTTTGTTTCATTTTGTTTTTTCACCTGGGTATTGGGGAGAGTAAAAGGCAAACATAAAATCACTATCTGCTAATATACTAACTTGAACAGAAACTAAATTCTTTCAACAAATATTTATTGAATGCCTACCATGTACACAGTAGTAATCAAAATTCATAAAAGCCTTTGATCTCATGGGCATTCCATTCTAATGGGTTCCAAATATTTAGCCAAGGATAAGAGTATCTAAATCTCAGTTACATGTACTAAATGAATGGAGGTATTTTTTTTAATATATCTGAACTTAATAAAAATAAATTAGATTAAAATATTTTATAAAACCTCTTCAATTTTTTATTAGAATTGTTTGTGGTTTTGTAGTATAAATTTAATTTTTTAGATAAATAATTCATTATTGAGCCATACTTCCATTAAGATCATTTGTTTTTTAACTTATTCTTTTTACCTTATTAAGTAAATCCTAGAGTGTATTTAAAAATACTCCTTTAGTCAAATATATATTCTAGGATGACATGAACACTTTTTCTCAAGGTTCCTCTAATATCTACATTATAGTGAAGCATTTCTTTGTTGCTGATTGTTAAATGAGGGGTAGCATTTCATTTTATCTTTTTTTTGAGTTGTCGGCAAAGCAAGAATTTATTAGTTATTATTCTTTTTGTATAAAGTTGTATGATTTATAGATAATTTTAACTATGATTTATAGATAATTTATAGATAATTATAACTATGTCTTTCCTATGTAAACATTTTTAGAATTCAGATTAAGTAGTCTCTCTCTGTAACTTCTTTCTGACTGGGTCATTTATATATTTGGATATTTTTATTTCTATCTAACAGAAACTTTGGCTATATTTGGCATAATCTATGAAACCAATTTATTATTTCACATAAGCAGGAAGTGAAGAGATGAGGTTGAGTTATACATAATAGTAGGATCAGGGATCTGGAGCCATATTTCTGCTATTCTCTATGCTATATTTTTCTTTCTCTTTGCTTGCCAGCTTTCTCTTCAGGGTGGTTTCCTCCATGATCTTAGAATAGCAATACCTAGATCATCAGGTATTCCTCATTCATATGTTGGGTATGTGTGTTTTTTCTTCAAATATAGCATAAAAGTCATTTGCTGCAGTCTTATTAGGTCAACTCAGACCATATACCCACTTAGACCAGTAACAATTGCCAGGAGAATTATTGGCTCCTGGCTCTATAACAGAACAATTTTATGTCTAAATAAGTATTAACCATAATTGGTTTAGAAAACCAGGACCAGCATTCCTAGAACTAGAGATAGGCTGAGCATTTGGGGGAAAGAGAGATCAATAATACAGATGAGATAATTTGGAGAAATATTATATTAGTTTTATATTGCTTTGTAACAAATTACCATAAATTTAATAGCTTAAAACAATCCTGATTTAATATATCATAGTTTCTGAAGGTCAGAACTCTGGGCAGGCATGGCTGGGTTCTTGTTCAATTCACAAAGAGCTGATATTAAAGTGTTGGCAAGCTGTGTTTCCATCTGGAGCATAGAATCTTCTTGGAAGCTCATTCAGGTTGTTGGCAGAATTTACTTCCTTGTGGTTGTAGGAATGAAGTACTATTTTCTGTCTATAAGCTAGGAGTTTCTCTCAGGCCCTATAGGCTACCCACATTCCTTGCCATGTGGCCTTCTCCATCTTCAAAGACTGTAGTGGAGAATCTCCCTCACATTGAATTTTTCTCAGGTTTCAATCTCTTTCTTCTGGGACATAACAGTCCCTTTTAAGGGCTTACCTGATGAGGAGAGGCCCACCAAGGAAAATCTCCCTGTCTTAAAGTCAACTGTACAATATAACATAATCACAAGAATTGTTTACCATCATATTCATAAGTGCTGCTTAAGCTCAAGTGGTAATTACATAGATTATGTACATCATGGAGTGGGAATCTTGGGGGCCATACTGGAATTCTGCTTTCCACAAATATCTGCTAGAAAATAGGTGTGGTAATACATAGTGATTCTGTGGATGCACAGAGCTGAAAGAGGGGAAATAAGAAATCATAAAAAGGAAAATGAGGCCAGGCTGGTGTGGCTAAATGGTTGAGCATCGACCCATGAACCAGAAGGTCATGGTTCAATTCCCCATCAGGGCACATGCCAGAGTTTCGGACTCCATCCCCACTAGGGGGCGTGCAGGAGGCAGAGGGTCAATGATTCTCATCATTGCTTTTTCTCTCTCTCTCTCTCCCTTCCTCTCTCTGAAATCAATAAAAACATATTTTTAAAAGAAGAAAAACGAGTACCTGATTTCTGAAGTGTATGACTGCTTTACTATTGTTTCCAAATATGAAACTGGATAAAAATATGAAGAAATGGAAGTTATGACCAACATTGTGGGTTTATTTTGAAGTTTAATTCTTGATATATTTTCAAGGACTTCAAATACCTCTGTGCTAATTTAAAAAAAAAAGCTAGGGACAATCAGCTGTCCACATCTGCTTTTGGGGCCTGGCTAACTTGCACTCTCATAATTAAGCCAATGATATGAAAAAGTTGTAGTAAATGCTTTGAAATTTAACAAATTTAATATTCTGTACGGGGTGAGAATGGAAAAGTTCATGAGGAGGCTCACTTTATAAGTGAGCACTTATATTCCCCATCTCTTCCAGACCCATTGCTATCTGCCTTTATATACACTGATTTAAGCTGAACTCTTAAGATCATGGACCACAGCTTTTACTAATAGAAGTATTCATTTCTTTTGTTTTCACCTTACTTACAAAAAAGATCAGTCAGCCAGTTGCAATTTACCTTTCGATTCAAAGCACTATACAGGGTAGGGCAAAAATAGGTTTACAGTTCTTTGTATGGAGAATAATACAATAATTAACAAATAATAATACAAGAATAAACTATGTGTTTCTTGTACTTAGAACTTTAAACTTACTCCCCCCCCCATATTTATTACTTTTCTTGAAATAATTGACATTTACTTTTAGAATTTTCAGATTCCTAGTCTTCATTTCAACTTTATCTATTGAGTCACTTTTGAATTTCAGTCTTTGTTTGGAGTCCCAGGTATGTCATATGCTTTCAAATATCTTACCTTCAAATAAAAGAAGAGATAACATTCTGCTGCACCTTAAAATAAATTGCATGAGTTCTCTTAAAATATACTTTCATATCCAGCTCTTCAAAATGATAGACTTCTTTATAGGTGTCTTTTGGCTGCATCATTCATTCCTACATGAACAGAAGTCATTAGCAGTTGGAGAAATTTTATTTGTCCAGGGAGGTTTAGTATTTATTATATACTATTGGTAGTGTAAACACAAAGAGATATTTTTATTTAATTTTACTCTAAAATATTGGTTCTCTGGACACTTAAGAGTTATGGGATTTGGTGATTAGAAAGTTGCCAGTGATTGTGAAAGTGTAGTCTGAGTAATAAACTGATGACAGGAGCCAGAGAGCAAAAGGTTAAAGATAGACATTATTTCTAGACTGATCTTTGACAAAGCAACTGGTTAGTCTCTGATGATTTTGAACATCCATATTTATTGGAATAGGAAAAGATAAGGTCTTTATTATGTGTCAAAAGCCATAAATAAATATAGGGTTAGTTGCTGTAATCCATTTATTTGAAGGCCTTTGACATTCTAGTGGCATTGCTCATCCATCCAACTCAAAATCAGGCAGGGAAGCACACTTACTTTCGCTGGAAATATTTTTTAAAATGTGGGCCTTTTTCCTTTCTTCTTCTTAGACTTTAGCTTTACAAAACACTGATTCAAAAGTATATTTATATGATTTGATTTCCATGTACTTCCTTCAACGATTAAAATGCTTAGGAGATACTGTACTAGTTTGAGGGCCCATCTCTGACAGTTTTATAAATTGTGGCGTCAAAAAAGATAGTTAGCTTGGTTAGAGTTAGTTTATTAAATTAGACTTGATTTTGGAATAGTAAACAATTTCCTTATCAATAACTTTTCCACTAAATTTTCTTTTAAAATTTTCCTAATTTGTGTTGATTTGCCATCTAGGCAGTTCACACAGAAAACCTGATCAGGGAGTAAGAAATGCTGGTCAAACTGATTTGACTTTTTATGATATAAATGAGTTTCACATTTATAAAAATATTGTGGGCTCTTGTTGATCAATCCATTCCCTGATTCTGCCATTTAAATTTCTGAATTACTTCAGGACTACAAGGAGCCATAATAGAAATATGGTGTTTTGAAGCATTTTCTTTAAACTTCAGAAAATGGAATAGACACCTTTTTATTTTAGATTATTTATATTATGAGGCTATTTAAATAGCCAAACTTGGTTATAATCTTGATTTTTAAATCTTATTCAATGTTATTATTGTGCTATTATCAAGACTATTGATAGTAATATCTTAGAGTAGGTAAGGGAAGACATTTATAATCACTTAATAGATGCCCTCAAGGAAGAGCTTTAGAATCGTAGTGTCTTATATTATGATCCCTGGAAGCATGAGAAGGGCAGTTTTGCTTGTGTGGTTTTACAAGGAGGATGTGGGAAGCCAGATACAGAAGGAGAGAAAGCTAATAGTGTGATTTCGAAAACCAGCTTCAGGATGACCTCACAGGACAGTCTGACACATGAATTCCACCACAGATATAGTCACATTTTAAGGCAAAGAAGTCCGTCTTTTGAGCCCCATGTCAGTCAGTGGTAGCTGAGGTATGGCCAAGAGGAAGCACATAGCCAACCAAAAAGGGAGACCTATTTTCATACCATGGGCTCCTTCTCTCTCCATACAAAGAGCATGACCTGAGGTCCAGTCGGACAATGGTCACTGGGAAGATGTCCTCTCAACAATATCTCTCGAAGCTATTGCTAAGTGTGACTCCAAGCCAATCAAGCAGTCAATTTTCATGCTGCCTCACCTACAAAACAGACACATCTCTGAACTAAAAGTGGATTTTCCCCCCTCCTCTGTCAGCTAGTCGTAGAGAACTCCATGAAGCCATTGGTCTGAGCTGAAAGAGACACCTATGAAACAGGCGAAGGGAGCATGGAGGTCTGTGGGACTCCCAAGTTCATGCTGCTTACTGTGCCTTCTAGTTCTGTTCATTTTTATCTCAAATTTCCCAATTTGGTTTTAGGACAGATCGCTGCTGCACCTTGGTGTGTATAACAGTAATCAGTTCATTCACAACAGTTCTAGCTTTATGGTCACTTGTTATTTCACTGTAAAATGTTCCATATATATATCAGAGCTCAGCAGCTTACTGTTGTTTGAACAACAGTCAGACAGCATTACGATGCTCCAGAGCTTCAGTTCTGCACTGTGACTTTCCCATTGGGACTTGGCAGGTATTTCTGATACCAAGTCATACAGCCCAAACTGGCCTGTTTGTACAGCAGTCTGAATCTGCTTTAGTGCTTTCTTGTTTTGAGTGTCACTCAAAAGGGTCAGCAATACCCACTGTCCAATAAATGTACCTGAGTGGTAGTTTGAAGCATAGGATATACTGCCTTTAAAACCCAGATGAGTTTCTTAGTGGAATAAGTTGCAAGGAGCAATAAGCGTCTTTTACTTTTCTAGCATATTCCAGACCACTGGAACACAAAACCTTAATAATGTGATAGCCCCTAAAATTGTGTAGGTTTCTTTTTCTTTTTTTCTCCCTTATCTTTTTATTTATTTATTTTTTCAGTTTTACTATTATTATTTTTTTTTTTAATTTGAATTTATTGGGGTGACATTGGTTAATAAAATTATATAGGTTTCAGGTGTACAATTCTATAATACATCATCTGTATATTGTATTGTATGTTTACCACCCAAAGCCAGGTCTCCTTCATTCAACATTTATTCCCACTTTCACCCTTTTCTACTTCTCCCCACCCTCCTTTCCCTCTGGTAATCACCTTACTGTTGTCTGTGTCAGTGAGGCGTTTTTTTGTTGTTTTCTTAATCCTTTCACCTTTTTCACCCAACTCCCCAACCCCCCACCCTCCTGACAGATGTCATTCTGTTCTCTGTATCTATGAGTCTGTTTTCATTTTATTTGTTTATTTATTTATCATTCAATGAAGACTATGTTTCTTTACAAGCAACCCAGAAAATGTGTCACTTTTGTTAATCAGGACTAATTTGTATGATGTCATCAATGAAATAGACCAATGTGATCTGTTCTTCAGGATATTACAATGGTCCAAGTCCCTTATGACTATAATGAGAGAGAAAAGGAAAATTAATATATCTTGGGATGTATCTTATGTCCATTCAAGATATAAATTTGGAAATATAAATATATACTTGGAAGCAAATGTAAAGACTACTAGGTGAGCCCATGGGCCCAGAGTGTCCAATGTAAGATGAACCTGGGCCAGAACCCCATTTCTTACCTGTGTTAGTTTCCTATTGCTGTGGCACCAAGTTATCACAAATGTAGTAATTTAAAACAATACAAATTTATTGCCTTACAGTTTTAAAGGTTAGAAAACTATAAGTTTTACTAGGCTAAAGTCAAAGTGTCAGCAGGGCTCTTTCCTTCTGGAGGCTCTATGTGAACATCTGCCTTTTATAGTTTCTAGTGACTGCCTTGACTGCCTTTCATCTTCAAAATGAATCACTGGAATCTCTGCTTCCATTGTCATATCACCATCTCCTCTGAATGACTACTTCTGTGTTCCTCTTATAAAAACAATTGTGATTACATAGGGTCCACCTAGATAATCCCCATTTCAAGATCCTTAATCACATCTGAGAAGTAACAGGAGTAACAGCTAACATTGACAGGTTCTAGGAAATAGGACCTGGACATATTTTAAAGGCCATTATTCATTCTTCAACATTACCCAACACTGACCTACATCCTACCCAAACAAGGATGCCACAAAAGCACTGTGTATCACTGGGTTTTAAGATCAACTTGAAACTTGTTTTCCAAAGCATTTGAAATGTTTGGGTATTTGTCTTTATCCCATGTATGATTATCTGACTAAATGACCATGGGTTTTCTTGGAAACCTGGGATAATTGCTTCTCTCCTTGCTGTGGTGTTACAAAGTCCTTCCTCATTAAGATCCAACATCTCCTCTAGTCCATGTGTTCTTTGTCTGAAAACTAGCTTAGAGCTGGAAACTGAGTGAATGATTGTAACTTTCCATTGCAGTTTGTTTCAGTTTTCTGATACTCTATTCTTTGATCTCTTTGATTATATATGTTAGACAATATATTCTTTGGCTATCCATTTAACTTGCCCTAAAACACAATGTTCCGAGTCTTCTCCATAGACCCCAACAGGTCAGGCCTTGCATGCTACTTCAACACAAATGTCCTTTACTGCAATTAAGCCAACTTATCATCTCACATGAAATGCCTAGGGAGTAACTTTGACTTAATTTTTTTTTTTTTTTTAATATATCTTTATTGATTTCAGAGAGAGGAAAGGAGAAGGAAAGAGAGAGAGATAGAAACATCAATGATGAGAGAGTCATTGATCAAGCCCATAACCAGGGCATGTGCCCTGACCGGGAATCAAACCCTGATCGCCTGGATCCTAGGTCGACTCTCAACCGCTGAGCCATGCCCGGCCGGGCTTGACTTAATATTTCAATTAGGCGATAAAGGCTGTGTATTCTGCCTTTTCTCCAGGCTGTAGCCAATCCTCAGTTTTCTTAGAGTGTGTAAATAAAGCCCCATGTTTTCATTTATTATCTAGCCTTTTTAAAAATATATATATAGCTTAGAGAAGTCTGTTCAGGGGAGAAAGGGCTGCTTGGTACATGCTGTGAGGATCCACAGGTGTCTACAATAAATCTACACATACCTGTTTGAAGAGAGATAGCACCCCAATGAGGGGAGGAAGCTCAAGAAGTGGCAGAGTCACACTCCCTGAGGCCCCTCCCTTTCCGTGCTCCCCTTCTCAGGAGAAGCAGTGCTTTGCATTCTCCTCCTCCTGATCTCTTTGTTCTGCTTTCTCTCCCCTTCCTTATAAAAGCCTCTGCCTGCACTGGGATTACTAAAATGGGTTTTTGAGGACTGGGAAAAATTCCCCATCTTTTCCATATGTAGGGACTTGAATAAACCTCTTTCCATTTTCACCAGCGCCTGTCTCATGAGTTTGGCTTTCGTTGCGGCAGGTGGCCAAACCTGGGTTTGGCTACAAGGGTACAATTTTATATCACCATCTCAAGACTCAGAGTCCCACTCCTTTCCCTATCACTGTCCTGATTCTGCATTGGAGATTTGCCTCAGGGTGCAAATTCTGCATTCTTTGAAGTTTCTGTGCCTTAACTTTAGCTGTGTCTATCCTTCAGAGGCAAGAGATAAGAGTCTCTTTAAAAGTGCTGCCAAAAAGACCTCTAACTCACACGTGTTGCTGTTGACATATGAAATACCCAAACCTGTAGAGAATTTTTATAAGCATTTATTTGTGTCAAACTAACAACATATGATGAGGAACAAGATCTCATATGCTCCAGAGATTAACAGTTTTGCAACTTCTTTTATGCATTTGAAATTAAGGAGGGAATTTAAGTAAGATTGCTTGGAGGTGAGGGAAAGCAAGGCTGGGGAGATTATAGGGTGGTTAAAAAGATTATGTGCTTTCTTGAGGGTTAATATCCCCTTCCAGGGGTATTGCTTCTCATATTTTCAAGGTATGTTAATCTGGATGCACAAGAAGCAACGGACAGGGCTTGCTTAAGGCAAAGATAAATATTTTACTAAAAAGTTATAGGCCTGGGGCATGACCTGCCCAGTTAGGAATTTATGATCAGATCACCCCTCTGAGGTTACTTTCCATAGAATCCCTTTTTCTGTCCACATTGCTTTATAGTGATTAACAAATCTCAACCACATTTTTTTTTCTTTTAAAAGCATCAATATTGCTCTGTAACAGCCACTCAATGACACAGTCCTTATAGTTATTTCCCCAAAACCTCTCAAATGCCCCAGATATTGCACCAGCTAGTGCTTTTCCTTCCACCTGTATCTCATCCCAGTTTATCACAGATGAACATTTTAGCAACATCACTGCTACAACATGCCACAGACCACCAATGTCTACCTACCAAAGGCAACAGAGTAAAATGGTGATGAAAAAACAAAAAAAGAAATAAAGAAAAACACACATTTAAATGGGAAAAAAAGAATGTAATTTTCTTCTACACAAAATTTTTTTTCTAAAAAACAACAACAGAGTTCTCTTTACCATCTGGGTGATGAATAATCCGACTGTTACAGTTGTCTTCCTACGTCACTTTCCAGCACCACCTGTTTTAGGTCAGGTTTCCTAAAAGCAGAGCCCAGAACAGGAGATCATCTCCAAATGAATAATTGGAGGAATGCCCTCAGCCAAAGGGGAATGAGGGAACGAGGAAAGAGCAGAGTAGAAAAGCTAACCCAAATTCCTGTTTCAGATAAAAAAACAGCCAGAAGAAAATCTTGGAGCACAAATTGCACCAGAGTTAGTCTGCCTTGAAATAAGAAGACCCATTTTGTACCTTTTTATAAGGCAGCCATTGGCCAAGTTGGTTGGGGAAGGGGAAGAAGGGGAAGGAGACACGGCCTCTGGGGAAAGGGGCTCCAGTTTGGATGAGGGCAGTTCTCCAGAAAAGGCAACAGTTGTGAGCCATTCTCGGTCCAGACTCACACAATTGCTGGAGAAATGGGTGCACTGGTTGGAAAAGAGCATCTGGGGCACCAATGTCATTCTCTACATAAAATTTCACACTCAAGGATTAATCTTTACATTGAATGTTGTAGATCTGCATAACTATAGCAATCGAGATAATTTTAGTAAACAAAAGAAATCCTACGTAATCTTCTTTGCTTTTCTTTGTTCAGATGGAAGAGCTATACTATAAATTAGTCAGATGATTGTCAGTCTCCACTTTTCCTGCTAAGCTGTGAAATCCTATCTGTACATTAGCTTTGTTCACAGGATACTGGGCGAAATGAAGATTTGGCTCTTATCCTGTTATTTGGATCATCCAGTGTGGATAACTTAGGCCCCAAGTTGGCTTTTCTTTTCTTACTTAAATAAATCAATTTGTTTAAACTGATCAAAGTCCTCTCCAGCTCGAGTATATTGGCCTGTACCTGACTGGGATTGGGTTTTCTCCACACCACCAAACAGTTTAGATGAAAAGCTGGAGATTGAAGAGTGTGGCACCTCATGTCCATATAAGACCAACCAAAAGATTTCAGCCATTTTCCAGGTTGTGATAAGTAATGATATTATGTTTTCATTTACTCTCAGTGGTTTCTGTTTTGTGAAGGTAGTTAATCTAATTTAACTGCATTTCCCTCAGCCAGGGAAATATAATTGCTTTTTTGCTTTTAAAGAGTAGTAGGATGTGAGTTAGTGGATAAAATCATATGAAAGCTGACTTTAATTTTTAAATTTAATTTGGGATTAAACTCTGCTTAAAAGATTTTTTTTTTTTGCTTTAAAATATGGAGATTTGGATAACTTATCCAAAATATTATTTTAAAAAAAATTTAGTACACTATTATCTTGGGTTTTTTAAGTTATTTTTTTCATTTTTGTTTTTATTGTTACTCTTTTCTTTTGTATGCCATTATCTTGGACAGCAAAGAAACTACAGTAATTCTTATAGCCACAGCATCCCCAGACAACAATGGGCAACAGTGACTCCATGTTCTTATTTAATAGATTAATCTATTTGAATTTATGTTGTGTTTAAGAAAAGTGATTATATGTCCCTTATATTTTTATTTAGACCAGAATTTTATTACCAAGAAGAACATCCCTTTAGCACTTTTGAAGACTTTTTTACTTTCTAGGTAATAATAGTTTACTTTATTCATTAATAATTTGAAGCATTTATTTTGTGAAACTTTTAGGGAAAAGATTATTTGAAGTCTAACCTCTTTCCTTCAGGATTTTAGACTTAATATCACCTGATAAAAACCTTTGCAGTTTTCCTAATACCTAAGAAAATGTTTTTCCTTTCCCCTAAATTGAAACTTTGAAATTTTGAGAGAAAAAGTATTTCTATAAAAATATCTATATGACATCTTAGATTGCATAAAACAAAATTAAAGGTTTTTCCCTGGAGCAAAAATGCTTTTTATACTTTGCCTAACTCTGCTTCAGATACGTAGGCCTCACCTACTTTGTATAGTAACACATACTACCATAGAGATCCTTGAGAGAAGAAATCTTTCTATGAGAGACTTACTTTGCAAATGCTATGGAATGGATTATGTCCCCACCAAACTAATATGTTGAAGCCATACACTTCAATCTGCCTGTATTTGCAGATGGCTTTTAGGGAGATAGCTGAGGTTAAATGAGATCGTAAGGGAGAGGCTGCGGTCCAATAGGACTGGTTGGCATCTTTATAGGAAAAGGGAGGGGAACCAAAGTGTTACCAGACTAAAGGGGTCCGTTTGCCTGTGTACATCAAAGCCCAATAAGACATGAACAGGAGCTTGCAGCAAAGAAAGTACAGGTTTATTTCAGGAAGTGGTCCATGCCCAGAGACAGGTGAGCTGGCGTTCAGATCTGGCTCCCTTATAGTTTCCAGGGGATGGGGTAGATAGGGTAAAAAATCATCAATCATGGTGACTAAGGGAATTAGGGTCATGATCAAGGTCCTGGTCTCTACTAATTGGTTGGCGCAAGGGTAGGGGGTAGTTGATCAATCGCTTAATCTGGTTGTGCCACTTTTCTGAGCCTGTAGCTGAAACACAATTAAGAGGTAGATGTTACCTCTAGTTTGACTGGGAGTCTGTCTCTGTGTTTTGTTCCTAGGATTATTTGATGCTGATCAGAACCTCATTGTCCTTAGAACTTAATGATTGAAAGAGTGGACTTTCAAGTGAGAAGAAGGCAGGCAAATCAGGGTCCTGGAGAAGGCGAGTTTTAATCAAAAGGAAAGAAAGGAGAAAAGGTAAAATTAAAGACATAACGTTTCTATAAGGTTATAAGAGGTCTCTCTCTTTCAGTGCAAAAATAAAGGCCATGTGGTGGATAGAGTGAGAAAGCTGTTCTCTGTAAGCCAGGCAGAGAACTCGTACTCAGAATCAAATTTGTCCATACCTTGATCTTGAACTTCTAGCTTCCAGAACTGTTAGAAGATGCATTTCTGTTGTTTCAGCCATCTAGGCTGTAAGATTTTGTTATGGGAGCCTGAGTTGACTAGTACTGCAAGTAACTGGTGTCAGGACCCAAACATCTCAATGGCTTATTTAGATTTAGTGTATATTAGATCATTTTCTTCTTCAGATTTGCTATCTATTGGTAGAAAATACACAACTCAGAGTAAAAATAGTGATTGACTTTTACTTGGTAGAATGATGCAGACACCAAGTGATAGTTAGTCTATTGATTTTGACATAGAAAATATTCTTCTATAATTATTATTATTTTTAAAATACATTTTTATTGATTTCAGAGAAAGGAAGGGAGAGGGAGAGAGAGAGAGATAGAAACATCAGTGACGAGAGAGTCATTGATCGGCTGCCTCCTGCACACCTCATGCTGGGGATCGAGCCCGCAACCCGGGCATGTGCCCCAACTGGAAATTGAAACATGATCTCCTGGATCCTAGGACAGTGCTCTACCACTGAGCCACACAGGCCGGGTTCTTTTGTAATTATTGATAAAATACTTTGTAGGCAGAACTAACTCCACATGCATTGATTTATCTTGTTCCTTTTCTCTCTTTAAAGAATTTTATATTTAAAATATGCAGACAATAATTACTGAGTATTTTCTATATATTACATATAGTCACAGAGTAGGAGTATTTACACCATGAAATGGCAAATAGAAAGTATGTTTTTTATTGATTTTAGAGTGAGAGGAAGGGAGAGGGAGAGAGAGAACCATTGATGTGGGATTGAACCCACAACCTAGGTAGGTTCCCTGACCCCACAGCCTTTCGGTGTATGGGATGACCCTCTGGCCAGGGTGACGGCATCTTTTGATGCACAGAAGTTTACAATTTGGTTTGTGATGTCATATCTAAGAAACCATTGCCTAATCCATTGTCATGAAGGGCTATGACGATGTTTTCTTCTAGGTGTTTATCATTTTAACCATTATATTTAGAAATAAGATCCATTTTGGGTTAATTCAATTTTTGGAATGTGAATACCCAGTTGTTCCAGAACCATTTGTTGAAAACTGAACAAACTGTTTCCCCACTGAATTATTTGGGCATGCTTATTAAAAATAATCATAAAGGTAAGAGTTTGTACCTGAATTCTCAGTTCTATTCATTGATCCATATCTGTATGTCTATTCTCACGCAAGCACTACAGTGTCTAGATTATTATAGCTTTGTGTAAGTTTGTGAAATCCTCTTTGTTATTCTTTTAAAAATTGTTTCCACTTTCAACAATGTTTTGCAGCTTTCAGTGTAAAAGTCTTTTAGGCCTTTGTTACATTTAATCTTAAATACTTTATTATTTTTTATTCTATTTTAAGTAAATTGTCTTCTTAATACCATTTCCATTTTGTTCATTGCTAGTGTGTAGAAATACAATTAATTTTTTATGATGATTTTGGAACTTACAACACTGATGAACTTGTTTGTTAGATCTATTTTTTGTAATTTAAGGATTTTCTTTATACAAAATCATGTCATCTACACATAGCTATAGTTGTACTTTTTCCTTTCCATCAGGATGCACTCTAATTCTTTTTCTTGTTTAATTGCCTTGTTTTTTTTTATTTTGCCATTTAATTTATTTACACGTTGTGCTACATTTAAAAACAATAAACTTGCAATCCTGGAATAAATCTTATAATAAATGCTGTAAAGTACTACTTTTTATAAATGGCTGGGTTCATTTCGATGTTATTTTGTTTAGGACTTTATGTGTATAATGATTAGGGGTATTGCTCTATATGTAGTGTCTTTATCTGGACTTGGTAGCAGTGTAACACTGGCCTTATAGAATGAATTAGGGAGAGTTACTTCCTCTCCTATTTTCTGAAATAGTTTGTGAAGAATTGATTAAATATTCGCTAGAATTTACCAGTATAGTCATCTGGGCCTGGGTTTCAATTGTGAAATATTTCTATTTTAAATTACTAATTCAATCTTTTTGCTTTTTATAGCTCTATTTAGGTGGTTTTTTTAAAATTTCTTCTTGAGTCACATTTTTCAGTTTGTGTTTTTGTAGGAATTTTTCCATTTCAAATAGTGTATCTATTTTGTTACCATACCACTGTTCATAGTTATTTCTTTCTACAGTTTTTTAAGACCCATGTTTAGGTTGCTGATTTGAGATTTTTAACACAAGTATTTTCAGCCATAAATTTCCATCTGTTTCTTTAGCTATATTCCACAGGTTTTGTATACTGCATTTCTCCTTTTAATTCATCTCAAAGTGTTTTAAAATTTCCATTGTGTTTTATTTTTTCCTTTAGCCAATTAATTATTTGGGAGAACAGTGTTTTAATTTTCACATATTTATGAATTTTCTGAATTATTAATTTTTAAATTCATTTAATTGGAGTCAGAGAATATACTTTGTATTATCTCAGTCCTTTTCAATTTAGTGAAGCTTGTATTACAGCTTAATATGTTGTTGATTCTAGAGAACGCCCATGCAAACTTGAGAATATGTGTTCTGTTGTTACTGGGTAAAGTATTCTACAGATGTTTGTTACGGTTAGTTGATGTACAGTGTTTTTCAAGTCTTCTATTTCCATGTTGATTTTTTTCTCTCTAGTTATTTTCCCTCTATTGAGAGTGGGGTAATGAGGTCCTCTACCGTTATGTTGATACAGTTTCTATTGATTATCTTTTTGGTCCTCTAAATGGTTAATATTTTCTTAATTTTTGTATGTCTCATTTTACTGAATATTAGATATTTAAACAATATAATATGAGAATTCTGTAAATTAGACCATCCTTTCCTAGAGCCTGTTGTCATCGTTACTTGTTGATGCTTTTGTATTTGCTCTTTGTTTAGTGACTTTTCCGAACTAATTCTGAAAATTCTATTCTTTGTTGTACGTGGCCCTGAAGTATCTGCTCTGTTATCTTAGTGGTCATCTAATGATTGGACAGAAATATTGCTAAATCCTCTGAAAGTTAGTTTCCAAACATCTGCAAGAGGCTTTGTGCGTGCGGTAGGGTGTACCTTCAATGCTCAGGCAAGCAGTTTACAACTTCCGATAGCCTTTACCTCTTGTCTGTACAGAGCCTCAAGCCCAGGTAGAGACCTTCTCAGGTCTTTCCTAGGCATATGCACAGATCTGAGCATGAGCACAGTCCTACGTAGACAAGTGCATGGCATTTAGATCCCCAGGGCTATGTCAGAGCAATTCAAAGCTTCCAATGGATATTTCATTCCTAGCTTTTCCTTTTAAGTGCTTTTGGTCAGCTTCTTGTTTGCCCCAACTGTTATTGCTGCCTCAGGCAGCTATGATTTAAATAGTTGCTGCTGATTATTTTTGACAAACTCCCCTTGGGAAATGGCTATTTACACTGAGTGAGCTTTGAGTCAGGTCAAATAGGGACAAGCCCGGAAAATGGGGGTTTCCAGGGAACTGCTAGACAGATCAAATAATGGCAATTTTCTGAAAATGCTGTTTGTGAGTGTTTCAATTCCAGTGTTCCTTTTCCAGTGGCTGCTAGGCTCTGCTTTTCATTATGATGATAGGACTGTTAGTTTTTGAAGCTACCATGAAGCTAGGAAGGAAACAGAAATAGGGAAAATTAATATACTACAAAGGTCACTGTATTTACCAGGATTCAGTTTTTTTCATGAATATTTTCTTGGATTGTTGCTAGCCTTTGGGTAATTTCAAGAATACTGAAAAGTTAATTTTTCTAATTTTTTGTTAGTGTCCTTGTGGTTTTTTATGGAGGAGCTGATTTTCCTAGGTCCTTGCTCTACCATTCCCATCAAAATCCCTCAGTTATAATAGTGATCGTATCTGGGTGATTTTACGTTTTGGTTATTATGAAGAATGCTGTTGTAAATATTTATGTTCATGACATTCAGTACCTATGTGCATGTTTTTTTCAAGGTCACAATGCTAGATTTCTAGTGTTCATCAATTTTAATTTTTTCTTTTCTTCAAGCATATGGCTATTATAGGAGAATGTTATATTTCCTTGTGCTCTGAAAATAAGTGGGACCAAAGAACATTTCTGGCCCAGTGTCTGTAAGCCTCATCCACATGACTTCCAGACTGAAGCATGTAATCAAAGGCAAATTATCTCTTCTCCCCTGTCGCTGTTACGGAAGAGCATTCCTGTTTGCAAGTTAGGGTCAAAAGGTCATTGCTTCCTAGATTACTCAGTCAACTGCATGAAAAATATGGGCTGAAGAGGTCCTTTGTATGCTCATGTAAACTTTAAAATCACTTTATCAATTTCCTCATAAGAACCTAATGGAATTTTGATTAGATACATTAAATCATTTTAGAAAGAACTGCACTCTTAACAATATTGCAACTTCCAATCCATGAACATGTAATATCTCTTTATTCACTTAGTTCATTAATTTATACCAAAAATATTTTGTGATACTCAATATACAGATATTGTATATCTTTTCTTAAATTGACTCCTAAGAATTTCATATGCTGTTATAAATGATAGCTTTTATACCTTTATTTTCCAATTATTTGTTGTTAGTCTATAGAAATATAATTGATTTTTTTATATTTGTAATCTTGCATTACTGCACTTATTACTTCTAGTTGCTTGCAGGCTATTTTGGATTCTTTTTCACAATCTTGTTATCTATCAATAACGGTATTTTACTTCTTTATGACTCCTGTTTGTTCTGTTTTCTCCCCCTCTTGTGGTCCAGCTAGAATATCCAATACAATATTAAACACTAATAGCTTGATGGGACATCTTTGCTGTAGTCCCTCTTTTAGAGGGAAGTGTTCAACATTTTCATTAATTCAGGTGTTAGCCATAGATATTTTTCATATCCGCCCTTTATCATATTGAGGATGTTTCCTTCTGTTCATAGTTGGCTGAGAGTTTTTAATCATATATGATAAATGTTTTCAAATGTTTTGTCAGCACCTATTAAAATAATATACTATTTTTCTCCTTTATAATATGCTGTATCATTAATAAATTCTTAATGCATTTTTATGATACATTTCAATTGGTCATGATGCATTTTTCTTGTTATACATTGCTGGGCTCAATTTCCTGACACTTTTTAAATTTTTGCATCCTTGTGCATGAGTGATATTGATTTGTATTTTTTTTGGTTGCAGAATAGCTGCCAGGTTTTAGTATCAGGGATATGCAAACACCAAAAAGCAAGTTAAGAACTATGCCCTTTTACTGTAGATTCTCAAAGAGTTGGTGTAATACTGGGATTACTGATATTATTCTTTAAATATTTAATATAATTAATCAATGAAGTCATGTGGGCTGAGATTTGTGTTTGTGTGTGTGTATGAGTGTGTGTGTGTGAGTGTGTGTGTGTGAGTGTGTGTGTGTGTGTGTGTAAAGGTTTAGATTTATTTCTGGTATACAAACATTCCCTATGAAATTGCTATGTAGATAAAAACTTCTTCAGTGCATTAGTTGTGTTTATAAATCTAGGTAAGTCATAATTTTCCCTCAGCATATTGAAGATATAGGTTCACTAAAACTTCACTTCTATTATTTGTATTTATAAGTCAATTATCAATGTAAAGGTTGCTAAATTAAAGGTAATAATTTTTTCTCTGGCTCCATTAAACCAATCAAGCAAATAATATTTCTCTGTACTTTTGTATTTACATGTGACCATATTGCAATTTTTATTTTTTATCTGTCCTGCTTGAGATTCCTAGAGCTTCTTGTGGATTAGTGAATTTCATCATCTTGAACAAATTCCCAGGCACTGACTGTATATTTACATATTTTTTGTTTTATATTCTTTCTCCTTTTTATGAAATTCTGGTAATGTTGGCCTTTTAATTCTTTATTTGTTAAATGTTTCAAAAAATGGAATAATGGTCATTCACAGATGCCCACACCTGAATCCTCAGAACCTGTGAATATGCTACCCCTCATGGCAAAAGAGACTTTGCAGATACAATTAAGCTTAAGGTCCTGAGATAGGAAGTTTATCCTAGATTATCAAGGTGGACTCAATTTGAGTCCTTAAAAGACGAAGTAAGGAGTGTGTTAAAGAAATAAAACTTTAGAGGGACTCTACCCGCAGTTGCTGGCTTTAAAAATGTAGAAAGAGAACCACAAAACAAGGAATTTGGCAGCCTCTAGCAGATGCGAAGGACCCTCAGTGTACAGCCAGCAAGGAAACACACCTTAATGCTACAACAAGGAACCAAATTCTCCCAAAAACCCAAATGAGAAGAAAAAAGATTCTCTTTTACAAACTCCAGAAAGAAATGTAGCCTGCCTATAGCTTGATTTTAATCCAGTAACACCTGTATGGATTTCTGACCTATAGAACTGAGAGTAAATTTGTGTTATGTAGGCTGCTAAATTTGTGGTGATCTGTTATGGCATCAATGGAAAACTAATGTATGTGTTAATAGTTATTTTTATTTTCTGAATACTTTTATAGGCAGCATTGGGGATATTTTCGTTTGGTTTATTTGTCAGTTCACTAGTTCCCTTTTAAGCTGTGTTGAAATGCTTGTAAAAGCTATTCACAATGTTTTTGTTTGATATTATTGCTATTATTTTTTCCTAGAAGTTTTTTTTTTTATTTTTTTTCCCCCTAGAATTTTGGTTTTATTTGAATCTGATTTTAGCATTCTAATAAATGTTTACAATTATTTTTATACTTATTCTTTGTAACACTGTAAGCACACTTATATATAATCTCTTCTGGAAATTCTAATATTAAAAATATGCAGGTATATTTCTGTTCTCTATTTATTCTCCTGATTCTTTCTCATGATTCCATGTTTACATATTTGAAATTTCTTGGAAAACTTTTGTTCTTATATTAAGGTATTGTGCTTGCTTCTGCTAGCCATTTGGTGGCAATGCTAAACAGAAATTATTTTAATTAAAATGCAGCTTGATTTTTGTTTTGTTTTGAACCATGATGGTGATGCCATTTTGTAAGTTTGCAAATATGGAAGATTATCTTGTATTTGTTTAAATTATATAAAATTATGTAATTTATGTAAATTTTACCCCAGTTCATATTTAGTGTCAAAGAAATTTTTCCCCCTGTTGTTCTGCCCTGTAGGTAGGGTATATTTATTTCTGATTCACAATTAAGTGAAGGGTGCTAACTTTGCATTCTAAATTTTATTAGAGGAGTGTGTTATTTTGCTCTTCAATTTGGGCAGGTCTTAGAGTTTTATTTTCATAATAGCACCAAATCATCTTTGAAAACCGTAGCTCAAATTTTCACAGTTTGGCAAATACCCTTTGGATGAAGGTGTCTTCAGTGTTCAACTTCTCTCTCTGGATTCCAGCCTTCATTCAGAGTTTGGCCTTATATTTATTTACTATTCTTCCAATTCTTCAGTTATTTTAACAAGGAGGTTTTATTTATTTTTCAGCATTTGAGGTTATCTTCAGTTGGGGGTAATGTCTGAATATCTAAGTTGTCCTATTTCTGGACATAATTAATTTAAAAATATGTATTGAGAATTTATCACACTTCTGATATTCCTCTATGAATAAGACATGGTTCTGACCATTTGGAACTTATAGTTAGTTCTATAGCAAAAACAAATAAATAAGAAAAATTTTAAGCTATATAAATAGAGAATGGAAATTTGAGATTATCTAGATCCATACTCTCACTCATGAGACTGTGAGGTGTGGTTGATTATTCTGATTGCAAATTGCAAAGTCAAGACTGTCAGTTACCCTCAACCCCAGATCAAGGTTCTCCTCACTGTCATATTGATTTACTTCCATTTATTGTTTGTTAATGTGTCTAATAACTGGATTCTGTTTCGCCCTATGGATCAAGCTGATTATAGGATTTTCTTTAAGAGTTCTTTAAGAACTCTCTAAGAAAAAATTTTGTATGAGCTCTTAAAATACAAACTGCTAAAGGTATATGTATTATTCTGTACATTTGAGTGCTATAAACATAGTAGACTCACTTAAAAATCTGCTTGATATATTCTATATAACTAGAGTAAGACAAGAAAAATTGTATAATTTTAAATAAAAAGTCAAAGGAGAAAACTAGAATATTAGGTTGGAGATCTAGTAAGTGCTACAGGCACAGACTATGACAAGGAAAAGAAAGGGTTTAGGAAAACAGCTCTACAAATGGTTCATTAGCAACTACTCAAAGGTGTGGGGACACACGCAAACTTGAAGTTGAAACTTTTTCCCTCTCAATGTGTCACTCCATTGCTTCCCTAATGAACACTTTTATCTAACAGTGAATCTATGATTTTTGGGTCAAACTCTCTTGTTAGACAATTTTCAACATATTATCTGTCTTGTTTTTTTTCTACAAGCATTTTTTGTCTTTTTGGCTATAGATTTTTACAACTGTTGTTCCCAGCCAAATAGTTGACATTTTACCACAGAACATTAAATTATCACATTTCCCACCCACATAAATGTTCTTTCACCTTTCTTTTCAGGATCTTTGCTCCCACAAACCTCATTACTTTGAGGAAACCATTCCATATGTGCACGGAACAGAGGCAAGAATTCTGTGTTTTTTTTTAAATTATTACCTAAAAATAGTAAAACATTATATAGCTACATTTATCTGATTTTTTAAATTAATTAATTATTTTATTTATTTTAATTCCTCACCTGAGGATATCTTCTCCATTGCTCATCAGAGAGAGCAGAAGGGAGAGAGAGCGAGAGAAAGATCGATGTGAGAGACACACACTGATTGGCTGCCTCCCGCATGCAGGGCCGGGATCGAGCCTGCAACCGAGGCACGTGCCCTTGACCGGGATGGAATCTGGGACCCTTCGGTCCGTGTGGGACGCTCCAACCACTGAACCAAACCGGCCAGGGCTATCTGATTTTTTGACTGCTTGTCTGTCTGGCTGTGAAAGTGTTTCATTTTGTTATAATTGAATAAATACACAGTAAAATACTAGATATTATTTATGTACTAATACTAATTTCCATAATCTATGGAGTGTTTTCTATCTGCCAAACAGTTCTAAGAAACTTTCCTATAGAGCTCATTTAATCCTCACAACAATATTCTGAAATAAGTACGACTATTGCCCCTCTTTTACAGATAAGAAAGCTAACACTTTCAAAGTTGCAGTAACTTGCTCAAGGGCACACAAGCCCTAAGAGAATTAAATCAAGACAGTCTGGCTCTGGAGTCTATGTGCTTCAGAGTTTGCTTTCTGGCCTTTAATTTATTTACTTGGGTCAACCAAGTCCTCATATACATAGTTTTATAGTATTTTAATTTATCTCGTATTCTTATTTTCTGATTTTGAAATTTTCTTTAAGTTTTGTCCTTCAAAATGTAGGCTTTTGAAAGACAGAGGTTGTGTGTGTGTTGTACAGATTATATACACAGATACATACATATATGATACAGAGATACATACATACACATTTATGTTATAGTTTCAACATTTGAGAACCATACTGCATATACAGTTTTTCTTTTTAACTTCTTTCTCTTTCTAGCTCATAAAATTAAGTAAGCATTCCATATAATTAAATGTTATTAAAAGCGGAAACATGATTTTAAAGATGGCTTAGAAATTCATCACAAAAATGTTTTATATAACCAATAATTCATTACCAACTTATACTTCTTCCATTTCACTATGATTAAAAATTACTTGTCAATGTTTATATTCATTCACTGTTTATATTACACATGGATCTTTTCAGATATCATTTATCACTTTTTATGCCCATTGCCCCCTTCCAAAACTTTCTTTTCCTTTGCGTCTAATGGTGCACTAGTATACAACTCTTGAAAGATTGTCTGTAAAATAAAGGAGACATTTGCTTGCAAGCAGGAAAAAGGCTGTGTCTTGTAGATTATGCCATCATATAGTACACAGAGCTAGATTATAAAAGCCCAGTTCCCTTCCATCAAATTTAAACAACCTTTATTCATACCCAAGATTCTAGTGTAGAACAACTTTGTGGGATTAGTTTAAAGCTTGTGTGTTGCCCGAAACCTTGCCTTGCTTGATTTGTTTCCCGATTCCTGTTTTATGAATCCACTTCCTTACTGGTTTCTCCTATGGAGCACTTTCTCAATAATTCACTTGCAGATGAATTCTCAGAGTTAGAACTGCCTTTGAGGAAGCCTTATGTGAGACAGAATGTCTTTATATGTAAATCTTGACACATAACTCTCATAATATTCTTAATATATCTTCTTAGATTTGGAATGACTCTGTCAAAAAGTGTGAAAATTTTTATGGCCCTGACATTTGTACTAATATTCATTCTTCCCAGGTTATAAGATTGCCAATATAGCAGCACTCTCTACAGTGATTGACTGCAAAATGGACTGTACAATTTTAGCTTCTTTCCAGCATGAATAGGAAATTTCTTTTTTTTTTTTCTTTCAAATTTGTCATTTCCATTCTGAGAAGGAGCAAACAGTTAGAAACCAGTTCTCATGTTATTATTTTATCTGTAATTCCAAAGGCTATGATCAACACTTAATTTAATTTAGATTGGGTCTACATGTATTTCAATTGAAACTAAAATTTTTAGTTTAAATAGGGCACGCATATCTCTGTGCCAGTCTGTGATAATAACTAAATTATTTTTTGCAGTTCATTTTGCCAATAACCTTGGAAATTTGACAGTCCTATTTTGTTCTCATAGATACCTTTTGTGTTCCACACATGTTCATCGATTGCCTTCTACCTGCTAGAATTGGTACATAATATGCATCCTACCAACAGTCTAATAGCGAATATAGACAATCACACAGGCAAATAAGAGACAATGTGAGAGAAGTGTTTTAGTGAGGGCAGTATAGTCCGCTCCAGAGAGCACTTTGGAAAATATTTTAAAAACCAGAAAAAGCATAATTTTAGTGGATGTCAAAAGTGAGCAAATAATTGAAATTTGTCCACTACAAATAGTCATGGGCTATGAGGATTAATGAAGGTTGTATTATGTCAGGCAAGTTAAAAGTTTAGGGTCAAGGAGAACATGTACTTTTGTGGAAGTGAAAAAGTTTGTTATTGCTGAAGATATTCTCAGAAGCCAGCTGACGAGGAATCTTGCAGGACATATAAAGAAGTTATGAATTATACATAATAGCATGGAAACTCATTGATAAGTTATGGATTTGGAGAAAAAATATTATCAGGTTTCCAAGTTAGTACTATAATTCAGCATGATGCATGAACAACTGATTACAGGAGGGTTACATAGGGAGAAGGCAGTAAGGAGGTAGGCAGGGGTTACAATTATCCAGGTGAGACAATTTGGAGTGAACTATTGGTAGCTGCAGTGTAAACAGAGAGAGGTGATTAGAAATAAGGTGTATTGGATGTAAAATCCAGGGAATTTATAATTGAATAGATATGGAGAAAATGGGAGAGGAAAGAATAAGGGGTGAGATGGAAATTTCTGTCTTTGGTAATTGGGTGGAAATTAGTTTCATTCTTAAAGACAGAGAATGGAACAGAAATATCGGTTTCAAACTGAAGATGAAGCATTCATTTTGGAAATACTGAGTCTGTGGTGCCAGTAGCAGACTAAAATACATATATTTACATATAACCGATACATAGATCATGTTTTAACAGTCAGTTCTGGGATGAAGATCCAAGCTTGGGAGACATTAACAGCATGCAAATAACACTTAAAACAATAGGGGAAGGTAATAGAACCTAAAAAGAATGATTAGAGTGAGAAAAAGAGGTTATGACAGAAACTTGGATAATACAGTATTTAAAAGAAAGAGTAAAAAAAAAAAATACTCTGAGGGATTGGCCAGAGAGGAAGAAAATGTTCTAAGAAAAGGAAGTGATTAATGGAAAGATCAGATAAAATTAAGACTGATGATTGTTCGTGGATTACCAGCAAGAATTAGTGACAATGAACAGAGATATTTAGTGAAGTAATGGGTACTGTGGATAGACTGAAGTGAGTTAAGGTATAAGTGAGCAGTGGAGAAGCAGAGGCAGTGAGTATAAACAACCTTTTATAGAAGTATGACTGTAGGAGAGGAGAGATATAATCTGAAGCACAGGCGTGGGATGGATTTTAGAATGAAAAAAGTGCCTTTTCCATTACAACCAAAGAGAAAGAGAAAATAGTAGATAGAAATATAAAGAAACTCAAAAGATGGTAACATAAATTGGAAAGTCTGTCATCCTGTGGATTACCCTTATTTAATGAATTGCACATTGAGGTCATTTGCACAGAGAGGGATTGGAAGGAGGAGATGGGGTAAGATTTTAAAAAGCCACTCAGAGAACTGTATATATTGCTGTTACAAACTCATTTAAAATTTAACTTGGATTCTAGTCAATAGTCATTTGTAGAAATATGATATGCTCTGGATTTTTCAATACTTTATTTTTTTAGAGCAGTTATAGGTTTACAACCAAATGAAGAAGTACAGAGATTTCCCATATTATCTTATGCTCAAACTCATGCATATTTTCTCCCATTAGCAACCTCACTCACCAGAATGGCATATTTTTACCCAAGATGAACCCGCATTGATATATCATAATCATCTAAAGTCCATAGTTTAAGTTAGGGTTCACTCTTGGTGTTGTGTGTTCGGTGGGTTTGGACAAATGTATGTGACATACATCTAGCATTATAATATAATGCAGAGTATTTTCACTGCCATAAAAATTCTCTGAGCTCCCTCTATTTATTTATCCCCCCTACCCTTGGCAACCATAGATTTGTTAATTGTGTAGCTTTGTATTTTCCAAATTTATATAGTTGAAATCATAGGTATATAGCTTTTTCAGACTGGTTTCTTTCACTTACTAATATGCATTTAAGGTCCCTCCATGCCTTTTCATGGCATGATAGCTCATTTCATTTTAGCCCAGAATGACATTCCATTGTTTGGATGTACCACCGTTTATTTATCCATTCACCTACTGAAGGACATCCTGGGTGCTTCCAAGACTTTTTAATTATAAATAAAGCTGCTATAAACATCTGTGTGCAGATTTCTGTGTGAACATAAGTTTTCAACTCTTTTGGGAAAATATCAAGGAGCATGATTGCTGGATCCTATGGTAAGAATAGTTTTGGTTTTGTAAGAAGCCACAAACTGTCTTCCAAAGAGGTTGTGTCATTGTGCATTCCCACCAGCAATGTGAGGCTTGTTGCTCTATGTCCTCACCAGCATTTGGTGTCATCTGTGCTCCAGATTTTGGCCATTGTAATAGGTGTGTAGTGGGATCTCATTATTGTTTTTATTTGCATTTCCCTAATGGCATATGATGTGGAGCATCTTTTTATATGCTTATTTACTATCTGTATATCCTCTTTGGGCAGTGCCTATAAAGGTCTTTTGTCTATTTTTCATTTGGGTTGTTTTCTTACTGTGATTTTTTGTTTTATATATAATTAAAAAATCACAGTATACTGAGTTAAAGTGAAGATGCCTAAATAGTGTGACTGCCAAGCTCCAGTATATCATTTCTCATAATATTTTTACAATTCTTGAACTTGCTTCATAATGTACAAAGTATTTTCATGGCTATTTCATATGACTCTTATGAGAGATTTGGGACACCTACAAGTAAAGTATTTTGCTTTGATTGTACAGGTAAGAGAACTGAAGCTTAGAACCTATTATTGTTTGTCTTTTTCATTGTCATTTGGCAAAGCCAACTCTCTAATTCAGATCTTCTTTCAAGTGGTCATTCTCTCATTCTTTTAATTGATCAATTTCTGTTCATGTATTTTTATTTTATTACAAGTTGAAAAGGGAGAGGTCTCAGTAATTGTTCTAAAAAGTGTCCTCAATTAGAATTTATATCTCATAAGCTACATAGGTAATGTGTCTTGGAGTTAACACCTCAGCTCTGATCCTAATTTTGCTATTTTCTGGCAAAATAGCAAACCTTTATCCAGTCACTGAAACTCTCTAGACCTGTAGTCTCTTCAACTAGGCAATACAAGATTTAACAATCTCTGTGATAACACCCAGCTCTGCAATTCTCTGCTTCTCCAATTATTTTGATGAAATAATTATCTTTGTGGTTCACTGACTACCTAGAACACAATAGCTTGAGATATTCTTAATATAATCACAAATATTTAAATGAAAAAGGTCATTTTGCATTTCTTTCTCAGTTGATAAGATGACTAGCACCATTACTATTGGCAAATCTAATGAAATTATTCACTTTCTCCCTCTTTCTCTGATGCTGTTGCCTAGTTCTCCTATGGACACGGGGACACTTTAAACAAAGATGGTGTATTTCAACACTATCCTGACTTAGGGTCAGAGTGAGAGGTCCCCAGTTGGGTCTTTCCTGGATAGGTGCAGCTACCTTCTCACCACCATCATTGTTCTTTGGTCATTGCTCCCTTTTCCACTCACGGAGAAAAAGAAAATCTTTTGTGTGTCCTAGATCTTTGATGGTAGTTCAACGCTGGGGTAAGAACTCAGTGCAGTCTGGGGTAAAAGATGGTCATCACTCTTGTGCACAGGTACATTTATTATAAAGCCAATGAACTTAACCTTCAGGGAGGCTTTTTAGTAACATGAGAGGAGGCCCATGGGAGAGGGCCTAGCAACATGTTCATAAGTTCTTTCCTGTTAAAAAAGGGGGTGGGAAGGCAACAAAATTTTATAAACATGAGGATCCACAAAAATGGATTCATCCTGTTCTTGCTGCTCACTCAACTTGGCATGTAGTGAATGCATTTAACTGGTAGTCTCAACTGGATGAGAGCCAAGCACTGATTTTTCTTCCCTATGTTTTCCTGTTGGTGACAATAAATGGTGGTCATTTGGGTAAAGGCTTAAGATCTCTTAAAACCAGGCTGCTCCTGTTCCCTTAATGAGTAAGCATTTTGCAACCAGTCCACAATGGCTTTTATTTTGGCTTTTCTCCAGGGACAATAAAACTAATAATAGTTGTTTTTATGAAAAACGTTTTGTTTTAACCTAAGTTATTATATTTATTATGTATCCTCCCACCTTTCGGTTCTTATCCTCTGTTTACCCTCTCCATAAAGCAGAAGGTAACATACCTAGTAGCCGAAGGAAGGGAAGAAAAATTCTCTTAGAACAGGTAGGAAATTTGAAATATTATTTCCTTACATCTTTAATGATTCTCAGAGTATTTGAAGGGACTTTTCCAGTAATATTGAATCACACATAATAAACTACTTAGTTTCCCCAGAAATATTAATCCTTAAAATTATATAATTGATCTGAACTACTTCTTTATTTAAAAGTTTTCAGTATTATGGAGATATTTTCATTTGATATAGCAATAGGTAGAATTTGTTTTGACACCTTGTTAAAGTTTAGAAATTTTTATTTAGCAGCAAAACAAACATTGCAAGAAAATAATTTCCTCTTCATTTTGCCTGTTCATTTGGGCCAATACACCCTTTTATTTTTTCGAGAGATTTAGCATTTTGGGATGCTCAAGAAAATACCCCAGATGTTTGGGGTACAAAAGACATTTATTCTACATAGTTTATTTTCTAATGGCTATTTTCATAGCTATGATATGATATTAAATGCACAATTATAAAGATAAAAAGCAGGGCAAGAATCAACAATGAAGAATAGATAAAAGTGATCAATATGTTTCTGGCAGCTTTGTATTGTCAACATAAAAAGGCAAATTATTGGGCTAAAGAGGGATACTCAGTTGAATATATAATTTAATTGTAATACTTGACTACAATGTGTGATATTATGCCATTTAAATAACATTAAATAACACTGGGTTTCTTTTTTTATTATGGCCAACTATGCTAAGTAAGATTATAACTGACAATTAAAATGCATTACAAAGAAATATAGCGATGAAAACAATTGTCACAAGTGAGCCAAAATTAAAGCCGAACAAAAGCAAATCAGTTATTTATGTTTCCTCTACATTTAGTAGTATTATCATTTGTCATTTAAAAGGACACTTCCTTCATAGAGATTATCTCTTAGTTTACATTTAATATGTAAATCTTAGCAGTTAGTCTGCTTCTTAAAAACTTGGGATGTGCTGGCACGATGTATGTACATCTTCTACAATGAAGATAGCTCATGCATACAATAGCCTTCTTCCCAGAGGACTAATGATTTATAACAGGCAAGGTTTGAAGAATGTCTGTCATACTTACTCTACAGTCTGAGTACCCGCTTCTTTTGTTTTTCTTTATTTTATTTTATTTTATTTTATTTTATTTCATTTTATTATTTTATTTTTTCCCGTCACCACTTAAACCCCTATACCCTCTTCCACCTCCACCCACTACCTTCCTCCCCCACCCCCTGCAATCACCAAGTGCCCTCTTCTATAAAAAGGGATGGCAGACAGTGTTTATGGTTTACCTTAGAGTTGGATAAATCAATTATATTAGATTATATTTGTAAGAATAACCTACAGATTAGTAGTAGTAAGCAGAGGTCAGAATGGTATCCAATAGAAATTTGCCACTAATATGCAGAAAAATAAAAATAAATAAATAATTGGCGCAAAGCATATGATAAGAAAATGAGAGTTTAAACAGACTCCAAGATAAATATTAGATAAAATAGAACCTAATTAGAGCCTGTCCTTCTGAACAAGGAAAACGGCTGAAAGGTAAGCAGCTATATATTATCAATTTATATATATTTTAGGTTGATAATACGAGTGGGTGAATAAACATGTTTTGGGCAATTTAGAGGGTAGAATAAGCAGAATTGGCATCTAGATAAAGATGATTTACAGAGAAGAAGCATTATGCAAAAGTAGACATAGTAAGCATAATTTAATGTATTAGGATGATCTTTCAAAATGTAAAGTATATATGTTATAATTTATTATATAAAACAATCGGAGTAGGTGCTGCTGATGTCCTGTCCCTGTTCACTTCCCTGGCTGGTATGACCATCAGCTCAGCTGTAAGGGGCTACATTAGCAGCTTATACTTGGGGCAGATGTGATACTCTTAACCCCAGTGCATTCAGTGACTCACTGATATGGGCCCTTATGATTTATTTGCCCTACACATCAAGAGGATGATTCTGCAATGTGATTTATGCTCATAAATCAGATCGAGGCTAGAATTTATGTGAGACCACATGCTTGCACATCTTCTTCCCCTTCCCTGTTTTACTTCCCTCATCCACAGGTTTTCCTGATGATAACTGCCTTAATTGATCTTGCGCCCCTGAATCCCTCACTCTAGCTTTGCATGTGTGGTGACTAACCTCCTAGAGTTGGTACCAGAAGTGGTCCTGGGAAGAACACTAAGAATTTGATTCTAGAGGAAGTTTATCAGCTAACTACCTGGCAACGAATACTTTGTCACTTAAGGTATGTGCAATGTTAATTGTCCTTAGCATTCTGTACCAGTCTGTCATTAGGAATTTACCTGTGGTGAACTGAAAACAAAGACAGAGGTAGAAGAAGAATGCATGGTTCTTGCCATGCCAAAAACTCTGGCACTGGAAAAGAAAGGGAACATGCTCATGACATGAATAGTGAAAATGGGGTGGCTATTGCTGAGCACCAATGATGGTTTCAAGAAAAAAGATAATGGCTCCAGAGGATTAGTCACCAATTTAATATAAAGGGTGAAAATCAGAGGTCCTCAATGGCAGCATTTAAGGAAACATGCATCTCCTGTAGCTGGAGGGCTAATAATACTGAAGAGTAGGATCAGGAACTACACGTAGGAAGAGCAAAACTCCAGGAAAAGCTGGATTCTCAGCTCCCGCAATTCTCTGCCTCACAGGGAAGCAGAACTGAGATTGAAATATGGGATATCTGGATATGTGCACTTGAGAACAGTAAGCACCCAGATTCCCTTGGCCCTCTGAACTTCTAGATGTGGCCCACTCCCGCATTTTAGAGGGTAGCATCTCCCCCTCATCTTCTCTTTCCTTTACCTGTAGTTCTTTCTGAGGCCTCAGAATAGTGAGGTGCTTTATAGGATAATGCTTTCCTAGTCAGGATCTATTCCAGCTTCCTATACAGACAACCAAAAAAATAACTAGAGGCAAATTTCATTATGGCCTATCTAGTGAAACACTGAGAGAGAGGAGAGGGAGAAAAGAATTATAAGAGGAGGGATTATAAACTATGAAATTTCACTATGTCGTGTTGACAAGACCTGGGGAAGGTTAAGCCTGGGAGTGCACTCTGATGTTGTGAGATCAACAAGGGTAGAACATAAATATGGATATGGTGGTGCTTGTGATAGTGGGATACTTTCCCATCAAACAAGATTTAAGGCTCTGGCCAGGGCAGTAAAGAGAGGAATACTAGTTCTAACTCAATGCTTTAATGGCCTTTAGAAACTGGGAGGCAAGACAGGGGATAGACAACAGCCAGCATGATATGAAGTAGAAATGCCAGAAGTGCCTGGAAGACCATGGTGGAAGGGATAAAACCACTCAGAGAAGTAGGCATATTATAGTGAATTAGTTATATAAGACCAGAAGAACCACCAGTTTGATGTTTCTTGGATGGACCCTATATTTATCAAGGAAGTAATGATACACAACAGGGAAAACACTGGGATTAAGAGGGTCTGTAGGCTGGGACTTAGGGTCGGAGCTTCTGGCCCATAACTGTGATCACTGACTCCCAAAACAGAAAAGACCAGGTGGCTACACTTAACAGAAGTTAGATGGGCATAATCATTGTAACAGCCATCTATTTTTGAATGTCAGCTAGCATGATAGGACTGCTGGGGATCTATAACAATGAATAACAAATTACAGCTTTCCTAGAGAACCTAGAGGAGCATTGCCAGATAAAATACAGGGCATGTGGTCAAATTTAAATTTCAGATAAACAATGCTTAATTTTTTAGTATAAGAATGTCCCAAATATTACATGGGACATGTTTATATGGAAAGAATTTTTATTATTCATCTGAAATTCAAACTTAACAGGTATCCTGTATTTTTATTTGCTATATCAGGGACACTTATTTTAGAGACAAGATGACCAGCCCACAAGGCTAACACTTAATATACAGGGTGGGCCAAAAAGTAGGCATATAGTTGTTTGTATGGAAAATGATGCAATAATTAATAAATAATAATACAAGAATAAACTGTGTTTTGTGTAATTACAACTGTAAACCTACTTTTGAAAGACCCTGTATATAACTAAAGGTTCTCAAGAACACATGAGCATAAAGCTTAGGTCAGCCAGCCCCAATGTAAAAGGTCACTATCCCTTTCTTAGGTTCCAACTTAAGCAAATTTTCACACCTTGAATTTATTAGCTAATGAAGTGATGGGGGTCCCCTTGAGGAATAGACCAGTATGCATAGTAATGATTCCCCCAGCTGTTCTCCAAAGGAACTTAAGTCCATTTACTCAGGTAATCCTTCACTGCAGAAAAGAGAATACCTAGATCTTTTAAAAGCTTTAGAATACAGATTCTGTGTTTAAAGCCAGAATCATAACATCATCATGGCACACCTCTTAGAATATTGGTGCTTGGGAATCAAGAGTACTGTCCCAGTTCTGTCTTATAGCTGTGCCACTGAGTCCACAGGCCCATCCCTGGTCATTTTCCAGTTCCCTCTGTCAGGTTTACTATATCCTACAAAGTGTTATTATGATAATGAAATTCCTGTTCTGATGCCTCAAAGTGGAGGCCCAAGTCAACCCACTTATCTGGAGCCCACTTGCCTTCAGGTTGGGTCTGCCCAAGGATAACTGCTTAGACAAGAAGTACTAACTGAAGGAAGAGCAATAAAAAATGAGAGATAGGGATTGAGATAAGTATCAGTTAAAGCTTACAAACAAAATGGAGCATCAGGGGTGTAGTTAGCTCCACCAACTGTTCTCTCATAAGTTTTCCCAGAAATTGTGATCAACCACCATCCTTGAGATTACGTGTCTTGGAGTAAACTTATTTTGTGAAGCAAGAAGCTCCATCTATGTGGGGCAAGGAGCTGACTGGGGTAAATGCTGTTGCCATTTATCAATTGCCAGAGCTTTCCTCCCTAGTGGCAGCGAGTGCTGAGGCACGTTGCAACTAACGGCATATACCGGGGCCTCGTACAGAAAACGGGCTCTGGACATTACAGTTATATAATTCACAGAGTCCAATGAAAAATATAAATATACAAACATGGGGCCCCTTGTTCAAAAAGCAGGAAAAAATGTGTCATTAAAGGAACTAACCTACAAAGCTTTCTCCTTTTTCACGATCTTACTTTTGACTTGTTCTGAAGTTTATTTGTATTTAAAATTAAAAATTTAAACTATTTGCATGAACTTTATCTAGTTTTGAATGCAAATATTAGAGCATTGAGGTCACATGTAGAATCACCAAAATTATCCAATTACAATTCTCATAGCTCATATATATATTTCATTCTTACTAGAAAAGTGGAAACATTAAACTAATTTATCTGCTTTTATTTCACTTCTTGATCTGCTTACATTCTTTACATTCTGCCAACACTCTATGTTTTTTATGAGTAGAGAGGAACTGAAAAGAAAAAGAACTACAGTAAACTTTCCATGTTGCAGACCACGATTTAACTGACTTTGGCTTTAGTGGACAAAATTTCAGGTCTGTATGTCATATGTGAAAATTAACACCCTGTTAATTTAAAAATATTTTAACCAAGATTTGTTTATAATTAAATTAAAAAGTTATTTTTGTTGTTATTAATTCACTGTTATTTCTAACAAATTTTAGCGAATAGGCCATATGTTGGAAAAAACACTGTAGTAATTTCACCAATAAATAAATATCACATATCTGCAACTATAGTCTACATATTTAAATCCAAGAGTCACTGCTTGTACACAATGTTGGGGGAATGATTAACACACGATCACGCCACATCACACATGGTAATTGGTTCTGTTCTCACATGACTTGACTTTCTGCAGCAGTTGAAATGCCTACCAACCAAGGTTCCGATGTGAGTTAATCCATGTCCCAGCCGTGTGCATATGTTTGCTCAAGGTGACTGGTGAATGCACACATTTACTAGACCTATTCAGTATAAATTAAAAATTATAGTAATACATATAGAAAACTTTTCTGTGAAATTAAACTTCTCATACATACTTAATTTTAATTACACAAAGGTGAATACAAGTAAATTAACTAATTTGTCAATTTTTTTAACATATGCACTAAGAAAACCTACTTTATTATTTAACATACTTTCGACTTTAACAGACACTCCCTTGCCCAAATTAGTCCATCATATCAAGGTTTTACTGTATTGGTGGCCCTTTCATCAATTTCAGAGTAATAGTTGGCGAATAAAGGGAAGTAAAAAGAAAACATAATAAGGTTTCTTGGTCATTTATGTTCCTCAGAACACAGTTGCCCTTCTTCTTTCAAAACCAGCTCTGGTTGACTCACGGAATCCCCATGCCATGGCTCCACTGGAATTCAACGCTCAGTGCTCGAGGGGCATTATAAGTGTCGTATGCAATTCAGACAGCAAGAAATGTGGGCAAGCATATTACATGCAATGCCTCTGTTCACTCAAGTACGCCACTATCTCTTTGGAGTTCACACTTTCAAAGACAGTATCACTGAGAATTTCAAACAGGCAGGAGAGCACTGAAGCACGCGTCGACCCTTCCCAGTGCAGGGTCCTGTGTAGCTGCAAAGGCTGCACCCTCATGAAGCCAGCCCTGATTGCGGCTGATGGGAGCAGCCTTAACAAGCCCCGGCAACTTAATCCTCTCAACCCCTGGTGGTAAACAAGGAGTTATTTAAGGGGCGTAAAAGGCTGGGTCCCATGCGTCAAGGCAGACCCACGCTGGTGGGAATTGTTATCAGGAGCCCCCTTGCCTTCCTCTCGGACCTGCCCATGACTGGCCTTTACTGGAAATCACATTCTTGCTGATGTCCTTCCCTTTCCTATCCTCACTCCCTCACTCTCAAGTTCATCCTGAAGAATACGTGAATCTGGCTCTGGCTCTGTTTCTAACTAAGACAGCACTTGTTTTCCAAATTCAAGGTATTAAAGCTTTCTTATTTGAAATATGATAATTAATGTTAATTTGTACACCCAGAAAAGATTTTCTTATGTGTATATGAAATGTGTGGTTTTAATAATTAAGATGAACTGCTTTCTCCCATTTTGCAGAAACAAATGTCTACTAGAAATAACAATACTGTGAGTTCCTAAACATAGGCATGTAGTTCAGAACATAAAGGAATTGTGTGAGGAGAGAAAGGTGTCTTTGCGATGGGTGTTAGAGGAATAGCCACTGGGAACAGTTATAATTCATCAAAGGTTTAGTTAACTATTGGTCTTAGGGAACTACTTTTCTCTTGGTGATTAGGCAATCTTTAATGATTCCTTGTGGCAGGAAAAGGATGACAGCCTGAGTATGACTTGTCAAATGTACTGGTCACAAGGCATGAAGAAATAATTTATCTGAAGGTAAGAGAGAGTGAGAAAGAAAAAGAGAGAACACAACAAACCTACTTGTATGTACATAGGTCTAGGTCGTGTAAAGCATCAGATGGTCCTTACTCTCCAAAATAAAAGAAATCGACTAGATGAGGGACTATACCTTTCTTCTCTCATTAGTCTAATCTTGGAGTAATCCAGTTTTGAGAGCCTAACAACATTTGCATTTGGCTTTAAAAAAAATCTAACTTAAAGTAATTTTATTTTCAATGGGCTGAAACCTTTGAAAAAGGGTTTCTTATAATCTTTCATATATGCATTTCAGAGGAATGAAGTAGGGACTTTTAATACTATCTGGAATATTACTTCACTTTACTCATAGAAAGGAACTGAAAACTTCTCTGTAATTTTTACCTGCACTATTAATTTCAGCACAAAAATGATAGTGTGCTCTGTTGCTTCCCTAATCTATTAAGGTGGCTTTGTAGATGTAGAATAGGGCCTGAAAAACAGAAATAGCTTAAACCAACTCTATTGTTCCACTTGACTCTCACTCAACATATATATATGTAAGTGGATCATATGCTGACTCTACCTCCTCTATCTAATAGGATCTCTTGCCAGAACACTTCCGAATGCTGATGGTTCCAACCCTGCAGGGTGGTGATGTGATTGCAAGGCATGATTCTCTCCTTGGCTTCAGCTTCCTTCATTTTCCTGACTGCTGCATTATAAAAACATCTGATCTATGCTCAGCTTCACTTTTATTTTCTCCCTGGATTCTAATTATTCATACAAAATATATCAATGGTTTTCATTTTTCATCCAGTATCTGAGGGCATGCTTTAGTTTGGAAGCCTTCCATTAATGGAATTTTCCTATTAATAAGCCTTTTTTGACCAACCCATTTTCAGAACTCCCACTGCGTATATACTCCATTCTCACAATGTGTTTCCTTTTTTATTATATAATTTTATGTTCATTAACTTCAAAAATAGGCAAAACTAATGTATAACAAGAGAAATTAGAGTAATGGTTACCTGAGAGGGTACGCTACAGAGAGGGAAGGGGGCAGGAGGGTATTTCTGCAGAGGGTTAGATATTCAGTTACATGGACACATACAACACAAACACATACACACTAGTGAAAATTCATCATGCTATATACTTAAGATTTGTGTATTTTACTATATCTGAATTATACCTTTAATATTTTCCAGAAATCAAATTTTATCAGATATAAAATCATATGTCCTCAAAATCTGCTTTATCTTCAAGATTTTCTATCTCTGCAAAAGGCACCAGTAACACAGACTAAAAACTTCAGAATTCTATTAAATTATGTTATTTCCTTGCTTCCCACTTTTAATTGGCCACCAATTCTATTTTACCTTTGATAATGTTTATAAATTGTGTCCTATCCTTTCTCTTAGAAAAATAATTTCCAGGTGTAGGCTCTTAGTTTAGTATATTTTTAAAAATTTTCTATGCTTACCATATAGTCTTCTTTCTCTTCCAATATTTCTTACATTTTGCTATAATTAACATTTCTAAAGCATTTCTAAATATCTGATTATGTCAGTTGTTGACTCAAAAACTTTTAAATTATCTTTATGGCCTAGAAAGTCTCACAATATGTTTCTTTATATATTTTTCTCTTTCATTTATTCTTCCTATCCTTTCCTTCCAAAAATATTTTATGCTACTAGTAGTAGTATTTAAATGTTTCCCTTGCTTTATACCCTTGCCAACAATTAGTATTATCAGATTTTGTAAGTTTGGAATCATATACTATGTAAAATAACCTCTCATTTTAAATTTAATTAGCATTTCATGAATTATTAAAGAGTTATGCATCTTTTCATATATATATTGGCCACTTGTGTTTTCTGTGAAATTTCTTTTATCACATTTCAAGCAGGCAGTCTTTTTTTTTTAATATAATCTAGATTCCTTGTTCACTTATGTTTTTCAAATATTTTCTCTTAGTTTTTATCATATGTTTTACGCTACAGTTTTTTTAATGGTCTTAAGTTCTCAATTTTAATATAATCAAATTCAATAATATTTTCTCTTATATGTAGTACTTTTGTTTTGTTTTAAAAATAAAATTGCATCCTGAGGAAATAATGGTTCTAGCCTATATATATTTTTTTAATGCTTATAATATGTTGCCTTTCACATTTAAGTTTTTGTCTCTGTGGAATTTAACATTTACAAAATTGTGTAAATCAGAATTTCTTTGTCAATAATATACTATATTCCTTAAGGAAAAATAGATGTAATATAGTGAATTATGTATATTCAAAAGTCTTGGGAAGATTGGAGAAATAGGTTCTAGGCAGGGCTTCTAAGAATGATTTTCAACAAACCAATGCATAAATAGCTAGAGACATAGTTCCTCTGTTGTAACAGGAGAGTAATAGAAGAATTTGTATGACAACTATAGGCTTCAGAATAGTACCTTCTTAGCTACACTCTAGGAGTAAGATAGCTGCCTCACCTACTCTTTGGTCCATAGACATACCATCGCATTAAATGCCTTAAGTACAATATCTTCTCCGTACTTCAGCTAGATCTGAATTTTCTGAGTGGGTTTGGTCAAATCAGATGAGCCCTTTAAAAGAGGAGACTTGAAGCAGCAGACTCTCTCTTTTTCTATTGGTGTCTTCAAGAAAGCTAGCTGCCATAGATCCTACAGCTTACACAGAAGTGAATTCCACCAAGAACCACTGGAGCTCAGAAGAAGACTCCACAATGAGAAGACTCGGGTGAGAGCACGGCCACAGATGACACCCAGATGGCAACCTCGTTAGACCTGAAAGGGGATGCAGGTAATTAGGGGCCAAATTCCTGACCCATAAAATGCTGTGGGATGACAAATGAGTGTTTTCTAAGCAACTGATTTTATGGTGCTTTGTTACACAGCATAGAACACTAATATAATATCTTTAATTTGAAGCTTTTTTTTTTTTAGCACATCTTGGTCATTTTGTTGGTGTTAGACTGGTGGGGTCATACCAGATCTCCGTTCAGCAACCTTGGTACTCGAGTTCTGGCTAGGCAGGAACTAAGAGCCAAAACTCAAACTATAGGAGAAAGCTTATTTAGAAAGTCACAGAGGTAGAAGTGCGCGGCAGAAGAAATGGGCTCAAGAATCAAGTTATAGGGGCAAAGGCAGAGGGGCCTTAGGAGAGAGAGAGGCAAGGAAAACGGGCCTGAGGTAAGGGGTGGGGAGGTGTGCTCCAGGGGTGGAGAGCAAGCTGGTCCTCTGTGCTAAGGGCTTTTAAGAGTGGGGAGTTTAGGGGAGGTCCCAGGGAAGGATCTCAAAAGAATATTCATCAGATTTCCAGGAGTGTCCTTTCAGAGTCATGGTCGCCACTGATTGTTCCTGAGGTCAGCCAAGGTGTCCCTTGTTTGGTTTTGCTGCTTTTCTGGGCCTGGAGCTGAAACATCGCTGAGGCCTAGATGTATCTGATGCGGGTCAGAACCTCACTATCCTGGGGGCTTGATGCTTAAGGGCTGTTCTCCCTTGTTTGCTCTCCTAAGGGAGCCTAACCTACATGACTAGTGACATGCCAGGGGAGGAGCGGTCAGGGGAGGGTCCCAACTGCATAACTAGCAACATAAAAGGCCAGGGGGTCTAAACTAAATGACCAGAGATGTGTTAGGGAGGAAAGATTACCCTGGGGGTGAAGTCCATGTTTCCCCAGTTTTGTCCCTGGCTAGGCTCCCAGTTCTTTCCCCCAGGTGACCTTCTGTACCTGCTCTATGGTCCTTGCTCTGCTCATATCTGTCTAATTGCCTACCACAATTTAACATTTTATCTTTATTCCTAAAGCTTCAAACCCTTTAACATTTATTATTATTATACTAAAATTTTGGTGAATCTCTTTTAAACATTATTCAACTGCTCTTCCTTTTATATTCTGTTCTTACATTATCTGTTCTGTCATTCCACATCCTTGCCAGCATTTCATGTTGATGTATGGGATCCTGTCTTTGGTGTTATATCTAAAAAGTCATCAACACACCCAAGGCCAAGTAGATTCCCCATTACCTTGTAGGAGTTTTATAGTTTTACTTTTTACATTTACAAGAAGAAGCATTTAGAATTATTTTTGTGAAGGGTGTAAGGTTTGTGTCTAGCTTCATTGTTTGAATGTGGATTTTCAGTTGTTCCAACACCATTTTTTGAAAAGATCATTTTTTCCCCTCCATTATATTGCCATTGCTCCTTTGTCAAAAATCAATAATCTATACTTGTGTAGGTCTCTTTCTGGACTCTGTGTTTCATTGATCTATTTGTCTATTCTTTTGCCAGTATCACATTGTCTTGACTACTGTAGCTTTATAATAAGTCTTGAAATTGGGTTCTGTCAGTCCAACTTTGTTTTCCCTTAATTTTACTTTGGCTATTCTGGGTCTTTTTCTTGCTCTAAATTTTTAATAAACTTTTGTATTACTTTTTCCTTGTTATCTAACTTTTGGGTTGAAACAAATATACTACTACTCTAAATCCTGCGTGCATAATTCCCTTTTTTATTAGTTACACTTGAAATTTTGCCATAGTTATATTAATAACTCAAAGACCTTTGTTTAATATTTATTTCATCAGTCTCCTGAATTACATGCTATTTTTTTATCCAATATTTTTAGTCCTGCATCCTTTTTATGCCAATCATTGTCACTGATTTTAATTGAATATTGATTTTAATTGAACAATATTTTATCTTCTTTATTTAATATTTGCTACTCTTAATGTCTAGCTTTTCAAACCTTCCCTCAAGGATTATGTATTATTCTTAGTGGAGTACATGTATTTTAGATATCCCTTGAATGAAATTCCATTGGTAATAAATTATTTTACTTATTTTGAATATGTTTATGTTTTGCCTTCATTCTTGGGGGTTTTTTTGGCATACAGTACTGTAAGATAAGATCAGGGCTAAGAGGAGTCTGTAAGCTAAGAACTCATGAATATAAGTGCCATTTGGGGCTGATGTACCAGGAAGATAGGGACACTTGGGTACTTTTTATGTGGTGTTCCAAGTTGTTGAATCTAAGAGGATTCCCTTACAACTGGAGAAGAAAAACCCTGAAAACTATTACCCCAACTCGTGCTCTACTAATGGAGTCGCCTTAAATAGGAAGACCTACTTCCTTGTGGAAAATGTATGATTATATCATCTTTGCCTGGACCCTAGTCATAGTTCCTAGGATGTTTCCTCAGGAAATTATTTCTGATACTATTGAATAAAACTAGTATAAAAAATTGACTTAAAAAAAGTCTTTAATTTCAGAGAGAGGAAGGGAGAGGGAGAGAGACAGAAACATCAATGATGAAAGAAACATTGATCGGCTGCCTCCTGTATGCCTCCTATTGGGGGTCGAGCCCACAGTCCGGGCATGTGCCCTGACTGGGAATCGAACCACAATCTCCTGGATCATAGGCTGATGTTCACCTGCTGAACCATGCTGGCTGGGCTAAAAAGTTGACTTTAAAAAAAAATACTACTCAAAAACCAGGTAAAAAGAAATTTTGAAACATGATTGATTATATATATCCAATAAGTTGTTTGAGTCCTAAATATTATAGTCTAAGAACAGCCACAGGTTGATATATTCAAGGAAGTGGCAGGATTTCAAAGTTTTAAATATGTGTTTCAGTAGCAGACGGGGAAACATGGGTAACCCTAATATAAGTAAAAAAAAAATGCAAAAAACTTGTGACATTTAGAAAAATATTTTATAACTGGTTATATCCAATTTAGTAGTGTCATGTGTGATGTATGTGAGATCTGCCCCTTAATGAGTCTACAATTAAAAAGATAGTTATTGGCTATGTTAAAAAAATTAAATGGATGACAAATTGAGGCAAAGCATGTAAGAACCAAGACTTGAAGATTATGGGGTAAAAAGAAGAGGTTCCAGGAGTGGAGTTATGGTTGGGAGGAGAATTGTGCTGGTAGAAACTAAATTTCTGTGTAATGGTTCTAAAGCACACTTATCACTGGAGGTCTTCCAGATCTCAATGTAGGTGTTTAGAAGAAGAATGCTTTTCAGTTAAAAATTTTCCTATTAAAGTTCATGGAAAAGATAGCTGAACCTATGTGGGCTGCGCATGTGTTTGGATTTGACTTAGGACCTGGTAACAACACAGATTCAAATATTTTTTCAGGGTTCAAGTTAAAGAATGAGATCAATGTCAGGCAATGGAGCATCTGGAATTGTATGTGAGGCTTGATCTCTGAGCAAAGTGCAGAGAGAGATTGTTGGATGCAAAGAAATTCCAAGTAGAAAAAGAATCACAGTGTAGGGAAAGCAATCATGGTATAGGAAAAATAATTATGGTTTTAGAGACAAACTAATCAGGTCACCAAACCTTGAACTGCTGTTTAGCTTGGGACATAAGCCATTTTACTTTTCTGTGTCTTAATTCTTTTATAGAAGTAAACAAACCAGCAATTATAAAACCTCCCTCACAGAGAGATTTTGAAGACTATAAGCCATAGAAAAACAAATTGCTTGGCACGTAAGGAGGTCTCAATAAATTGCAGGGTAATTTTTACCTCTGGTGGATGTTAGAAAGCCGTGCTTTTCTTGTGATGAACAGATATAGCTAAGAGATATCTCTGTCTCTCTGCCTTTTTTTTTTTTTAACTCTGTCTCACTTTTCCATCTGTCATATCTATCTAGATCTATCACTATATATTCATATTGCTACTTTTATTGTAGCAATTTTCTCAAGTCTTCTACAACAAATAAATGTTTTTAGGTGGAATCTGAATCTTTTCTAAATAGTACCTAACATGTTCTTAAAACATGGTCTATTATATATAGTATTATTTTTATTGCTGGGGACTGGCCATAAACTTTATCTTATTATATATAAAATTCTATTTACTTATATAAAGGAAAACATAAAGTACCCAGTATTTTTAGGTTTGTGAACCAAATATATTACTGAACATAACCCTAGGGAAAGAACAAATGATCAAATAGTTACAGTTATTGGTTGGTTTTTAGTTATAAATTCTACTAATTTAATGCTTGACTTGTTGGTTACCTTTCTGATTAATCTAATGAAGTAAATAAGAAATCTCTGCTCCTTCAATTTGTTAGACAATGTTTGAAATTCAGATTCTCTTTCCAAAGGAGAATTACATTATAATTGAACGATATCTTTACTCATCTAAAAGCATGCTGTGATGTCACTCCAACACTTGTTTTCGATTTCCATACAGTTGCACATTTATAGAAATATTAAGGAAAGGAGACAAAGGAGAGTAAGTAGAACAGAAAAGCTAGACTTTCTGAGTAATAATTAGTCATTCAAGTAGTACACAGAAATCAAAAGTATTTGTAGAAATATTATGAAGATTATTTTCTTCTCTATTTAATGATATCTATAAAAGAAGGTTTTAAGTTATTAAGATAAGCGAAAATGCACGAATGCAAGTATCCCAGCGAGGTAATTCATATAATCAATATTATGCCAAGTACCAATAAGTGTTGTTATCACATTTCACATGCAAAATAGTTCTCTGCAAATTACAAAATGGCCTCTCATTTTGAGATTTTTGTTATTAACAACTACCCAGTATTATTTTAAATATTTAAAAATATTTAAAAATATAGCATTTAATGCTATTATATGTAAAGCTATTTGCTCAATGTAGTAAGATATCTTTTATTTATAATTTTAAAATATAAATTTTTAAATAATAGAGATGATTATTTTGTTTTTATACTTATTCTTGAAACACTTAAGGGCCTATATTGGATGAGGCGACAAGAAGCTCTCAATTTAGTGTGTGGTTGATTTGCATATATGTAAATTAATACAATAATTCAATATTTTAGAAATGATTAATTAGCCTAGACCTACAAACCAGGCTTTACATTTCATTTGGCTAGGTGGTGGGTGTGGTAGGTAAAATTGTTGATTCCAAGTCTTTACTCCACTCCCCTGCCACTAATGCATGGTAGGCAGAGCGATTTTCCTGCCCTTTGTCCTGGCCTTAGTTACATGGCTTGATTTTTTGTCAGCTAGATACTAGAGAACTCAATATAAATAGAGGCTTGAAATGTGCATACATACATTTTTGGGCTGTCTTATTGGGCTCCTGACATCATCATAAAAAGAGCATAACTCATGCCTGCCCCTTTAACCTAAGCCCTGATATAGACACATACTTAAACTTGAGCTGTATCTCAAACCCAAGCTGACTAGGTCCAGTCAAGCCCAGCCAAATCCCATCTGATACGAATATCTGAGTGAGGAAAATAGACATTTGTTTATACAAGCCACTAAACATTTGAGAGTGTTTACTGTATGTCATTATTATGATCAGGAACTACATATAATTTAAGTATTAGAATTTTAAAAAATAGGAAAATTTTAGTGTTTATTAAAGATTCTCACCTGTATTGTCATTACCCGAAGACTTTTTGGTTGTCACAAACTGGGAGATACAACTGGCATCCAGCCCAGAATAGCAATAGTGCCCAAGATGATCAACCTTGGTTTATAAACTTAGATCAGGCAGTGAACCAAATCAAATATACAAGCAAAACAGTTTTAAGTGAAAGGATTTTAATTATTCACCAGATATTTACCAAAACCTTAGCAATGTAGCCACTAAATTGTCACACATCAATCCTGCATTCTCACTGCTTCTTTCTGAGTCCTGTTCTTTCACTTAGAATATTATGCCTTGGGATGTTTTCTTCTCGATTCCAATATTGCTTGTGGTTTCAATCTACCTTGTACATTGCTACCAGTCTAATCTTTTATAAAGTTCCATTCTGACCATACTGCACAGAGAACTTATATAGGTAATTTTTATGACTTTCAAAATCTTTCATATGTTTACTAGACTAGATTCTAGAATTTCTGCTTCAGGAAACGCAGGCTCACTGTCTCATACATATACTATCTTTGATTGCATATAGTATTTATTTTTCTTGAATATTTACTCATTTATTTTCACATTGAATTTATTTTTTAACAATTGTTGAAGTCAAAACATCTATGCAAATCTGTTTATTTCCTTCGAAGGAAAGGCTTAAAAATATATGCGTGTGTATAATGTAAGAATATAAGAATCTTTGTTTGTAGTGTGTGTGTGTGTGTGTGTGTGTGTGTGTGTGTGTAAGTGTTGGACCTGGTCTTACCACTGCACTGAAGTGTCCTTATGCAGTCTTAGGACTGTACTGAAATTTGACATATTTATTATCTGTTTCTCTTTGAAATTGGTACACATAAAAAGAAAAACTGGTAGTTAAAAATGTTGAAATCACAAACCTTAGTTAAAGAAAAACAAAAATCTATGGACACAGTAAAATGATGTGTATATAAAGATTAAATACAGAACTTTACAGAGTCAAAGTTTGAAATGATAATTGCAATAATCTAAGCCTGTCACTTGTTCATTTTAATACAAATACAAAAACTAAGTAAAATTACATGTGTTGAAGGGGAAGTAGTCTTTAAGGTTGTGTTTTGAGTCAAACTTTGCTCTATGATAGCACTCATCTGGACATTATTTTTGTCTATTTACTTGTTTCTTTCTCCCTTGTGTGTGATAACCTATACAATAGCTATTGTGCACTTCTGTGAGTGTGCATTCTAAATATTAATATCCATAATATATCAGAAAATCTGGACAACCGCAAGTGCATGAGTATGTTGCTGAATAAATGAATGCATGCATGTTATAGCCTCAGATTTCATGTTTTTAAAAATGTCTTTTTAAAAAGGTGATGAATAGTTAGTATGTTTATATAATACAAATACTTAGTCAACCTAATAATTTCATTAATCATTGCCTTGAAAATACTCAGGGACGATTCACATTTATCTATTTGATACAGTCTGATGGGATGTCTGAAATGACTGAATGTGTATTTCTACTTAGGCATTTCCTGCTTGGGACCACTGGAGTTCCTTCTAGGTTACCATTTTATAACTAACTTTAACTGTTTTCAGTTAAGAGTTACAGTGAACAAATATTATTCATGATTTGTTTTTCTTTGTTTAAAACGCATATCACGGCATTCTTTTAAATTGGAAATTTTGCAAATACAGATCAACAGAGTTATTTTGGAGGTGAACTAACTACTACTAAATATCTGACTAATGTTACTATTAGAATTTCTTAATCTTTAAAATATATTAGAATTAAAAATCAATAAAATTCAAGTTCACTGTGAAATATTTTAAAATCAATATCTGTGGGTAATAGTATGTGAACTGATCATATATCTGTGAACTGGTATGACAAAGTCAAATGCATTAATAAGTTTGCTTTTATATTAATGAAAGTAGAACACTCTTTAATTTGAATAGTTTCACTGAAATTAAATGACAGTCAAAAGAAAATGCTTTTATCCTCAAAGATTAAAATGTAATTGCCACTAAATTTTAATGTGAACACAAGATCAAAGGGAATATGTGAAATGCTAAAACATATATTTAACTCTTTATTTGATTCTAATAATTATAGATCTGAAACATTTCATTTTTGAAATTTGGATTAAATTCTCAGTCTCTAATATATATATCACCCTACTTTAATTCTTATTGAATACTATAATACTATACAAATGCTCTGACATTTTAGGGTAAACAATTCATGCTGAGAAACACACATTTTTATTTGTGTGATATCCAGATCACCTAGCTAACATAGAGATTTTTCCATATCTTTGAAGTTTTCAATTAAATGGACTTCTTAAAAAAGCTCTTTTAACATAAAATCAATTTGAGATCCTACATGTAACTTACATAATTAATTTGAACATATTTGGAAGGGGATACCTTTTCTTTCTCTTTTTAAACAGCATTATTTTGGGGGCTAATAAAATTTTAGGCCAAATTGCATTAGAAATTTTAATGATCAAGTTTAAATGTTGGCTTATTTTCTCCAAGTCTGAGAAAACCAAAGCAAAAAGAGAATGAAGATATCTAAGCTTATAATAATTCACAGAAAAATCAAAAGTCTTCAAACCTAAGAACATTCTATAGTTTACAGTAAATTTGGTATGGCCAATAGGACACAGCGATCCACCAGAATTGAACAGCTACTAAAAGTGTTGTGAATTAAAAATTAATCTTAATATTGGGTCTCAAATTCTGTTAGTATAAAACTGCAATATATCTTAATATGTCTTATCATTTAATATATCAAAACAATTCCTTTTGAATTCATACCAGCTGGCTGAAACATACCTTCCATTTTACTGCAGAAGTAAGTGGCAAACAATTTAAAATAAAATTTAGGTTTTCATAATGTTTGCATTCTATATGTTCACCTCTATGCTTTTTCTACGTAAGTATGTTCAAGAAAATGGAATGTAAAGAGATTTGGGGGCAATGGTTGCTACCCTACTTACTGCTCCCCAACTACACTGCATAAGCCTTTAGAAGAGTCTAAGAATTACAGAACTAATTTTCCTACTTTCAGGTGGGTACCTTTAATACAAGAGATACATTTACAAAATTGCTTCCATTACCTACAAACACCATGAAGAAAAGTGACAGTGCTATGTAAGCATAGAACTACATCACCACAGGTTAGAGAAAGAAGGCATTTCCATCCAACTTTAACTGAGGAGAGTGAATACCTAGGGAAAATGTTACAGAGAGTAAAATACCAACAAGTCTCTAAAAGTGACACAAGGAAAGTAAGGGGCTTATCATTCTAAATTCTGTGAGAAAGCAACGAAATAAATCAGAGGGAACACGCATTAGGTGGTCACTTTTAAAATTTTATGTTTTACACTCTGTATTAATCAAATGACAATTTCTATTTACTGTGGAGCATTGGAAAATTCTGACACACAGTGTAATATTGTGCTTTGCAGAAGAGTGAAGGGTACTACCCTTATGGAAAAAAGAAATAAAAATAAAGATTAGGCCGTTAAATTAAAAAAATTAAAATATTATTCTGAATAACTCTTTTAATTTAGAATCATTAAAAAATTACCCAGTAAACTGTAACTTCTTATCTAGAAAGTAGCTGCTAGACATATATACTTCTTGACAGTCTGACCTAAATGGTAGGGTGAGGACATAAGCCAGTGAGTGCATAGACCCAGAAAGGGCTTAAATAACTAACACATTCTATTGAACAAAAATACCTGTGATGACATTTGTAAGTAAAATAGCTTCAATTTAAGTGGCTTCCAGCCACTTAATAATATATGCCTGGCTACATCTGAAAAATAGTATACAATGATAGTATACAAACTGTATGTTAATTCCTAAAAAAAACTTTAATCTTTGTGCACTTTTACATTTCACATCAGCATAGCTTAACAAAATATTAAGAATTTGAGGTTTTGGATTATAGATCTGTGTTCTAATTTTATTTTATTTTATTATTTTTTATCTTATTTTATCATTTTTTTTTAATGTTTCTTTATCTTTATTGTTCAGACTATTACAGATGTCCCCTTTTTAACCCCACTGATTCCCTCCACCCCACATCCATCCCATCCCCAGGCTTTTCCCATGTTCTAATTTTTAAAAAGTGAAAAAAATCATTAGTCACAGTGGACTTAAAATATTTCAGCAGAATACTTATATCTGCAATATTATATAAGGAAAGGAACATGATGTGGAGGAGAAATTTGCCTTTTGTAAATTTGATTTCAAAATTATAGTTAAATTATTACTTTACTTTCAATTTTTCTTAAACTATTGGCAGGCAAATTAAAACCAATGGGTTTTAATCTGACCCACTGCTTGTTTTTATTTAAAAGTTTTCTTGCCCAGCCAGGCATGGCTCAATGGTTGAGCGCCGACCTAGGATCCAGATCGAGGTTCGATTCCCGGTCAGGGCACATGTCCGGGTTGCGGGCTCGATCCTCAGTCAGGGGGCGTGCAGGAGGCAGCTGATCAATGATGACTCTCATTATTGATGTTTCAATCTCTCTCTCTCCCTCTCCCTTCCTCTCTCTGAACTCAATAAAGACATATTTTTTAAAAAAAGAAAAAGTTTTCTTGAGACCATCATTTCGTCCCTGGCTGCTTCGTACACACAGCAATGCTGAGCAGTTGTATCAGCGTTTTATTTCATTTTGGGCTGCTATAACAAAGTAACGCAGACCAAATAGCTCATAAACTACAGAAATTTATTTCTCACTGTTCAGGGACTGGAAGTCTGAGATTAGGGATCCTGCATGATCTGGGGACAACCCTGTTGCAGGTCACTGACTTCTGTATCCTCACAAGGCTCAAGGGGCTGGGGGGCTCTCTGTAACCTCTTATAAGAACACTAATCAGCTCCCAAGGGCTCCACCTCCTAATATCATCATTCTGGGCATTGAGATTTAAATATATGATTTTTTAAAGGAAAACAAACATTTGGACCATAGCAAGCAGAGACCTGCAAAACTGAAAATATTTACTATCTGGCCCTTTAAAGAAAAAGTTTGCCGACCTCTGCCCTAAATCAGCAAAGGCTAGAATCAGTTCTTTGCCATATCTTCTGGATTGTAGAAAGTTATAATTGTTTTTAAATATTACACTTCAGCAAATTTATTGTGCTTTTTGGAATTTTAGGAGGTTGAGATATAGATTTTTCTACCTGGTCTACCAGGTTGACTTTTGCAACCTATATGAACATTTAAAAAATAAGTTCACCAAGAAAAAGTCAATAAAATAATGCTTGGAACAGAACTGAGGAGATACATAAGGATTATGAATACAACCTGTGGTCGTGCAGTAAGATAACTGCTTCATAGGTGCTAACAGCAAAGATTTGGCAATCATCAATACTACCGAGTACTGGAGCTCACTGGTCACTCAGTCCAATTTTGCTGACTTTTTACTTTTAAAAAGGCCATAAGTGATCACCTAGATGTAATCAATCTAGGTGGGAATGAACTTATTAGATCAGTAGATAGCCTAATGAGGACTTGTAGCCAATCAATGGTCTTACTAATGGATAACTTCTACCTTTTTCCCTTGGAAAACTTTATCAGATGTCCCCTGGATGTATTATTATGTTAGGAGCCATGGCATCTGCCTGCTCTACTGATAGCTTACCCACCCCAGTTACACCTCCTGAGACTGCTGCTAGTTGTTTCCAGTTTCTTTTTGCATTTTCTTCAGTCTTCTAGGTCAGAGTGATTTATGCATAGTGTTGTTTCTCCTCTTGCTCCTGCTGTCATCTTGTGTCTTAATGGCATGCTTATGAGGATGGATGCTATTATTAGTCTCACTTGCTTACATAGTATGGAGCCATTATAATCTCAATGGAAGAAGGGGAACAGAATGATTCAATTATAATGGCTTTAGTGGAACAAGCTCATGCATCATACTGCTTCTTTATCTCTTTTTATTTTTATTTTAACATTTGACTTCTAAAACTTTTTAAAATCAAACTATGAAAAAATTAACAAAACTTTCTTTTTGCAATTAGCAATGATCTTTGAAGTTGTAGTTCTTATTCAGATATACTTGCCATACACATAATGTTAGAGTTTCTTTCTTTAGGTCAGGATCCTAACCAAGTCTCCCAAACCTTATATCCATTGTTACTTAAAGTAATAAGTCCAATTTAAAAATCCCAACATCTTTATGTAAAAAGAGTCTTAAAATATGTGGCTCTTCATTATGATAAAAAAATTTACAATGGAGGACTCTTTAGAAAAAATATATTTTTAATATAAAATTTTTCCATTGTTTCTTAACATAAAAATTTAGATGTACATCACTTTGGTCTCTCCATTACCTTGAGGCTATCTTGAAATAGTTTGAGGAAGCAGACATTTGTGAAAGCATTTATAAATTTGAGTTCCTTCTTCAATTTTGAAACAGGTCCAGATTCAACTATAAGTAAAAAGATTGCTATCCTACATATTCAGCTTGTCAAGAAATTAACATATTTTACTGCTATCACACAGGACTCTGGGCCAGAGATTTTTAAAAAATTTTAATCTCACTATTACTTTTCCACTTTCAAAGATGTGAGATCAGTGAAAATAATCTTCCAACAATCAAACTGTGACTGGGTTTGTCTGCTGATGATTTTAGACTACTTTGACATCTTCATACCACCACTCCTAAATCCGAGTCTGCTTAGTGACATAAAATAATTGCACTTATTGCCACAGGAATATGTACATTTCCTTCACTTGCCACAACGGCCCCATCTCAATACAGGGCAAAAGTAGCTTTACAGTTGTTTGTATGGAGAATAATACAATAATTAATAAATAATAATACAAAAATAAACTCTGTTTCAGAACTGTAAACCTACTTTAGCCCCACCCTGTATAGGTAAGTGCACTTAGTGTATGGAATTTTAAGAGACTGAGGACAGGCTCTAAGCACTTTTTAAGTGATGCATGGTTCATCCTTGTGCTATGAAGAGGCTCCAGACAGCAAAGGCTAAATTGTTTTGCATGAATATTAAATGTCTGCTTATAACAAATTTTAACTCCAGTACCTTGCAGTAATTCAATACAAGTTGACTGGACAAAAAAGGACACATTTAACTTTGTAGTAATAGGATTTTTAATGGCTTTTCATGGAGACTTTTAAAACAAATACATAAAGCTATTGAAGTCATAAATAGAAATAAAATCTTCTCAGGAGACATTATAATTAATAATTACTTTGATAACTAACTCAAGAATCCAAATTTCTGAATGTTAATTCACAGGTTGAAACCATGACATTGTTGTGTATTACCTGTTTCACAGACAATCATTAACCTATGTGTCTTAGAAGTCAATCAACCTCCTTGTTGACGATACACAAAGTTAAACCGATCAATAGTCCTTAATGGTCATAGTTATTCTGAAGATTGCCCAAGAGATGTTTTCCAAGGGAATGGCTGAACAAAAGGAAATTTCTTTAAAAGGCTTATTTTTATTTGCAACCTTGTATAGCATTGCCAGTGAAAAGTATTTGGATACAAGTAACGCAGTATTATATGCCCTTGGCAAGAGTAAACAATCAATAAGTATTATGTGTTTTATTACTACTACTAACAGTATATTATTATCTGAAAGAGACCATCTGAAAGATTTGTATTAAAAAAATATCAATGTCATACCCTTTGGGTAAGTTTTAAATTAGGATGAGAAGACAATTTCACTTTCCGTCTTGGCTGACAGAGTTCCTTTTAGATGTTTAAGGACAGGGAAAGGAGATGGATCTAAAGAAGATCCATACTTTTAAATACATATGTTATGTAAGGTAAAATGTTAACATATTCTTATTGTTTTAATTTAAACTATAAGGTAAAATGAGAACCATAACGTCTGCCTGAGTAGAATTTAGGATGTATTCATAATGCAAAATGAGAAGGTTTGGGTGTTCTCCTGCCCATCTTTGTAACCCTCTCCTGAGTCTTAGTCCTGGCTCCCACTTCTGTGGGAAATAATCAAGCTTTCATTGCTAGATTGAGTTTATGGTATACATTTGTGTTCTACTTAAGACAAAGTGCCCAGTGAAGGAACTTGGAGAACTCAGAAGACACAAAAAACAGAATATGTAGATATATAAGAATACCTATTGTGGAAGAGATGATCAACTTGATTAAAGGGTACTTTCTCTAGATCCTTCAATGCTGTTATGTAAGGTTGCTGCCTACTGTGTACACTCAAAGGCCCACTCAGGTTAAACAATTTTCATTTTTGCTCTTTTGTGCTTTGGGTTTTCAAAACTCCTTTATATGTAATTTTCACTGTATGAGGAGTACAATGAAATGTGTAATCTTCATTTGTACTTTCTATATATAAACTAAATCTTGAAACAATCTAATTTTATACATTTTTTTTCAGTGCCTACCTCTATTGTGAAAATCTGTAGCAATAAAAGATTTAGGAGCCTTTTCATGAACTGTTTTAACATTATAAAATTTTTATTTTCAAAGAGATTTTTATCCCCCATGAGATGGCATATATCTTTCTAGCTTACAGGGATATTAATGCTGTAGGTGCAATGTTCAATAACTAATGCCTTGGTATGTTATTACATTCAGCCTCTGGGTAAGATTTGGGGAAGGATGGAAAAAAGTTGAGGAAATATAGAACTACCTAAGTTGGCGCACCAGGCGCTGAGGAGGCCCACGCAGCCAGTCCAGATGCACAGCTTGATTGGATAGAGATCACTCATTCTGAGGAAAGGCAGCCACCCTATCATGAGTATCCTCAAGCAGTTTCACAGAGGGGTTCACATGGCCATGAACTGAGGCCTCTTCCAACAGCCAGTATTAGCTTGCCAGTCATGAGATCCAAGATGGCAGGGGCTGAGTGGAAGCTACACTGACACTCTCCCGGGACCAATCTGGATTTACAACTAAAACATAGAAAAACCACTCTGAATAATCAACTGCACTAAAGACGAGCGGGAGAGCACCCTCATAACCAAGGAGGAAAAGTGGAGACCGCACAGAGACTGGGAGGAAGTGTGGACGCAAGAGGGCTGGCTGGGCTCCCACAGGCAGCAGCTGAAGGTCCAGAGGGATGTTTCAGCTGTGGGGGTTCCCACTGAGAACTCTGGGGCATAAACCCCAGGCTGGGCTTCTGAGCCAAGAGTACCAGAACTGGAGAAAGGTGCCCACATAACATCTGGCTGTCAAAAGCAGAGGGTTTCTATCTCCCAGGGTGACATCACAGGAACCGCAGGCAGCATCTTAAAGAGCCAACACACAAAGTTTCCTGTGCAGCCACTCAGCTTGGGCTCCGGTGGAGGCTGGAGTGGACTGGAGCTGTGTGAGGAGAATCAGGTGTTGTGGTCCCTGGAAAGTGAGATTAGAGGGCACCCATCTGGATTTCTGTCCCCAGTCATTCCCCCAGACTGTGGAGGATATCCTTCTCAGGCAGACAATTTTGGCCTGTTGCCTGTGGGGGGAAACAATTGCCCCACCCTGCTGGAAAACCTCTCCCCCTGCCCAGAAGAGTTTCTACAGCCTGTGGCTTGTTAAGAGACTGATAACAACCAGCTGCCCCAACCTGTGGAGCTTCTACAGCCTGAGGCTCATTAAGAGAATCAGATTAATCAGCCTGCAGGCACAGGAAGACCTCAGAGGGCTCTGAGTCTTTTGCCTAATCTGCTTCTGGACCTGAGCCTTGGAAAAGCAGACTCTGGTTTGCACCTTGGTCCTGCCCAAATGCACCCAGCCCCAACAGAGAAGACCTCAAGACTAGGGTTGTTGATAGCTCCAAACAGGGTACTCAGGGCCAGTCACAAACTGCGTCTGACATTGGCCTGTACCAGAGACCCTCCAAAAAGACTGAGAGTCCTAACAGATCTACCTAACACTTAAAACAAACTCAAAAAGGTAGCCAAAATGGGGAAACCAAAAAACAAGCCCCAAATGAAAGAACAAGAGAAGTCTCCAGAAAAAGAGCTAAATGAAATAGATATATGCAATCTATCAGATATAGAGTGCAGAATACTGATTGTAAGGATGCTCAACAGCATGAAAATGATATGAAACTATGAAGGAAATTAAGAATGACATAGAAATAGCAAATACATTGGAAGGAATAAACAACAGATTAGAGGAAGCTGAAGATCAGATCAGTGAGTTAGAAGAAAGGGTAGAAAAAAATCACTCAATCAGAGACCCCAAATGAAAAAACAATTAAAAAACAGTAGGGCAGTATAAGGGAGCTGTGGAACAACATAAAACGTAACCATAATCACATTATAGGATTGCCAAAGAAGGTCAAAAGTAAGCAAGGGTTAGAGAACCTGTTTGAAGAAATAATAGCAGAAAACTTCCCTAACATGGTCAAGGAAAAAGTCACACAAGTTCTGGAGGCACAAAGAGTCCCAAGTAAGAAGAATCCAAAGATATCCACAACCAGACACACCATAACTGAAATGCTAAGAATTCAAGACAAAGACAGAATCTTAAAGGAAGCTAGAGAAAATCAATCTGTTTACCTACAAAGGAGCCCCCATAAGGCTGTCAGCTGACTTCTCATCAAAAACTCTACAGGCCAGAAGGAATGGCATGAAGTATTCAAGGTAATGCAAAACAAGGATCTGAAACCAAGACTACTTTATCCAGCAAGATTATCATTCAAGATAGATGGTGAAATAAAGAGCTTCCCAGGAAAAAAAAGACTAATGGAGTTTATCAATATAAAATCAGCATTACAGGAAATGTTAAAGGGACTGCTATAATTAGAAGTAGAAATAGAAACAATGAGAAACATAGGCATAAAGAAATAAAATGGCTGTAGATAAGTATCCATCAAAAATAACGTTAAATGCAAATAGAATAAGTACTTCAATAAAAAGATACTAGGGTGGCTGAATGGATAAGAAAACATAACCCAAATATATGCTGTCTACAAGAGACCTACCTCAGAACATAAAACTCACACAGGATGAGAGGGAATGGATGGAAAATAATTTTCCATGCAAATGGAAATGAAAAAAATCTGGGGTAGCAATACTCATATTGGACAAAAAAGACTTCAAAATGAAGACCATATAGAGAGACAAGAAAGATCATTACATAATACTAAAAGGATCAATCCAACAAGAGGATATAACTCTGATAAACATATATGCACCCAATATAGGAGCACCTAAATTTATAAAAGAACTTCTAGAGGACTTTAAGGGAGAGACTGACAACAATACAGTCATACTAGGAGACTTTAACACCTCATTGACTTCACTGGATATGTCTTCCAGACAAAATATCAACAAGGAAACAGTGAACCTAAATGACACACTAGATAAGATGGATTTAATTGACATTTACAGAACATTCCACCCCAAAGCTGCAGAATATACATTGTTCTCAAGTGCACAGGGGACATTCTCAAAGACAGGCCACATGTTAGGACACAAAACAAGCCTCTACAAGTTCAAGAAGACTGAAATCATATCAAGCATCTTCTTGGACCACAATGGCATGAAATTAGAATTCAATAAAAACACTAAAAATCATTCAAACACATGGAGGCTAAATAGTATGCTTTTAAACAATGAATGGATTACCAAAGAGATCAAGATAGAAACAAAAAACTTCCTGGAAACAAATGAAAATGAACACACAACTACTCCAAATCTATGGGACACAATTAAAGCAGTCCTGAGAAGGAAGTTCATAGTGCTACAAGCCTACCTCAAAAGACAAGTAAAACTTCTAATAGACTCTATAACCCTACAACTTAAAAACTTAGAAAGAGAACAACAAGAAAAGCCCAGAGTCAGTAGAAGGAAGGAAATAATAAAGATCAGAGCAGAAACAAATGATATCAAGACTAAAAAAACAATACAAGATATCAATGAAACCAAGAGCTGGTTCTTTGTAAACATAAACAAGATTGATGAACCTTTAGCCAGACTCATCAAGAAACCAAGAGAGAGGACCCAAATAAACAAAATCAGAAACGAAAGAGGTGAAATAACAATTGATCCAACAGAAATACAAAGAATTGTAAGAAAATACTATGAACAACCGTACATGGCCGAGCTGGAAAACTTGGATGAAATGGACAAATTCCTACAAAAATACAACCTTCTAAAATTCAATCAGGAAGAATCAGAAAGCCTAAATAGGCCAATAACTGCTGATGAAGTTGAAGCAGTAAACAAAGGGCTCCTAGCACACAAAAGCCCTGGCCTGGGAGGCTTCACAGGGGAATTTTACTGAACATTCAAAGAAGAATTAACACCTACCCTCCTCAAACTTTCAAAAAATCCAAGAGGAAGGAACACTTCCAAGCCCTTTTTACAAGGCCAGCATTAGCCTAACTCCAAAACCAGATAAAGACACTATGAAGAAAGAAAATTACAGGTCAATATCCCTGATGAACATAAATGCTAAAATCCTCAACAAAATATTAGCAAATCAGATCCAGAAATATATTAAAAAGATCATACACCATGACCAAGTGGAATATATTCCAGGGATGCAAGGCTGGTACAATATTCAAAAATCAATAAATGTGATACATCATATAAATTGAAAGACAAAAATCACATGATCATATCAATAGATACAGAAAATGCATTCAATAAAATCCAATACCCATTATTGATAAAAACTCTCAGCAAAGTGGGAATAGAGAGATGATACCTCAACATAATAAAGGCTATATATGACAAACCTACAGCCAACATCATACTCAATGGGCAAAAACTAAAACCATTTCCCCTGAGAACAGGAACAAAACAGGGGTGTCTACTTTCACCACTCTTATTCAACATAGTACTGGAAGTCCTAGCCACAGCAATCAGACAAGAAGAAAACATAAAAGGCATACAAATTGGAAAGAAGAAAACAAAATTGTCATTATTTGCAGATGACATGATATTGTACATAGAAAATCCTAAAGACTCCACCAAAAAACTACTAGATTTAATAAACAAATTCAGCAAGGTAGCAGGATACAAAATTAATACACAGAAATTGATGGCATTTTTAAACACCAGTAATGAACTCTCAGAAAAAGAAACTGAAAAAAGGATCCCATTTACCACTGCAACTAAAAAAGTAAGATACCTAGGAATAAACTTTAAAGATGTAAAACACCTGTACTCAGAAAACTATAGGACACTGAAAAAAGAATTAGAGGAAGATATAAACTAATGGAAAATTATACCATGTTCATGGATTGGAAGAATTAACATCATTAAAATGTCCATACTACCCAAAGCAATCTATAAATTCAATGCAATCTCTATTAAAATACCAACAGTATATTTCACAGATCTAGAAAAAACACTTCAAAAATTTATATGGAACCAAAAAAGACCCTAAATAACCACAGCAATCTTGAGAAAGAAGAACAAAGATGGAGGGATCACAACACCTGATATCAAGTTATATTACAAAGCAATTGTAATCAAAACAGCCTGATACTGGCACAAGAACAGACATACAGATCAGTGGAACAGAACAGAAAACCCAGAAATTTACCCATGCCATTATGGTCAATTAATATTTGACAAAGGAGGCAAGAACATACAATGGAGTAAAGAACATTCAATAAATGGTGATGGGAGAATTGGACAGGTACATGCAAAAAAATGAAACTAGACCACCGACTTACACCATACACAAAAGTAAATGCAAAATGGATGAAAGACTTAAATGTAAGACATGAAACCATAAAAATCCTAGAAGAATACATAGGCAGGAAAACCACAGACATCTCTCGGAGTAATATGTTTGTCAATACACCTCCTAGGGCAAGAAAAACAAAGGAGAAAATAAACAAATGGGACTGCATCAAAATAAAAAGCTTCTGTACAGCAAAAGAAACCATTGACAAAACGAAAAGGGAACCCACTGTGTGGGAGAACATATTTGTCAATGACACATCTGATAAAGGGTTAATATCCAAAATGTATAAGGAACTAATACAATTTAACAAAAGGAAGACAAACAGTCCAATTAAAAAATGGGCAAAGGACCTAAATAGACACTTTTACAAAGAGGACATACAGAAGGCAAAGAGACATGAAAAAATGTTCAATGTCACTAATCATCAGAGAGATGCAAATTAAAACCACAATGAGGTATCACTTCACACCTGTCAGAATGGTTACCATAAACAAATCAATGAACTACAAGTGCTAGTGAGGGTGTAGAGAAAGGGGAACCCTAGTACACTGCTGGTGGGAATGCAGACTGGTGCAGCCACTATGGAAAGCAGTATGGAGTTTCCTGGAAAGATTAAAAATGGAACTGCCATTTGACCCAGTGATCCCACTTCTAGGAATATATCCTAAGAAACCTGAAACACCAATCACAAAGAACTTATGCACCCCTATGTTCATAGAAGAGCAAGTTACAATAGCTAAGATCTGGAAACACCCCAAGTGCCCATCAGTAGATGAGTGGATAAAAAAGCTGTGGCACGTTTACACCATGGAATACTATGCAGCTGTTAAAGAGAAGGATCTTCCATCCTTTGGGACAGCATGGAGGGATCTGAAGAGTATTATGCTAACTGAAATAAGCAAGTTGAAGAAAGACAAGTACCACATGATCTCACTTATATGTGGAATATAATAAAATAAACTGATGAACAAAATGAATCCGGAGACATAGAAGCATGGAACAGCCTGAGGGATCTCAGAGGGCAATGGGCATGGAGAGATTAATCAAAGAACTTATATGTTTATAAGCATACGTCATGGACACAGACATTGGTATGGAGAAGGTCTGGGGGTGGAGTGGATGTGGGGTAGAGGGGATCAATGGGGGTAAAAAGGGGACATCTGTAATATTTTCAACAAGAAAGATTAAAAAAAAATCCTGAAAGGAATCTATATGTTTTCTAGCTCATCCTTCAATTGTGATGCTAAATAATTCAGATAACAATTAAGAGAACACTGAAATATAAGTTTACCAGAGTTAGATATTTGGTTTAGTAAGCTCAACTCATTGAAAGGAAGGGTAAAAAATATTTCACTCTGATGCTAAAGAAATTAAGGTCTACGAATCTCTTTTTATTTCTTTTAAATCATTGGAATGATCTATGTGACTCATTAAGTATTTCATATAAAACTTTCATTGTTCAAAGGCGTAGATATATGGAACATACTAAAGGATCTCCGAGGGGAGAAGGGTGGGGAGGACTGGGCGAGATTAACCAAAGAACATGTAAGCATATATGCATAGGCCATGGGCACTAATTTGGTGAAAGCTTGGGGTGGGGCAGGGGTGGGTGGAGGGGGCCAAATAGGGAACATCTGTAATAGTGTCAAAAATAAATAAATAAATAAATAAATAAATAAATAAATAAATAAATAAATAGGCTATGATTGTTTCTTCTACCTACATGTATCTCCTTTGTGCTTGAATCTAGATAGTAGAAGCAGCAGGAGTCTAAGAAACTATAGTAAAAGGTGTACTTTGAGAAAAATCAATGAACTACTTTGGTCAGGTCAATCAAAACAGCTTGTCCACACTGCAACAGCCTAAAATAATTGAGGAGAGACTTGTGGTCTGGGTGGCAAGACTGCCAAAACATGTTGTAACTGTTAATTTTGGATTTCTTGAAAAGGAAGAGAAGTGAGGTTTGGGCTACAGTTTTAACCCTCAATCAGGAATTAAGATATTTAATTTCAGCCAGTAAGTGAACTCGTTATTTGACATTTTATAATCTATTATATTGCTCTTCAGTTTGCACTCAGACTATGAAGCTCTTCATATTTAATTGTTTTTCTTCATTTTAATAGCTGTATTTCTTTATATCCATTTAATTCAATGGAAGTCTTGTCAGTGGGAGATAGCAATTAAATCACTGCTAGTTAATCTTCATTCAATACGAACATACTGATAGTTCAACCTAGATCTGATAAACTTCCATTGTCATAATTAAATATCCAAACAATCATATGAATTGTATCAAATTCAAATTTATTATAGTTAGATGCTTAACTCCTTACAATCTTCTTAATTTCTCTTTTCATAACTGACAACTATTTAGTTTTTGAATTACTAGCATGATCTGAAAATTAACTTCTTTTTTAGGGGAAGAAGATAGCTCAATTTTTTGAGATCTAATGTTACTTTTAGGAGTAAGATCAAATTAAACTCCATTATACATTATACACATTAAAGAAAATAATTTCTAAATATTTCTGTATAAAACTTGAATGTTCCATTCATGGTGATTCCATTTATTACTATTAATAATGAGATGATAAAATGGTATGTGGTGTTCATCCAAAAGAGTGGTGACACGACACAGCTCTTCCAAAGATGCCTTAGCTTGCTGCAGGGTTAGCAGTCAATTCGGTACATGGGGTTCAAGCCAATAACTGATTTTTCTAACCTCATCCTCTTTAAAACCCAGAATCTACATGAGCACAGAGCAAGGTGTTTTCTACTATTAAATCAGGAGTAGTCAAATTAGAAAGAACACACTTGATTTTAGATTCTCTTTGTCGGGTCCCCCATTTATACATCTTGAAATAATAGTAAGTTATAACTAAAATGGGCTAAAATCATGAGATTCAGGGGCTAACTGCTAGTAAACTATCCAACCAAATATCAGAACTAAATAGTTACTCTTTATCATTTGGATTTTAGCTGAACAAAAAAGACCCAAAATATTGATAAACATGGGAACCTCATAATGTGGTAGAGACCATGCTATGCCTTCACCAAATCATACAGGTTGCTTCTGGAAAAACAGAAAAACTATGTTTCCCATACTTGCATTTATGTAGAGTCACAGGACAAATTCTAATCAATGGGATATGGGCAGAAGTGAGACCCATTTCATCTTTCATTACTCTTCAGATGTCTGAAGGCAAAGACTCTAGTGAAGAACTCTGAGGTCCTCAGATGGTGAACCCCTTAAAGCCTGATCCCCGAATCACTTGATGAATCCAGATAGTTCAGTGTATGATTCTTCATGGCTGTTACCAGAATCACCGATGTGTTCTTTCCAATGTCATTCCTTATAAGTCTATAGTTAAAGGTGTAATTAATCAAAAAACAAGGACAACCCCCATATGCACTTACATAAGACAAAGAACTAAATATCATATGCTTATGTAGGCTTTGAAAATTCGTGAGCAACTGAAATCTTAGATATACACTTATTGTACCTCAATCATGGATGAAGGGATACATACTATTCTTGTTCTTGTTATTTATATATGACTTAATGTTGGAAGTTATTTCAGGGGCAGAACATTGAGAACTCACAACCTGTCACTTCCCTAACTTGCTTACTACTCTATTAGATGTCTGATTTTCATTCTTCTTTGAGTTTTATACCCAGGCCACAGAACTATAATTAGGGAGGGACAACTGATACTCTGCCCAAATTCACCCAAATTTAGACAGTGCAAATATGAAAACAATAATTTTAAAGAGTTAGCACCTACTTAGCAAGAATGATTAGCTAAAATAGAAGTTACCAGATGGGACACATGGTTAATAACATCCATCTGTGAGGCACATCATAAATAACATAGTTGATTTTAGGGCATATTTAGTGCTGTTTACACCAAATATTAAAATAGAGTTTTACACCTCTGTTGGGATCTGGTCTCTTTTTTGGGTGTATTGCACACTTATTTACAAAGTCTAACCCTAGAAGAATTATATGTTCATGTTCTTAGAGGTGGGAGGAACAAAATAGTCTAAGACTTGTGGAAGCAGAAATACTATCTTTTTACAACCCCTGTTGGCCTTGCCTTGCTCCTTTCCTCATCTGACTAATAAATAATGACAATAATTTCCAATAAAGTGTTTTTTTAAACAGGGGGAGGTATAGCTGGATGAAGAGAAAGAAAAAAGATAGACATAGCTATACAGACATACCTTAGTGATATGGCGAACACTGCAATATAGTGAGTATTGCAATAAAATGAGTCATAATTATTTTGTTGGTGGAGGGTCTTGCCTTCCATTTGTAAAAAACACATCTGTGATGTGTAGTAAACAAAACACAATAAAATGAGATATGTCTGTATACATAAATGATTCAGCACATAATATTCAAGCACCCAGATGAGGTACCCTGGACTGTAAAACGTAATTGTGAGTATACCATGGGGGTTAAATGCTTGAGATTTAAAGCTACACTACCTAGGTTCACATCTCATTCCATTTCTACCACCTGTGTGACTTAGATGACTAAGTTAACTTCCCTGAAGCTAAATTACTCCACCTTACCCCATCTAGAAAGTAGGGGCGATGACCATAATATTACCTGCCCAGGAGAGCAGTTGGAAATGCAAATATGCTGTTCTCAAGGCATTCAAGTAGATACTTGAACCTAATAAGCATCCTCTAGGTCTAACTAATTTTTGTAATTTTTTAATATTTCCATTTAAACAGAATAGTTGGCTTGTGTGAGCTTTGTAATATTTTCTCATGCAGTGTAATAAGTTAATGCTAACTTTTAAAAGCATTTTATAATATAATATCATGTATTAGCATGCAACTAACCTAGTGCAGATTTTCAGGAAAATGTAATTTGAGTCATTGTCCGTGTGAAACCAGCCTGGATACTATGAAATCTGTAAGGACACCCCTAATAGAGACACCTATCTATTTTTAACCTGCTGATGATCTAAGTTGTATCCCCTGTCACAAGCGCCCATTTGATATTTTTTTCCTGCCATGAAATCCAATACAAGTAATGAAAGGTGAAGGGTACCTGCGTGAATTGCCAGAGGCCTCCTTTAGGTTTCCAGAATATTCTGAACTTGTGATAAATCTAGAAATATATCAACGCTGCCTGTTTTCAACTAGAGTGTATCATCACTACCATAACAAACCCTGAGATTGAACGTGTATGCATGTGGGTAACCTTTAAAAGTTCAGAAAGGGTGGACATATACCCTCAGTCAAATCCAAAAAAAAGCAAAAAACAAAAAAAAGCAATTAAAACAAGCCATAAAATAGTCATTACAGTAAAATTAAAATATTTACTAAGGCATATATATATTAGAATAGTGCTTTAGAATAATAATTATCTTTTAGTTGAAAATCATTTTTTGGAAGCCATTTTTTGATAACCTACTTGTCTATAAACACATTGAAGTCATTACTTTTATTTCACATATAAAATCACACACTGTGAACTCTGAATTTTTTTGCTTTCAATGAAGGCCCAATTCTACTGTACAAGGAGAAAAAAAATATTCTCTCTCCTTTTTATGGTTCACTGTTAATTTTGTTATTCCACGTGTGATTTCAATGTTCTTCCTGTAAATATGAGATTTATATTTATATAAAAGCAAAAAATAATGTTCTAGGTTAATCTACATTACTCATTACATAGAAATAATATTGGGTCTTAGGTCTAATAAGTGTAAATATATCTAGAAGTGTCTTTGTATGTGTTTAAATCCATATACTTCTAGTTTGGTCAAAATTGTTTCCATAGCTTCCCCTCTTTCACCTTCTTCTTTCTTAACCTAATTTTGCTGATCTTTGTTGTTCTGCCATAAAATATATATAACTTGAACACATATTCAATACAAAAATTTGGTGGTACATGTGCTGTTGAAACTTCAGCATGGAAATGCACCAAATGTCTGCAAGAGATATTTGTAATTGCCCCACTGGAGAAGGTGAGAAAATTACAAAGGAGCATGTATACACTAAGAGGGGAGTACATCCAACTGGCTTTCATATCAGCAAATAGAGGTACTTTATTTCCTAGAATATTGAGAGAGGTGAAACAAGAAAGTAGCCAGCTATTTAATCTAAAAGAAGCTCTTTAATATGGGATGAACATTATTATATAGCTAAATTTACGTTAGGCTAAAACATTTCTTTCATTCTGTGACACTGTATAAATTAGGATAGTACAGTTTATAAACAACCTAGAAACCTCAGTCACTTAATACAACAAAAGTTAATCTATTGAAGAAATCCAAGGTAGCAGCGGACTGAGTGGAAGCTACACTGACGCTCTCCCAGGACCAATCTGGATTTACAACTAAAACAGAAAAAACAGCCTGAAAACCAACTGAAGACAAGCTGGAGAGCACCCTCATATCCAAGGAGGAAAAGTGGAGGCCACACAGAGACAGGTAGGAAATGCAGAGGCATGAGAGGGCTGGCCAGGCTCCCACAGGCAGCAGCTGAAGGTCTAGAGGGAGATCTCAGCTGTGCGGGGTTCCCACTGAGGACTCTGGGGCTTAACCCCCAGGCTGGACTTCCCAGCCAAGACCACCAGAACTGAGATAGGTGCCCACATAACATCTGGCTATCAAAAGCAGGAGGGTTCCTGTCTGCCAAGGAAAGGCAGCTGGAACTGCAGGCACGCTCTTAAAGAGCCAATGTACAAAGTGTCCTGGGCAGCCACTTACCTTGGGCTCTGGCGGAGGGGGAGAGGAGTGGACTGGAGCTGTGTGAGGAGAAGCTGGGGTTGTGGGCTCTGGAGAGTGAGATCAGCGGATACCCATCTGGATTTCTGTGCCAGCTCATTCAACCAGACTCTACAGATCATCTTTCTCAGGCTGAATATTTTTGGCTTTTGCCTGAGGGGGGGAAGAATCGCCCCACTCTGCTGGAAAACCTCTCGCCCTGCCCAGAGGAGTTTCTACAACCTGAGGCTGGTTAACAGACCAATAACAACCAGCTGCCCTACCCTGTGGAGCGTCTACAGCCTGAGGCTCATTAAGAGAATCAGATTAATCAGCCTGCAGGCACAGGAAGACCTCAGAGTGCTTTGAGTCCTTGCCTGATCTGCTTCTGGACCCTGGCCTTGGAAAAGCAGACTTTGCTGTGCATCTTGGTCCTATACAAACGCACCCAGGCCCAGCAGAGGAGACCTCAAGACTAGGGTTGTTGATAGCTCCAAACAGGGTACTCAGGGCAGTCAAAAACTGCGTCTGACATTGGCCTGTACCAGAGACCCTCCGAAAAGACTGAGAGTCCTAACAGATCTACCTAAAACTTAAAACAAACTCAAAAAGGTAGCCAAAATGGGGAAAACAAAAAACAAGCCCCAAATGAAAGAACAAGAGATGGAAGTAGAAATAGAGACAATGAGAAACATAGGCATAAAGAAATAAAATGGCTGTAGATAAGTATCTATCAATAATAACCTTAAATGCAAATAGACTAAGTGCCCCAATAAAAAGATATAGGGTGGCTGAATGGATAAAAAAACATAACACAAATATATGCTGCCTACAAGAGACCCACCTCAGATCATAAAACTCACACAGGATGAGAGGGAAGGGATGGAAAATAATTTTCCATGCAAACGGAAATGAAAGAAAATCTGGGGTAGCAATACTTATACTGGACAAAAAAGACTTCAAAATGAAGACCATAACGAGAGACAAGAGAGGTCATTACATAATACTAAAGAGATCAATACAACAAGAGGATATAACCCTCATAAACATATATGCACCCAATATAGGAGCACCTAAATTTATTTAAAAAAAATACTTCTAGAGAACTTAGGGAGAGATTGACAGCAATACAGTCACGCTAGGGGACTTTAACACCCCACTCACTTCACTGGATAGGTCTTCCAGACAAAATATCAACAAGGAAACAGTGACCTCAAAAGAAACACTAGATCAGATGGATTTAATTGACATTTACAGAATATTCTACCCCAAAGCTGCAGAATATACATTCTTCTCAAGTGCACACAGGATGTTCTCAAAGATAGACCACATCTTAGGACACAAAACAAGTCTCTACAAGTTCAAGAAGACTGAAATCATATCAAGCATCTTCTTGGACCACAATGGCATGAAATTAGAATTCAACTACAATAAAAACACTAAAAATCATTCAAACACATGGAGGTTAAATAGTATGCTTTTAAACAATGAATGGATTACCAAAGAGATCAAGATAGAAACAAAAAACTTCTTGGAAACAAATGAAAATGAACACACAACTCCAAATCTATGGGACACAATTAAAGCAGTCCTGAGAAGGAAGTTCATAGTGCTACAAGCCTACCTCAAAAGACAAGTAAAACTTCTAATAGACTCTATAACCCTACAACTTAAACACTTAGAAAGAGAACAACAAGAAAAGCCCATAGTGAGTAGAAGGAAGGAAATAAAGATCAGAGCAGAAACAAATGACATCAAGACTAAATAACAATACAAGATATCAATGAAACCAAGAGCTGGTTCTTTGAAAACATAAACAAGATTGATGAACCTTTAGCCAGACTCATCAAGAAACCGAGGGAGAGGACCCAAATAAACAAAATCAGAAATGAAAGAGGTGAAATAACAACTGACCCAACAGAAATACAAAGGATTGTAAGAAAATACTATGAACATCACCAAGCTGGACAACCTGGATGAAATGGACAAATTCCTAGGAAAATACAACCTTCCAAAACTCACAAAAATTCTTCGTAGGTTTGAATGTTTCTTACGTTGACACTGCAAGGTAACCCCAAACAAAGAAGAGAGAAAGAGCCCTGGCTGGTGTGGCTCAGTGAGTTGGGCATCATTCCTTGAACAGGAAGGTTGCTAGTTTGATTCCTGGTCAGGGCACGTGCTCGGGTTGTGGGCTCGATCCCCAGTAAAGGACCTGCAGGAGATGTTTCTCTCTCTTTCCCTCTCCTTTCCTCTCTAAAAATCAATTAAAAAGTCTTAAAAAAAAAAAAAAAAGAAGAGATAAAGAAGTTGAGTGGAAGCATTCCAGAATGCTGTACAATTTGAGGAAGGTTCAACAGGACCATCTGGAGACCATGAGCTAAAGCCAGCCATCAAAGAATTCGGCCTCCCAGAAATGGGCGCATGCACTTGGTCCTCAGGTGAGAGCAGCCTGTGCTCTCCATATTTGAGTACCGTGTGGTTGGTGCATTCTCATGACCGCTGCCATATCGTTCCCATTTCTGTTTCTTTCAGATACAATACTGTGTGTTGGAACAAAAGGAAAAATTGTACATAAATGTTCTGAATTCTTCATTCCTCAGTTTTTCACCTTGGAGAGATGTTTCTTTATAAAAGGTTAAGACTAGAACTTTTCATTTTCTAAAGCTTCTATGTATTGTAAAATATGCAACTTCTCTGTACAGTTGACAGAGTAACATAATAACTGGGCCAAGGGACTATTACGCTTTGAATATTTTCATTTAGAATCGTTCTTACACATTTGTGTTTTCTAAAAGATGCTCTAGGGTGGAAGTACATCAACCTTCCCTGATGGCCTTCCTCCCCTTCTCCTACTGTAGAGACTATATATATCTCATCGCAGGTTCCCTTGCAAGTACGGGAGCTACTTCACACAGTTCTGGGGGAAAAATGTAAAGAAACATCTTTTGGGAAGAAGAGTTAGGACTGTTTCCCCCCCCCCCAAAAAAAATGGAACATTAAACATTTAATTTTGTTGAATAACACCTCACTTGTGCCTGAGCATTACCCAATTCTCTTTCTTTCTGCCTTGAATGTGGAAGGTATATCTCAAATTCCAACAGCTAACTTACAACCACAGTGATGAGTATATAAACAAAAGTCACCATACAAAGACTATGATGCAAGCTAGACCACTGAGCAGCCTGGATACACATCCAAATATTTAGCATTTACATTATCAAATACTTCCACTGAACTGCACGGGGTCCATCCCTGAAGTGATTTGCCTTGTTTGCTATAACCGTAACCACTTTATATTTTTATAATGTTTCTTGTTATTTACCACATCCTAAATTACCTTTATGATGTCTCATTCCTTTGATAAGTAAATATATGTATTTTGAGTACATGGCTAGCTAGTGTGAGACATAAACACATGCTAGGATACTGAAGGGTGATAAAGGGTTAATGTCATAATACTTGTACTGTTAGAGAGCCCCCTGGAGAACCAGTGTCTTACATCTAAAATAGTTTTTAAAATAAGGAGGCATCATTTAAAAAATCCTTCGCCTTCCACTAGGGTGGCAGTTATATATTCTGCATTTACTAATGGCTTTTCCTAGAACCAATAAATATCAGACTTTTGAGACTTCTATACTTAAAATAGTCACATGAGTTTTGTTTGGGTTGAGTACAGAGTCAGAAATATGGTTTTGAGGGGACTGAAAATGGAAGCAAAAGAATTCCAGAAGTTGTAGGTGTTATGTTGGAAGTGTTTTATTTCTGATGAAAAAGGCTTCTTTTATTTTTGACTCCAATTTAGGATATTTTTATTTAAAATTTTTAAGACTAACAAAGGACCAATTTACACCATCTGCTTCAGTTTCACTCTGATGCAGATTTTCTCTACATTTTTTTCCTCTTTAAATAGACATTCTGTTTGGCACCTTGTGCTTTTAAGTGCATGTCTTTGAGTAAAAAATGTAGTTTGTCTGACTTCCTGTCAAACCAATATTTATTCACAAATATCTGTTTTTTGCTTTCTCACATAAAATCATATAGCACTTTTCCCTTGTGAAGAGTTGGCTAGTTGTCGGGAGTGTGAGGTGCCAGCTGGAGCTTTTACAGTTTTTAGTGTTGCAGCTGCTTTCTTGATGGACAAATCGTTCCCTGCCTTTAGGTTTACTTTTTCCCCCACTTAATGGAAGTGCATTCCTTTTGCTCTAATTATGAGAGAACAGGTTATTGCCTCCTGCACTCTACCTGTACACATTTTCATGGTTCAGTTAACAACAGCAATAGTATTTCTTTTTAAACTATTATCCTGATGAACTGTTCCTGAGATAAAGGCCAGCCAAATATTAACATGCATCTTTTTGTAAGATAACTTTCAAATATCTTAATTCATTGGAAGTTCTGTTAGGAGGGCACATATAAAGAAGATAAACATAGAATAGTTGCTGGAAGGGTAGACCAGGAGATTTTACTCATAAAGGGATATTTTGTGTGGAGTTATTGCTGCAGGACTCTCACATCTTTGCCTGCCCCCTGCTGCTTCTTTAGGAAAGTGAGGCTCGGTTACTGCCTCTCCGGACTCAGCTTTGAGAATATTTTACAATGAATAAGAATGTTATAAAATTATTTCCTCTAAGTTCTTTAACTATATTTCTGAAATAAAAATTGAAATGTGAGACTGAGCAAGAAAAATCCCAGTATACTAAAAAAGTACTAATTTTTCTTGGCTATTTATTAAATTCATATAGATTCATATTAGATTCATTCTGTTTGTGTCATTCTCCTGATAGGTCATTTTTCAGCCTATGTGACAATTGAGACACAAAGTGCTTTCAGCACTGATTACATAGAAAATTCTTAGTCTTGAAACTTACCATATAAATAGCCATTTCCTTAAAGAGGCTTAAAATTGTATCTATTAAAAATTAAACTTCTGTTCACTTTCAAGTTAAATCAGAAAAAACAAAACTGAGTCGGGTTATATACACAGTCTGAGAGTTTGCAAATAAAGATATTGCTGAGGAGCAAAGGGGTGTTTCTAAATTCTTGTATGATAAAAATAAGAAGGATGCAAAGGTAAAATAATGTCCACATTTTTAAACAGTGACTATCAAATAACCCTATCCCTGGTACAAATCCTACCTAAGTGAGCTTTAAAAAAAGTTGAACACTTTTTTGCTAAGTGAATTTTTTAGCCAAATAATTTACCAAAGGAAAGAGTATTTACATAATTCATTAATTCATTCAAAAGCACTGCTAAGTAATTTTCTATTCATGTCTGCTATGCACATAACAAAAAATCAGATTTATTCTAAGGTTTTAACTGTTTCTTAATTTTGTTAACATGAAAAGTGGATACTAGTTGAGGTGATGTCTTGAGGATGATATCGTAGATCTCAGTTTATCTTATCTATACTTCAGATAATGAAGTTAAGAGTTGATAGTCTGCTTTATATGTTGCTTTTTAGAGACTCAGATTAACATGGTACTATCTTGAAAGTTTCTAAAGATTATAACAATTGAGTTAAACAGAAGTGAAAAGAAGTTATAACTAATGATAATTTATTCTCTCTTCAGAAATCTTAAAATGTGGGACCATTTGTTTAAAGTTATACTGAATCTAGATGTGTGACAAAACAATTGTTTAGATTTATTGTACTAAGAATAAAAAAATGTTCTGTAAGAAAATAATGTATTAAGAAGAAAAAAAGGAGAAGTTATAACTAATGATAGTTTATTCTCTCTTCAGAAATCTTAAAATATGGGACCATGTGTTTAAAGTTATACTGGATCTAGATATGTGACAAAATGATTGTTTAGATTTATTGTACTAAGAAGGAAAAAATGTTCTGTAAATGATCTATATAGATACAATGCAAAGTTTTGACTGTTGAATTTATTATTTCTTATGTATAAATATGTCCGTGTGTGTGTATAATAAAATCATACTTGCCTTTCAGATGATTTGGAGTTTCATAAGCAGTTTATACGTTAATTTTCTTGAAACGTTTGTTTTGAGTGAGTTCAAATTTTTAGTTTAGTTGTGTTATACGTTCATGTGGTGGACCCTGAAAAAGAAGCTACCTAACCAAGAAGCATTCCTGGTGGCTAACTGGGCTCAAATTTGAAAACAGAGCCTAGGATTCCTTTCTAAACAGGTGCCTGTCACGCAAGCCACACTTTTGGGAGAAGCCTGCACTAAACTGCCTGCCTCTTGCACTGAACTGCCTGCCTGAACTGTTTCTGCCTTCTGAGCCAGCCCTTAGCAAGGAGTTTCTGGAATTGTATTTTAACCAATAGGGCTGATACTTCCACTGTCCAATCAGAGCTGAGAAGCTATGTCCCTCATCAGCATCTTCACTGACCAATCAGAGTGGTTCCATTCTGACCAATCAGGACAGTACCTTTTGGACCAATCAAAGATTGAGAATTTGTAGTCCTCATTTGCATGAGGAAAGACCAATCAGAGACCAGAGGTGGTACTTCTCTCTATATAAGTAACCTCCCCCCTGCCTCAGGGAGTGCACTTTCCTTTTCCACATATGATAGATGATTGCATTTTCCAGCCTGAATTTAAAAAAACTTAGGAAGTCTCACCAGACCAGAGCAGAACTGAATGGAGCAGGTCGGCATGGGGCAGAGTAGGACCAGAGTAGGTGAAACAGACCTGAGCAGATCAGAGCTGTGTCTCTCATGAAAAATGACTTAACTAGGCAATTGGTAGTTTGTAAGGGAAACTAAGAAGAAAAAGGTATACAAAACATTGTTACCATAAAAAACAAAAAATGTCAAAACCTGGAGAGAATTTTTATAAGCGATTATTTGAACCAAACTGAGGACATATTATGTGGAGCAAGATCTCAAATGCTTCTGAGACTAACAGTTTTGCAGCTTCTTTTATGAATTTGAAACTAAGGATGAATGGTAAGGAAGATTACATGGAGGTGTGGGAGAAAGCCAAGCTGGGGTTGGATTAGAGATTAATTAATAAGATTATGTGCTCTCTTGAGGGTTGTTCTGGTTTATCTCAAATATATGTTAACCCAGATGCTCAGAAACAATGGACAGGGCTTGCTTAAGGCAAAGATGAACCTCTTACCAAAAAGTTATATGCCTGGGATGTGAGTTAGGAATTTATGATCTGATCATTCTGTGAGGTTACTTTCCATAGACCCTCCCTTTCTTCCCCATCCATAACATGCAGAAAAGAAAAGAAGTTGGCTAACGGGAGAGAAAAGTGGATCAGGAATGACTCAGGTATGTAGGTTGGGTGCCTGAATAGACGGTTTTGCTATTGATGACTGTAGACCATTCACAAAAAGAATTGAGGACAAAAGATCACTGATTCAGATTTAAACATGTTGCATATGAGGGCACGCTTTGTTCTCCAGGTGACATGTTACAACAAATAGTGGGTTTTAGAAATCGGAAGTTTACTAAAATAGCTAAGGTTTAGATTACAGACTGTGGAGTTAATTCCACATAGGTGGTGATCAAAAGAATGATGATATCTGAGAAAATACAGTAGAAAATACACAAAATGTGAAATAATCTGAAGGAGAAATCTGAAAGAAAACCCAAATATTAAGAAAAGGATAGTAAGAAAAGGCATCAGGAAACTGAAGTGATGAACAGAAAGTTAAGAGCTGTAAATGAGAGCATGAGTTTATGGTAACTGAGGGGTAAAATAGTTTCAGAAGGAAGATTTGTTGAACGTTTTTTGACAGTAGGGCTTTGAACCAGTGTCTCCTCTTCTGGAATACTGGCTTAGTTACTCCACTCAGGCCACCTCCTGATAGGTCCAGGCTTAATTAAGTACAGTCTTCTCAAAAAGAGCTTCCCAGACTCCTCACTCTAAAGTAAGTCCCCACTACTATCCTTTTTATAATAAATGCTTTTTAAAAGTAAGTTTTCCTATCACAATGATCCTCACATATTTTTGGTCCTTCTTTTTGTTCATTATTTTTCCCTTTTGATTCATGAGCCATGGATAAAGGAGGGTTCTTTATTTTATCCGTCACTATATATCATAAATTCTGCTCTGTACACATAGCGCTCAGTAAAGATTTATTGAATGAATGAATGAAATTATAGTAGAGAGGGTAAGGAAAATAGGGAAGGACGTTTTCCACTGGATTGGAAAAATGAAAGATTAGTGGATACCTTATTAAGAGAATTACAGGTGGACGACTAGTAATCATAATAAAAGAAAGAAATTAAGTGTTTACTGTGCTTCAGTCACTGTGTTCATTACATTTCATGCATTCTCTCATTAATTCTCAGTACAACTATGTGAGATTGTTATTTCCATCTCAATTGCAAACATCAGACAATGGAGGTCAGGTAAATTTAGTTAAGTGTTGAAGCTAGGACTCAAATCCATGTAGATATCATGCTTTTAAAATGCCCTGATTTTAGGAGGTTGGGGAGTAAATGGGAAGTGAGCATATACTCTACTTTTGATAGTTTAAAAAAAAGAACAAAGACTATTGAGTTAAGGGTATTGGGGAAGGTACATTACAGATCCTGAACATATTTATATACTACAACTAAAAGGTACTTAAGGTCTTGTCATATTTTGAAACAAGAAAGGTCAACTGATGATGTAAAATCCTGGAGGGTTTAGTTAGCCAAGGAAAGATAAGTAAAGACAGCACTAAAATACTTAGACTGAAAGATAAAGGAGCATATTGGAGGTGACCGTAATAAATTTATTGTTGGAAAGAGGCACAAAGTTCAAATACTTTACAAATAAAGATTTTGGGGCTATTTGTGTGTGTGTGTGTGGGGGGGGGGGTGTCATGTAGGAGAAAAGGCCATATATTAGATCAGGAGACCATGGAGGAATAAAACACTGGTCTTCACTAAAATATTCGTCAAATGTAAGAAATTGGGAGTGAGGAAGTGAGAAAGCAGCTGGTGCACTATCTCTCTGATTTCATAGTGTGGGAAGTGAAGCTCATTCTGATCAAACAAATTGTACCTGGAATAAGTAAAAGTACCACCAGAAGAGTTCATAATTGCTTTTATGGTCTGTCCATTATGTATTATTTAGATAACACATTGCATAGAAGGCTTTCAGAATGATAAGCTTTAAGATATTAGAATTGTTTGAGACTTGGACTGGTCTAAAGTATGATATTATCCCCAGTTTGTGAGATGTACAAAACAGAAAAATAAATGACTCAGCATACGCCCAGTTTATTAATATAAAAATAACTTTTACACAGCAATTTATACTCAGAATTGCTGCAGAACTAGGTTTTAACAGTTTTAGTGGTTGATATGTAAGCAAACAAAAAATCAGCATTTTTTATTTCTTTTTGCACGCATTGTGTGTATTGCTACTATAGTGAATATATAAAAATAATATCAAGCATGACCTTTCCTTCAAGAGGCTAATAATGTATCTGCAGTGATAGAGGAAAACATATGAAGTAATTAGAGAATATTCATGAGATAAACTGTGAAACTGAATTACTTACACAGTCTAAGAAAATGAAAGGAAAGGTCGCTGTCAGCTAAAGTAATCAAAAGAAGGCTACAAGGAGGTAGACTGGACTAATTCTGGGTCATAGGAAAGAAGCTATAAATGAAAAAAAAAGGAAGGTGAGTGAAAATCACGGTAAGATAGTAGCTGGAGCCAAGGCTTGAAGATGACAAAGGGTAAGGGTCTTGGAGGATGTAAATGCTTCTTCAGGTAGCTGAAGTCATCAGACCACAATCAAAAGCAACTACACAAAACTCTCAACAGAAAGCACCAGAGGCACTGTAGCAGACATTCTGAATGCTTGCAAAGTTAGAAGCAGCAGACCGACCAGATGGGACTGCAGACACCAGAGATGGGGTGGATCTTTTTAAAAATCAGCATCAAGCTACCCATTAAATTAACAAGCAGAGCCCAGGATGGTGACAGGTTTTGGAAAGAATGGGTGGAAAGAAGCATAAGCCACACTTTGTTTTTCAGAGTCACACTCATACAAATGGAAAATGTCTTCAAATATGAAAGAGGAGAGAACAGAGCACAAAACTCATGAACCTTTACTTTCCAAGTTGAATTTTCTTAATATTTTCGTAGTCAAGTATTATATGACACACCATTTATTTATTATATCAAATATTATCCTCTGATATTTGATTATATACTTAATTTCTCTAATGAGTTAAAATGAAAAACAAAAATTAGCCTTGGTTAATAGCCAAATCAGCAATAAATACTATTTCATGAGATCACAGTGCTTTTTAAAGTGATTGAAGCACCTGAAAATTTATATCGACCCCTCTTATTTTAGAAATTATTATTTTGTACCACATGTTACTCTTCTTGTGTGTTACATGTGACTCTTTTATTTGAATCCTATATTAATTTTGAATTGTCCCTTTCATGTATGGTTTGATTTAAAACAGGTCATACTGATTTTGTTGGTACTTCAGTTAGAGTACATACATGTTCACTGACTTTATGTAATTGATATGTAAACATGAAGCCTATAGAGAATTTAAAAATTGTCGTGGCAAAATAGATATGAATGATTAAATGAATGAAAGAACAAATACATAGATTAATGTATGAATGAGTAACTTCAGCTCATAAATGTTTTCATGAGACTGTCTGATAACATAATACCAATGGAATGTAAAAAAAACCCTGTATTTTTGCTAATCATGGTTCTTATCTTCAAATAGGATACATTTTAAAAATATATGGAATATAAGTTTGTTATGTTTTATAGTAGTCTTAATGAGCTTTAAGTCAGTATTAGACTGAAGAAAATGAACACTTAAAACTTTCCTTTATGCCACAATGCTAAGAGGTTTTGGTTTTATTTGGTCTTTTCCCACTCCCAAGAATGACATGAGTTAACTAAAAATGGAACAATTAAATAGAACATGGTATATATATTTAGTAAATTATTTATCTTTGTTTTAATTATTGTAATATTTGAAAGAACAATAGCTACTATTCAAAAGTGCTTTCTTCCAAAATGATTATATAAAGCCAGCATAACTTCTATACTAGAACTTTACTGGTAAAGTTCAGAAGAAAACTATGCAACAACTTCTAGCATAACCACAGGAAAAATAAACACCTAAACAAAATATTAATAAGTAGAATCCAAAAACATTTGAAGAGAATAGTATATAATGTCTGAACTGGCTTTATTCTAATAATGCAAAAGTGGTATAATATTTGGAAATTAATGAATGTAATTTACCATACTAACAGGATAAAAGTCATGTAATCATCTCATAAATGCAAAAAATGTATTTCATAAAATTCAAAACAATTTTATAGTGAAGACACATCATATGTGTAATATGCAGGAACTTTTTATTCTGATAAAGAATATCTTAATTATATAGTAAATGTGATATTTCATGATGAAATATTGTAAACCTTCCTTTTGAAATTGGCAATGAGATGACAGTACCCACAATTACCACTTCAGTTTAGCGTATATTTAGCATGTATTTTGGGCAAGACAGTAAGAAAAAGCAAGAGTGAAGTTGAAATATAACTGCCCCTATTCTCAGAGGACATGAGGAAATCCAAGAAAAATCTAAAATAATATATGGATTAATTATTAGAATTTAAAAGCAAATTTTACAAAATTGACAGATTCAAAGTCTATATAAATATGCAATCTGATTTCTATATATTGGAACATAAAATAAGACAAAAATAAAAAAATTAAAAGATATTATTCTTAGTAGCAGAAAGAGTATCAATTACCTGTGACATAATTTAATGAGCAACACACAAGAATTGTATATATCAGGAAACATACATAATACTGAGAAATATCAAAGAAGATCTAAATAAATGGATGGATATATTACATTATGGATTGGAAGATTCAATTTTCAAAAGATGCAAGTATTCTCCATATTTATCTATTAACCCAATAAAATTCTTGTTAAAATGACAAAATTTTTTTCTGGGGGGGTATCGACAGGGTAATTCTAAATTTTATGTAGCAAATTAAAGGGGCAAGCATAGTCAAGACAATTTTAAGGTAGAGCAACAAAATGGATTCATCTATCAAGACTCATCAAGTGACAGTATTTAAGAATATGTGGTGTTGGTTCATTTCAGAGACAACGTCAAGAACACTCACATCTATAGAGTCACCTGAGTTATGACATTGTTGATCCTTTAATGCAGAAAGGGAGTGATAGGCTTTTTAAAATAGTGTGCGTTCAATGTAATCAACCATGTTGGAAAAAAATGAGGTTTTGACCTGCCCATCATATACAAAGATTAACTCCAGATGGACTGTATATCTACATGTTAAATGTAAAACAGTAAAACTCTGGATGTAAATGTGAGAATGAATTCATGACATGGAAGTAAGCAAAGGTTTTCTTTTCTTTTTGTTTTTCTTTAAACAAGACACATAAGTAATTAAACATAAGGAAAATATTGATAAATTTGACTTCATTAAAACTAAGAATATCTGTTCCTTGAAAGGCATCAAAGTGAGGATGAAAATTCAAACCAGAGTGGCAAAATCTCAATATATTCACCTGACAAAGTGTTCCTATATGAAATAGAAACTCAATACAATAAAATGAAACAGAAAGAAAAAAGAGCAAAATACTTAAACAGGCATTTCACAAAAGTGGTCATCCTTATTATCAATGAACTTACACCAACGTGCTCAACTTCATTAGTAATCATGGAAATAAAAATTAAAATCACAATTAGATGTCACTACTCCCACTAGAGTGTCTAATTATAAAAAAGCAAAAAACATCAAGTATTTGCAAAGACATAAATAACTGAAACTTGTATGTTAGTATTGTGGTGTATTGATGGGAGTGTAATTTACTTCAATCACCTTGGGAAACCGAGCTTACAAAGCTGAACATACATTATCCTATGAAGATTTCATATGCACCAAACATAAATGTACACATATTTGTGCCCCCAAATATGACATATTTAGCAGCACTTTTCTTGGTCAAATATTGTAAACAAACCAAATACCCATCAACTATAAGTGATAAATACTGATGTAGTCATACAACAAAATAATAAACAATAAAAAGAACAAAGTTTTTCTAACTACAACATGGACAAATCTTACAAATATAATTGCTGAGTAAAAGAAACCAGCGATGCAAAAATACCCACACACATTATGTTTGATTTCAAACCAGACCAAACTAATTTATTAGGTAAAACTAACAGAAACCGAGATAGCAGTGGTTAACTATACAGAGTGGTATCGCTAGAAGTTCTGTAATATTCTAATTCTTGATTCTGGTGTCAATTATTTAGTAAAAAAACATCAAATTATACCAGTTAGGTCCTCTGTACTCTTCTTTATTAGTTTCCTAAGGATTCTGTAACAAATTGTCACAATTTGGAGCTTAAAAACAACAGAAATTTATCCTTTCACAGTTCATGATTTCAAAACCATGGTGTTGGCAGACTTGGTTCCTTTTGGAGTCCCTTAGGGAAAATCTGTTCATTCCTCTCTCCTGGTTTCTGGTGGGTGGCTCCCAGCAATATTTGCCATTCACTGGCTTGTAGGTACCTACTTCCAATCTTTGGCTCTACCCTCATATGGCATTCTCCTCTGTCTCTGCCTGTCCTTTTCTGTCTCTTATAAACACACTCATTCGACTTAAAGCCCACCTTAATTCCAATACCAACTCATCTTGATTCTTACCTTAATTACATCAGCAAAGACCCTTTTTCCAAATAAGGTCAAATTCTAATGTTCTGGGTAAATCTGAGGGCAGGGCACCATTCAGTCCATTGCAATTATGCTTCAATAAAATGTTTACAAAAATAATATATGATGTCAAAATATTTAGCATTAAGTTAATCAAGTTGTTTAATGCTTACTCATGGGGGTATATTAGTTTTAGCAAAGTCTATTTTATGCGACAAATCGCATCTTGCATCCCTTCTTATCATCAATAAAAATCATGTAAATAAGCATGCTTTTAAAAATGTTTCATATTAGAGAAGATACGAGTGTTTTCCATCATGTGTGCTAGATGTTGCTTGTTTTTCCTTGACTTTAATAGAATAAACTTAAAATTTTATATTTGATAAAATGAAAACCAAAAAAAGTTGAATTTGTGGATATAGATTAACTTATATAACTACATTTGTAAGCTTAAAATTGGTGACCATAGAATGAATGTACCGTTATTATACTGTTAATAATTCTATACCTTAGTATGCTATGGAACTGAATGATAGCTTTAAAGTTAAAATTTGAAAACCAAAAAGTCTTCGTTTCTGAAATTGGTACATAACTTATAAAACCACCCAAAAAGACATATCAAGACTAATCACATAAACATATCATTATGGCTTCCTTCCCTATAAAAACCGATTTTTAAAAAAATTCTAGAGACAGTTTTGGATTTAGTCCCACCTTTTCATAAACCAGTTCCTTTCCTATTTTACATGCAATATGTCCCTCATGATTTTTTATGTGAAATATTAGAATAAATATTTAATCCATATAGCTTTATTTAATCCATATAGCTTTTTAAACTAAATCTCAATTTCCAAATTAAGAAAGGAATGCTTTAGCATTGTTTGTTTACATGCGTACCAAAATACCTTGTCTTGGTTTTATGATGTTGTTTGTAAGCTCTGGAGATACTAATGCTAATTTCCTCTTTGTTACCTTCTTGGATAATCTGTTCTGAGGCTTTGTGCATTGCTGACACACAATGTTCAGGTTTTCTCTGTCCTTAGTGGAGCCTGTTGTTTAGTCTGGCTAGCACTAAAGCTTGTTATTGTTTATCCTGCTCCTTCAGCTGCAAGGCTCAATCCCTGTCCATCATGTTCCCTAATGCCCAATGTCTGTACTTTCCTTGAAACTTTCTGCTTTTCTTTATTGGCATAAGCTCTTTTTCCCCTTTGGGAAGATCATAGCTGATCTTATGGTAAGATTCATTTAAAGATATTCTCTTATTTTCAAAATACAGTTTAGCCTTTATATAGAGAGAAAGGAAAAGAAAGTTACGGTATTTTTCAGTAATAATATGTTTAAAATGGGACTTAAGTAGAGAAAGCTGTTAGAAAACAAATTCAGTCAGTATAGGGTAGCAGCATCAGGGAATCTAACATATAAATGTGTTTTTAAGAAACAACAACACAAAAACTATTGGCCTTTCAAACTATTTAGGACTAAAGATTTTGTCATCCCCAAATGTATGGTTTGACTAAAATTATTGGCTAAAATAGCCTCTTTCAGATAGAGGAAGATTTCCACTCTATATCACCTAAATGTAATGCAATAGGTGGTAAAAGACAGTTGTAAGGGGTGTGGAAGACATTATAGGTGTCCCATTCTAACCACCGTGGCACCCGGTAGTGGGAAATACTGGCTATCCCTCATCACTTTCATTTTCTACCCCAGGTATGAATACTCTCTTCCTGAAGAGTTTTGCAAACTCACTTTGGGTGGGTGGACAGAGATGTGACTTTCTGAGTCCCTGACACTTACACTGAGATTCTAATGCTAGGTGCCCAGAAGTTGCCAACAGAGAAGTGCCCAATGTGAAGGTGGCATCTGGGACAAGACCTGTGCAGCAGTAAGGTGCAGCCACTGGCTGGAGAGGCAGGTGCTGGGAGCAGAGAGAGATGGGGCAAAGGGGACCTCTAGACTTGGTCTCCATGGCTTTCAGTGCTAGATTGCTGGAGTGGTGCCCCTGACTGCAAGGGGTACAAAAATAGATGTTGTGGTGGATTTGACCCAAGGGCTGTAGTTTGCTGATCTCTATTGTACACAGTCTCCCAGAAGTCACTATTGGAACTGGGCTCCAGTGGCCCACAGCAGCGGCCTGCTCATAACAGTACCCTCTATTTATTTACCCTTCTTTTCTCTATCACTGCCTCTACCCCCACTAATATTCCTGAAATAACTTCCCAAATAAACTATGTGCATTTAAATCCTTTATTTAGGAGCACTTTTCAGATAACTAAGATATGTTGTGACTAGAAATGGTAGAAATGTTTCTTAAAGTCAATTCTATTTGTCAAACATATATCAATTATAAACTTGATTTCCATGTAATGGATTTTTAGTAGATAGAAAGATATGTATCTTTTTTTAATACTCATATTTTCCATTTGTTTAATTGATTATTTTCATGGTACTATGTACAAATGGGAGAGTATAGTAATATTAATAAGAAAGAATGTCTACATGTAGCAACCAATAGAGTTAAAGATTATCTAGAAATATCAAAGAATTAATGACTAAAAGACCATTCTAGCCCGACCAGCATGGCTCAGTGGTTGAGCACTGACCTATGATCCAGGAGATGGGGGTTTGATTCCCAGCCAGGGCACATGCCCAGGCTGCAGGCTCAATCCCCAACAGGGGACATGCAGGAGGCAGCCGATCAATGACTCTCTCCTCAATGATGTTTCTATCTCTCTCTCTCCATCTCCCTTCCTCTCTCTGAAATCAATAAAGATTAAAAAAAAAAACAAAAAAGACCATTGTACAATTTGTTGCTTGACCTCTAATACTTGAAAATCATTCTGAAAGAATAAAGAGCTAGTCATGTTTTGCCCACTTGGTGGGGTGGTGGGGGATTTTGTAAGTCCACTTGTATAGCCAGTGCTCTGCTGAAGGCCTGAGCAATGTATCTCCAGTATAGTCAAAATGCAAGTTTGAAATCAGAAAAAATGTTTGTTTTCAATTATAGAAAAAGAAGGACCATTTTAAAACTATGTTCTTATTTAGAAAAAGTATTTTTCCTGTCATAGGGCAAAATAAGAAGAGGTGCCAGAGACGGAATATTCATGAAGATAATTTATATATTTCAGTTATGACTTAATCTAGTTTGGTTAGAAAATAAAATATTTTGGTTAGAAAACAAACTTTTACTATATCACTAAAGAACATTTTGTGTCCAAAAATATGTGGCTAATGCAATAAGAACCCACATTTTACAAGTTTTAACTAATCAAGCTAACAGTTTTCACAACATATCTTCATCTAATATCATAATTAGGAAGAAACATTTCATGTAGTGAAATTGTCACTAGCTATATTCCAATTTAACTATAATAGCACTAGTGAATTACAGGGCATGGAAAGGAGCTCTACAAACTTACAACATAAGGAAAAGATTTTATATCCACACTCTATTTAGAATGTGGTCACTACTGTCTTAGGACCTCTGTGATTGCTCAATTTCTCAGGTAAAAATAATTCAGTCACCTTTTTAATCTCAGTTTTATCTCTTCATCCTGGGATCCTAATTCAGTAACTTTTCCACATTTTAAGTCCCCAATTTTTTAACTGGGGACTTTTATTCCTATTTGCAAACTGGCCACTTTTGTTCAGAGTTTGCCTTTCTTTTAATACATTTCTTAAAGAAATCACCAGCAACTGAAACACACTAGCAATATTTGTTTCCCAAACTTTAGATCTAAAAGTATCTTAGGTACCAAGTAAGATACTTCCTTCTAAATTATTTCAAAATATTTTATAAAAATATTTCACCAATGTAATTTTAACTGCCAATAAAAGTTCTATTTTATAACATGCTGAATTCTAAGCTAATTCCATATAATTTCTTTCTTAAGGCAGCATTCTACTTTTGATACCAAGGCCTGGGGGTGCATCTCCACATTGTATTCTCTCAAGAATTTTTTTGTTTCTTCCTAATTATGAGACTCTACTGTCTGCAGAGACATAGGTTGCTTTGGCAGTGGAAAAGGGACATGGCAAATTATACCCTATTTCTTAAAGGCTACAACTCTGAAAAAAATCACATGAATTCATATAATGCCTGAGAGCAAGAGTACTGTTTCCCAGAAAGCGGAAAAGCAAATATCAGAGAGTAACAGTAATGATCACCACAGTAGCTATTAAAAGGACAAATAATAGAAGATCACATATGCCAGATAGGAAGACTGGAATGATGAAAGGAAGAAAGACATGGCAGCCACTAAAGAAAGTGTTCATTTGTTTCCTAGTGCATTAATACAGTCACATGCAGAGTGCAGAGTGGGTGTAAATGGAGATCCAGCATTTGGATGCTTGCCACGCAGAGAACATCAATGGTGTCAGTCTTAGCAAGGGCAGCAGGAATAGAGAAAACTACAGCCACCCCCAGATGAGTAAACCAAATGTGTTTGCATTTCAGCACAGGGGAGGAAAACCCAGAACAGTAAGAAGAAGAGTGAAAGAGCTGCTGCCTCATTCCCTCCCTTGGGTTGGCTACCTGGCTAGCTTTCGGGGGACAAGGGTGTGAGCACTAAAATGAGTAAGTGATTGAAGCCTCAAAGTTGGCTGAAGTTTTGTTCATAATCAAAAAAGTTAGAAATGCACAAGAAATGTGCCATTGCGGAATTCAAAGGAAGAGTAAAACAAAAAATGTGACTGATGGCAGCTTACAAACAAATAAAATAGGTACAGTTAATTCTTGTTATTGGCAAATAGTTATGTCCTTGAAAGTCGCCACAAGCCCTGAAATAGTGAATATAGAACCAGGGCTTCTAAGGAAATACAGGGTTTGATTCCTGAGAGCCTCTGATTATAACATTTTTACTAACTCATCAATATATTACCTTTTCTATGTGTTTCTGTTTAAAGGCACCTTATTTAACGTATGGTTGATTAATCAGCTTTGAACTCGGAAAATAGCACTATAACTCTTTCCTGAATGTAGCTTATCTAACACATGTATTTTCTTTCTTTTCTTTTTAACAGTACCATTCAATTGATTTTTTAAATTGAATTTATTGGAGTGACATTGGTTAAAAAAATTATATAGGTTTCAGGGGCACAATTCTGTAATACATCAGCTGTATACTATATTGTGTGTTCACCACCCGAAGTCGTGTTTCCTCCCATCACCATTTATCTCTCTTTCCCCTGTCTTACCTGCCCTCACCCCCTTTCCCTCTGGTAATCACCATACTGAGGTCAGTCTACGAGTTTTTTCCTTTCTTTTTTCCTTTCTAAGGCACATCATAGGCTTTCGCACTTAGGAACACTAGACAGCACTTCAGCATTACACTTGGAGATCATTTTAAGCAGCAAAATCAACAACAAAAAGTGCAATTCTATTTTTAAAATGTGGCTCCAGAGACTGAGGACTATGACAGGAGGAGGAATGATTGGTTTAAGGCTATTCCACTTGTAGATGAGAAATGCTGAATGTGTGAATTTGTAGGCTCGTGTAAAAGTCCAAGGCTCTATGAAATGTTGAGAGAAGAGCAATGATGATATTTCCATGGCTGGAACAGGGTGCTCTGGTTTGGAGTTTGAGAAGAATAACTTCGAAAAAATAATGATTTTAAACAAGTGTATATAATGTTCAAAAATTTTAAAAATTACAAGAGGGCACGTGCAAAGATCAAAAAGGAGCTGTCCCTTTCACTTAGCCCCCTAACTACTCGGAACTTCGCATAGGATGACAAGTATTGTTATTTATAGGGCAGGAATCTAGAAGGAGATAGCACTTGTGAGGCATTTTAATGGGTCTTCTGGATTTGGAGAGATGAAGATGGACTATTAGTGCATTTATAGAGACATTATGAGAAAATCTCGATTGAAAGAAATCACAGAGAGCAATTGTGAGAAGGTCTGAAATAAGAAGAAAATTGCCAATTACAGATTCAGTGAAAAGTTCTAAGTTACATAATCATAATAGAGTTCTCTTTTGAGTTAAATATGCCAAGGAGTAGAAATTATATCAGTTGATCTGAAAAGTATATTCTTAATTTTTCTTCACTGTGAAAAGTGATCCTTAATATCCAATGAAAATGACCTATTAATTTTATCCCAGTGATTACTTTTAGTAGGAAAATGATTATAAAAGTCTACAGGAAAGGCAAACCAAACAGTAAAAAAAAATTAATAAAATACAACCTTGTTTGAATTTAACAGTTATTTCTGATAGTTTCAGAAGTCTTGGGGCTTTTAAACAAACTCCACTGAAATAGTTCTCCAGTCCCACGAAGAAGGGGCAGGCACTATAATCTCTATATTACAGCTGGGAACTTTGAGGCTCAAAGCCATTTAAGTGATATGTCCAAGGTCACTGAGCAAGTCACTGGTGAGGCCAAAAATAGAATCCCAATTCTTCAGCTAGTTCTTTGTTCAGGAGACCATATTGGTTCTTTTATTACTCTGAGGATAAAATTTAGCTCTGTATCAGAGGCTTTTTCTCTCTCTTATATGCCAACCTAAAAATCAACATTTAAAAAGACCATTAAATTGATATTAAATCCAATCATAGTTCATGCTTGAGATTTTCAAGTTACTCTTAAAAAGTGTTTCCTTGTTGTTTAAGATGAAAATATCCGTAGGTAGCTTTTCGCTATTATCACTTCAATTCATAAAACTTTCTTCCCTCCCTAAATATTTAATGGCTCTATTTAACAATGAATATGTTCTGGTTTCTGCACAAGGAAATGCGAGCCATAGTAATTGGCTTTGCCTTCAGACAGCTGAGTCGGCAAGAAATCAGGCAGCCTATAGAAAACCTTTTATTTGCTATCAGTTTTTCAGAGTTTCAAGCCATTGAAATATATTGAAAAAATCTGGGAGGCAACTAAACCATGCAAAGTAACCTTACATCTGCTTTATACGACTCTTGAACCTCCAGATTTGTAATTCCTTATCTGTGGCTGCTCAAACAATTTTCTGCTTCATAATGCTATCGGAGCAATGGTAGGAAAGGAAAAGTGGATTATAGGCTCTGGTACATATTTGTCTAAAAGTACTTGTTATTTTCTCAGTCATGAAAGAATCTTTCCCCCCTCTTGTGTGAATCCTTGAGAGCTAGAAATTCTACTTTTTGAGCTTCATATCTACACATGCGGATTTTGTGGAAAATGATTTTATAAAAATCAAAGTTGTTAAATATTTTTAAAGAAATACATGCACAACCTATATAGGATCTTGCATGTATATGTGTATATATATTCTATATACTGTTTTAGAATTATATGCAATTATAGTATAACAGATAACATTTATTAAGCAATTACCTTGTGCCAGGCACTCTGTGAAGGTCTTTACATATAATATCTTATTTATCTGCATCACAATATTATGAAGTGACTATTATTATGTCCATCTACTTAATGAGAAAACTGAGACACTAAGAGCATAAGTCAACTGCCCAAACTTAGACAGCTTTCGAGCAGTATATCAGGGTTATAAGCATGACAGCCTAATTCTCCTACATTGTGTGTAAATAGGAATTATTTGTGGACATGTCAATACAAAAAATATAATGTCTAGAAGTTTAGTCAAAACAGACTGAATTCATAAATTGAGATCCACAAAAGAGAAATGTTTTCCACAGTTCGCACAGCTAGCAAGTTCTCAAATCTGAAGCGTTACTTAGATAGCAATCCACTATAGCCTTCATAGTTGACACCATCAGATAACGTCAAACTGCAAATCAGGTAGAAACTATATATTTATGGCAGTTATGCAACGGATACCCATTTTGTTCTAGTGATATTTTTCTAGCTGATATAATTTTTAAAATTTGGTAGATAAAATATTTTTCATTGGTTTAATTTTCTGTTGATGTTTTTGCAAGTTTGTTTTACCACATATAAGGACTTCCATACTTCCTCATGGTGAGTTACTTAACAACTTTTTTCTACCCCCCATTCATTATTCAAACTACTTTCTCTAATGTTACAAAAAAACCTTTTGTTAAGACACTTAGGTCTCCAAAATGCTACCTGAAATTGAACATCTTAGTATATATCTTAGGGGAATTTTTTATTTTTTCAGGGTTTGACATTCCCCCCCCCCTTTTTTTGACTATATGTTATTCTGGTCCCACTGCAACTTGTTAATTCTGCTTCCTCTCATTTCTGTTTAAGTACTTATTTTAAAAATGTTGTTTTCCAACGTTCAGTCCATAGACTCCTATTTTTCTAACTGTACACACACCCAATAGGTGAGGGCAATCAAATCTCCTATAATAAATATATTTGTATAACTTCCCATGTGTGCACATGCACACATACATGCATATGAAAAAGAAGGCCAGTGAGCTTCAGAGTCCATTCATCTACTATAATTTCCCGACTCAACTATTCATGATTGGGAAGACAGAACATTTAAATATGCTGAGCTCAGCCCTGGCCAGTGTGTGCAGCTCTGTGGTTAGAGTGTCAGCCCATGCTCTGAAGGGCTGCGGGTTCAACTCCCAATCATGGGCACATATCTGAGTTGCAGGTTCAATCCCTGGCCCCAGTTGGAGTGCGTGCAGGGGGCCACCAATTGGTGTGACACATCGATGTTCAACATTTCTTACCTCTCTCCCTCTCCCTTCTTCCCTCCCTCCCTTCCAATCTATCTAAAAATCAATGGAAAAAAATATTTTTGGGTGAGAATTAACAATAAATAAATAAATAAATAAATAAATAAATAAATAAATAAGTATGATGACACAGGTCGTCCTATAGGGATATAACACCTAAGCTGAGAGCTGAAGACTGAGAAGAATTATGTTACGTGAATGTACCTGGCATTAAGTTTTCAAAGTTTTTTTCTTTCCAAAACTATCCTTAAATGGTACCATGTTGACAAAAATCTCCTTCTAAAAGTTCACTAAAAGATCAGATTCAAAACATTCCCTGGTCTTATTTAGTTTCTACACTGATCTCACTTGCCCACTTTTTTAAGACTATGACTTGTTACAAACTGAAGCTTCAGTTTCAAACTCAAGGTAAATTTTCTTCCTCAGTCTTTCCCAACTCCAGCATAGACCAGCATTACCTTGGGAAAGGTGAAGTTACGGTGGGAAAATTATTCTGTACTTTATGTCCTTTCCCCACTTCTTCAGGTGCCAGATCCTCTAGTGTGTTGAGACATGAGCAGGAAAAGGAAAACGTCCAGATTTCCCTTACTTAGCTGGGCAGGATTGCCGTCTTTCCCTTGTTTGGATATGACTGTTCTCTTGTCTGTGAGCCCCAACATGCTGTGATGATCAGGTACTCATTCGTGCGCAGCCACCCTAGTCATATTTCTACATTTGATGTTTGGCCTCACCTGCTAGCTGGCCTTTAGCTGCTGACCTTCACAGTTTTCCAATAATGCCTATCTAGGCCCCTTTTGCCTCTTTATTCCCCAAATCTGTAGGTGCAATGGCAAGACTATATCTTCCAACTCTGCCCATCTCTGTAGGTCTAGTGGGCCCCTGTAGAATGCTTCTTTATACACTTAGAGGACACGTTCCCTCTATGTCTTGAAACCTGTTCACACATTAATATTCTCTCCCCCCGCCCTATTATTCTCCTTCCAATTCCCTTCTCTTCTGTTCAGTTAGGCTAAGAGCATATTGCTGTGCCCGCCTTCTAAGCAGAAGTGTTTCCCATTCTTGCAGGCTGTACCAGTTTTTAGAAGGGACCCTCACAGAGCTCCCTTCCACGTCTTCAGGGTGGGAAAGGATTACTTTCCATAAACAGGGATCTCTCCAAAATGTCAACCACAGTTTTATATCTCGATGAGTAGAAAGAATATTCATGAGATAGGAAGCAGCAGTTGCAAAGGCCCTGATGCAGGGAACTCATTTAGCATTTTAACGACTGACTTCATTTTCAACGGTTTTCAAGCGCTACCATTTCTCTTTCCACTTCTGCCCCATTACTGGCTAACATGATAAGGAAAACTAGGTGCTCTCTCCTACGGCAAGAGCAGGAATGTCAAGCGATACAAACCCCAGCCCACTCTCGGGAACCCTCACACCAGCCCCAGCCCCTAGTCACCGTAAAAGCCAAACCGGTCTCTACACACAGTCTCTGAAGCTTCTGCTTTTTGACTCTGCTTTCTAATGAAAGCTTCATTAGGGAGTAATAATACACCTTTTCATACCCTCTAAATGTGTTTTAGTAAGAAATACTCTGAGGTGCTATTTGCATATCACAGTATATTAGCGTCAGGGGCACAACATAGGACTTGCATATGCTGTGAAGTGATCACCGCGATGCATGCCCCCGACCACGCGCCGCGGAGGGAGGACCCACGCCTGCAGCCCACGCAGAGGACAGTGCCCCGGGCGCGCCGGTAGGGGGAGCCCCGGGAGCCGCGCCTCCGAGCAGCCCGAGCCTGGGGCGCGCCCACCAGCCGGGAGACCGCGTGGCCACCCCGCGCCCCAGCGCACCCACGCGCCGGGATGCAGCTGTGTCGGCCCTGTGGTCCCGGCGCCTTGGAGGCCACGAAGCTGGCCGCCCTGCCCAAGCCAGTGGGGGCCTGAGCCGGGCAGTTAGACGCCGCGGTGCGGGCGCAGGGCGTGCCCTCGGGGCGGGAGCAGCACCTGCGGGACGGCCGCCCCGCGTCCCCACGCAAATCTCCCCCAGGCAGGCCGTCGGCGGGGAGGCCCCAGCAGGCACAGTCGCTCTACCCGACGGCGCGGCCCCCGCTGCCCGCCCAGCGGGCCCCAGGACGCGCGCTGGGGGAGAACCTGCGCCGCCTCCACGTGGCGAGGGGCCGGCGGCCCGCGCCCAGGGGGCCCCTACCTTGGTGGCGACCCGGTGTCTGGACCTGGACGCTGGTGGAATCAGTGGTCTCCGAACAGGACTCCGGGCCAGGCCGTCGAGGTGGCGGGAGGGCCCACTCTCGTGGCCAAGGCCTGCTGGGCGGCCAGCGACCCCGGCTTCCCGGCGGCCGGGCGGCCCTCCCGGGGCGGGTCTGCTCGGAGCCTCCGCGGAGCGCCCACGCGGCCCGGCGGGGGAGGGGCCCGGCCGCCGGCGTCACGTGCAGGGGCCTCTCGGCGCGCCCGCAGGCCCGGCTGGGACTCGGAGGCGCACTGGCGGGCGGGGTCGGCCGCGGCGACATGCCCCCATTGTCACGCCACCTCGGGGCTGCCCGGGACGCCGAGGCCCCGCCCCGCGTGTTTCCGAGTCACTCCGTGCCGTGGGCGAGGTAACGCCCATGTCTGCCTGCCTTTTGATAACTGCATTTATTTCAAGATTTCAGGGGGAATAGAGATGCCCGTGCCGCAGGTACTTAGTGGCCGGGGGGGTCGGGCAGGATATAGGACACCCAACACTTTTTTTTTTTTTCTTCAGAGGTAAACTCAAATATCCTTCCAAAATCTGAAGTAAACGCAGGAAGAGGTTTATTGGGGTAAATGGCCCCTAGTGGATTTCGCCCTAGAGGGGGGGGGAGGAACAGTGGGGAACTGGAAGGCAGGTAACTGCGGTGTCACCACGAGCACTTCCAGCCGTAGCCGTGCCATCGGAGTAATAAATCTGATAGAGTGGTGACCAGGGGAAAAACAAACAGGAAAACAACAAACAAAAAAATGCCCCCTCTTAATTGAGTCTTACCATTGTAAACAAAGTTTAGGGGTGACCAGCGCTGTGCAGAGGAAAGGCAGGCAGCGGCCGCGGGGTGGCGTCTCTCAGCGCCTGCCTGCTAAGCGGCCTCGCTGCCTGCTCCCCGGGTGCGCTCGGAGCTGCCCTGCCGGCTGGGTGGTGCCTTGAGCTCTGTTCCTTTGCGCTTCATTTGCTCAGCCCCCCAAAGTGTCTGCTAGGGATCTAACTGACCTGAGTCGGCTGTTTTGATAATTGGCATTTGGGGCAGTCGTATGGGACTGGGGACTCCCTAAAATGGCTACAGTTCAGGGGTCTTGGCCGGGAGCTCTTTGTGTGTCTCAGGTTGAATCCTGTGTCTTGATTCTAACATACGCCGTAACTGACACCCGGTTGAATGACTCCCACCCTGAGACTGCTGTGTGTCTCAGCCGGGCGTTTACCTGCACCCTGTTGACTGCTTACGGGAAAGACTGATGCCCCGCACAGTGTACAGGCCCCGCGGTGGCTGCTCATGCAGTGAAAGAGGGGTCACTGGGTAGCATGCGGAGAAGCACACCCTAAAACAGATGACTCGCTGCGGCTTTTAATAATGCCTTTGCCTGTGTTGCAAAAAAATCCTTGCACGATATAGAGAAAAACACCCATGGTACTCTTATGACACAGGTAAGGGGCTATTCAAACTCGATTTCAGTCAAGGGTCCTTAAACCAAATAAAGCTGCTGTTGTCATGGGAGAGGCCCCCGACCCTAATGTGTGACTTTCTGAAGGAATAAAGGTATACATAGGAGCAGGATATAGAGGACTCCCTCGAAGAAACATAGCCAATAAAACAAAGAAACAAAGAAAAAACTGAAATAGAGGTCCACAATTTACTATATTGTAAATTTTAACTTTACCGGAGCTCTAAAATTTACTAAAATAATTTCCACCACAAAAGATAAAAGTTCTAATTAAATTGTATGCCTCTACAACATAGGCTCCAAATTAACGTTAACATCTGCTCAAATGGGAACATTTCATGGCTTCGTCAATACCGAGGCTCAAATTTCATTTATCCCTGGGGAATCCCACTAAATTTAAGTAAGGTATCCCTTTATTCTTAGAGACATTAGGAAATATGACGTAGAGGAAAACAATGTATGTTTCACTTTATCAGAATGATCACTTTGCTTAATTCCCCATGGTCAGAGTACCCATTACCCTAAAACATCCCAGAGTAGGCATGGGCATTCTGAACCAACCAGTAATAAATTAAAATTAGATAAAGTCTTTGCCACTCACAATCAGATTTTTGAAATGGGACCTCATCAACCTTACCTCTCAGTGTCCTACATTTTGGCTTGAGAAACAAAGGTATGGACAATGGCTTGACCAATGTCCTTCATTTTGTTCCATCTCTCCCATTCATCTTTACTGACATACTCAGGATGGCGAAAAGGGAAGCACAAAAATAGAAAACAGGCCATGCATGGGAGGACCGAGGTGGACGAGATGAAAAGGGTCATGTCTTTTAGTGCCTTGAGTCATCTGTCAGCACCATTTCAACCACAGGGGGCTTCATACTTATTGTTTTAGAAATAGTTCAAGGAAGTTTAGATTTGGGTGAGGCTGGGATGTGGTGAGAATATTTCGGGTGCTAGTGGATCTGCTGTAGGTAGGATGAAGGGAGAGAATGAGAAGTCCCAGAATGATATCAGGGGAGCAAAGGATCCCCCTTCTGAATTTACCTGTACGAAGGATAATTCCTGAATGAGGGGCCTTAGGCTATTCTAACTTTCCCCTTTCTGCCTTAAGACAGATTGTAGCATCTGGGGAAGCTTATGTCTTTGTTCAGCTGTCCTGTCTGTGATCAGTCTTTCCTTATTCTAAACCATTTGAGACTCAGTTTGATGAATTTAAAGTGAAAAAACATTTACTTAAAAAACACACACAAAAAACAGTGCTTAAAAGTAAGTACAAAAGAAATAACTGCCAGTAGAATAACACTAAGGTATGTTATCTACCTTAAGTAAAATAGCACGCTTTCATGCAACTGTTTATGGTCTATTTCAAGGTTCTGAGAATTAAGATATCAAATGATCCTTCTTGAGTCACTGTTTTTTGATTCAAAGGTAGTGGAGCAAATAAAGGTAATTTTTTAAAAACATGCTTTCAATTTTACAAATATTTTTCTAATTGAACATCTTATTAATTTTGTTTTTGTGTTCTTAATAGAACATATGGATATGGACATATTTGGTTGTCAGTTACTCAAAAGTATTTAATTACTGTCTACTGTCTTTCTATGCCAGGAAAAAAGAAAAATGTATGAGGATAGAGGGAGAGGAATATATAGGATGGGGAAAAAAAGAAATGGGTCCTGGCAAGTTTGGCTCAGTAGCTAGAGCATTCGCTCACAGGCTGAAGAGTTGTGGGTTCCATTCCTGGTCAAGGGCACATCTCGGTTATAGGCTCAATCCCTGGCCCCAGTCTGAAAGCATTGGAAAATATATCCTAGGAGGAAGATTAAAAAACAGCAACAACAAAAAATTAAACAAGCATGGACTAGGCCTCAAAGTACTTTTAATCTGTCCCTCTGTTTTTCTAGATATACTAGATATACACAGAGTAGCTTTCTCATTAGCATCACATTTTAATAAAATTAATGATTTATTATCTTTGTCATAAGCCTGTGAACATATTAAAGAATAGATACTATTAATTTTTCCTCTCTGTAACATTAATGTCAACCTTGTACCTGATAAATGGTGGAATCAGTGAAGATTTGATAGACGCTTGGCTAATATGAGCCAATAAGGAAATAAGAGCCTATAAAATGGAAATCATAGATGTGTGTAACAAAGAGGAAATAAAAACTAGTTTACAATAGCTTTTTTTTTTTTTTTTCAAACCATTACATTCATCTTTTTTGATAAGGTATGAATATGCTATCTAGGTCATCTTGAGTGAGAGAAGTTCCAGTCTCTTCATAGGTAAGAATTCATCTTTGAACTAGGCCTTGAGAGAGAGTGGTATTTAAGGAAAAATAAGATTACCTTAATATTCATAATTCCATCACAGAGTGTCATGTGGTTCGGTAATAGTTAATCTGAAGCTACTGACTCCACCTTCGAAAAAATAGCAGGGTATTTTCATGTATGGAAAGATTAGATAAGAGAGTTATTTACAGATATAAGGCAGGACATTACCAATTGATCTGGCAATAGGAGCATCCTGAAGAGTCATTTTTGTATTGAAATTTATGCCTTGAGTCCAGACAGCATTACAGAAACACCTTTAAAATGTTTGGAGTATGTCCTCACATGAGTATCTTGCAATCTGAATACTGTTTTCCTTCTTTGTTGTCTTTTTCAAAATGCACTGTCATTTTATCAGTTGTTTACATTGAAATGTTAAAATCAATGACAGTTGCCTTTACTTCATCTCTAAATATAATTAGTCCCCAGTATCTACCAATTTTTCTCTTTCATTAGCTGCTGCTCACTCATTATCTTGTGTTTTCCCCGTTTCAGGATAACATCAACTATGGCCAGACTCAGACATTTAGAATCATGTTTCTCGTAGTTAATTAAGCATTGAAATTATATGTAAATCTTGGTAACATGCAGATTTTATTTTAGTAGTCCTAGGGTGGGTCCTGGAATTCTTCATTTCTAAGACCTGCAGCTTTGTTGCTGCTGCTGAACCAGGGCCAGTTTTGGGAGTAAGGCTTTAGAAGTCTTACCAATGTCCTCACCACTGCCACCATATTAAAAAAATAAAAATTAAAAATAAATGAGCCAATCCATGAAATAACTGTAAGGGCAGATAATAAAATTCTGATTTTTTGCATATTAAAAAATGTATTTTCTTGGAAATTTCCGAGTTATTCTACCTATCGAGGAATTTGTCTTGTTTATCACTTCATGTGTATGTCTTTGTAAGAGCAACCTATTTGGATTTCCATCTTTACCCCTACAGCAAAACTTTCCTAAAATCTCCGTGAACCAATATTGCTAAAATGAGCAGGAATCAAATTCTAAATGAAAAACAAGTAAAAACCATAAACATTTCAACTTCCTTTTTTGCAAAATTTAATTGGACTGATAAAGCTCTCCATCAACTGGCGTCGTCTAACCTAGCCGATATTATGTTCTAACTTGAGCATTTTCTTTCATCTAAGCCTCCAAACTACTTCAGAAAAGGTTGAAACGTGTGGCACACTCACTTACTCACTTGTGTACCAGCTGTGTACACTGAACGCTAACTACGTGGGACGTTATTTCAAGCTCGTTGAACTATCATGTGGAAGAAAGGGTTCTCATTCTTGTGGCATTCACGTTCAGTGGGAGAACTGAAATATTTGTAACATTACACAGATAAATTATTAACTGTGATTTTGTTTTTCAGAATTCAGTGAGATTTTAAGGGAATAGAAGCTGCTATATTTGGGGCTAAAGCATGTTTTGGGGAAGGCTTTCCTGAAAAAGAGACATTAAATTAAATTAAAACCTGAAAACTGAGCAGGATTAAGCAGGTGAAAGATGACAGTGGAGACCGGGAGAATCTGAGCATGTTCGATGAAATGAATGCCCGTGTAGCTAAATTACAATGAATGTCATGGAGGTGGCTTGAAAGGAGTTTAGCGAGATAGGCAGCGACTGGATCAGACCAGGAGATGGGGGCTATGTACAGACTGTCTTTATTCTGGGACTTCCATCATTCTCTCCCGTGGTTCGAGGCCCTCTCCTTGCCCCTCTGTACGTGCTCTTCTCATCGTCTAGGCCCCAAACCTGAAGCCTAATCACAGTGGCTGCATTTATTAAATGTGCATCGCTTGCCTACCACAGTGGGAAGTGTTTCACATTCATCATCCAATTTATTTCCTAACTTTATTATAAACAGTGGCTTCATTATCCTTCTTCGCAAGAAAGTGATGCTTCCAGAAATTAAGTAAATTATCGGGTTTATATGTGGCAGTGGCAGGTGGTGAATCCAGGCTGTCTGGTCCAAGATTGTTTAACCACTAAGCAATACTGACTCTTTTAAAACAAATTTTATTTCATTAACCTCTGCTCTACTCCTCTTAAAATTCAGCTGCAACTCAGGTTTTTAGTTTTTCAGACATTTGATGATATATGTGGGCCCAGCACAACCTGGCATTAGTTTCTGCCGTGCAGACAGAAAGAAAACAATACTCAGACCAAACAGTGTAGGGCTGTGTCCGCAGCAGGCATCCAGCTTGTATGCTGTGGGGTCAATTTCTCAGTGATCACATTTCGGGTTAATCTGTGGTTCAGGTTTGCTGTGCCTATCTAGAGGCACAGTTTCCCTGAGTCAAATCACACTAGACAGGGACGCAGAGAAGGAAGCATGTGTTTGTTCTAAATGTAAATGTTTGTTCAAAATTCATAGTGTTGTCACAAGAACCCTATTGCCCCTCCCGATGAAGGAAAGAGAGACTCAAGAGTGAGTGGCTCTTCATTTAATATAAATATCCAAGAGTGCTCAGCTTTTCACCAAGGAAATATAAGAAACTCAGGAATCCATAGAACTCAGAATCCTAATATCCAGGCCTAAGTAAATTTTCAATAATATCAGTTAATTGTATACCCATTTATGAATTGGGATAATAGTATTTAGGTCCAAGATAGTTAAAAATCATGTGTAATTTTGGAAAAGTCCTCTGTGCCTTCATTTGAGTATAAGTATCAAGAGAGAATCTACTATATATGTTAACCATTTCTTAAATAAAATAGCTCTTGCAAATTAATATTTACGAGAGTAATAGGAATTATTTAACCATGAGTCAATAATATCTGGAGACCCTGAATTGTGATTTCTCTTCGATTCTTGAAGTAGCTTACGAGCAAGGGAGCTTAATTAACAGGAACACATCGCATAAATTTTCTCGTGTACTATCATTGGTATTCAGTGAACATAAGGAGGAAAATCCATAGTTTGTTCAAAATCATGGTTCTCTGACCTAAAATGATGGTTATTTATATCAGATAAGGAAGAACTAATTAAGAGGAGATGTTTTACCATTCTGTGTCCCAAGAACAGCTCTTTCATGAAATAGAAATGTCCTGAGCATTGAGCCTGTCCATTAACACATAACTACATAAAAGTTGCTTTATTTTTAGTGTATGTGTTTGTGGACGACATTTGGGTATTTTGAATTTCTTTCATCTTTTAGAGTATTTACTTGCTCACTTTTTCTCTTATAACTTCCAAAATATAGACTCTTTAAGTTTACATATCAGGGTATCAGATTCTTCCATGAAGAATAACACAAAAATACTCCAAGTCATCAGAATTTGTGATGCATTCATTATACTAGTAACACACTCTGAAAGCTTTGTTATTGCAAGGCAGTAGGGTCATAGTATTATATGTTTGCATCTCTCAGCCATTAAACTGCCTTAACTGCAGCTATATAACACATAACAGTCTAAGGAACTACACACGCATATATACCTGAGTAGTTGCTATTGTCTCTATGTACTTCTGCCATGAAATAGAGAGTTCCTAGGGCTTATTTAGCTGACTATTTGAATGCCAACTTTGCCTCGCTTTCTATGGCCATTACAATCATCTATTCTTCCTTGGAAAGCTGAAATTAAATCTAACTTTTCTAAATAATATCTGCCTTGGTTAACTTTCTCTCTGCCCTCTTTGTGTCGTACTCTTTCCCCTCTATCTAGAGAAACAAGGTCAAGGCATGTTCTCAGATGCCTGTTCATTAACAGCTCTGCGGGTGATGCTCCTGGAGAGGTCTGATATGTTGTGTGATGTTCTCACACAAGCTATGTTAATTTTTGATCAGTGATTATGAGTTTTAATTGTGTTTAGGTAACTGGAGGTTTGTTAAATAGGCCTCACTTTGAAATGAAAAATTGGAGCAGTAAACCTTAAAACCAAGAAACCTCCCCAACTTCTTGTGCTTTATTTTCACTTATTAACTCTTGAAGAAAAAAAACTGGTAGATTGATGAGGCATTTATGCAAAGCAACAAATGTGACTATGTCTATGACTCTGTCATTTTTTCTTTTGCTAGCATGTCTTTTTTTTCCTTTGTCTTGCAAACTAAACCTTCAAAAAAGAGTTCCATGGGGTATGCAGAGTGAGTGGAAGAAATTATATATCTTGTTCAAGTTTGCTTAGCTAATATGATATGGAATTTGGATTCAAACCCAGGCAATCTGACTCCCAAGCCACTACCCAAGTAGGATGGAAACTCTGGGTCTTCTGTTTGATGTAAATAAAAGTCGTTACATAGAAACATATTTTTCTCTATTTTAACTTAAATATTTTCTTTTTTTCAATATTTAGACATTTGCATTGATATTTGGGTCACTTTTTTTTTTTTTTTAATATGTCTTTATTGATTTCATAGAGAGGAAGGGAGAGGGAGAGAGAGAGAGAAAAACGTCAATGATGAGAGAGTCATTGATTGGCTGCCTCTTGCACACCCCCTACTAGGGACTGAGTCCGAAACTGAGGCATGTGCCCCAACCAGGAATCAAACCATGATCTCCTGGATCCTAGGTCAATGCTCAACTGCTGAGCCACACTGGCTGGGCTTAGTCACTCTTTTTATCTTATTTTTTATAGTATTTTTATAGTTTCTTCTTGTTTCCATCACTGATACCTTAATCCCTTTGCCTTTGCAGTCAGATAATGCACATCAAAGCACCTCCTTGCCTCTTCAGACCCTCTCACTTCAGTCTTCTCCTTGTTTGTTAGAAGAAGAGGAAGGGAAAAAGTATTGCCTTTTCTTGAGACAAAATGCCTCTTTCTTAATTTCTCCCTCACTCTATCCCATCACCTTTCCTCGAAGAATTGTTGCATTCATTGGTATGTAGTATGTAATTAGTGTCCAATATCCTACTGCTCTATGAAATGGTTTGAGAATAGTGACTTAATGCAGCCCAGAAAAATTCTTTAGTAGGGTTTTACTGTAATTTCTTTATCTCTAAATATAATATTGTTTCTATCTCTGAGTTGATTTTGACAACTTAAAAATGCTAATGCTTTAGTTTTTTAAAAAATATATATGATCTTAGTATAAACATCAAAATTTCAATAAAATATGTAGCAAATAATAAGTCACCTTTCTACCCATTTTCCACCCAACCAGTGATTTAAATTGTTTTTATAACAAACGGTAGTATCTACCCTCTGCTATCCCTTAAAAATATTTTTTCTCTTCCCAAACTAAATTAAGAATTTTTTTGTAATGTTTGTTTTCAATTAGGTATGTAGTTTGATCAGAATAAAGTTACATCAGAACTCAGCCAAGCTTCTTTGTAATATAATTTTTCTTCAGGCTTTAGCTTGGTGTAAGGTGAAGATTCACCTTAAGAAACTGCAGCTCTATCCAAACATTTGGTTTTTTACAGACCAATTTTGGCTTCTGTTTCTGCATGACCTTGAGCTAACTTTTTGAGAAATCTCAGGGATAGATTAGGCCTTACATATGATGACAGGGCAGTCTCATTAGAGCACTCTTTCATATTGCCTAACATTAGAAATTCAGACGTTAAGTGTATAGACTACTATAAAAAAATAAATCTTAGGGAAAATGAGACTCTACCCTGCTTATTGTCAGTATCTCTATGCATAGCTTTTGTTCTGAAAATAAATTTAAGTTGGTATATTAAGGCCCTGCCATTCATAAGCACAGTGCTAGACACTGACGGGATATATAACAAGCAAAAGGCACAGTTTTTATTTCCAGGTTTTAAAAAAGTTGAATTTTTCTTTGTTCTTGATAACTTTGATTGGATTCTGACCCTAAGTTTATAGGTCTGTTAAAAAAAATTGGAAAAACACACACAAAGCAACAAAACAAAACAAAAAAGAAGAAAGGGAGGAAGAGAGAAGAAATGATTATTGAATCCAAGTAAAAGATTTGTCTGTTACAGACCTGAAATTTGACTGCTTGCAGTAAAGACAGTTGATATAATCTACCCTAATTACATCTGTTTAACTTTGAGCATACCATATAGAATAGAATTCTCTGGTTATTTAGTTATGAACTTAATAAGAAAATGCATTATTTTCTTGCACAACTAAAGTTTCAATAACTTAGGAAAATATATTGGAATTTAGAGAAGCAGTAACTCATTAAAATCTGTTTTTAATACACTTATGTACTTGAAATTATGTGATAGATTATCAGCTTCAGTAGTATTATTTTAAGAATTACATATCACCAAAATATCATTAAGGCTTATTTTCTGATACCATAGGAAAACCAAGTCAATATCCCCATAGCTACATATTGATCATTCATTAGATTTAGGGAGAAAGAAGGCAAATATGTTAGTGGAGGAGAGACAAATGAGTAGAATGCTTAGCCAATTCCTGACTCATTTATAAAAGAGGCTAATGCAACCCGCTTACACACTTAGGGGAAATATGATAGACCCGATTATATAATTAATGACTCCTCTCAGGCTTTGTGCACCCCACTAATTATCTCTTCCTTTCTCTTCTCCACTTTTTGCTCAGGTATTTGGCAGTTATTGCACTTTTTGCAGATTCTTTTTAGGATGTTACTATCAATCTTTCGCCTACAATCAAACAGCTTACCTATGAAGATCCCATTTTTAGCCTTAATATTTGAAAATTGCTTAAGAGGTAATATAAGGGAAAAAAATTAAGCATTCACCCACATATGTCATTAGTCTTAACATTTTACTTATAATTGCATAATCGAAGTCATCACTATATTTTGCTGCACAGTGTTAAAAATAGCAAATTGATTGCTTTAAATGGATTTTTCTTTATCTTGGAGATATGGTGCAATAAAATATTTTAAGTAATGTTAATTTGGACTGGAATTGTAAATCATAGTTTGCTTAGTTAAAAGCATTTTAAAACTTTAGTTTTAAATTTCAGGATTTATGCATAATATTCTAAAGTTCATGGTATTAATAAAGACATATCCCCCTCCCACACACACACCTCTTGAAACTTTATAGTCATCAAAATCATGCTTTAATATATTTGTATCGATTAGTTTAAAATATATAAATTCCTTTGAAATACATTTGTATTTAAAATTTAATATGGATAATGCTTAGCTTGAATGTATCTTGAGGTTTGTTTATTAAAAACATTTAAATTATCTTATTGACCTGAACTTAGTACTTGTAACTAGGAAAAGATATGCAAATATTATTCCTAAATCCATTGAAATAAATACTTAATTACAAATTTCTAAGGAACTCACATGCAATATAGTTTAAAACTTTGGTGAAGAGAGTCTAGACCACTGCTTCCCAAACTTCATGGTACATATCACATTGCCTGGAGAATTTAATAAAAGCAGATCTAATTTGATTCTGAGAACCTGAGAGTCTACGTTTCTGAGGCACTCCCATGTGATGCTGCCACGAGTGTCCCATGAACCATGCAAGAATCTAGTTTACAGACAACTTGGAAAAGTTCTATTTGATTACTTGGCTTAAAACTTCAAGAAAAATGCCTCTTTTGCATGATCTGATATATGGGTTATAGTCTAAATTCTCCCTTCGAGAATGTCATTCACAAAGTTCCAGTACTGATGGATAGCCTCGGAAAAGCTAGAAGCAACATACACATGAAGACAGCTAACTTCTCTCTGCCTCTAGTTACCTTGTTTTTGGCCTTGAAAAATATAGGGTTGATCTGATGCTAGGTTTTGGATTTAGGAGGCAGTTGACTAGTTTAATTAAAATTGCTGTCAGCCATGGGCGCAGATTTCAACTTCAACTAACTATATTTAAGCAAGCGTAAACAGTGAGAGTCACGGTTGTGGTTCCAGCCAAATTAGAAATAGAGTTTAACAGTTAGTATCTCAACAGGACTAAACTTGACAGGGAATATGGGGAATTTGCTTTGACAGAGCAAGCTTTGAAATTTTATGTTTGTGTTTTATTATAATGATAATCATTTTTATATTACACAAAGAAATAATTTTAATAGGTGGGTTAAGTGTAAAGTTATTATTAATAAGTTGGATTTTTTACATTTTCTGCTTTGTCATTTGATTTCCTTATGTAGAATCCCAACATACAGGGTCCTTCATACAAAGATTCCTAATAAGAGTGGTGAGAATTTTTCTCCATGATGCCTAACAAAAAGGCAATGTATTCAATAAATTTCATTTAATGACAGTGATATATTTACAGTTGTTGATTGGTCATGTTAATCAAGACATACTTGGCCCTTTTGCTAGAATTCACAAACCTGTGCTGTGAATCAAAATGAGACACAATTTGTTCAAATGAATCATTTAAACAATAGATGTTCTTTTCATACGACCAGATTTAAAGAGATCTTGCACATTACATAAATACACACTAATCAGACTTCTGTTGTATGACAAATACTTAGTACAGTATATGAACATAAGTAGTGTTACTTGGGACTATAGTTAGGTTTCACTCAAGAATTTGGAAATAAATGAAGTGCAACAGTTCTTTGAGACAGTAACTGAAATAAACACAATCGAGCAGAGCAGAAATATGCAGGACATTGGAAGGGGAAAGAATACTTCCCAGGCCCATATGACTTAATTGTTACTTACGTAAATAGGTTAACATAGCTGATGAAAGAATGGATATTCATGCAGGGAGCTGATCAGACAAACTTTGTCAACACTCATTTATTTTTCTTGGGTGGGATGTTAACCAGCATCATGAAGATTGTGCCCACCCATCTCCTTCCTCTCTTCCATTCCCACTCATTTCACTTGCACTTCCTGTTCATGATGAGAGACACTCCCAGTTTACTGTCACTGAACATTTGATACACTTGACTCTCTTCTTTGATTCCTTGACAAAAAAGCAAATTTTTATCTAGCCTTCCCTTGTGGATCAGATTAAAACTGAAAATACACAAATAAATGAATTTGAATATTTTAAGTCTTGTGACAAATTTATTTTTTATTATGAAATTAAAAATAGGTGTGAGGCTTTGAATACCTGATATAACTGAACATGTGGAGTGTCTGACTCTTCTCCAAACTGATATATATATCTCTCAAGTTATTATTTTTGATAAAAAGTAATTATGCTAATTCTTATAAAAACTTGTGTTATATTTTTATAAACATCATGGGAGATCAAAGGTAATTTTTATGTGAAGTGCAAATTACTACTGCTAGGTTACTTTAATCTTAAGTATAAATGCAGAGGTGAAATTGAAGAAGAAGTTGGATAAATATGTGGAAATCTATTTTTAAAAAGGTAATATCAGTTCTCAAAAATCAGTAGAACCTTTCCTTCCCCAACCCTTGCTTCCAAGGTTTTAGAGTAAATGGGACAAGCTGGCAGGACATAATGAATGCTTACTCTGTCACACACCCTTAAAATTCAATATTTTCCTTTTTTTACTCTACTCAGAGATGGAATGATAAGTATAAATAAGACCAGCACAAGATTTTCTGGACACAATCAGAGTGGTAGCCCTCCATTACTAGGTCTATTATGGTTATTTTCTTTCATTTTTCTTGGAACTGGATGGGTACTTTAAGAGTCTAATAAAAAAAAAGCTCATTTGTAATTGATTGTATAAAAGTCTTTAAATTCATTACTTATTTTTCTAAATTGTTTTTGTTTATTCAATAAATATTAAAGGATTATTTTATGCTGGCATGATGCTAGGGCCTTTGGATTAAAGTCTTCAAAACCTTGCCAACTTTTGCTTTCATGGAGTTTTCAGTTTAGTAGAGATGACAGAAGTTTATCTAGGAATCATAACTATATGTAAGAAATGCAAATAGGTATGAGTATGTGCATTAGACAATGGAGGTTGATAATAGGTGGATATAAGTGTTAATTCATTGATGTTAGTGGACAATGGGTGGATATGGTATTAATTCATCAAAATCAAGGAAAACTTCCTAAATGCTCATTGACTTGAGATCTAAAGAGTGCATAGGAGTTACTAGGCAAAAGTGGGGAGGAAACAACACTCATTTAAGGCAGAATATGCAAAGACTATGTGACAAGAGTGAACATGGCTTAAAAGAGACTACAGAAAGCTTGTTTGGAGACAAATGTGCAGAGATGAAAGTTGTATAAGATCTGCAGAAACTGACATTGAACTGACTTTGCAAGAAGTCTTTTCAGACTGGGACAATTTGGGGACAGCTGACCATAATTAACACTTATGCCAGGATCACAGGCAAAAAATGGGAATTTCCTGGGATGGCTGGGATATATGGTCTCACATATAGGAGATTCCAAAAATGGCCTCTAACCTGGGATTCAACATCAGCCTTTTTTGTTTTGTTTTTTAAATCCACATGAGTATGAATTGTTTGAAGCCTTTGCTGGTGAAATAGGTGGCATTTAATTCACTGATGACTTTTAGTCTCTCTGAATTTGGCATCAGAGCATAAGAAATTCCTATTTCCCTTTGGCTCAAGTTTTATCACAAGTGACCTTGGAAAATCTGGTGGTAGTCCTATCTGAGTATTTTCCAGTCAATCCCCTTGCTTTTGCAGATACCATGGGAAATGGAGTTTGGAGACCATGGCTCATGTGGGAACTGTCTATTATTAAGCAGCTGATGTTCTGGCTCTTATAAAGTAATTGGTAGTGAGCTTTCTGAGAAGGCCTCTTGGGGTCAAGTTCAGGACTATAGCAAGGCAGTTTTTTACAAAATATTTTGTTCAATGACACAAGAAAACAGATGTCATGTGTTCAAAGGAGAAGGTAAATCCAGTGAAGATTTAGAGAGTCATTAAACTTTTAGGGTTTGGGGAACTTTAAAGGAAATACTTTGCTTTTTTTCCCCCTTCACTTTTTATTTAGAGGGTTGGTCTCCTTTCCTTTCTGTAGAAAGAGATTTGGGCATATGGAAAAAAGTTGTAGAGAAATTCTGCTCATAAATGCTGAAAACATTCTGAAAGAGGTGGAATATAAAATTGGGGATGCTCTGATTTTTTTTCACCGTTTCATAGCTGCTAGCAGACTATGCTGTGAAAAAAATTGCATGTGTAGTGAGATTAAAGGGATTATTTGATTAGGAGTGAAAGACAATGAGTAATAGCCGAAAGGAGGCTTAAGAACCCATTGCACTTTATACACGGAAAGACTGAGCTTCGGCTTTCATTGTCAGTCACCTGACCTTGATCCATAGCTGGTCCTGAGAGGTGGACACACTCTGCATGTGCTGATGAAACCAAGTTCATGTATCTGCAGTACTGAGAGTCGGACCTCTGGCTGCTGAAGTAATGAATGTCATCCTATAGGTTCCTGTTGACCATCTCGCTAGCCAAACACAGCAAACAATACCTCTATGTGTTACTGCATTGGTTGAATTTTATTTGAAATTTAGTGGTTCACTTTTGGGAGTTGCCATTGATCTGGAGAGATACTGGTGCTTTGAATATAGAGTTTGGAATATTTTCTTTTACTTATGAATAATGTTAAATATAACCAATCCCACTTGAACCAAATTAATAATTGGAATTTCAGTGATTTCATGTGAGATATTTTAAATACAAACTCATGACTGACTTTTGGAGGAAGTCACTGTTTTTTAAAATCTATGAGGACAGTTTTGAGAATTTACTTTGTCGCTTTAAGATAGTTTCAATAGCCTGGCCAGCATGATTTGGTGGTTGATTGTCAACCTATGAACCAGGAGGTCATGGTTCGATTCCAGTCAGGGCTCATGCCAGGCTTGCAGGCTCCATCCCTAGTAGGGAGAGTATAGGAGGCAGCCGATCAATGATTCTCTCTCATCATTGATGTTTTTATCTCTCTCTCCCTCTCCTTTCCTCTCTCTGAAATCAATTTAAAAAATTTTTCAAATATGATGCAATATGATAAGTATAATTAACTAGAAACATGATAGAAGGTACAGGAGTGAGGCTATCCTGAAACAAAGAAATAAGTGAAACTTTGGATAAGATAAAAGGGAAATAAAAATAACCAATTTTACAAAGTATAATTTTGTGTAAATATATATGTGAAGGTATATGTGTGTGTGTGTATATATGCACATATATATATGCATATATACATACAATATACACATTCATACACAGACACCTTTTCTATTACAGTATTGGAAAAACCAAAATAAACTAAAAAGAGTTCAATACTTTCATATATCAATTATGTACAAATTTATTAAGGACTCAAAACTTCAAGGAAAATACTTTTAAATGTGACTAGTAATGATAGTAAGTGAAAGTTCTTGATAAGATTTAAATTTGGAAAGAAAAGGGTAATAATTATACCTACATGTTTTTGTTCCATTTGTTAATTCCAGATGTTCACTTAAAACCCACATTCTCAGGGAAATCATAGGACTCAAATTTTTGATAGAGAAGCAAAGCCATAGCCAGCAACATACAATCTGATCTCTGGGAACATTCTATCTCCCAGTTTTACTAAGAAATATTAACCCTATCTAAAATGTAATAAGCGTTTCAGATAAGACCCCGTGCAGCATCATATCTACTAAAATATGTAGGTCTTAGCCGCTCCTTCCCCTTCCAAAAAAAAAATTAAACAAATTAGATTAAACCGACATAACATGCAGTTTCTTAAATATATTATTCTTTACTAGAATAGTTGAAAGAAAATTCTCTGCCTGAAGTGTCAAGAATCCTTTGCTTCAAGTTCATCATTATGCCAAGGAAACTAGATACAGAGCAGTCCCTCAAGAGCATCGCCCTGAAGGGTGTCTGGGGATGACATATATCGCATGGTCATTTGACTGTACCAGTTAATAGTCACTGGTAGAAGAGCTTAAGTAGAGGTTACCTTTGTTAAACAAAATGATTTTTCACATTACCATAGAAAATCTGGCAGTAAGTGAATATCAATACTAAGGTAACTAGGATGGGTGACTTTAGGAGACCACTTGGCTAGCCACCTCTTAGTGATAGCAGCAGCAACAAGAACAATAAGAGTAACGTTGGCAGCACCATTTCTTGAAACTATTCTATTTTACAATGTATATTGTACAATTTACTACATTTTATATTCCTCACCAGAAACATATGAGCAAAGTATTCGTATTTACAGTTTAGAAATAAGAAAGCCTGACATCAAATAAAGTTAATAATCTTCCAAAGTCACAGAGTCATAGACTGAGTAAGTGGCAGACCTGGGATTTGAACCCAGCTGAGTCAGATTCCTATGCCCTTTCTAGTTTTAGGTTATGGACTCGAGCACCTTATAGGCCAGAGCATAGGTAAAATTTTATCATTTTATTTTAGGCATAACTTTGAGTTAACTGGTCCAAAGATGATTTACTGTGCAATGTTTTGATGCATAAAAACCCAAGAATAGGAACTCTTAAACTAAGTGTTTAACAGTGAGATCTGAAACACTTATAAAGAAATGGGATCATAAAAGCTAATAGAAAAATGCTATAGAATGTCAGAAGAAAGCTAAACTATAAAAGAATGTTTATTGAAAGGATATTTCATTGTGTGAAATATGGCATGAGAGAATATTTAGTGACATTTTCAGTAATTTCAACATACCCTTACCCTCTTCATTAGATTTTGAACTAAAATAAGACTTATGCAACTAAACATTACTAAGTAATTAGTAATAGGCAGTGTCTCTGGCCTATTTAGACTTTCACATCATAATATAAAAATATGATTTCTTAGAATGGTAGAGAATTGCAGTGTTTAAAAATACAGACAGTGAATTCTGATTGCATGGGTACAAATTAGGGTTTTGCGACCAGAAGCAAATGAATTAGTCTGTCTACTCCCTCAGTTTCCTTTCAGTGCATGGGGAATGATAACAATGCCCTGCTCATAGGTTACTTTAAGAATTTAATAAGAGGAGCAGTTGGTACATAGCGAATGCTCAGTGAAATTTCTCTGTTTTTATAGTTATATTTTAACTTGTTTATACAGTGAAGCTCAAACTGCTTAGCATGACACATTTATCCATATTTGAGGCATAAACTCCTACCCCCTCTGAATATTCTAATACTCTAACATTTTTATGTTCCTTATCACAAAATATCCATTTATCTCTTTTTTCTCTACCTAAGATGGCTTTCTTCTTTTGTATTCTACAGATACCTACTCACTCTTTACTGAATCCAGATGCAACTTCTTGGTAATAGTTTCCCACATTGTCTAAACCTGCTTGAGTTTTATTTTTTCCCCCCATATACATACAATATTGTACTTATCTCAATTATGACAGAGAGAGAGAAACACTAATGTGAAAGGGAAACATCAATTGGTTGCCTCCCGTATGTGTCCCAACTGGGGATGGAACCCACAACCCAGGTATGTGCCCTGACCAAGAATTGAACCCTCCACCTTTCAGTTGATGTTCCAACCAACTGAACCACATTGGCCAGGGCTGACATAATTAAATGTATTATTATTGTCTTGAAAAGGGCAACTGTGATAAAGTTATTTTCTGATTCCTTAGTAAATGAATAGAGAGACAGCAATAAGTACTGTAAGCCAAAAACGAAATTGTCAACACATATTTTAATAGTTTTTCAAACCTCAAATTGCAGAATGCTGTCTTGGGCCTGTGTCTATTTGTGGTAGGACACTGCCACACAGAACAGGTGTTTTTGTTATATAAATTAAACATTTGACACTGACAATTAAATGTTGAAAATGATATTTAACCTTGTTTCTACACACCATTTAATGAACTGAGATACAAGAAGTCATACAAATTTGCAGTCATTCTAATGACGCTTTTGCATCTTGGATGCTCAATTGACCATCTACCATTTTCACTTTTCACCTGGCTGTAAAATCAAGAAAAATTCCAGCGAAATTTATGTAGCATTTATTTAAAAGTGTTCTTTAATTTTATAGTGTCTCATATCAATGTTGAGAAAATGCACCTGCTTACCAATGTGTGTAATCCTATTACATATGTATTTTTGATGGTTTAAAAATTGCTGAAACTAAATTAACAAAATTATAAAGTTATTATATCTTTTATCTTTAGCACCACACATCTCCCAGAATTTCTTATTTCATCAGCCTTCACTACCATTTTATTCTTATGTCTTCGAAGAAAAACATGCCATTTGTAATGTCAGAGTCTTTCCTGTTGAGGAAAATAAGAGATATATACTACAAATATGCCTTTTCTTTTTTCAGTCCCATTGGCACTACTCTAACTTTGTTTCTCTGTACCTTTGTCCTACATAAATGCAAAAGAGTTGTTTGGTCTCTTATGTCTCCATCTGTCATATCTCTAACAAATTACTATTTACTCTCCTAGTAGAAGATATGATTATCACTCAATTGTAGTATATTTTCAAAAGTAAATAATATATAACTATTTTTTCTGCAATACTTTCTTATGTTGCTTTTTAATTTTGTGCAATAATTTCCATTTTTATCTCCATCTCATTTCTTCTCTTTTTAATTGCTTTGTTATTAATGTTGATAACAGGTGACAGATATTGGAAGATGATGAAATTTGGAGTTTTTTCAGGGTAACATTTTACCAATGTGCATTTGAATTGGTTACTAAATTATTTTAAATTGATTGTAACATTTGGGTGAGTTTAGTTTATGGCACCATCTAGGTAAGTTTTCCAAATTGGCGAGCTTTTACTCACTTGAGGAGCTTGTCATTCTAATGCATGTTCTCCCGCTTAGGTTTTATTCTCTTCAACCTCATTCTATCTTTACTTTGTATTTTTATAGTTTTAGAAACATGGGCTGTGATACTTGCTTACTGGTTTATCAGTTTTTATTCATAAACTACCATCTCTATGACACTGTTGATATCTTTATCTTATGAGTTATGTACTCTTACAGCAAACCAGTGGATTTGAAAGGAGTCAAAAAACATTTTTGTAATCCCCAGCACTTATAAATACCATGATTCTCATGTGAAATGCTAGTCACCATGTCAACATCTTATTGTTTTATATGTGCTTTAAGTCACTTTAAGTTTTCTTGATTCTAATAAAAGGTAATATAATATGTATCTTTATTAGGACATTGCATATATTAAGTATGTTTTTGTTAAAATTTGGTTATGCTAACTTGTCTCTTCATTAGCTTGTAGTGTGTTATAAAACAGGACACAATATCAGTTTTGGATAAAGTGTTTAGGGAAGAAACCAAAACTTAAAAAGCAATATAAGTATATATTAAAATCTTGCATATTAAACTTTCTGATTTGATTACTTAAGCTAATGGTATAAAACATATTCTGGATGCTCCTTATAAAAATAGGCCCTAAATTGGTAGCTTCTCATTATACAAATTAAGCCAGTACTGAGACAAGCCTTTTTAATTTCCTATATATTAAAATGGAAGAGATATTATTAGATGTGGATGAGACAATAGGAGGTAAGGCACAAGTATCTGTTCAAAAAGAAGTGGCCTATTGCTTTATACTACCTACTATTTAAGTGATAAATTTTATAATGCCTGTGCCAAGACACAGTGTAGACTGGCATTGCTCATTGCTAAGTATATTTTAACTGTACTAGGCTTTTCTTACTGGAATAATCAAGTCCCAAATATGTTAGTGTAGCCCAAGAATTTTATTTCTAATTCGTGCAAATCCATTACAAATGTCCCTGGTCAGCTGCATCTTAGGCAACCTTGTTCTAGGCAGTGACCTCAGAATTCAGGCTCTTTTTCTCATGTGACTCCCCTATTCCTCAGACTTTCACGTGTGGTAGTGTGAGTAGGGAAATCACATGAAAATGAGATATTATATGGTGTGGCATGCATGTGGCACAAATCATTTTCATCAATACTCTAGTGGGCAGAAATCAGTTCCCAGGTCTTATCTACAAACATGGGGACTGGGAAAGGTAGTCATTTTGCTTATCCAAGTGGAAACTATAAACAACTACAACAAAAAACATATCATGTGAGGGGTGGCTGATATTTGCATCTGGGGACACTTTGCTAAGAAACCCCCTTAGTCCCAAATAGACCCAAATAGATTGATGTAAGAAGTTATTTAAAATAGCTGTTCCCAAGAAAGTTGGGCAGTGTGCCAATTTATTTTTCCACATTAATATTTTTTCTTTATTTTTGATATTTTTATTAATATCAGCATTGTTTGCATGTGGCAGCATTTGCAAAATACAATAGCTTAAACAAGATAGAACCTTATTTCTCTGTAATATAAATGTAAGCAGTTCAGGGCTGGGATGGTGGCTCCATGATCATCAGGCACCCAGGCTCCTTCTAGCCCCTTGCTCTGTATTCCTGAGTTTGTGGTCCAAAATTGATGTCCCATCTTTAGTCATCTCATCCATATTTCAGCCAAGAGGAAAGTAGAAAAGAGAAAGGAACTACACCCCACATAATACATACTCCCTCTGAAGGACACTTCCAGGAAGTTAAACATACCTATTATACTTTTAATATTCTAATATATTTAATTTTTTTTCAATTACAGTGGATATACAATATCATATTAGCTTCAGGTGTACAACCCAGTGATTAAACATTTATATAACTTACGATGTGATTACCTTATAAACCACATACTCATTTGGCACCATCTAGGGTTGCTACAATCACAGTGACTATATGTCCTATGCTATTTTTTATATCCCTATGACTGTTCTCTAACTACCAATTTGTGCTTCTTAATGCCTTCAACTTTTTCACCCAGCCCCCAAACCCTCATTTCCTCCTGCAACAGTCAAATTTTCTATCTATGAATCTATTTCTGTATTGCTTGTTAATTTTTGTTCTTTAGATTTTGCGTATAAGTGAAATCATATGGTATTTGTCTTTCTCTGTCTGACTTACTTCATTCAGCACAATATCCTCTAGGTCCATCTGTGTTGTTACAAATGGTAAGATTTCATTCTTTTTATGGCCAAGTAATATTCCATTGTATATATGTTCCACTTCTTCTTTATCCATTTGTCTATTGATGAGCATTAGGTTGCTTCCATATCTTGGCTATTGTAAGGAATGTTGCAGTGAATATATGGATGCATATGTCTTCTCGATTTACTGTTTTAGATTTCTTCAGATAAATACCCAGAAGTGGAATTGCTGGGTCCTTCTTTGTTTCTTGCTATAGCCTTTGTTTTAAAGTCTATTTTGTCTGGTGTAAGCATGACTACCCCAGCTTTTTTGTTTGTTTCATTTTCATGAAGTATATTTTTCACCCCTTTACATTTAGTCTGTGTGTGTCTTTCAATTTGAAGTGTCTTTTGTAAATGGCATTTATATGGGTCTTGTTTTCATATCCATTCAGCCACCCTGTTTGTTTTGATGGGAGTGTTAAAGTAATTGTTCATAGATACATGTTTATTGCCATTTTATTATTTATATTTCTGATCTCTTTCTTCTTCGTCTTAAAGAAAACCTTTTAACATTTCTTGTAATATTGGTTTATGGTAATGAACTCCTTCAGCTTTTACTTGTCTGGGAGACTCTTTATCTGCCCTTTGATTTTAAATGATAACTTTGCTGGGTAGAGTAATCTTAGTTATAGGTTTTTGCTTTTTATCAATTTGAATATTTTCTGCCCATCTCATTATGATGTGTCTTGGTGTTGGCTTGTTTGGGACTCTATGCTTCCAGGACTTGTGTGTATATTTCCTTTGCTAAGTTAAGGAAGTTTTCTGTCATTTTTTTCTAAATAGGTTTTCAATTCCTTGCTCTCTCTCTTCTCCTCCCAGCCTCCCTGTGATGTGAATGTTGATGTGTTTGATGTTGTTCAGAGGCCCCTTAAACTATCCCCATGTTTTTGGATTCTTTTTCATTTTTGCTGTTCTGCTACCTTATCTGTCAAATTGATGACTCAGTCCTCTGTTTCATCTAATCTGCTGCTGATCCCTTCTAGTGTACTCTCCATTTCAGTTTTTGTATTTTTCATATCTGACTGATACTTTCTTATCTTTTCTATCTCATTTTTATGTTTTCTGTCTCTTGAAGTTATCTCTGAGTTTATCTCTTCTTCTCCTAAATTCATTGAGCATCTTTATAACCAGTGTTTTGAACTTTACATCTGGTAGATTGCTTGTCTCCATTTTGTTTAGTTATTTTTTCAGGAGTTCTGTTTTGGTTTTTTTGTCAGGGGGTGGGGTGGGACATGTTTCTTTGTCTCTTCATTTTGGCTAACCCCTGTGTTTGTTTCTGTGTATTAGGTAGAGCTGCTATGTCTCCCAGTCTTTCTAGAGTGGCCTTCTGTAATAGGTATCCTGTGGGGCCCAGTGGCACAGCCTCCCTGGTCACCAGAACAGGGCACTCCAGGTATGTATCTCCCTCACCCCCATATGGGCTGTGTAGTTGAGCCTTGATTGCTATTGGCACATCAATAGGAGGGATGGAACTCTCCAGGCCAATAAGTTGAGAGGACCTGCCATGACTTTATGGGCTGAACCCATGGAGCAACACTAGTTGGTGGAGCTCTGGTGCCAGTCAAGTCTGCCCCTTGAGTGTGTCACTCATGGAGGTGGTCGAGTGGTGCTCCAGTGTGGACTGAAGCTGCCCACTAGATAAACTGGCTCTGGGACCTCTGGGGAGGTGCAGGCCAAGTTTGCCTATGCCCTGCCTGTGGTCACCTGGCATGAGCTACAAAGTGATCTTTAGATGGTTGCCACTTATGCTGGGCTTGGAGTTGCCCAGGAGAGGCCAAGCTGTGAACCAAGGCTGGCTGCCACTGATGTCAGGCATATGGCTGCAGAGCAAGAGGTACAGGGCACACTGAGGCCAGATGCTGCTTGTTTCATGTTTATGAACCTTTGAGAGACTTTAGGAAAGTCTGTAGCATGAGCTGTTTGTATTGTAAACACCACTAGAAGTGGCTTGGTTGGACCCTAAAGTTGGGTGAGGCAGAATATCAGGGGATCATTAGGGCAAGGCAAATGGTGTTAGCTGGGTTGATGGAGACTCAGATATGGCATCTGTCTGGACCTAAAGGGGGAGGGCTTAGCAAAGGCCTCTGCCAACATTTATGTCTTAGAGAAAGCTGCACCTCCAGCGCTCACCCTAAAGCCAGACAATTTCCTTCTGTATGTCCCTGGCACTTTTTGAGCTGCCACCCCAGTGCTATAGCTCAGAGTGAATGAGTCTAGTAAATCTGTGCATGGGTCCTTTAAGGGGAACACCTGGGACACTACCAGCCCATCTCACTCAGCCAAAATCTCTGCTCATTTTTACAGCCACAAGTTATGGAGAATGCTCTTCTTGGCAATGGAACCCTGAGCTGGAGATGCTGGTGTGGGGCTGGAACTCCTCACTCCTCAAAGGTGACCTCCACAGTTGGGATAGTCCTCTGACTTAATAACTGTGACATGTGGGATGGAACCTGCCTGTTTCACATTTCCGACCTTCCTACCAGTCTCAGTGTGGCTTCTTCTGTGTATCCTTAGTTACAGGACTTCTGTTCAGCTAGACTTCAGGTGGTTCTCAGGGATTGTTGTTCTGTAGCTTAGTTGTAATTTCGATGTGGTTGTGGGAAGATGTCAGTACCATGTTTACCTATACCAGAATCTTGACCAGAAGCCCATGCTTTCTGCTACTTTGAAGGAAGCATCAGATTCACTGTGTTCCAATGTTTCCCAAATAGTATGGCTGACTAGCAGTTGACAAAGAGTGTAAGATCTTTCTCCTGGAGAAAGTTTTCTTTTCTCAGCATAAACTCAAAGAAACTGGAAACAAATGTTTCTTTTCTGTTTTCTGAGCACTGTAGAACATTCAGAAGGCCCAGGATCAGTGGCCAGAGATCCTGACTTGGAGCATATCCATCATATCCATTCCAAAAGAATCCTCTTCAACTTCCCCTGTTTTGCATGACAGTAACTCACTTCATTCATAATTCAAAACCCTTATTGAGTGCTTGCTCAGTTCTAAAATACATGATAAGCAAAACAGGCCAAACCTCTGCCTGCTTACAAAGCAAGAGTATTGCAGTCTGCGTAGTATAGTAATGAGTGTGAATAAAGAGGTTAGGAGAAGAGTATATCTGAAGATTTTAAAAAAAAAGGGAAAATAAAGGCTTATTCAATAACATGTTTCCTAGCAGATGGTTAACATTTGGAGACAAATAAGAGACATGCTTTATAATATACGTCCAAATAACTCTCAAATGGATAAAAGGTTACATCTGTGAAAAGCAAAAGCACACAAAAAAATTTCAGAATTGAAAACTACTATTAATTATGAAATTATTAAATGCGTAAAATAAACAAAAACATATGGACATATTTGATCACATACATGTCAGCACCATAAAAAAAATTCAAAAGGTAAACTGGAAAAGAATGTTTGCATAAATATTTGCAAAACAAAGACTAGAAAGGCAAGGTAAAGGTGTTCAACTCCTTAGAATAAAATGAGCAGTGATAGAGAAAAATCATAAAAAACATAAAAATCTCTAGATATATAAAAATGTTTAGTCTCATTAATAAGGTAAAATGGGAAAAAATGACTTTGTCATCTCTTATATTAATAAAGTTCTTTCATCTTGTTTTTACACTTATTTTAAAAGATAGTGAACAGTGTTGTCCAGGGCTGGATGAAACTTGAATTTTAATATCCTTTTGTAGGAGAAGAAATTAATAGAAATTTAGTGGTGGGCATTTGATAGTATTTGTCAAGAGTCTTTACAGTGTTTATAAATTGTTTGACTAATAATTCCCTGTCTTAGAATATATAGTATAAATATATAGAGATGCTCATGAAGATATATTTCCAGATGTTCACTAAATCAAAGTGTAATAACAAAAAAAACTCTAAATAATTTAAATATCCAACAACTTAGGAATTATATTGCAAAACATCAAATAATTTCCAAATTGTAGGAAAATCATGTTCTAAACATAGAGAGAGGGGGAGTAGGTATGAGTCCTGGGTCTCATGCCATGCTAAGAGTTCCTAAGAGTTCCGTTTTTGTTTTTCTTCTTCTGTGTGTGTGTGTGTGTGTGTGTATTTAATGGGAAACCATCAGAACACTTGTTTGACCTGACAAATGACCAACAACAGGCCTATGTTTGCAAAGGGGCATTCTGACCACTGTGTAGAAAACAGTTTGCAAAGAAGCACAAGTGGGACCAGGGAGATCAGTTAAGGGGCTTATTTCAGCAGCTCGGGAAAGACAATGATTCCTGGAACCCAGCTGGAGATATTGAGAAGTGTTTGAGTTTGGCATGTATTTTGAGTTTCAGTGACAGGATTTTGCTAATAGATTGAATTTTGAGTGTGAAAAATAAACAAAAGTCATGAACAGCTCCAATTGGATAACTGTGTTGCCTTGATAAAAATGGGCAAGATTTTAGGAGTGACAGATTTGAGGTAGTTCAAACTCAGTTAAGCTTGATTTACCAAGTAGGTATCCACAGGGAGATTTTGAATGGGCAGTTGGATAGTTAAGTCTGTAGTTAAGGAAGGGAGGTCATTTGTATAGACATGTATTTGGAAAGTAGCCTACAGAGATCTATTTAAAGCCATGGTACTAAATAATATTACTTGTGGAGCAAGTATAGTGTTAAAAAAAAAGTCTAAAAATGAAGTCCCAATATAATTGAACATTTAGAGTTTAGATAAATTAAGAATATTCAGAAAGGAGACTGAATAGGAATGTCTCATGAGGCCAAAGTCCAGCCAGACCTATGTGAGCTCATAAAGTCCAAGTGAAGAAGATGATTCGTGACTGTCGGAGGGACCACAGTGACAAGCTGCTGAAGGGCTGACAGAGATGAAGGCTCAGGATTTGACCACATGGCAGTCATTTGTAATTCGATAAGAATAATTAGGGCAAAGTCTTGGAAGAAATCCAAACAAGACAGAAGGAATTGAGAAAGCACAGACAGTAAGGAGAGACAAGTATTGAGGACAAATTTTGATAAAGAGAAAGGGAGAAACTGAGTTGGCTAGAGGGGCACTTAAGAAAAAGTAGTTTTTAAAATGTGTATAGTAGAGAATGTTTCTGTCCTAATAGGAATGATTCACGAGAGAGAGAAAAATTGATGATTCAAGAGAAAGAGGGAGAAAATCAAGCTTGTCGTGCCACCACCTACAATAGCAAGGTCACACTTTCCATTTTTCCTGTGAAATCGGGGATCTTTTGATATTTTTCACATTTCATATCTCTAGCATTCAACTCAGAGAAGCAGAGGCCCAGAGCTCTAATGCTCTGCCTTATCAATCAACAATCTCCTGTGAGAGGAAGGGCTGTAGCAGCATCGACACCCATAGCAATCTGCCTTTTCTTTACAAAAATAAGCACGTCTACCCCCATTCTTTTTATTTCCCATTTCCGTGGAATAAGTGTCTCTCCTTCGACCAAAGGTAATGCCTTTTTTTTTTATGGATCTGCTCACCAATGGCTGACTCAAATAGTTTTCTGTTCTTTTCGACAAAAACAGCATTGGTAAAAACACGCTAAAGACATATTTTACAATTGAAAGAGTGGACGAATCTAAGTGAATTTCTCACAAGTTGTGTGTGCTGTAGACATTAAAATGATATCAAAGCATTAAAAAAAATATATGTGCACCCTCCCACACACGTCTTTATTATCTAGTCCTGAATCTGTCAGAAATCTCAATAGCAAACTACAAACAAACTACTGAAGCTAACTTTATTGGACAAAGAATTAAGTGAGAATTAATAATTAGTTAGGGACAGCAGACTCTACCAGGGACCAAGGAGCAAAAATAAAGCAAATTCTGCCACCATAATGTCATCCTTCGTGTGTCACTGACAGTACCACCACCATAAATTTGATATTTGTTTCCAAGTCCCTGGGCTCACTGCTCCTAAATTCTCTCCTGCACCCCATGGCCTCTCCCGTCATGAATTCTCTCTAAACGATTGACTGAGCAAAGGTCGCCTGACTTTCTCTAGCTGCGGGGATTAGGAAGAGGGTTCTTTTCCTTCTTTCAGTTTCCCTGATGAGGATTTATGATAAAGCTTCTGCACAATGCCTGTTTGGAAAAACATCAACAGGAACAGCAAGTTGATTAGAAGCGTGTGTTGGAGCAGAAACAAACCCTTGAGTTACGTAAAGTTCTGAAAACATACAAAGTGCCCAGCACGATTAGACGAGCCCGCACTCAAGTCCCGTCTCTGTCAGTGTTTTTTTTCTTTAACAGCACTCATCATGAAGGAAATTGCCAAATTTACTCCTTGGCAGATAGGCCCCAAAGCATAATTATTACCCCGTGAGTGATTCTTTAGGAGTGAGAGAGACAGTAGCAATAAGCAATGTCTACAATTTTTCTAATTTTGTGACTGGACATGCCTGACGTTCGGTTTTACATTCTCTCAACTACAACATCTTTGTGGGAGTGGAGGAACTGTCTCCAGTCAGCACTAGGCATACTCAAGTACTGTGCCATCTCCAAAGACCTTTTAAAAAAACACATAAATTTAATTCTCTGTGTCTCTGTTTATAAATTTGTTGAAATAATACCTACTTCTAGCATCAAAATTTATATTAAACATAAAAAGCATTAATATAATTTTGAGAGAAATTTTAAAGCTGTATAAATAATGTGTTATCATATTTGGAAAGTTATTTTTAATTCAGACAGATTAGCTTTATAATGCAATATTAGATTATAGGAAAAAATGGTTAGAATTATTCACATAGTACAAATTATGAGGTAATTAATGATATAAATACTGTTTACTTTGTTATATGCTTCTTATTTTTGCTTTAACAGTCTCCTCTTTCCATTATAGATTCTATATTAATAAAGACTAGAAATGATTATCTGATGGTCATTGAATTTTGTAAAATCTTCCTAGTACGTTTCTCAGTAGGTTCTCAAACAGTGTCATCAGACACTGTGAGAGCTCCATGAATACTTTATGATAATTCAAGAGGCCGCATGTCCAAATCCACAGTCATCAATACCTTTTGGGATGTATGTCAAAGAATGGCAATGTTGGCAGCTTTGGTTACTGATTGCTGCTGGGGATTGTTCGTTTTAAATAAGAGTCGGCGTATCGTGGAATGAAGTGCAGAGAGCAGCCTTATGAGCACTTGAATAAGGAATTAGAAAGTCTGGGTTCTATCCTAGTTTTGCTTTGTTTACTAAGTATCGACTTTATATATATTTATATTTCTCGTCATACGGTGAGAGGGAGAGATGATAACAAATGCAATAAAATGCTAAAATAGAATCCAAAGATACATGTTCAGGCTAATATTCTCTAATTTACTAGCTCTACAAAACTTATGCCATTATATAACTCATTAACCTTTATATACTCAATTTTTAAATCCAAAACTGCCATGTAGTTGTGAGAATCAAATAAGGTAATAAAGGCATAACCTCTGAAAACTCTAAAGCATTATGTAAATGTACAGTGTATGTTTATGGTGACAACTATTTTGGTGTCACTTTCCGCAGTGGCTTAGGTGAGGGAAAGCAACATTTTCATGGCAAGCACCAAACTGATTTTTGTATCGATGGGCCTCTATATCAGTGATATTTGTTTAAGGAGCATCTCTTGTGTGGTATATATACAAAGTGATTTAGAGAATTTGCAGGCGTCTGTCCTCCATTATCACCTAACAGGAGGCTAGTAAATCAAGGTTAATTGAGAAATAAACCTGGGCTTTAGGAGGTCCTTCGTAAGTCTGTGGTCCAGGTTGATGGCATCTCTTAGCACTATCACATAAAGATAGCAGTTGCTCAATAAACCCAAAGGGGATTTTTAAGGTTATATAAGTAAACAAGATATATAACTAAACAAAAGCAACTATTCGGATTAGTACTATTCACTCTTATAGGCAAATTCTCCCATACCTTGCCTTATGCTAGAGAGAGAATTCAATTTTAGCAGATATCTGTCACACTGACATAATGTACCACCTTCTACCAGAAGCAAAGATGAAATGCCTAATTAGTCCTTAAGGGAGTACGATCTAGGGCCCCAGGGGAATTGTCCTTATCGCCTTGGGGTGCACACTGTCTCTATGGACTCTTTTTGAGAGAGTCCTCCTGGGAGGGTTATTCCAAATGAGAGAACACCCTTCCTTCAGGACGTGGTGAGATTGGAGGGGCATAAAAGAGAATATACTGTCTCAATATGCACTGCCTTCATTTTCTTCCTTTTTATTAACTTGAGATAGGATTTTTGTTCTTGGAAGCAGCAGCACATTAAGAATTATCTTTTATTAATAACTTAGTGTAAATGGTTCACCAGCGCACTCCCAACGGAAGACTGCTGAAAATGAGGTTTCTTTCTACTGCGTAGGTTGGAAATGAAGATCCACAACCTAGCCTGCGAGGGAAAGGGCTCAGATTTTGGAGAGAGAATAAAAGACCTTGAAGGAGCGTTGGGCCTGTGAGCAGAGAAGATCAACATTATGGAGCAGGCGATGGATTATAAAGAAGGAGGGGACTAGGTCTGAGGGACTTCTGAAAGGATTTCTGTAGGATTGCTCTTACGAAGGGACGCGCAGGCAGGCCTCGGAGATGCCGATGGTTCCGTGACAAACCGCCACAATAAAGTGAGCCATCCTCATTGTGCTGGTGGAGGGCCTTGCCTTCAACTTGAAAAAAGCCCACATCTATAAAGCACAATAAAGCGAAGCGCGATGAAACAAGATAGGCCTGCACGAGGAAAAGCTGCAGTTCTTTCATGCGTTGCTTTGGCTACCCCTGAGGCAAATCTGATCTATAAAATGGTGATGCCCTGTGCTTTGTCCCTGGTAAGCTGTATTTTTGATATTGGGCATTTTCCAAGTGGGTGTGATGCCAGTCATCTGGTATCAGGTCGGCTAATCAAACAGATGCAAAAGCAATGATGAGAAATACAGGATGGGCAAAAGTAGGCTTCCAGTTGTTGGTATGCAAAACACAGTAATTAGTAAATAATAGTACAATAATAATTTGTGTTTTTCATACTCACAGCTGTAAACCTCTCTTTGCCCGACCCTGTCTTTACTGTTTTATTGCCTAGTCTTTACCTTTCCTTACAACATTTTCAGCACTTCAGTGTCTAGAAATGTCAGTCCTCTATCTTCCTGATGCCTGAAGAAATGCTCTGTGATAATGCTGTGAAATGAGCATTTGACACAGGGAAATCTGCAAATCAACTTTTCACATTAGTTACTGTTACAATGCTTCACTCCAGGGGTGCCATTTTTAGACCAAACCATACATAACTATTATGCAGCAGCAAAAACATGAGAGAAATAAATGCTGAGTCTGGAAAACAAGAGAGCATTTTGTGAATTCTTGAGGGGAAGGCTCCGCAGAACAGAGAACCTGAAAACAGTTTTTCTCTGTCGGGCAGCCTCTTGCTGCAAGGCCCTGCGCATCCCAGGCTCGCACACGCCGGTGGAAAACGGTGTGAAAATCAGCAGTTGTGTTGGGCCCCTCAATGCTGCTTCTGTAGCCCAAACTGCCATATTCTCCCTGATCTGAAGCAGCAGGCCTTCCCTGAGCATCATATTTTTCATTTAATTTTTCTCTTTTAAAATTTTATTTTGCTTTAAGTTCTGTGGGGGTGGTAACTGCCAGAAAGCAAAAAGACACAGTGAGAAAAGAAGCAGTGCGCTAGTTTAATTGTGTGCTTCAAAGTCCAATTCCAATATTATCATCAGTTCTGTCACAGCCCGTCCTGCGTTTCATATGAAATCTAAGAGGATAAACAATTTAAAATAAGTTTTATGCGCTGCTTGTGGGAGCAGACAGATCATGGCATCCGTCAAGTCCCTGTTTACATCAGTGGAGACCGGCATGATCGTCAGCGAGCAGAGACGGCTCGTGCTTGGCTGCTCTTCGTATTCTCGGCTGCTGCAGGGCCAGGGCCGGCGGGGGATCACTTAGGCGTCCATCACCCACAGTGGCCTTGCAGAATATAATCCCTCATTCACTGGACCACAAAGCGGCGTCTTTCACTCTCAGGTGCAGAAACTGGTAAAGAGAACACAATGCGGTTATCGACAGTGGGGCTGATAAGCTCTTGATAATTTGGTAGAGGGCTCGGGGTGTCATCATTCAATTAGAATTCTTTAAAAGTTACGGATGTTTGACTGCTTTAGCTACTACGTTCAGGCAGATTGTTACTGAATAACTGTCAAACAATGGCAAGAGGGCAGAAGTCAAATTTCAAATATGTGGGTACAAATGGGTTGGAATGTGGAATTTATGGGGTGCAAATATGATTACTCTCAACCCTTCGTTAAAAAGTACAAGCGGTTTCCTTCAATGCATAGTGCAGCTTTCACCTTTACCTGCCTGTTGCTATGTGTGGATACAATTTAATTGCTATCATATCTCTGTAGCAATGCAAACACAAGTAAAAATAAAAACTTGCATCCTAGACTAAGCAATTTGAGAAACCTGCAAATTGCTGGGGTTTTTTTTCTTTGTTTTGCTTTGTTAACCCTCACCCTAGAATATTTTTTCCATTGATTTTTAGAGAGAGTGGAAAGGAAGGAGGGAGAGAGAGAGAGAAACATGGATGTGAGAGAAACACACCAATTGGTGTGTGGGCCGATGCTCTAATCTCATTAGGTAAACTGGTTTACAATTGACCCTATCTATCGGATCATATCTTGGAGAGAAATTATATAAATTTTCAACATGTTAAAGACAAATTACAGTCTTCAATGGAACATAAAATAATGAAAACACAAATTCAACTACTAAGAAAACATTTACATCACCATCTGAAACTTGCTTAATCCCTCAACCAGTAGCAAACGTGTTATCCCCTATATCTTTTTCTTCTCTCCAAGTTTCTGAGAAGAGATGCAAATAGGGTGCTATTTTGATCAACTTGAGCCTTTTTAAAGAAACTTTTCTCCATATCCTGGTTTTATCATCCTAAATATAAATTTAGATGACCCTTTTTATACAACAGATCCTTCCTGTATATTAAGATATGATCAGATTCATCTTTAATAAACTAGATAAATGCTGTTTTATTGACATAAGATAAATCACCAGAATATTTTTGAATTATATGACACTTTATAGAATGTGGGCAGGTGATCAAGTCAGAATAGGTTAGCTCTGACACACACACACAAAATTCAAAAAAATTTAATCAAATTTATTGTTTTATAATGCCTGATAGTTTAACTAATCCATGTCCATTAGAAAAGAGAGCCAACAGAGTCAATTTAATTTTTATATGCTGCCTAAACATTAGAGTATATCAGATCATTTCAAAATATTTAGTTTCTGAAAAAACATCGAGGCCTTTTAGGCATTCGATCATGTCACTGAAAGTTCTCTGAAGAGTAAAAATTACTTTTCTTAGAAGTCTCTGAAATTGCTGTGCTGATCCAGGAAAGAGTTTAGCATTCCATAAAATGTTTAAAAGGTTACTAAGTGCATATGGAAAAGAAAAGCAAATATCATGAAGCTCATTATTTGTGGTAAGATTATTGATGTAAAATAGAATTACTATGCTAGGCCAAGTCTTGTCTTCTCTGAGTTATATCCCTACAGAAGAAAGGCAGTGCTTAACTATCTTCGGAGTATATTACTTTTCTTAGGATAGTCTTTTATAAATTCTACAGAAAATAATTCTTAATTACTGAAATTTCTGCCCATGTGTAAAATTACCAAATGGAACAGACCCTCATCCCTCAAACCATTATGTGTTTAAGTTGAAATAAATCTTCTACTCAAGACAATAGCACATATGTGGAAGGATAATAGAGGAATAAAAATATTCCTCTATGCACCTGGGCATATCAGAGGGATGGACCAAGGAAGAGTTACAGGTGTCACAGTGAATGGGTGCCGTTGAGTGTAAGTGTGAAACTAATATAAGGTGTCCCCCCAAAATGTGTACACACTTTAACAGCTGACAACTCTTAATTTTTACTCATTTTCAGGTTTAACTGATTTGAAATAATGAGTGAAGCCAGACTAAGCTTTGAACAAAGAAAATTTATCCTAAAGTGCCACTAGACATTTTTTATATGGGGACACATAAAAGATACAGTTTACAGTAGAAAGCCCACAACAGCCGACGCATTGAGGGCACACGAATACCGAATGAAATGATTCTCGATGTTTGCTTTCCCTTGCTTCGCGTTATCAGCAGCGCCTGGACCAGGCCGGCCATCGGTCTGAAAACAGGCATGGGCAAAATTACCCATTTCTGTAGATCCTCCTAAATTTTGAAAATGAACTGTATGTTGATAAACACTGACTTTATAATCATTCTGAGTGTGTATACATTTTTTTAGGACACCCTGTACTTAGGGGAAGTAAAGAGTAAAGATTAGTGAAAAAGAATAAGGGGGATAAGGGACAGGAGTGTTGCTATTAATGATAAAGTCCAAGTCGTCTTTTGAGCCACGTTTACCTAGTTGCATAGACTTTCTTACCCTTGGGCATGGGATGACCTAACAAATAGAATATTCCTTCCTTCCATCCATTTTATTCTAGTGCTAAAATAGCATTCTCGTCAAAGTGTTGAAGTTCTAAAGTGAGAGCTACTATGTAAATTTTAAACAGGTAATAAATATTAATCAATGTGATGCATTTTATACAACTATCATCTGGGCATTTCAAAACATTTTGTAAACAGTTCTTACAAAGCCCCTTTAATTAATATTGGTGCCAGGGATGACTAGACTAAACATTTATTGAGGGGCATCAGTGTGAAACATTTCATGTACATTGATTTGATCTAATAAAGCCGACAAGGCAATAAACACGAAAACAAGGGACTTACCCAGGAGGGGCTTACCTGGCATGACTCCATTTTATAGTGTCATGGATTAAAGGCCCCTCCAAAGACCTTGGGGTTCAAGGACAGAAACTGACATGATTAAATACAAGTGAATGTTAAAAATAGATTTTAAAGAGGAAATGAATGTGACTGACATTTCAGGAGGAAGTTTTAAAAAGTCAAAGGAATTGCATGGAATCAGACCTGAGGGAAACATTAAGAAGTGATCAAGATATTTCTAGAAAGCACTGATAGTTCTAAGAAATGGATAGTTTCTCCCTCTACTTCTCTCCCTGTTTAAGTGCAAATTTTCACATTTTCAGTGAAGCATGTGGCCTGAGACCTCAATCTATATCTTTCATCCTGAATATTCAACTAAAATTTACCCCCTAGATTGTCGTGGTGCTTCAGTGGGTGGGGAGTAGGTGAGCACCACGCTCTGTAAAAGTTACGCCAAGGCTTGGAAGTTAAAATGAAGAATGTCCTTATTAGTTGTTGCTCTCTTCTGGAACATTATATAGCTTTTGTACTGACGTTACTATTTTCAAAAACAGTCTACTTTAAACTTAATTTGGCCCTTTGCCCAGTTCCCCATATCCTGAATTATGAAACTCTGGGAAGAATTTAGTGTAGCCAGTTCCAAACTTACCTAACATTTGTGCATCAAATTTTTTGATGAAAGTCAGTGGTTGGAAACACATAAAGCATTTTTTCCAAGGAAATTATATTAGGCATATTGCTTTATCTCTCAGATCATACAGAAGAAGTCCTTTTAGTTTATAATGCCACTAAAATAGAGTAAAACTACCATTTAAAGCTTAGTCACAGTTTAAACATTAGTCTCTATGAAAAATCACTCCCAGCAGTTTTCAGCTTAAGACACAGCATTAGGAACGGTATTTCCCTTTCTCTTACAACATTCTCTTCTTTAGCGTACCCTAGAAAAAGGAAGAGTGTCCTTGAAGCTCCTGAAATAGAGAGCATGTGGTCCACTTTCAGAAATTTTTGGAGAAAGAAAAGGAATTCCTGTTAGGCAATTTGGCCCTGGATAGTGTGTGCCTGGAATCGCGTGATGATCTTCATAGGATTCGTAGACTTCTTCAGGAGAATATGCATTTCATTTCTTATGTTGTTAGATGTGGTGGATTTTGGCCCAGAACCAATGTGTATTTATTTATGAGTTCCTATTGAATAGAAATCATTGGGCAATATGGAGAAAAAAAGAAACCAAGATAGAATGATACCTAATTCTTAAGAGCAGACACTATATGTAAGAGTAACGACACAAACATGTTTAACTAGGCCCTGGCCTGGTAGCTCACTTAGCTAGAGCATCATCTTGATATGCCGAGGTTGTGGGTTCAATCTCCGGTCAGGGCACACACTAGAAGCAACCAATGAATGCATAAATAAGGGGAACAACAAATCTCTCTCTCTCCCTCTCTCTAAAAATCAATTTTAAAAAAGGAGGTTTAATTATAAGCTTCAAACAAGGTATTTGGCAATATAAACTAGAAAACTTCCAAGCAAGAGAGAATTGCTTTCAACTGAGATGATCAGAGAAGGTTTCATAGAGAAGGTGAAAGTGCAATTGATATAATTTAAGAAAACACAGAGCACAATGTTACATATGAATTTTAGAATTGAGTTTCAATTTTAAAAATTTATCCAAGAAAAAAAAAAAAAAAACTAATGAAAGGAACTCAGTAGAAATAAAAGGGGAGAAAAAGTGTTTCACTTTTTTTCTGTTGTTCTGTGAGTGAAATTCCTAAGAGAAAAGTAGTCTAGCATAATTAAAAAGATTTAAAAGAGAGTTCTCCAAACTTTAGCAAAAGTTGACATCCTGAATACAAAAACATGCTGAATCAATAGCATGTTTTTTTTTTTACTGTACTAATAGAGATTTTTAAAATAAATGAGAACAGTTATTTAGCATGTTTCCAATAATGTATAATTGAACCAGAAAGATAAAAGTTCAAGTTATCCTTCAAATTTGCCTAAAATAGTCCTATTTAAAGAATTTTTCTGAAAACAGAAGTGGAAAACCCTAGAATCTCAGGAGAAAAATATTAAACACACAAGTACACACACATGTACACACATCACAAGATAGATATGATTTAATAAAATGTATTATTTATTTATTTAAGTTATAAATTGCTCCACTTAAGTTAAAAGCTACTGTGTTCCAGAAAGGATTGAAAATGACTTTCAAATTTATCTCTAGCATTTAAAGCTTCATTTGTCTTGTTTCTATTTTACAATGAAGTTGCACTCCTATTACTATCTGCATGACAAACATGTTTTTTTAAGGATTCAGAGAGGGTTTTTTTGTTGTTGTTTTTTTAAACTGACATTGTTATTAAGGGAATTTTAAATTCACTTGTAGTTTTTAGTTTTTCCCAATGCTAACATTTTGCAAAACTAGTACAATATCACAACCAGGATATTGATATGAATAGATTCCATTCACCTTACTCAAAATTTCCATTTTATTTTTATCCTGTTTGTGTTTGTGTCTAAGTTCTATACAATTTTATAACCCTGTGTAGGCTGTATATCCATCACCACAATCAAGATATTGAGTAATTCCAATGCCTTAACATCCTTTCATAACTACAGCCATCTCCCTACAGTCCCGTGACCCCTCACTCAGTTCCTAACTCCTGACAACCACTAAACCATCCTTATGATTTAAAAAATGTTACCTAAATGGAATCAGAGACAAGAGTTTTGGTCAAAGTAGAGATAACATCTAGGCCTCAGTTGTGTTTAAGGTTCAGAAAAGTAGCAAAACCAGACAAAATGATGCCAGGGCTGATATCAGGACCAGCTGCATTGACTAATGGCCCCCTACCTAGCTCTGGCCAATCAGTAGAGACAATTACCCTGAAAAGACACACCTGGAAAGCTGATTAATAGTCTATTGAGATCCTCCCCTGAGACCTCCAGATAAAATCCCTTAAGATGAAAGACCCATTGAGCGCTCGCTTGCTCTCTCTCTAGAGCATGCCTGCACCTTTCCCCACTCCCTTCTTTCCCCAGATATGCTCTCTCTGGAGCACACCTGCGCTTTCTCCCTCTACTTCCCCCAGGAGTGTTCTCTTTTGCTCTTTCTCCTAAGCCCCATGGGCCCTTCTTTTGCCTCTGTAACTTGTTTCCTGAGTCCATGCAGACCTGTGGGCTCACTTCTTCTAGACTCACTTCTACCTCTGTGACTTTCTAAATAAACTTTCACTTGTATTTGAGTCTTGGCTCTAATTTTTTTCCTAGGCAAACTCAAGGACCAAGGTCTAAAGTCTGCCCTTAATAGCTTTATGATTAATTCCTCTCTCCCCAAACTTCCATCTTGAACCGACTAACTTCTGTCAAAAGTTGTGTCACATATTATGTCTTGTCTACTTGAAGTTCCACTTTTTGCTCACAGACTCCTCTCACTACAAATAAACACAGGCTACACACATTTGTGGGGTTCTTTGGAATATGCTCATAATTTCCCTATGAGTAAAACAAACTTTCCAAGTCCAAGCATATTTTCCATGGGAAATTTAGATTAAATCCATAGTTAAATAGAAATAAATTTTCCTAGAGAAACAACAAAGTTTATAAAATTTTTCAAAAACTCATACACATATATTAACAAGAACAACACTGACTTTTACACCTAAAACTATTTATTTAAAGTGTGTCATAGTTTTCACCCAATGAATGGATCTATATTAGGATCCACTGAGTTTCAATGTTACAAGTGCTAATTTAAACTTAAGCTAAAAAAAAAATTCAAAGCTTACATGTTTGTGTTTCTACAAAGAATACAATGTAAATGTCCTCCTAGGATACCTGCATTCAGGGATTCAAACAATATTTTTAGAATGTCTATTTTTATCCTACTCTTGGCTTTGTTCATCTTGGCATGGCTTAATTCACTGACTTAAGTCTCTCCACATGGATATAGGGTAGCCCTGGGAACTCCAAACTTCAGTAGGTATTACAGCTTTTGTTTTATTTATTTATTTGTTTATTTATTTATTATTTTAAATATATCTTTTATTGATTTCAGAGAGAGAGGAAAGGAGAGGAAGAGAGAGATAGAAACATCAGTGATGAGAGAGTCACTGATCTGTTGCTGTCTCCTGCACACCCCACAGGGAATAGAGCCAGCAACCTGGGCATTTGCTCTGACTGGGAATCGAACCTCAATCTTGTGGATCACAGGTTGACGCTCAATCGCTGAGCCACGCCCAGCTGGGTAGTATTACAGCTTTTAATACCAGGAAAGGGCCTAGATTCTAATCCAAGGAAGGACTCTGATTGGATGAACATTTGGACCATACTGGTGGCCAAGATGATGAAGTACTTTGAATGCTCAGGGCTGGTTAAGGATCCTTTACCAGGGCATTAAAATAAGGGCTTTTAGTCACACCTTATCCACATAGGCTTAAAAAGTTGTCAAATCAAGGAAAGACAATTCTTCATAGAGTTAAATTCAGGACAAACAAAATATCCATGTACTGTCTAATTTCATAATTTTTGAAAACAAAAGAATGAGAGGCTCAATGATTAATTAAATTCTTTATCTCTACAGAATGGAAGTGCTCTCAACTTTAAAATTAAAGTCTTCACTCCCCACAATCCACATGTTCCACTGAGGTTTCAAAGCTTTTATCACTGATACAGGTGTAGTGTTCATGCTCCGAATATTTTTGCCCTCTCATTTCAACAATCTCTGCAGAAACAATATATTTTTGAAGCACATAGTGTAAGGAGGGGAGTATGAAGATAATGGAAGATCCTATACAGCCTTTCAAAGGCCTGTTTTGGAGAATTTTCCTTTTTCCTATTTGTTTTATCATTCAGGATAATGGTCCAGGAAATAGGAATTTTTTTTAAATGAATTTTGTGCAAGACATTACATGCTTGAAAATTATTGGAGTATCTGGAGAAGCAAAAGTGGCTGCCAATGGATTAGTGATTTCAAATATATACTAATACCTTAGTTTTAACCCAGAGGAGAAGAAACAGCTTTTGTTTCTTCAGCTGTTGCCACTCATGAGGTTGATGGCTAGTGACTGAGATGCAGGCAGTGCCTTACTCAACTGCCTCAAGAATGTCTTGGAGCTGATGTCTGTCTAGCCTTTGTAGGACATCCCCTGTACTTACATCTCTGTCACCCTCCTGGCTTGCAGGGACTCAGCAGGAAGATGATCTGTGACTCAATTTATTTTCAGGAACTTAAACAAGTACCTCTTATTGGTGGAATTAGATTTGAATTCGTAAGTCCAGCTTCAAGAAAATCTGAGGTTTATAATATATTGCTTTTCAGATCTTGTAATACTAAAAGGCTGGTAGGGTTGGAAGCCAAGTACCAATCAAACATAATATACTATATAATTACACACATGTTTATGGATATCGATACACATTATATACACACATATACACACACAATCAGTAAATTTTCAAAACTGTTGGGGAAATCATTATAATGAATGAAATTAAGGTACCTATATTTTATTATATATAGTTTTTATTTTATTACATTATAACAGTTTTTATTTTATTTATCCTTATGAAATAAAATCTGTAGTCGACTATTTGCTATACACTATGTAGCAAATAGTAATTTATAAAATTCTTCTCTATCCAGTATTGTTGCTCCCATGAATACAGTCAAGGAAGGAAATGGCACAATGAGGCTGGGCATCAATTCATGGCTCCATATTTGAGAGTGGGCTAACATGACAGCAATTTCTGAATCAGTATTTTTAAAAATCAGTAAGTTTTCCTTGTAGAAGCAATCTATATATTCTGTTTCTCAATACCTCCGTGCTTACACAAGAAAGCATAGCAATTATTTCTCAAGGTTTTATTTATTTTTTAAATATATCTTTTTATTGATTCCAGGGAGAGAGAGAGAGACAGAAACATCAATGATGAGAGAGTCATTGATCGAGACCACAACCGGGCATGTGCCCGGGAATCGAACCCCCGATCGCCTGGATCCCAGGTCACGCTCAACCACTGAGCCACGCCCCCCCAGGCTCAAGATTTTATTCTTACTCGCTAGTGTAAAATACATTCTTGACTAGCTTCATCAACTTTTTCCCCCCTTTTTTAAAAAAATTATCTTTATTGTTGAAAGTATTACAGATGTCTCCCTTCCCCCCCCCCATGACCCCTTCTACCCCACACCTGCTCAGTGCCAGGTGGGAAGAGATTAACCTTTTTTTTTTTTTTTTTAAAGATTTCAGCAGAAGAGAGAATGAGTATATTTTGAAGTTGATGGGCTGGCTATTACACTTCCTTCATACAAATAAGCATTCTTGACAAGATGTATACTATGTATGCCTGCTTTTGCAGTCCATCCATAAGATTAAGTTTAGGAAGAAGAAGAAAAATAGATTGTTGTTTTGTTGGAGAATCAAAGGTTTCATTAATGTACAGCAATCAATGTCTTCACTGGCCAGCCGGGGTTAAAATGATTTAAAAGGTTTCCACCTGGTTGGTCAAGCTGTCTCCTTCTCTGTCTAATTCAGTGTGACAGCTGAAAGAAACCTGCTTTGAAGTACAATCATTTGACGGTGATATTTTATTTTTATATATTTATTCTTTTCAGCAGAACTATATTGCTGACTGTTTAATCCAACATGCATGAGACTTTACATCTCCTAAAATTTCTTGCCCATAGTTTTTCAGTTGAGATACCCAAGGAGTTAATTGTTGGTAAGCACACAATTTCCTGTGCGGGTGAATGAAATACAAGCATAGAAAAGAGAACACCATAAAAATTCTAGGAAAAGGTATCAGTACATTAATGCAGGTGAACTGGTTATTTAAAGGCATTGAATTAACATGCTTTAGCCAAACTTCTGCAGCTGAAAAGTTTCTAATGAAAACACAAATGGTTTTAATAAAATACATGAAGTTTTGAACACTTTCAGTGTTTCCTATTAATCATCAGTCTTTTAATAGTGGTAGCTTCCTTGGCACCTCAAGTAGAAATACTCTGTGTGGTAAGAAATATACACTGTAAAGGAAATGTCTTGAACCCGGTTAGAATTAATTTTCTGAGATTTAATGTCTTTCAGAGCAATAATACTTCTGATTTGCATCATGTCTTTCTTAATATGTCAAATGACTTAAAGGCTATTAGCTCACTTATTTTGATCATATATGGAATCTTTTTGCAGTCTAGAATATGAGATGAATTCCCCTTGGTAAAAAAAAGAAAAAAAAAAAATGTAGGCTCACTCTAGCTTATTTGGCTCGGTGGTTGGAGCATCGGCCTGCGGACTGAAGGGCCTCAGGCTCCATTCCCATCAAGGGCCTGTACCGTGGTTGCAGCTCCGTCCCCGGTGCCAGCTGGTTGGGTTCGTGGGGAAGGCAACCAATTGATGTGTCGCTCACATCGATGTTTCTCTCTCTCTCTCCCACTCTCTCTGGAAAGCAATGGAAAAAATATCCTCAAAAATGTAGGCTCCGCTTGACAGTATCAGCTGTTAGGGTTCAGGTGCGAGATGAGGCTGACTAGAAAGATAATAAACTGCAAGCAGCTTTGCACACAGGGGACGTGAAAATCTATGGATCCCTCCACTTCCCAGGCCAGTTAATTATGAGACAAATTCTCCTGGTTGTAACGTATCAAAAAGAATTTTTAACCTGAGGAAAAGTTTCCTAAGCTCTAGAAAAGAACCACTTACACCAGCATTTTTTTTCTTTTACATTTTGCTTTAATGCTAGTTGTTCCTTTTTTCATGAATAATCTTTGAGCTTCATTCTCCCTATATTGCAGACAAGGAAAAGTCAATATGGGTGATGGCAGCGAGGTATCATTGCAGATGGGTAGCCTGAAGGAGGATTTCATAAAATATAGATCATGGACTAGCTTCGGTACTTTCAATAATGGAACTCACGCTGGGTGCGCAAGGTTTGCAGCAATTCAGGTCCATATTTAAATTACCGTTCTCTGTGCTTTTCCCCAAAATTGCTCCTGTTTGCTGATTAGGTAAATGTACCTTTTAGTGTTCATTGATTAATTCCAGAATAATAAGAAAAAATGTTTTGTCTTTTAAGATATTATATGTGTGTGTGTATATGTGTGTGTGTGTGTGTGTGTGTGTGTGTGTGTGTGTGTGTATATTAGAATTCATTGATTTCATTGATCCATATTGAAGTTTGATTTGTTCTTGGGTGATTATCTTATGATTTGATACAATTGAGTTATTGCCTCACATATTTAAAAATTACTGACTTTTTATATTTTCCCAATGAAATGAATGTCAGCTAAAAACTTAGGATTTTTTCTAGATTCATAAATCCAAGATATTTAGCCATGTATTTGAAGTTCTTCAATAGCTGTTATCAAAATATGAAAGATCAGGAATAAAGTAGAAAAAAAATCTATCACAATGAGACTTAAACTTCAGTAATTGGTATAGAAATTTGTCACTTTCAACCAAATACTTAGAAAATTAAGGTTCTACATGTATTATTAAGAACCACTTAATTCTGATTTACCTTATTTTTTTTTGCATAGTCTGAAGATTAAGAAGACAGTGTGGTGAAGGGTGGGTGTAGAAAAGGTCAGTGGGGTAAAAGAGAGGACATCTGTAATACTTTCAAAATAAATATACATTTAAAATAATAATTTAAACACTAAAAAATGAAACATATGTATACCTTTATCAATCTATAAATACATATGCACATATACATCTATATATGCCATCTTAGCTGAAAATATGATTAAAACATATATTCGGATTGTTTTTAGAAGAATTTTTTTAACATCTTTTGAATACTATTTTTAAATGAGAGACTCAACTAGGTTTTAAACTAGTAACTTCTAGCCATATAAAAAGTTATATATATATATGTGTGTGTGTGTATATGTGTGTGTGTGTGTATATGATGTCCTCAAGAAATGTATACACACACTTCGAATAATTATAAAAGCAGTGTTTATTAAAATACATTTAATTTTCATAATTGAGCTATCAGCTGTTATAAAGTATGCATAGTTTTTTGATACAGTATATGTATATATGTGTGTGTGTGTATATATATATATATATATATATAGCTGAAAAATATATATAGAGAGAGGAAAGGAGACAAAAGAGATACAGAGAGAGAGATGGAAGGGGTGCAGGGCAAAGAAAAATCATCTCAAGTTCCATCCCCTGGAGGGGGCTGTTACACATTTGTAAGATACCATTCGCCTAGGCCCTGGCTAGTGTGGCTCAGTGGGTTGGAGCGTCATCACGTGTACTGAAAGATTGTGGGTTAGATTTTCGTCAGGGCACTTACCTAGGTTGCTGGTTCGAACCCTCTCCCCCCACCCTGGTCGGGGGATGTACTGGAGGCAACCCATCAACCCAATCGATGTTCTCTCTCACATGGATGTCTCTCTCTCTCTTCCCTTATCTCTAAAACCAATAAGCATCTCCTTGGGTGAAGATTAAGAAAAAATGATTTCATTCACCTCATAAATCTTATGTATAAAATAGGTGGGGTCATATTATATATGAAATTATAAACCTTATTCGTTCACTTAACCTTATATTATAATTGTTTCTCAAGCCATTAACTACCCAAAAATCTTTTCCAGGAACAGAGAACTAATAATTATTATGTACAAATATATTCAAAAGCATATTTACAAAATATCAGTGAGTACACAGCATTGTTATCAGTTCTACGAATGTTGTTTATTGGAAAGATTTCTGGACAGGGAGGGTATCAGGAGACTTAAATTCTGATACTATCATTAAACCAATGAGTTCTATATTTCTATATCTAAGTGTTGATACTGGCTACTGTGAAAAAGCACTGCTACATAGGATGAGGTAACATATTAAGGGATTTCTTGAGTAAATTTTACCAATATATAACAAACTTAATATTTTTCTACACAATCATCTCTGTTACTAAGTACATAGTTATACTTGGTTAACAGGTTTTCTTTTCTTTCTTCTTTTTTTTCCTTCAGCCATTAACTCCATTGGCCCAAATAGTCATGGACCCTTCCAATCTTTCTTTTATACATTAAGAAAATCATTTATTGTCGAGTAATTTCCAGGAATTTGTGCTAGGTTCTGGGCATAAAGGGGTGGGCAAAAGCAGAAAGGCCCTAACTTTTGTGTATCTTTCTCTGGTGAGGGAGGAGCCACAAATAATTGCTCTATGGAAAATCTATTGAGTGGGATTAGAGGAGCATGAACACAGCAGTAAGACGTCTATCGAGGAGAACCAGCTTGCCCACCCATTGTGTGTCTGTTTTTCTGGCATAATTATTAGCAGTGACCTTACACTCTCAAAAATGTCTTATATTAAGTAATAGGTAATATAGCCATGGCACAAAACAGATTTTTACAAATAACAAATATTCTGATGGTTTTAATGACTTTCCTATGGTGAAATAGATAATTAATGGTAGAAATGCACAGCTTCATGGGACAGGCAAACCTTGACTTTGGAATGACCCAGATCATGAGTGTGAGGTAGCTCACCACTAGATCTAATTCTCTAAGCCTCAGAGTCATGATCATGTGAATTCTAATACCATTCCTAAAGAGTATTACAGAATTAAAAGAGATGATGTTCTTGAAAAGCCTAAAACAGTGGACTTAAAATGTGTTCGGTTGGTGTTAATCGCTCTGCCAAGAGAGAAAGTTCTCTCTCAAGCACTGGCTTTTCGAGAATAAGGGAATTCTCACAGGGTCCTTAAACATGGATGAATTCGGGAAAGAATTTTTGGAATTTTCAGAGTGCCAGTGCAAAGACTATTTTGGATTAGTCAAAGGTAATTAATCAAGATATAGCATGGACAAGCTCATTTTCCAACTCAGAAAGAAAACTAAGGGACTGACATGGTTACCCTTCAAAGCATAATAAGTTGCTACTTGACCTAGGAGAGGTGTACTGACTGTGCTTATATTACAACTTCTAGCTTGAAGTTCAAGGGAGAAGTTAAGCAGTGATTTACTCCAGTAAAGAAAACCTTGTCAGACAACTCAGAAATGGCAAAAGGCTATAAAATCGATATTGTGGGTATGGAAACAGACAAACGCCAGCTTAAGCTCTCCAATTATTTTGGCGTTCTTTGTAACATATGCGTCTCAGGCAGGAAGTTTATGTGACACGTCGGGTACCTTTAATGAAATGTAAACCTGATTAGGGGCTGTGGTTTGAGGAACCATCTGAGTTCACCGCAGGATGGTGATCTAGCGCGATGTGGAGCAGACGTGCCAAACGGCCTTACAAAGGCAGATCTTTAGCACATCACGCTGTAGTTTTAATGATTTATTTGATACGTCTTCAGTAGTATTCCATGTGATTTACATATATTTTTAAAAAATTAACATGTTTTTGCAATTTTCTAGAGTTATTTTAAATAGTTTATTTAATATGAAGTGTTTGGAGTTTTATCCTGCAGATCATTAATCCAGGAACTTCGCCAAGTGTGCTCATTTTATTTATTTTTTCAAGGACTCACATGGCACTAAATATTTCCTCACAGTAAGTCATAATGAAAAGCAAAGTCATGTAATATTAGAGAAGTGAAGATTAAATTTTAGATAAGATTTTGGGAAGGCAAATATAATCACCTTTATTTTTAAAAGTGCATTTTAGCTGAATATATGATTAAAACATATATTTGGGTGATTTTTGGAAAAGTTCTTAATAACTTTAGAAACTTAAAAGACTTAAACTAGGTTTTTAACTAGTAACCTCAAATATTCTAAGAAGAAAATTGTCTTCAAAAATAATGTTAACCATGTTAACAATGAGTAGAATTTGTAATATTATAAATTGACTTTTTATTATAAAACTAACGTTTTAATTCTATTTTACACCTGTTAAGATATTTATTGATTTCATACACTGGATTATATCCCATTTCTCTGTATCTGTTTTAACAAGTACCTAAATCGTAAATATCCTCCAATAAAGGCTTCTTCACTCGTGGAGTGTATGAGAAAGACTACTCTCCTACACTTGTATGTGTTGCAGATTGTTTTTCTAAATATTCTGCTTACATTGTTTTCTTACTCAATATCTGTCATGTATACTGCAACCTAAGTCTTGAAACTGTATTAGAATAAGCTTTTGGAGAGTGGGAAATGGATGGAAGTGTTTCTTTTTTACTTCATTTTGGTTCCATCACGGGAGAAAATCAATTGGCTGTTGAAGGAGGAAAGTTGTGCTGTGACCGAAGGAAACATTTACTATTTCTATGCTGTTTCTAACTTAAAAGGTACCTAATAATTTTCAGGAATGCCTTTTTTAATTAACTAGGCAACCTGTCCGACCTTTATGATTTTAGCCCTGCAGGGCTACTTTTCTGTTATGGGTTTATTGTGTTTCTTCAAAAGGTGCTGAAGTTGTAACCCCGCACTCTGTGAATGTAACCTTATTTGTAAATAGGGCCTTTGCAAATGATCAAGTTCAAAATAGTAAAGAATTACTAACAAGTTATTAGCATATTTCTCTTGTATATATATGGAGTGCAACACCCGCCAAGGGATTTTCATAGAATCAGGTAGCAGTCAGATTCCAGGACTCTCAAAAGCCACATTTGTCATGTCTACTAAGAAGGATTTAGGATAGAAAATGCAATTTATCCACAGGGAAGCACCAAGCATTCCTCTTCTGCAGTTGTTTCATGGACCATACTATTTATTTACCTGCAAGGAGAGGAGATGTGCATCAGGTGAATGCAGGACCTGACATGAGGTAAATGTGTCAGGCCCCACAGGAGCCAATATATTTTGTCACAATTCCATAGACCTAGTTTTCAGAGTCCTCTCCAGGGGTATGCTTAGAATCATCACACTCAAGGGTTGTGGAAGCTATGGCTTCTTTCAAGCATTTCTAGATCTCTGTCCAGATGATATTTAACAACAGAGATTATTCATACTATAATTGTTGTTGCTTAGAAATATAGCATATTTCAACCTTATTAGATCGCCGGGTAAACAGAGTTAGGAAATTAACCTAAGGTCAAGTTCTCATGCAGAAAGAGGAAATGACTTGTTAAGCTATTACCTACAATATAAAGGAATTCAATATTAGTGGAATGAAGCTATTCTTCAGTAGTATCTTGTACTTGGATCATGTTAAATACATTAAACCATTGAGTCCTGTGCTGTACTCAGCTCAGTCAAGTTGTAGTACTACCCCTTGCCCAAATGAAAACACACACACTTACAAAGACCTTTATCAAAAAGCAAAAGCACATTTAACTTTAATCTTGATTGTGTGCAAATATGGTTTCCTTAGGTCTATACCATCTAAGAAATTTCATAAATCTTCTCAATTTGTGAAGAGTACCTGGAAAAATATACACACAAGTATGCAAAGAATGCAATACATTGGTTAATTGAAATGACCCATGAGATGCCATATTAATGTAAGGAATTTAGTAAAGGCAAAGGATACTATAAAACAGTGAAAGAGAGGGAGAGTTCAGGCAATAATTAGGGGCCCAAAACCTTCCATAAACAATCTCCCTTAAGTATTTACTATGAACACAACAATGTGTTTTGTCTCTAGATTGAATCACCAAAACTTGTGTAATAAGTACTGATTTGGGGAGAGCTACTTGATAGTTTGAAGTGGGGACTTTCATGACCCTTTGTTCACATAGTTAAGTCAGGCTGTCTAACTGGTTACTCTAGAAGTAAGCTATCAATAAACCAACTAGGCCTGATGTGCCACAAGGGAATTTCAGGTGTGAGACAGAACACACTAAATCATTAGTTAGCCCAATGCCTTTATTTTGGCCAAGAGTCATTGCTACATTTCCAGGCATCCGCCAGAGATAAGCACGGCACTGTGTGAATCCATGTGAAAATACCTATACTAAATGTAAACTATATGTTAAGTATTATAGAGTCATTTTATAAAAATTAAAATATTAAAAGTTCAAACAAATTCAAGCTTATTTTTAGAAATGTTAAGTAGGGTTATGTAATCAGATAGCTTTTGCTATGTGAAAAACCTTCCCAAGGATTTAATAGCTTAAAACAAGGATCATTTCTTTAGCTCCTGATTCTTCTATTTAGCAATTTGGGTTGGGTTCAGCTGAGCTATTCTATAAGTCTAAGAAGAGTTTATTCATTTGTCTACAGTCAGCTGCTGGGTCAATTGGGTGCTGGTTACTTTGGAAGGCCTCAGCTACAATGATTCCTATCTGCTTCACATGGTCTCTCATTTTTTAGCAAACTATTCAGGACTTCTTTATATGGTGCCTTAGAAGGGTTCCCAGCAAGAGTGGAAATCTGCAAGGCTTTTTTTTTTTTTGGCCATTTAATATTTTTTTTATTTTTTCAATTACAATTTCAAAACTACTATTAGTTTTAGGTGTACACCTCAGTGATTACACATTATATAACTGACTAAGTGATCATCCCAATAAATCTGGTACACATCTGACACCATACACAGTTATTGGAATATTATTGACTGTATTCTCTAAGCTGTACTTTACATCCCCAGGACTATTCTGTAACAACTAATTTGTACTTGTCAGTCCCTTCACCCTTTTAACATTTCTTCCCAACCCCTCTCCCACCTGGCAACCATCAAAATGTTTTCTGTATCTATAAGTCTGTTTCTGTTCTGCTTGTTCATTTATTGTTTCTTAGATTCACTTTTTGATATATGTGTATTTATTGCCATTTTATTGTTCATAATTTTGATATGTGTCTTGAAATCTAGGCCCAGAGTTGGTACAATGTCACTTATGCCACACTTTATTGGCTAAAACAAATATTATAGGTTGTGTTCTCCAGGAGGAGATACTATTATGGTATTTGGGGGTATAAGTTATTTATTATAGACTCACATCTATGAAGGAAAAAAGTAAACAGAATTGGTCTGAGGAAGAAGTTGACCTGCAATGCAGGCTCAACAGTCTCAGGCAATGTGGTGAGTTCTGGAGTAAGGCTTGCCTGTCCAGTTGTCCTGCATTGGGCCACAGCAACTGTACTCTTAATCTCTTCTTTTGCTCATGCACTGAAATTAAGCAACCTGGAAAGAAAATACCTTTGAGTGACATGGCTTTCTGTAACAGAGGCAGAGTGATAGCTGTAAACTCTAATAACTGTGTACCTCATAGCTGGAGAGTAAGTCTTTCCTTGAAGAGGAACCTGGGCAAAACATTTCTGAATCTATTATAGCAAGTCAGTCCAACCCAGATTCAAAGGGAGTGAAAACAGATTTGACATCTTAATTCGAGGAGCAGGTGGTATGAACTGTGACCATGTTCGCAAACATGATGTTCAGAGATACACTGAGCACAATTTGTATTAATACAAATACAACTTATTTAATGAACTATAGAAAAACAAAGGACAAAGAAGGTTGTCTAGTAGGTATGTTTTGACCATATAGTGGCAATTCTACCCTATTCCTAGATGAAATAGTATGGTCTCTGCTCTTAGGTATAACTCCTCAACTGTACATTCAGCATCATAAATAAAATTCTTAGAATGCTAAGTGGTTTCACATTAGAATTAATGGCCTTATATCCCCTTTTCCCTTCTAGACAGGCTAAGCACTTTGATGTAATTTCACTGTCTGAAATATGACTTGATTGGCAGTCATCGATTATTAAAATTTGATGTAGCCTGGTCTGCTGGAAAGGGAAACATGGACAAGAGCCCAAGAGGACTGAGATGTAACCCAAGATATTTACCTAAATTTTGTAATGATTCTGAGCAGAACATTTCTTATTTGTGCCCTCGTCTTTTGTAAAATCGAGAACCCCATCTAAATTCTTTGTCCCCTTTATCTTTCACTCCTTTTAGTGGCATAAATTCTGTGATCTACAATTTCAAAAAATTTGGGGGGGGGGACTTATTCCATCTAGTAAATGCTTCCTGTTAAGGCCTTAGTTAGATACTTCATCCATTCCTTTTATTTTATTCACATTGATTTTTCACTAGAGTGTCTTTCATGAGTCTACATCTCTGTATCAGCTCCCTTCTCATTTTGCAGAGGTGAGCTATCAGATGTCAGCTGCTCTCTCTATCTATCAGCCTACCTGCTGTATATTCCTCAAGTCAGCAGAAGTAATTGTGGGGGAGTAAAGGAAAGTCGGACATTCTTTTGGTGGAAAAACATCACTTGAGGGATCTGTTCTTTACATTAGGTAATTCTTGATAAGTGGTGGCTTATAGTGAACGACACTGACTATGCAGCCCTGAGGGAGATGTTCCTTTTTCCTAGTGATGGGTCTCAGCTGTCAGTGTGACAGTCACTTGTCACAAAATCCCCAAACTTTACACTTTGAATTTAAGCACTGTGCCACCAACATCAGCAACTGTGCCCTGGACATGACAAATGCTGATAAGAGAAAGATATTCTACAGCTATCTAGACACATTCGTTGCAGCAGCACCAGCAGCTAATGCAATCACAGCGAAAGATTTCTATGTGTGGGATAGCACTGCTGCCAACATGTGCTGTGGAGAAAACTGGGTCTCAGTGAATTAAAAAGAAAAACACAAAATTATAAGTAGATATCTCCTCAATAAAGAACATGCTCAGAGTAATTAAGAACTATCTGATTACGATATTGTTTATTAATATTACTATAGAGAAAAAGGTGCCAAGGAACAACGAATAGAGAAGTTTAAGATGAATAAATGAGGAACTGAGGTGGAGTCAATTTGGGCCATACTCTGAATTTATACTTAACTCATGATTATAAATGAAACTTATTGTTAATGTTATAAATGAAAGCTATATTTAATATGTTCAGATGGGTCTAAATGTTTTTCCAAAACAGCAGTAGAAAAACAGCATCACTCCTTGGCTGGAGTTTTAGAATGAGTCATCCAAAGCTAAATGCTTTCAAGCTATACGATGTATATTTTGGTCCAAGAGTATTATTTTTTCTTCCTTGTTTCAGAAGGCAAGAAAGGTTTTTAAAAATAGATGCGGTTGGAATTTACCACGTTGACAGGTAGTTTATTCAGGAAAATTTTCTTCAGAAAACAAACAAATTTGGAGCAAAATCTGAATATAATGTGAATAAATGAACATAACTAATTAATGGATTTTGGTATCAATGGATGAAAAGGTACCTACCTCATTGCATTGGGTCCTTTGTCTCAAAGTTTCCTACCTGTCTTGCCATTTACCATCTTCATCAATCAATCAAAATTACTGAAGAATATGTTGTGTGTGTTTTTGTTAGATCTTTGGAGCTCAGGCCCCGTTCAGGCCTCATATTGAGCAAATTTCCATATTAACTCTAGAAAATGTGAAAAGTAGTAAAAACAATGAGAGATGATCACCTGGTCGTTTTCTTCATTGAATAAATTACAGTTGGATTTTTGTAACATTGATTAGTTTAGAATGGAAAGGTGCAGAACTATCACCTCATGGTTAAGCAAGGATTCCATTTGCTTTTGTCAAAAACTTTATATTATATGCCTTAAATTATTCTGTATATAATGTTTTAAAATTTCGTCTCTAAGGGAAAATTCATATATAAGTGTTAAGTAACTCCAGCTGCCATGTTTCGAAGATATTTTTGTCCCCAAATGACTTCTCTTTTCATGATCATTTAAACACCTCAATTAGAAATAGAAGACACGTTTCACCCATTGGCTGCTTATATTTAAAATTCCACAGCTAAGAGGATTGAGTAGGTAGTGACTTGGCAAGTGTATTTTTCTAGTCTTCATAGTAAAAAGGCTGGGAAAGATCATTAATTGCATACATACAGAATCTTGCATTATATCTGGGTTGTAAATCTTTCTTTCATTTTACAGTGAAGTCAGCTGAATTCAGATTTGCTTTTTATTTATGGTGTTTTCCTAGATACTTGAAATGGGTAAAGCAAAAGCAAGAGAAGATATTCATCAACACACGTTCCTGTGGCATGTAAAGTTGATGTTACTCCTCAAATCAGAACTGAGCCACAGTTGACTACTCACCCCCCACACAGACAGGCATTGAGTCCCTGCCATCTTCTCCACCCAACTCCAAAATAAAGTGGCAGATTTTAAAGGCGGAACAAGAAAAGCACAGGTGGTACCACCTACTGCAAACCTTTTAGTTCTTCTTAACTCAGGAACAGCCGTTGGTCTTTGCAGTCAGTTAAAAGCAAAATGGGACATAGCACGTGGGCCGTTGACATCGTGCAACAAATACCATTTGTTTGCTCAGATCATGACAACCAACGGTATCTGGAGGAGTGTTTCCTTTTCAGGCTTTGGGTAAAAAGTTTCAGGCCTGGCTGCCTACCTTGCTAATAGGGCTGTTAATTTATTGATTAATTCTGGGCACATTGCAAGTTATATAACTACCATGTGTCTTAATCTCACTAATCCGAGAATGTGTATTCTATATTTTAAAGGAATCTTAAGAATTAATGAGCATCTGTTTCATACTCTCTAGGCATATGGGGGAGAGAGGTGAAAAGAAAAGGGAACAAACTGTTTTGAGGTTTGGTGATGTTGCCTTAAATGCCCCTTTGCAGTGAGGATAGGACTTCCCTCTCTCTTCTCCCACCAAAAACGCAGGCTTTCCCTTTAGAGAGCCTTAGTGAGTACAGGAGGAGGTAGAATCCATACCTTGATTAGGCCTGGGCCACTAAAAAAGAGTCTTAGATATAGGGCTGGCCTTGTTGTTGGGGAAAAACTAATTCCAACTGGAATAATTAATGGGCAGTGACATACATAGGCTTGATTCGGGCTATCTTTGAGATCCAAGATGGTTCACCTTGAAGGGAAAAGTATATGGTGGGATAGTCTAGATTGTAGCATTAATAAAACAGGTCAAAAGAAAGTTTCCATTTGGTCTATTTTGAAAAAGAATACTAATTAAATCATAAATAGACAGTGGAAAATGGTCAGTAAAATAGCTCCCAGGAAGCAAGGTTTATAACAGAACTAATATCAGCCTGCCCAGACTGACCGGTCTGGGGATATGCTGATATCCTGATAATTTATTCAGGATTAGATCAGCAACTAAGTAAGGTTGAGCCTGTGTATTGGCAATAATTGAGCCAAGAGTTGACAGGAGTTAGAAGAGACAAGGGTAAATAAAAGAACTTAGAGCAGTTGCTCTATAACACTAAGTATCTGTAAGAATAAAGTTCAGCATCTTAGAGGATAATTGCATGTCTCCCTGTAGTTCTATAATCAGGTTCAGGTATTTTCATTTAAAAACCCCAATGAGTTCAATGTAAAAGATTTCCTTCCAAATTGCAAGTTTATAAACAGTGCTTATTGCCTGTAAAAGAAATAAGTAAGTGGACTAAAAAAAAATGATAAAATTTGGTACATTACCATAAGAAGGGCATGGGCTTCAGGGGGTTTTAAGATTGTTTTGAATTAATTTTGTCTTTAAGAATATTCATCACAGATTAAAGTAACTAGGGAGAGAATTTCACACAGATGGTGAGTGGTAAGCAGATGTATGGAGGTGGGTCATCTCATGTTATGCACCTTAAATATCTATTCCACAGCAGTAGCTCCTACAAAGGCATGGGGGGGGGGGTTGTATCTAAAAGATAACACTGTGCAACAGTAAAATTGAAAAGGATGTTAGAAATCACCTCATCCAAATGTCTTACCTTAGAGAGAACACAAGCCTAGAAAGCTATCTCATTCTATCTTTAGACAACCTTAACTATTCTTTCATTTCAACAAAATGTAGCTCCTTAATTTTCAAACACTGATATGGAACATATATTTATGAATCCATGTATAATTGGTGAATTCTGTCTTCTAAGAGAGTCTTCGAATATTTAAAGACACTTAAAAACCCTATTTTTAAAAATTTATGTTTATTGCTGAAAGTATTACAGAGGTCCCATACCCTCCCCCCCCATTTCCCCCCTCCACCCTGCTCATGTCCCTCCAGGCTTCCACTGCACTATTTTTTTTAAGTACACTTAATTTTTTTTTATCGGCAACTATGATTTTTGCCTTTTTGAATTTGTTTATTTTTTTCTATTGTTCTATCTTTATACTAGTGTCAAGCTGTTTCCCATAAATGTTTTTCCAACAACTTTTCAGTTTCTGTTCATTTTAAACATTAAAAGGAAAATAAATCCACAAGATGATAAACGCTATGATTTGCGGTTCCCTCAGTATCTTCTCTTTGAACATGCCCTTCATGACCTTTGTCCTTCCTAAAACTTAGTGAAGTTAAACTCCAGAGAGTTAAGAGGAAAGTAGTAAGCCTGAAAAATGCTCTGATTTGTTCTCATTAGCTTAGTAATATCTTGAGAAGATGATATAAATCTAGAAAAAATATAGAAGTAACGAAGGGATGATACCAGTTAATCACTCACAGCCCAGTTGCCAGTCCATCCTGACATGACTCTCTTCAGCCACAGAATTCTTCCATTGGCGGTCAAGATCAACAAGCTCTGGTTCAAACTCAATTTTGACTTTGCAACCTGTTTTTTAAATATTTTAAAATTTTTTTATTGATTAGAGAGACAGACAGGGAGAGAAAGAGAGAGAGAGATAAACGTGAGAGAGAAACATCTATTGGTTGCCTCCTGCATGTGCCCCAACTTGGGGATCAAACACAGTCTTGGTGTGAGCCCCGACAGGGAATCACACCCACCACCTTTTGGTTTATGGGATGACACTCCAACCAACTGAGCCACTGGCCAGGGCAAAACCTTTTGAAAGATCAAAACAGCAGTTTATAACACAATTATTTGAATAATTTGTAAATTTTAAAAAAAGATTTATTCCAAAATAGTAATGAGTGAAAAAAATGAGTACTTTTGTATTTGTATTAAATGTAAACATTTGTATTATTACATTTTTGTATTATTAAAGTGGAAAACATTTTCTAGAAAATAATTTCAAGTGAATTAAGCAAAAGAAAATTTAGAAAAACAAATATGGAGGAAATGAACCTATGTTCATCTCTTAAACTATTTCAGTTCCACGAGCTTCATTCTCCTTATTTGTAAAATAAACAAATCAGTGCTATTTTTATGAGGATTTTGAGATGATTAAAGAAAAATTATAAAGCACTATAGGATCTGTTATCAATATAATGCCACTACCATACAATGGGGAAGAACTATATTACATACTAAGATTCTTTTTCTTTCATTGTCTTTCCTGTCTTTATTATATTTGAGGATAAAAGGTCATCTTGGTTGAGTTTTTCTTCATAGTACATATTTATGCCATTTTAATAATTCAGATATTTGACATTCTTGTGATTCCCTGTTAACATCTTAATATCTTAATTTCTTAACATTTGCTCAGACTAGCCCTGATAAAGTATATCTTTATTAAACGTAATACTTTCAGCCTATTATTGATATTGGAAGTTGATGATTTTAAGATTTCATGTGTTTATAGAGCATTTATTTTGGGTTTCTTTTCTGTGTTACTTTTTTCTTCTTTTCAGCTAGTGCCTTTCTCTTGTTAATTCACATTGATTCCCCCTCTTTAGTTATCTTCTGTTATATTTATGTCAGTATAAACATGCAGAATGCTGCATGTCAAGACATTAAAAGATCATTTGCTTCACATGCTTAATTAAAACTATGATCACTTAAAGAGCCTCTAGTTTCAAATCTACTCACATTCATGGGAAAAAATCATAATAGGGAAATACTCTTTTTTCCCTTTTATCTTCTTCTTTTCCTAAACCTAAACAAAACAAATTAGTCATTCAACAGTAAGTATGTCTGGATCTCAATGATTTGTTTAATTAACACAATAGGATGGTGGTGGACCCAGAAAAGCTACAAATTTTGTATCGATATCACTATATTGCTAATGGTTTTACCTACACTGTGAATTTTCTCCTTAATTTTCCTCTATTTAAATACCATTCTTAACTAACTTTATGAACCGTTGACTAATTTTGAAGACTTTATTTTATCTTAAACTATAGCAGTTTATTAGTCTGCTTGTTAAACTGGACTATAATTTTTCTCTTTCATATTCATTTACTTTCTATATAATATTATAATATTTTTCTACCATTTGCTGATAACTGGCATTCCTCATTTTGAAGAACAAATTTAATTGTAAATATTTTTACTTCTTTTTATGAAGTGACAAACTAGCTTAATGATTTAGATTTCACCTAAGTGAATTTGTGTCACCATATTACTTGCTTACCTTCAAACCTATAACTTTCACTCACTTTTCTAAACTTGATTCTTACACTAATTTTAATTGCTGTTCATATTCACATATATGTTATTTCAAGTTGCTGTTAAGAAATATTATGTTATATGCTCAAATTTTTATATTATAAAAAACATAATGATATATCATTATTTATAGCTTTTTGTATAAATACATGATTAATAAAAATATATTTGTATCTTTTGTTTTCCCTATAATTTCATTTTCCTATAGTCAGTGTTAATTTATTTTTACCTTTTTACTCTAATATGTGACAGACTAACAGAAACCTGTACAACTATACAAAATATATCTATAGCATAATTATTTTAAGGCAGACACCATTGGAACACAAGGCCTAGTCAAAAAATACAACTTTGCCAGCCTCTCTAATTGCCCATGTATATGCCCTATTACCCTCACCGTCCCTTCCTTATTACCAAACATACCCACTATCCGGTATTTTATAGTAATCACTTTTCTTACTTGTAACAGTTAAGGATCTGAACCAAGCCATTGGTATGTAGGATTTTCCACATTGTGAATTTTGCCAATTCTATATTCATTGTTCAACATTTCTCTGTCTTTGTATCCCCTGCAAAGTGTCATATGGATCCAGAGGCTTGATAAGACCCAGGTCCAAGGCCTTCGGTGTGACCACGGTGGCACTCTGTCCTTCCAGCACTAGATAATAGGCTTGGTTTTCTCTTGTAGGGCTGCTTTCCTTATCTGCTTTATAACTACCCCTTGATTTAGTTCATAGAGAGAAATCAGGGCAAATATTTGCTTATTTATCTTGAAATGGTTCTGTATTATTCCTCATAGGTGACTGATTTAGCTGTTCTTTCAATTTTTATTAAGAACACATGATTTAAACACAATTCATGGGTTTCAATTATTTGCCAATATTATACTTATTGAACTTCAAATTGTTTCAACTTTGGTCAGTGGAAATCTCTTAGACATGGTTTCTAATTTGTTTTGTCATAACTGGTAGTTTTGGTAACTTTTTAAGTTTCCAATATGACAAGGTGTTCCAGGTTCTTCTTGAATATCTCGTGCTCCGGACTTGGAAATAGCCATTTTTCCATGAAGTCCTAGTCTCTGGTATGTCAAAGTTACAATCTGAGTGGTGTGGATGCTCATTGCTACCAGTTTAGTCACTGATTTTAGTTCTTTGCTGAGGACTGTGGTGGGAAATGTATATGTATGTTTTTATCTTCTTTTTTTCCACACAAATACATCTGGTTCTCAAAAACGTAGGAAGAATTGGAATATCTTATAATTACTCATTTGCTTTATCCCACTTTTAACACAACTATCTCTTGACTCACATTTTCTTACCTTGAAATACCAATTTTTTTTTATCCATTTTCTTACGCCATCCAAACTTGTTTGTAAAAACTATAAAGACATACAGAAAAATGATTATTACAAAGGGCAGAAAAAAACTCAGATGATGATCTACTTTTCTTTCTCTTTAAATCTTCTACTCTGTTCTCTCAAATACCCAATTTTTTTTTCTTTTTGAAAAAAGCCAATATAATAAGAGAACATTTCTTTGTTTTCCTCATTCTCATTCAATATTTGCAGACATATAATGTGATTTTTATTGTGTTTTAAAATATTTAATTTTTTGTATATATATTTTATTTTATTGTGATTTAGTATACACCTTTTGTATTTGTTCTGCCTTCTTGCTTTTTTTTATTGAAAAAAATTAGTATGTTTGATCTTATTTGCTTAATATTTAGTGTATCTCTTTGGGATTCATTTTTATCTTTTTGTAACAGGATTTTAGTAAATCTTTTAACTTTTGAAATTGTTTTATGCTTATGGAAAAAATTATAAGCACAATACCAAAAACATTATTTTTCCTGAAACTTTAGATATATGTGTCTTACATTGTGCAATCCATCATTATATAATTGACTATGTATTTCTTATACAACACAAGCACAATAAAACAAAAAATCAAAATCAAAAACACAAAAATATCAAAATCAGAAAATTAGCATAGGTACGTAATTACTGTCTAATCCTTGGACATGTTCAGTTTTTGCCAGTTATCCCTGTCAAGACTTTTTCAGATTTTACCAGAATGGTAAGTTAACAAGCTCACCTATCACGGCTTCATGAATGCTAACTGTATGCATTTGAGCCTTGGGCCAGACATAAGACTTTTCGCTCACAGTGCAGCGAGCAACATGAGTTTCATGTATATGCCAACTTTTCTTGCCTCCCAATTTCTTCTTTCTTTTCATTTTCATTTTGTGTATGTGTGTGTGTGTGTAATTTCCATTAAATTATATGTAAGTTTCAAGTGTACAGTTCTATGATATATAATCTATATATGGCATTGTGTGCCTACCACCCAAAGTCAAATCACCTTCCATCTTCATATATTTGGCCCCCTTTACTTTTTACTACACCCCATCCCCTTCCCTTTAGTAGTTACCATACTGCGGTCTGTGTCTATGAATTTAAATTTTATATCCCACATATGCGTGAAATCATATGGTTCTTAGCTTTCTCTGACTTATATCATTTAGCAAAATATTCTCAAGGTCCATCCATGTTGTAGCAAATGGCAGTATTTCATCTTTTCTTATGGCTGAGTAGTGTTCCATAGTACATCTGTACCACATCTTCTTTATTCAATCGGCCATTGAAAGACACCTACCTTGGTTGTTTCCACCATAAATAATGCTGCAATGAACATAGCAGTGTATATATCTATGAAAATCAGTGTTTTCAAGTTTTTCAGGTAGATACCCAGAAAAAGAACTGCTGGGTCGTATGGTAACTCTGTCCGTAATTTTTTTGAGGAACCTCCCTACTGTTTTCCACAGTGGCTCTCCCAGTTTACATTCCTACCAGCAGTGAATGAGGGTCCCGTTTCTCCACAACCTCTCCAACCCTTGTTATTACCTGTCTTGTTGATAACAGCCACTCTAACAGGTGTGAGGTGGTCTCTCATTGTAGTTTGGATTTGCATTTCCCTAATAGCTAGTGAAGTTGAGCATCTTTTCATATATCTGTTGGCCAGTTGTATGTCTTCTTGGGAGAAGTATCTGTTCAGGTCCTCTGCCCATTTTTTAATTGGATTGTTTGTTTCTTTGGTTTTCAGTTCTATGAGTTTTTTATTTATATTTTGGATATTAACCCCTTGACTGACCTGTTGCTTATAAATATCTTCTCCCATTCATTTGGTTGCCCTCTGTTTTGTTTTGTTTTTTGTCTGTTTCTTTTGTTTTGCAGAGCTTTTAGTTTGATGTAGTCCCATTCATTTATTTTTGCCTTTACTTCCCCTTGCTTTTGGGGTAAAACTCATAAAATCTTCTCTAAGACCAAGGCCCATAATTTAGTGCCTATGTTTTTGTCTATGTAATTTATTGTTTCAGATCTTATATTTAGGGCTTTGATCCATTTTTAATTAATTTTTGTACATGGGGACAAACCGTAGTCTGCTTTTGTTGTTTTTCATATAGCTTTCCAATTTTTTCCAGCACCATATTTTGAAGAGGCTTCTTTTCTCCATTGTATGTTTTTGGTTCCTTTATAAAAAATGATTTGCCCATACACATGTGGTTTTATTTCTGAGTTCTCTATTGTGTCCCATTGGTCTGTGTGTTTGTTTTTCTGCCATTACCATGCTTCCCAGTTTCCACAGAGGTAACATGGGGTGTTTTAGGAGGATGCTGCAGATACAGTGGGATTGCACCACAGATGAAAAACTCTGAGCCTGGGAAACCTCAGTATTTTTGTAATGTGCTGAAAGCTATCCTCACTAACCTTTGCCCTGTAGAAAGACATTACCTTTGGAATTACTTATCTAGCTAGCAAACAAGCCTGCTATTTGCATCAAAGAAAAGTTCCATCTCTCTCTCTCCAAAGTCTGTTTGTTATACAACCATCCTTGAAAAGATAGCACAGAACAAATTCCATCAGTACATCTGTTCATGAGATGTGCCAAAAATGTGAAAAAGTCATAGAAAATTGCCAGCCACCCAATAATGTCTTTTTATTTGTTGTTTTTCTTTGGTCTCCTTCAATGGGCAAGGGTTGCCTGGTCATTCTTTGATTTTCATCATCTTAACGTTTTGAAGATTACAGGTTTGTTATTTTGTAGAATGTCCCTCAATTTGGGTCGCTTTATACTTTTTCATACTTAGATTCGGTTTATGAATTTTTTAATAAGAATATAACAGAAATAATGTTCTATTCCTTGTGTATCCTGATCAATTTGTCTCATTACTGGTAATGTTAACTTTTATCACTTTTAAAAAAATGATAGCTAACAGATTTCTCCATTAAAAATTACTGCTGGAAAGTGTGTCCATGCCCACAAACCTAGTGGCTCGAGGTGGCCGTGGGCTATAAATGCTCTTACACAGCTGGTGGTTTTGGACCTATTGTGGTACAGACTTTCACTAGTCTGGTTTTTCCCTCTGTTAATATATTGTCCAGAAATTTAACTTTCCAACAAGTCAAAGTTGTTGAACTTTTACTTTGTAATCCATTCACTCATTCAGTCCTTATTTATCAGTTGTGCTCTACCTGGGGTGGATGTTCTCTGCTTTCTGTGATTTCCTGTGCCTAGTATCCATGTGGTCTCCCAATACAGATAGTGCCTCACTGACCCCTATGTTACTCCCTGCTTCCTCTGCACTTGTCACAATGCCTCCTGTCTTGCTCCCTGTTGGTACCTGTTTTCTCCTACAATAAACATCTGTCCTGACTCCTTAAAAAATTACTGCTTTTTCCATTTAATTTAATGAGTATCTTATAGGCTAGTTCTCTGTAAATATTCTGGTCCTCATCAAACATTTACCATGTGTTTTATTATCTATTAAATATTTTTGCCTGAATTCACTATTACTTTGATGATTAACAAATGGTGATTTTTAAATTTCATTCTCCCATTCTGCATTTATTTATTGACATTGTAGTTCAAAGTAGAGTTTTATCATTTATATATATGTATATATATTTACATGAGTGTGTGTTCATGAATTTTTAGTTCATTTAATAGATTACAAAGCATTTTTATCATTATTTATTTTAATTCTTAAATATTCCAAGATTTGACAACTGTGAGTCATTTCAAGCTAGTTTCAGTGTCTTTTGACAGTTTTGCAGTCCCAACATTTTAAAGTATAGAATAGTTTTTAGAAAACAAAATATAAGCACTAGGTGAGCTCCAATAGCAATTCAATGTCCAATACTGTTCAGGAGGAAAATAAGGAGGGGGAATGAAGGAAAGGCAAACGGCAAAAAATAACTCATTTCGTGTTAATTTATATATTTTTTCTCATTTTTATCTAACATTTTTCTTAAGGTATTATATATAATGGTTACTCACCCTTGCATTTCTTTTAGCTTAAGTCTTCATTTCCAATTTTTAAAAACAATCTAATATTTTTTCATGGTATCTCCATCTTATTTCTGAGATTTTCTAATTCTGACTTATGTTTTAATAAAATGTTTTATTCTTTCTTATTATCATTCAGCATATTTTGAAACCCAGCAGCCGTCTCAGTTATCTGATGGCTGGTGCATTTTGCAATGCTTATGTTCAGGTAACTCTTATTTTACCTAATAATGGCCCTAAAGAGCTAGAGTAGTGGTGCTGGCAACTTAGATATGCCAAAGAAATGTCATGAAATGCTTCCTTTAAGAGAAAGGTTTTTGACCTCATAAGGAAAGAAAAAATGTATGATGACATTGCTAAAAATCTAAGAACAAATCTTTTATCCATGAATATGTGGAGGAAAAAGAAATTCATGCTGGTTTTCGGAGAGACCACGTTCATATAACTTTTATTAGGGTGTGATGTTTAAATAGTTTCATTTTATTATTATTGTTAATTTCTTACTCTGCCTAACTTAAAAATTAAACTTTATCATGGTTGTGTGATAAGGTGTATGTATAAGAAAAAACATAGTACATACGTATATGGTTTGATACTATTCGTGGTTTCAAGCTTTCACTGGGGGTCTTAACATATTCCCCACAGATAAGGGGGGACCACCGTACTTCAGGTTGACAAATGTAATAGCTTGCAATTAACTTCAGATGTAATAGCTACTAAACTGTTTTCTTTATCATTATGGAGGAGAGAAATTTGCACATAAAATGGATGGTATCATGCTATGTGGTAAATTTTAAAAGTTGGATAAATGTAAATACACATACAAGGATGGGCTGCATCCTTAAGAAGGCCCTTACACAGCTTTGGAAGTAGAAACTCTGTCCTGAATGATTGATTTTGCTTGTGAGTTTTAATGAGATTTATTCTAGAGAGACTATGACTGGATAAAATCAGAAAGAATTCCATGGTCAACATTGATTTTAGTAATTGTTTTCAGCTCATAGGATTCTTATGTGCTTTCTAAACATATCTGAATTTTAAGCTCCTATATTTATTTTTATCTTTAAATTATTTTATTTTATTTTTAATTTAATCCTCACCTGAGGATAGGTTTATTGATTTTAGAGAGGGAGGAAAGGAGAGAGAGATATGTGAGAGAGACACATTGATTGGTTGCCTCCCATACACACCCTGACCGGGATTGAACTCACAACTTAGGCCTAGATGTGTGCCCTACCCTTGAATGGAACCTGCAACCTTTCTTTGCTGAACCAGGTGATGCTCCAAGCAACTGAGCCACCTGGCCAGGGAAAGCTCCCATATTTACGCTAGTATATTCAGGTCCTATTACACACACACAGGCACACTCACACATTACAATTAAGTTTTCTCAAAGCAATCGGAAATATATCCATTAATAGAATTTAGTAAGTATTTAGTAAATGTCTGAAATAGGCACATTCTAGGTATGAAAGATATAGCATTAGCCAGATAGGTAAAAGTTGCTGTCCATTGGTGTTTATATTATTGTTATAACAAAAATATGCAAATTATATTGGATATTAGAACATGGTAAATGTTTTGGAGATATATAAAGAAGTTAAATGAAGTGTGAGAGTAGGGTTTTTATAATTGTAAATAGCTTAGAGAAAGCCTCACTGAGAAGGTGATGTTTGAGCAAGCATTTAAAGAAGCTGAGGACTTTCTAGGAAGATGGCGGCGCTGTGAGAAGCAGCAGCGCCCCCGCTCCAGCCACGGACTTGATTTCCTCCTAAAATCCTACGTAACCAGCTTGAAAAAAACAGAGAAACATACCTGAGTGGGCGGAGTGTGAGTTGGGAGCACTGAAGACACATCACAGAGCCCGGTAAGAGAGGGGGGCCCGTAGGAAGGGGGAGCCCCCTGAAGCCTGTGCTGGGCTCCAAGTCTGGAGGCTTGGGGGCTGCAAAGCTCCCTCCCCTCGGGAGTGCGGGCGGCCTCCAGAAGCGGGGATCCCACACCCGGAGCAGAGAGGGGAAGGAGCGCCCCACGCACAGGGCAGAGGGTCCCAGGGGAGTGGTGAGTCTCGGAGGGAACGGCACCTTCCTAGGAAACAAAGCCTCTAAGGGCGGCTGCTACCGGCGTCTGGTGCTCGGGGTGCCGACCATAGGGAAGGCTGTCCCAAGGGCTGTGGCACCCAAGCGATAGGGGACCAGAGGACTGCGCTGAGCACCCGCACACAGGGACCCTTGGCCTCCCTGTGGGGCACTGTGCTGAGCCCCAGAAAGCACTGAATCTGCGTGGCGTGGGGGAGGGGAGGGGCCCTCCCGCCCTGAGCTTCCGGTGCCGGGAGGCTGGGATCTGTGATCGGGCCTGAGGGGCCCCATGGTGGTGCGTGAAGCGGCTCCAGCTTTGCTCAGACCAGTGGTGTAGAGAGCTGCTTGGAGCTGACTTTGGGTCCCCTCCCTCTGGGGCCCTTGGAGCAAGGGTGGCGGGACCTTGCAGGGTAGACTCTCTGCCTGTGTGTTGCTTTGGGCGTTTGCGAGTTTGACTGCGGAACTGGTTCCCATCTTCCCTACAAGCACTGCGAGGACAGAGCAGCGGAGGCTGGGATTGGGGTCTGCACAGTAGACGGTCTGAGGGGCGGGCCTGGTGCGACCAGCCAACCAGAGCTGAGCAGGGAGGGGTGGAGCCCACGGGCCTCTCCTGCAGCAGGAGCCCCGCCCCCAACAGGAAAGGGGTGGGTCCTGCTCACTGAGGCCCCAGACACCCCCCCCAGGGCACAGTCCTGAGGGGGAAGGAGAGCAGCTCACAGGAGGACTTTACAAGAATAAGACTCTCGGGGACTGTTGTTTGGGAACTGGAGGAAAAGCTGAAAACCCCTGCTGGGGGCTGGGCAGGCAAAGGGCTCACCAGAATGTGTTCTGAATCGAACCCACTGGGCCCTGGCTGCTGAAACGGCCCAGAGAGAAGAGGCAACAGGCTGAAATCAATCTGAAGCTGCAGCAGGACAGAGCCCAGGGGACTAGAATCAGAGGACAGGGTAGGGACTGAGGAGCTTGCGGTGGAGCAGAGACTAACTCCCACAGAGTGAGCACCTGACAGCGACACCTCTAAGGGGAGTGACACCCTGGGCTACACTAGCCACCCTGCACCCTAAAGACTCTACAGAAGACTCTGGAGCAAGACCAGGCAACTACAAAGTTGCAAAATAGCTGACAAGAGGAGGTGGCCCACAGAGAGCCTCAGATCAACCATCTACTTAAGGACACCAGAACCAAACCTAGATGGCTCCTTGCATTGGGGTGATACACAAGTACCTCCCAGGATAACTAAAATCCCAAAAAACAGTGACCCTCAGACAACATAAGTTGCCCAGAAGAAACTCACCTGATTGACTACCTTTTTTTCTGCTGTTTTTTTTGTTTTTGTTTGTTTTTGTTTTTTGCTTGTGGGTTTGTTTATTTTTTCTCTTTTTTCCTTAGAAAGAAGAGAAAGGGGAGAAAATTTGTTTTTTCTTCTTTTTTAAATTTTATAATATTTTTTTTTTCTTTTTTAATTTTTTTTAAACATTTTTTAACTAAATTTTTTTTCCTTCTTTCTCTTTTGTATAAAAGAATCTGCCTTGCTTAGCTTGTTTTTGGTTTTGTTTTGGTTATTTGCTTTGTTTTGTTTTATCCTTGCTTCTACTATCAAGACTTTCTTGATATCCCTGCTTAACGACTGGGACTTTATCATTATAACCAAGTTTACTGCTTTCCTCTATAGTTTCCCCCAAATCTCTTACCAGACTCCCTGCCTGCCTGGGCTTTATCTCTCTCTCTCCTCTCAATCCATTGGCATAACTTTTTCTTCTTTCTTTTTCTACTTTTCTTTCATTCTTTCATTATGCTCCCTTCTGTCTTCCTGTCTGATTGTTTGTTTCTCTTATTCTCTTTATTGTATTTTTGTTTTCTCATTTTCAACTATTATCCTATTCCTATTCTCTCCCTTAATTTTTTGCTGGCCCTTCTTTCAGAATCTTTTCTCTGCTTCTGTTATCTTCCAGTAGCTTCTCTATTTTTTACATTTTAGTTTATTATTATTTTCTAAATTTTCACCAGTATTAACAACAATATGCACCTCTGGGCTCCACTGGACCCACAAGACAAAATCCCATCCCACAAGACTGGGACAAAGCAAATATATCTAATATATAAATACAAGCACTAAGGCCTACCAAAATGGGGAGACAAAAAAACAACCCCCAAATTAAAGAAAAGGAAACATTGCCAGAAAAAGACGTTGATGAGATGGAGTTAAGCAAGTTATCAGAAATGGAGTTTAGAGTATGGATGATGAAGATGTTCAAGGAACTTAAGAAGACTATAGATGATAAGATTGAGAACCTTAGTGAAAACATGAAAAAAGAGATACATACCATAAATACAACTCAGACAGATAAAGAATGCTGTATCTGATATCAAGAATGCACTGGAAGGAATTAAAAGCAGGCTCAATGAAGCAGAGGATAGAATAAGTGACTTAGAAGACAAAGTAGAGAAAATCACACAATCAGAGCAGCAAAAAGAAAAAACACTTAAAAAGCATGAGGACAGTCTAAGGGAACTTTGGGACAACAGAAAGCGAAACAACATTCACATTATAGGAGAGCCAGAGGGGGAGGAAAGAGAAGGAGAAAGCCACACAAGTTCAGGAAGCACAGAGGGTTCCAAACAAGAGAGACCCAAAGAGACCCACTCCAAGACACATCATAATTAAAATGGCAAATGGCAAGGACAAAGAGAAAATATTAAGGGCTGCAAGAGAGAGACAAGCAGTGACCTACAAGGGAACCCCCATAAGGCTGACAGCTGATTTCTCAACAGAGACTCTTCAGGCCAGAAAGAAGTGGCATGAAGTTATGCAAGTAATGAAAAGCAAGAACATGCAACCAAGATTGCTTTATCCAGCAAGGCTATCATTTAAATTTGAAGGTGAAATAAAAAGCTTCCCAGACAAAAAAAGCCTAAAGGAGTTCAGTACCACCAAACCAGCATTGCAAGAAATGCTAAAAGGACTGCTTTAAGAAAAAGAAGGAATAGTGAGAGAAAGGTACATCAGCATAAAGGGGAAAAATGGCATTAAATAAGTTGATATCAATAGTAACCTTAAATGTAAATGGAATAAATGGTCCAATCAAAAGACATAGGGTAGCTGAATGCACAAGAAAACAGGATCCAAATATATGCTGTCTACAAGAGACCCATCTGAGAACAAGACTCACACAGGCTAAAAGTGAAGGGATGGAGTAAAATATTCCATGCAAATGGAAAGGAAAAGAAAGCTGGAGTGGCAATTCTTATTTCTGACAAAACAGACTTCAAAATAAAGACCATAATGAGAGACAAAGATGGTCACTACATATTACTAAAGGGATCAATCCAACAGGAGGAAGTAACCCTTATGAACATTTATGCACCCAATACAGGAGCACCTAAATATATAAAAAAATGTCCTGGGGGACTTCAAAGGGGAGATTGACAGCAACACAATCATAGTGGGGGACTTTAACACCCCACTGTCAGCATTGGACAGATCATCAAGACAAAAAATCAACAGGGAAACGCGGACCTTAAATGATTCACTAGACCGAATGGATATAATTGACATTTATAGAACATTTCACCCCAAAGCAGCAGCATACACATTCTTCTCAAGTGCACATGGAACATTCTCCCAAATAGACCACATGTTAGGGCACAAGGCAAGTCTCTACAAATATAAGAAGATTGAAATCATATCAAGCATCTTCTTGGATCACAATGCCATGAAACTAGAAATCAACCACTATAGAAAAACTCAAAAATATTCAAACACATGGAGGCTAAATAGCATGTTATTGAACAATGAATGGGTTACCAAGGAGATCAAGGAAGAAATCAAACACTTCATGGAAAGCAACGAAAACGAACAGACAACAACCAAAAACCTATGGGACACGGCGAAAGCAGTCCTGAGAGGAAAATTCATAGCATTACAGGCCCATCTCAAGAAACAAGAAAAAGATCTAATGAACCATCTAACACAACAACTAAAAGAACTAGAACGAGAACAGCAAGAAAAGCCCCAAGGAAGTAGAAGGAAGGAAATAATAAAAATCAGAGCTGAGATTAATGACATAGAGTCTAAAGAAACAATACAAAAAAATCAATGAAACCAAGAGCTGGTTCTTTGAAAAGGTAAATAAGATTGATTCACCTTTAGCCAGACTCACTAAGAAACAGAGAGAGAGGATCCAAATAAATAAAATCAGAAATGAAAGAGGCGATATAACAATTGATCCAACAGAAATACAAAGGATTGTAAGAAAATATTATGAGCAACTATATGTCAACAAATTGGACAACATGGGGGAAATGGACAAATTCCTAGAAACATACAACCTTCCAAAGCTGAATCAAGAAGGGGCAAAAAACCTGAATAGGCCAATAACAACTAATGAAATTGAAGCAGTAATCAAAAAACTCCCAGCAAACAAAAGTCCTGGACCACATGGATTTACAGGCGAGTTTTACCAAACATTCAAAGAAGAATTAACACCTATTCTATTCAAACTATTCCAGAAAATTCAAGAGGAGGGAAAACTCCCAAATTCTTTTTATGAGGCCAGCATCACCCTAATCCCAAAACCAGATAAAGATACTACAAAGAAAGAAAATTACAGGCCAATATCCCTGATGAACATAGATGCTAAAATCCTCACTAAAATACTAGCAAACCGGATCCAGCAATACATTAAAAAGATTATACATCATGACCAAGTGGGATTTATTCCAGGGATGCAAGGCTGGTACAACACCTGCAAATCAATAAATGTGATACATCACATGAACAAAAGGAAGGACAGAAATCATATGATCATATCAATAGACGCAGAAAAAACATTCGACAAAATCCAGCACCCATTTCTGATAATAACTCTCAGCAAAGTAGGAATAGAGGGATCATACCTCAACATAATAAAGGCATATACGACAGACCTACAGCCAACATCATACTCAATGGGTAAAAACTAAAACCATTTCCATTAAAAACCAGAACAAGACAGGGATGTCCACTTTCACCACTCTTATTCGACATAGTACTGGAAGTCCTCACCATTGCCATCAGACAGGAAGAAAACATAAAAGGTATCCAAACTGGAAAGGAAGTAAAACTGTCATTATTTGCAGATTACATGATACTGTACATAGAAAACCCTAAAGACTCCATCAAAGTACTACTAGATTTGATAAACAAATTTGGCAAGGTAGCTGGATACAAAATCAACATCCGGAAATCAATGGCATTCTTATACACCAACAATGAGCTTTCAGAGAGAGAAACTAAAAAAGCAATACCATTTACCATTGCAACTAAAAAAATAAGATACCTACGAATAAACTTAACCAAGGATGTAAAAGACCTGTACTCAGAAAACTACGTGACACTGAAAAAAGAAATAGAGGAAGATTTAAACAAGTGGAAGAAGATGCCATGCTCATGGATTGGAAGAATTAATATCATTAAAATGTCTATACTACCCAAAGCAATTTATAAATTTAATGCAATTCCTATGAAAATACCAATAGCATATTTCACAGACCTAGAACAAACATTTTGAAAATTTATATGGAACCAAAAAAGACCCCGAATAGCTGCAGCCATCTTGAGAAAAAAGAACGGAGTGGCAGGGATCACATTACCAGACTTCAAACTCTATTACAAAGCCACTGTAATCAAAATGGCCTGGTATTGGTACAACAACAGGCATATAGATAAATGGAACAGAACAGAGACCCGAGAAATAGACCCACACCATTATGGTCAGTTAATATTTGACAAAGTAGGCAAGAGAATCCAATGGAGTAAGGACAGCCTCTTCAATAAGTGGTGCTGGGAAAATTGGACAGATACATGCAAAAGAATGAAACTAGACCACCAACTTTCACCATACACAAAAATAAACTCAGAATGGATAAAAGACTTAAATGTAAGTCACGAAACCATAAAAATCCTGGAAGAAAACATAGGCAGTAAAGTCACAGACATCCCACATAGTGGACTTTTCACTGATACATCCCCTAGGGCAAGAGAAACAAAGGAAAAAATAAACATATGGGACTACATCAAACTAAAAAGCTTCTGCACAGCAAAAGAAAACAGCCTCAAAATACAAAGGAACCCCATGGTCTGGGAAAACATATTTGCCAAGGATGAATCTGATAAGGGGCTAATTTCCAAAGTGTACAAAGAACTCATATTACTCAGCAAGAGAAAGACAAACAACCCAATTAAGAAATGGGCAAAGGACTTAAATAGATACTTCTCCAAAGAGGACATACAGATGGCCAAGAGACACATGAGAAAATGCTCGACATTGCTAATCATCAGAGAGATGCAAATTAAAACCACAAAGAGGTATCACTTCACACCTGTCAGAATGGCTGCCATCAACAAATCAACAAACAACATGTGCTGGCGAGGATGTGGAGAAAGGGGAGCCCTAGTACACTGCTGGTGGGAATGCCAACTGGTGCAACCACTATGGAAAACAGTATGGAGGCTCCTCAAAAAATTAAAAATGGAGCTGCCATTTGACCCAGTGATTCCACTCCTAGGAATGTATCCTAAGAATCCTGAAACATTCATCAGAAAGGATATATGTACCCCTATGTTCATAGCAGCACAGTTTACAATAGCTAAGATTTGGAAACAGCCCAAGTGCCCATCAGGAGATGAGTGGGTAAAAAAGCTGTGGGACATTCACACCATGGAATACTACGCAGCTGTAAAGAAGAAGAATCTCGTACCCTTTGGGACAGTATGGATGGACCTGGAGAATATTATGCTAAGTGAAATAAGCCAGGCAGCGAAAGACAAACATCACATGATCTCTCTTATACGTGGAATCTGAAGAACTTAATAAACTGATGAACAGAATAGATTCAATGACATGGAAGCATAGATGAGACTGATGAGTGTCAGAGGGATGGAGGAGGGCAGGTGGGTGGAGGGGGAGAGAGTAACCAAAGAATTTATGTGCATATATACACAACGCAAGGACATGGACAATGGTGGGGAGAGGGACTGGGGAGGGGACATCGCTATAGTGAAACACACAGAGTCCTGCCTCTTTGTAGCTAAGGACCACTGTCTTACACATACTCCTCTGCAGGGTGGGGAAAAAGACAGAAAGAGAAAACCAGCTGTCAGTGCAGGGTGTGGGGAGGGCCAACCGTGAGCGGAGAAGTGGGCTTGGGGTGCAGGGTGGCACTGAGAACTCAGAGTGAGTGCCCTGAGCCCTGGCTGCATGGCGAGCAGTGTGGGAAGGGCAGAACATTCTTACAGTTGTGTTGAAAATAGAACATAGTAAAGAGAAGTTGTGAAGAGACAGGGTTGTAATTATGGAGCCCAATTATTTAATAAGAGAAATATTCCAGGTAAAAGATGATCCTGGTGTAGACCACCATGGTCTTAGAGGAAGGGAAAGAAGGAATCAGATTTTGTGTATATTTTGAAGTGAGAACCAACAAAATTTGCTGTGGATTAGTTGTGATGGTCATTTGAGTGCCATGGGTGTGTGTCATGTGCAGTTGCACAGGTACAAGCTTTGATGGAACCTATATGCTTTCTGTAATGCTTTCGTTTTGCCATCTTGAAATTCTTAATAATTTTATCTTTGAAACTTTGCTTTGTAAATCTGATAGAACAATGGAACAGTCCTGTGCTTGATCAATTTCTCATATCCTTATTTATTTTTCAAAAACATAGACAGAAAGACAATACTAAAATGCCAACAGAATTAGCACTTCTGTTTTCTATTTATGTATTCAAATTAGTGAGAGATCCATTCTATATTTCATTTTAAAAAGTCATACATTCTTATGGATATCCAGAAAGATCTTAATTAGTCATGGGGATCCCTCTGCCATAACTTGGATACATATTCCAGGAAGAAAGCATACCTTCCTCCAGAAGGAGTCATTAAACATACTCTAATATGTCATTTTATTGTTAACTTTAGCATTCTCTATGGAGTTTCTGCTGCGCATTGGAGAAGGCCAGTCACTTCCCTGGTGAAACCTGTGCCTGTGGCTATGTGAGAGCTTGTCGCCTGTTGCATAATGTCAGTATTGCTTTCTGTTCCTTGGTGTCAGTGCTTCTTCATTTCACGCCACAAGCTTTGTTACATTGTTTTTCATTTTCTTTTGGTCATTTAAAAATCTTCTCCAGCTCGGGTTATTTTTTCAAATTCCGTAGCAACTGATCACCCTTTCTAATAAGATGGAAGGTCGTGAGGTATTCCTTAAAACGTTTAGCTTTTTTCCACGAAAAGGAAAGTCAGTTTGCATTTCAAGTACACCTAATTGGTATTCACCTCAGGTAGGAATACTTACATAGCGCTCACTTGAAGTTCATTGGAACATTTCCCTCAGTATCTCTACCAGTATCTTCTTCATGGGGTAAACTACAGTCTTTTGTTAATATTCCCCAGAATGGTTTCTGAAAATAACTTTGGAGACTGTTCACAGGTTCACACTGCTATTCTTTAGCTGGTTTGATTGTGTTTCTTTTCAGTCTGTCTTCCAGTAGTCCCTAACATACCAATTTAATGGTGAATGTTAATTAGGTTTCAACTATTTAATATACATGATCTCAAATATCTAGAACCCATTAATCTGTCTCCTGAAAATAATGCATCACTATTTGAAGAATAATTATTAAAAATAAATATCTATTTCTTAAGATTAGAAGAAGCCAAGTATTACTTTCTGAATTCAGAGGGTAGGATTTATTTTCTAAATATGGATACATCATGTTTACCACATGGTTCTATATTATTTATATCACCTGTTGTATTTCCAAGGGAAATTCCAGTCGGTCCTTTTTAATACAATCCTGTACATAAAGAATAAATGAAAAAAGGTCAGAAAGTAAACAAGACCAGGTTCCACTTGAAATATAATACCTGAAAATTTAGGCATGAAACTTTTAATGACATTAATGATGATGATGGAACTAAACTTCCCTCTGCTTTACTAAATCTACCTTTATATATGAGTGTGTAGTCAGGGTTAAATAATTTGGCCGTATCTGACTCCATTGTGCTGGGATGTGGCAGGAAAAGTGATGGGATATGTGTTCGTGATTATAACTCAATGTAATACTCTATTTTTCATTGTTACATGATAAAGTGATTTTTCCAGATGCTGTGTGTGTGTGTGTGTGATAGAGAGAGAGAGAGAGAGAGAGAGAGAGAGAGAAAATCAGAGTGAACAGTTACTGATAAGGGAGAAAGACAATGCTTCTTCATAATGATACCAGAGCTAAACAAATACCTACAATAAGAAGTGAAACAGGAAGCTACTCCTTTAAAAAGAGGAAAATAATATTTCATTAATCAGACTACTTATTTTTAATTTAGTGTCCATTATGTCCTTTTATTTTTAATTTAGTGTCCATTATGTCCTTTTATCTTTAATCTCAGTTAATGTAAAGATCTGATACGGCAGCAAGTATGTTTATTTTTTTATTTATTTTATATTTTTAAATAATAATTTACTAAATTTATTGGGGTGAAAGTGGTTAATATGAACATATAGGTTTCAGGTGTGGGTTTCTGTTACATGGTCTGGATATTGCTCTGTGTGCCCACCACCCAAAGTCATGTCTTCTCCCTTCCCTGTATATCAAGAACCCCTTCACCCCCCACCTCCCCGCCCCCTTTCCTCTGTCAACCACCACACTGCTGTTTGTGTCCACAAGTTTCAGTTTTATATCCCACATATGAGTTCTTATGGTTCTTAGCTTTTTCTGACTGACTTATTTCACTTAGCATAACATTCTCAAGGTCGATTCATAGTGTTACAAATGGCAGTATCCCATTCTTTCTCATGGCTGAGTAGTATTCCACAGTATATATGTACATCTTCTTTATCCAGTCCTCTATGGCAGGACACTATAGTTGTTCTCATTTCAATGCTGCAATGAACATAGGGGTGCATATATCTTTGCGAATACATGTTTTCGAGATTTTCGTGTATATACCCAGGAAAGGGATTGATGTACGGTAGCTCTATTCTTAATTTTTTGAGGAATCGTCAGACTGCTTTCCATAGTGGTTGTACCAGTCTACATTCCCACCAGCAGTAAATGAGGGTTCCCTTTTCTTTGCAACCTCTCCAACACTTATTACTTGTCTTGTTGATAATAGAAACTCTAACAGGTGTGAGGTGGTATCTCATTGTAGTTTTGATTTGCATTTCCCTAATTGCTAGTGAGGTCGAACATCTTTTCGTATACCTACTGGCTGTTCCTATGCCTTCTTGGGCGAGTTGTCTGTTCAGGTCTTCTGCCCACTTTTTGATTAGGTTAGTTGTTTGGTGTTGAGTTTTATGAGTTCTTTATAGATTTTGGAAACTAAACCTTTGTCAGAGCTACTGTTTCCAAATACCATCTTAGATCTGGTTGGCTGCCTGTTTGTTTCATTTTCAGTTTCTTTTGCTGTGCAGAAGCTTTTTAGTTTGATATAGTCCCATTTGTTTATTTTTGCCTTTACTTTCCTTACCTTTGGGATCAAGTTCATAAAGTGTCCTCTACGACCAAGGTCTGGTCCTATGTTTTCTTCTATGTAGCTTATTGTTTCAGGTCTCACATTTAGGTTTTTGATCCATTTTGAGCTAATTTTTGGACATGGGGACAAATTGTAATCCAGTTTCATTCTTTTGGATGTGGCTTTCCAGTTTTCCAAGTACCATTTATTGAAGAGACTATCTATACTCTGTTCTGTGTTTCTGGCTCCTTTGTCGAAAATTATCTGTCCATATATATGTGGTTTTATATCTGGGCTCTCTATTCTGTTCCACTGATCTGTGTGTCTCTCTCTGTGCCAATACCATGCTGTTTTGATTTGTAGCTCTGTAGTATAATTCAAAGTCAGGTAGTGTGATACCTCGTTCTTTTTTCACAGGATTGCTTTGGCTATTTGGGGTCATTTGTGGTTTTATACAAATCTGATGATTTCTCATTCTATTTCTTTAAAAATTACATTGGGATTTTGATGGAGATTGCATTAAATCTGTATATTGCTTTGGGTAAGATGGCTATTTTAACTATGTTGATTCTTCCAATCCATGAACACGGGATATTTTTCCATTTTGTTGTATCTTTTTCAATCTCTTTTAATAATGCTTTGTAACTTTCAGTATATAGGTCTTTCATGTTCTTTGTTATGTTTATTCCTAGGTACTTTATTCTTTTGGTTGCAATTGCAAAATGAATTTTTTCTCCCCATTTCTTTTTCTGAAGTTTTGTTTTTTGTATATAAAAAGGCAATGGGTTTTTATACATTAATTTTGTATCCTGCAACTTTATCATATTTATTGTTTCTAATAGTTTTTTGGTGGAGTCTTCAGGTTTTTCTAAATATGAAATCATGTCATCTGCAAAAAGTGACAGTTTTACTTCATTCCGTATTTGGATGCCTTTTATTTATTTCTCTTGCCTGACCGCTCTAGCTAGGAATTCCAGAACTATGTTGAATAAGAGTGATGAGAATGGATATCCTTGTCTTGTTCCTGATCTTAGAGAAAAAGCTTTCAGTTTTTCACCATTGAGTATGATATTATCTGAGGGTTTATCATACACGGCCTTTATTATGTTAAGATACTTTCCTTCTACTCCTGTTTTATTGAGTGTTTTAATCATAAATGGATGTTGTATCTTATCAAATGCTTTTTCTGCATCTCTTGATAAGATCATATGATTTTTATCCTTTATTTTGTTAATGTGGTTTATTATATTGATCGATTTGCACATGTTGAGCCATCCTTATGCCCCTGGAATGAACCCCACTTGATCATAATGTATTATTTTTTGATGTACTGCTGTGTTCCATTTCCTAGTATTTTGTTAAGGATTTTTGCATTTGTATTCTTCAGCAATATTGGTCAGTAGTTTTCTTTTTTGTGTTATCCTTGCCAGGTTTTGGTATCAGGGTTATACTGGCCTTATAAAATGAGTGAAGCAGCATTGCCTTTTCTTCAATTTTTTGGAAGAGTTTGAGGAGGATAGGTTTTAACTCTTCTTTGAACATTTGGTAGAATTCACTGGTGAAGCCATCGGGTCCTGGACTTTTGATTTTTGGTAAATTTTGATGGTTGTTTTAATTTCCTCACTGCTAATGGGTCTATTTAGATTTCCTAATTCTTCATGATTTAGTCTAGGAAGGTTATATATTTCCAGGAACTTATCTATTTCTTCAAGGTTATTGAATTTGGTGGCCTATAGTCTTTCATAATATTCCAGCATGATCCTTTTTATATCTGTGATGTCTGTGGTGACTTCTCTCTCATTTCTGATTTTGTTTATATGGGTATTTTACCTTTTTTCCCTTAGTGAATCTAGCCAAGGGCTTGTCAATTTTATTAATCTTTTCAGAGAACCAGCTCTTTGCTTTATTAGTTTTTTGTATAGTCTTTTTGTTCTCTATTCCATTCAATTCTGCTCTAATTTTTATGACTCCCTTTCCTCTGCTGACTTTGGGTTGCTTTTGTTCTTCTTTTACTAGTTCTTTAAGATGTGATGTTAGGTTGTCTACTTGGGATTTCTCTTGCTTCTTGAGATAGGCCTGTAATGATATAAACTTTCCTCTCATTACTGCTTTTGATGCATCCCAGAAGTTTTGATATGTTATATTGTGATTCTCATTTTTATTGTGCACTGAGCACTGGCATAGGCATTATGAATATGGAGATGATTCAGACACACCAGTTTTGCCCTTCAGAATCTTATAATATAAGTTTGGGACTGGAGAGGAATAACTTCTTACCGTATTATTGTAATACATTGTGATCAGTGTTAGGATATTAAAATATACATGATACTATGGGTTTTGGAAGAATAATTTTCTGAATTAGACATCTGAATTCAAATTCCTCCTGTATGAAATAGATTTCCTTCTTTTTTTGAGTTAAAAATGTTTATTACAAAGGATAACTTGAGAAAATAGCATAACATCAGACATTTCAACAGGAATTTGAAAGCTAAAAGGCATTTTATATATGACAGATTAATCAGTTAGGTTTTATAGTGGAATAAAGCCATTGTCAGACATGTAAGCTTTCAAACAAAACTTTGTAAAAACAGGCAGCATCTACTTGGTTCCTCATATGGTACTTGGGATACAATTTGATAAAATTCTATCTGTTTTTATCCTACCAAAGTACAAATGCTAACAGAATGACAGATTTCATTTTATTTAAGAGAAACAACTAAACTTTGTAGTAGTCTGTGAAGAAACAAAGTAATATGAAAGGAAAGCAGCACTATGATGCCACAATAAATTCTTTGGTTAACCTGAAAAGGTCTCTCAAGGAAGCCTAATTTTGCTTTTGACTCTCCGGTCACAGACAAGTCTATTTACAAAGAATGCTACTCAGCCTCTTAACAGATAATGTTATCAAACCGTATACTGCAAGCCACAGTCAAATTCAGAACCTCTCTTTATCCCCAGGAGAATGACTGCAGATAAAAAAGCTTCAGATTCTTTATATCAGTCTATATTTTGATGATGATCGATTATTGGCCAACTAGATAAATTAGGTAGAGAATATTCATGCTTTCCTTATTAAATTTTACTCAAAATTAACAGTGCTAGTAGGTACCTGGCTAATAAATATGATGATGGGGTCAAGGCTATGCCTTGATTCTCAGAAAGGGTGAAATAAACCTTGCTCCCTTGGGCTGCCATCCTCAGTGTGTGTTCTCAGCACTTAGACAAACGCTGCACCTAAAGAGGCCAGAGAGTTTTAGATCATGTTGTCAACTCTGTGCTCAGCCCACAAGACCATGAACTTTGTCTTTTAAAGACGTGCTAGACCAGTGAATGCTTTGCCCTTTTGATTTTCACGGGAAACAACTTCTGAAGAATTCTTCTTGAGGTTAAACTGTTCTGTTATTTGGGTGTTATTTTTTTTGTTGTTTTTTTGGTTTGTTTGTTTTATTTTTTAGAACAGATAAGATTCTATTTTAATTCTTTAAGGGTAAAATCCACAGTTGGAATGTAAGTTAGTCATTAGAGTTGGGATAAGAATACAACTGCTATAGATTGAATATTTGTGTCTCCACAAAATGTGTATGTTGAAATCCTAATCCTCAGCGTGATGATATTTGGAGGTGGGGCTTTAAGGAGGTGACTAAGTCAGATAACTTTGTAGGTATTGTGGGGGCAGCAGTGGTTAGTCTTTGCATTACAATGTTCATTTTATTTACTTCTAGTGAAGTTGAGAGGCAGTTTATCTAGAGCTTGTCCTTGTCATCCTTGGGTCAGGAAAACAGTAGTTGCCTTACAAATCTTGCATGAATGCACGTTATTGGTGGAATTGATTGACATCCGGAATCCTCATTGCAGAGCATTCTGAGAAATGCAGTTTATAGCTCTCAGAACTTTATGATTAAGGAAGACATACTTGAAGAAAATGGGCATGAAAACTGAGTGCAAGTCAATTATAACTAATACAACATCTACAGCTGGCATATTTGACCGCAAATTCAGCAGAGGTCTTCACATTTGAGTTCATGATGTTTTGACAACAGCATACATCTCACAGGTAAAGAAGAGGGGGAACAGGTGTTCAATTGAGAAAAGCATATGTCCAAAGGGAGAAGAGCTTCATCACACTGTGTACAGTTAATCTTGACTCCTGAGGATTTTTTTCCTGAAAATATGTTTTTTCTTTCTATATTTCTAAATAGAATTATATTTTAATGATTTTTCTATCATTATGCTTATTAGTGCTATGCAGTTTCTTTTGTTGAGTGATTGATTTTAGAGAGGGAGGAGGAAAGAGAGAGAGAAAGAGAGAAACATCAATGTGAGAGAGATACATTGATCAGTTGCCTCCGGTATGCACCCGGCAGGAGATCAGACCCACAACCCAGATCTGTGCCCTGACTGGACTTGAACCCATGACCTTCCAGTGCACGGATGATGCTCCAACCAACTCAGGCACACCAGGCAGGGCTGTAGTTTCTTTTATCAGAACAGTTATTTCCACAAGATCTTAATAATGTGCTTTGTGAGAAAAAGGTTCTGTGTTCAAAATAAATTAGAGAATCATATTTCTATATTTATTCAGGGGTTGTTCCTTGCTTCAGATTTCTTTACAATTTAATCTCCAACTGCTGCTTCTATAGTTACCTAGGGGGAAAAAAGTCAAAACTATTTTACAAGGACAGTTTCCTTACTCCTTTTATTTTTCTTTCAGTATAACAAGCACATTTTGGTAGAATTCATCTATTATGAGCACACAAGTGACTAGCAAGACCTCAGGACCCCTTTGAACACCTCTGCTAGTTTTACACTTAATGCGCATGTGTGTGTGTGTGTGCGTGCGTGTGTGTGTGTAAAGAGCCCATCTCTAATTGCCTAGATGTTATTGTCTATGCTCAATCATTTTTTGTTAGGTTATTAACATTAAGATAATAAATGTCTTTAGAGAATGTCATACAGTTTTGTCTTTGTGAAAAACATATTTTAAGTGTGGATCATATAAAAATTTGCTTTTAAATAGGTTAAAAAAATTAGGCAAAATGATACCCAAATCAAAAAAAGACTGGGAGACAGTATTTCAGGGATTTCTCAATGATCGTGCAGTCTAGGACTTCTGAACTAAGACATGTTTGATAAACAAACGTGCCTTGGAAGCTAGAGATAGTGTATACTTCAGGAGAGATTTGAAGATGAAAGATTTTCTCTTCTCCTCTCCTAACACTTTTGCTTGTACTCCAGGACAATAACTTAGAGACTCTCTCTTCCCTGGAAGAGAATTGCTTAAAGAATAATGTCTCTTTCTCTGGAGAAGGGGCTAGATGGTAATCTGCCAGTTTGCATTTCCTCTCCTGTAGTGCAATTCCCCGCATGTACAGGTGAGCAACTGACCCTCAACCTGCTACACCGTAGGAATTGGGGGGCATTGCTCATGCTGCTGATTTTGCTGAGAGCAATCAATAAGTGATCTATTACTTTTGCTCAGGGGTCTTGTGTTCTTTTTAGTATATGTGCATGAACTTGCAGCAGGTTAAATTGCTAGATTATAGGCAGGGTAATACCTTAGACTCCTCACATAGTCTGTGTTACCTGTGAATATCGCAATGGCCTACTTGGTTCTCATGCTTCATTCTCATTGTAGACAGACAAGCGGGGGCATTCTCCATAGTATCCTCACTCAAGTAACAAGAGAGAGCAGTGTGTAGAGCTTACACCAAAGAGAGACACTCACTTTCCTCTCCCAACTTACAGGTCAAAGTAGGATGTGAAGGTGCAATAGTCAGGAAGGTAGCACATCAGGAAAACTGGGTGAACAGAACTAATGTTTACCACATTAATTAACTCAACAAGTGGGTAAATCTGTATTTTTATTTAAGGCCTTTGGGCTAAATGAGATGCAGTGTGTTAAAAATGTGAGGTCTTCCTTTAGATGTCAGATAAGTAAATTCATAGGTTCGGTGTGAAAAAAATCATAGCTTAGCATCAAACCACTGGGATTTGTATCCTTTGTTCAATATTTAAAATGTGGATGATGCCATTTCCAAAAGAGAAGATAACAGAATTACTGGGGAGGGAGGGGGCACAAAACAAAAAACCAAAACCACAGCACAATCAGAAGAAAGAAAGGAGTTGCATTTGTCCAGCCATAGCAGAAGCATCAATTTTGGTTCTAAACACCACACATTTGGAAGTGAGGTACACTGGAGTTTGATGAAGAAATTCAAAACAGCTTAACACACATATATAGTATCACTGTAAACTGTTTATACTTTGCACTGTTCTAAGCATTTTGCAAATGGTAGCAACCCTAAGATCTAGTCATTTTTATGAACTCTGTTTTACGGAAGATTAAACTGAAGCACAGATAAGTTTTTGTGTTGCTTCAGACCACACGGATAACAAGTGGAGAGATGCCCAGATTTTAATTAAGGCAATACGGCTGTAGAGTCTGCTCTTAAATAGTCACAGTGCTACAAGGAGTGTCTCTTGTTTTACTTGAAAATAAAATAATTGGGGACACTTGTTTGTAATATTCAAATACTAGACCACTGACTTATAGAAGAAGCTCTACGTTGAATCCGTGTGACACAAGGGATCAAATGGAAGACCATGGGTGGGGTATGCTGGCTCTCAGAACATACCTAAATCTTCTAAGTCAGAATGATTATAAAATGATTTTATATAAAACATAGTGAATTTTTCTATCACAACTGCAGTCATACTCACCCTGAATTATTAGCAATTCTACAGATAAAATCTGTTACTTATATTCATTTGTGTGAAGCGAATGTCTTGCTAGTTGAGGTTGAGGCATAGACCTTCCCTTCTATTTTATCTGCCCCCCTTTAAACACACATTATGTAGTGAAGTCCAGGTCGCTTAAGTGTTCCACATGTTTGTGTTCATTGATTCACTCTTCCTTTCTTCCACAAAGGTTAATTTTGTCATTCTGTAAGAAAGTTCCATCCAATGACAGTTTTCCTAAGAAGCTTAGGCCTGCATTCAATTTATAGACTTAGATTAAAAATACTTTTTATTTTCCCTCTTCCTTTTTTCCCCCTCCTCTATAAATACAGAGTGTTATTCTGAATGTCTTTTCAGGCTTTGGTAACAGTGCCCTAAAGCACAGGAATTTTGTACAATAGCAGAGCCTGGAAAGGATCTATAGCTATAATTTATCAATAAGACAGTCACTGGCAAAGAACCAGATAGAGTTTTTATGGAGAACTCTGTATGCAAAAATTGGATTGGAAAGGAATTGGAAGAAATGCTATAACAGAGAAATCATGTACATAAATTTCAAAACTACATGCTAGTTGAAATTTTAAAAAAAATTGACTGGCAATTATATTCTTTTTGTGAATATAGATTTAAAATGGTATGATGACATAAGTGACCTTTTAAAAGCAATTTATAAAATTAACTGTGAACTAGCTCTTCTCTTCTTTGCCACGAGAAAGCTCCCTTGCCACACAAAATTGCAGTGGCTAAAAAGGTTAAATAAAATTAGGAAAATGCTTCAGTTTGAACGTTTAATGATACCATTCTCAAAAGCACAGGCTTGACTCATGCGTGGTTCCCTTGCCACCCTTGCTTTCACATCCCATTCACTCTCCTTTATAATAGCTGAGCTCCATCGCTTGAAACATTCTGAAAACTTTCAACTAAATGTGTAGGCAGCCTTGACTTTACACGGAGGAACTCCTGAAAAACACAGATTATTTGGAAATCTCTGCTCACCGAGGCTTAGGGATAAATATCTCATGGGGCTATATATTTTTTCTCCTCCTAGAGAGAACACAATTTAAAAAAGAAACCGTATTGCTTATTTTCATCAAAACAACAAACTTAAATAATTTTAAAGGTTTATATCAACCACAAAAAATGTGCTTAGTATTTTTTATGGCCTAGAGTCTATGCCTATGTTGCAGAGTCCCTGAAGGACATATATGGAATACTCAGAGTAAATGAGGAGTTTAATGGACATGCTTTATGAATAAGTCAGGATTAGCCGGACCGAGCTTGGCTCAGCGGTTGAACATAGACCTAGGATCCAGGAGATAGCGGTTCAATTTCTGGTCAGGGCACATGCCCGGGTTGTGGGCTCGAACCCCAGTTGGGGGCCTGCAGGAGGCAGCCGATCAATGACTCTCTCATCATTGATGTTTCTATCTCTCTCTCTTCCTTTCTATGAAATCAATAAAGACATATAAATGTATAAAAAGAAGAAGTCAGGATCACTAGGGGGGGAAATGGAGGGTTTGATATCTTGGGGCTAACAATAGCAGGGCTCTTTTACTCCCTTTAGCACTGAAGGGACATGGAAGAGAGCATATATAAGAACTCAGAGCATGGAGGTCACCCTAGAGCTGGCCTTTCATAACGAGACTTAGACAGTCCATGGGGGAATATTTACTAGGCCCTTACTGTGTTTCTGTCCTTCATTATATTGCCCGTGATTCCCACATATATTGACGAACTGATATAGATCTAAAAATAATGTGGAGTGCTTTTGGGGTTGTTAAGGCTTTTTATATATGTGAATTAAACTGTATATATAATTTTACAAATGTTCTATTAATTATATTTTTAAATTTATGTACATATGTTTAAGCATTATTCATTTTAATTACTGTATATTTTTTATTAGTAAAATATATCTAAATGTATTTGTCTCTTCTCTTCCTATTAATATTTTGCATGTTTCCTTACTATTATATTATGGACATTCTTTTTTATTGAATTTATTGAGGTGACATTGGTTAATAAAATTATATAGGCTTCAAGTGTACAATTCTATAATATATCATCTGTATATTATATTGTGTGTTCACCATCCCAAGTCAAGTCTCCTTCCATTGCTATGAACATTCTTGGACATGAGCGTCCGTGGACTTCTCATAGTAAAATAGGATAGAAACCCTGGGTCATAGACTACTGCATTTAAACTGTTCTGACTTTACAAATTTATCTCCAAAGTTATGTTATTCCAAGTCACATAACTTAAAATATTTAAATTGAGAGGATTATGATCCCTCACCCTTAATATTCAGAAATGCATTCTTTACCACAAGTGCTTTCTTTAAGTAATTTCTGAGTATAAAATAGGATTACATGATTGGTTGGCGAAACTTTCATTCATCTTGCACTCTTGCTGTTTGAGTTGCTTCACTGGTTCTCTGGCCCTTTGCTGCCCTGGAGACCAGATCTCCAGAACGACTAACCAATGAGCACCCATTCCTCAGACCTCAGTGTTGTCCTTTGAGCTTTCCCATGCTGTGCCTAGAACTCCGCTTTCCTGAAGATATTCCATTTAGAGATTATTGAGGAGAATTGTTTTCTCTCTCTCTCATTCCCAAATACATTCCATTTCTAAGGCCAAATGTATTCTAGAACAATTGGTGGAGGGTGCATTTATTGTCTTGACCTAAGTTCCTATTAAATACCTGCGCTATAGTCTGATATGATTCCCATGGCCTGAGCTATTGTTTTCTATAGCCATCTTGTTACATAGATATTTAGTTAGTTTATTAAAGCATAAAACGAATTAGAGAGGAATCATCTGCTAAAATCTGTCTATATCTATCTATATCTTTCCCCCCCCTTTTAAATTATACTGTCCCATTTCTCTGGTCACTTAGAAAAAAAATTTGTTCCTGTGTGGTAGGGAATATAATACCACCCTCCCCAAGAAAAAGCCCTCATTTTAGTCCCTGGAATTTGTGACTATATTTCCTTACAAGGCAAAAGTGCCCTGTAATTGTGAGCAAGTTAAGGATCATGAGCTAGGGAGAGATCCTGGATAATCTGATTGTGCCCAATGTAACTACAAGGCTCCTTATAAATCAAAGAGGAAGGAAGGAGACCAGAGTCAGAGAGGAAGATAATGACATTGAAAACATGTGAGATTGGTGAGACTTTTGACTTTAAAGAAGGAAGGGATGAGTTGCCAGCCAAAGAATGCCTGTAGTCTCTACAAACTGGAAAAATTAAGGAAGCCAGTTCTCCCTTGGAGCCTCCAGGAGGAATGTAGCTCTGTCAACACTGGTTTCAGTTCAGTGAGCCCCATTTCAGAGTTCTGACCTCCAGTACTGTAAGAAAATAAATGTAGGTTCTTTTCTGTTACCAAACTTGTAGTAATTTGTTATAGCATCAATAGGAAACTAATGCACTGTGTTTTGCATTTCACTATAATGATTCTATGTGTAGGTTTATTTTTATTTATTTTGTTTAGCATTCACATCTTCATTCAATACCGGAACATGCTCAAGTATCACTTCTAATAATGCTTGTTGCATTGTCAAAGCAATGATTGGCTAACCTGGTTAACCTGAGAATGCCTAACATTCTAGCTCTCACACCAAACTGGGAGCCTGGGAAGACTGGCATCAGACACGTTAATGCTTAAGGCCCAGCTTTGATGGGACACCACTCACACAGCTGCCCTGAGGCCTTTACAGCTCTCTAAAGAGCCAGTACTTAAGGCCTAGCAGGTTCTGGCCCTTCAAGGATCTCTTCCAAGTTTGGGAAGCACTTTCTCCGTTCCTGCTCCTCTGAAAAGTGCTCCTTTTTCTGCTTTTACTCTTTAAAGTTTCTAGCATATTGAGTGTAGTCAGTTTAGGTTATTAGAGATCACCAGAAGAATTACTGACTTCAACCAACTTCTGATACTAGGACCTCAAAATTCCCTCAGAGAAGAAATGTGAAGTTATGGCTAACGTATTGAAAGAGAGATTCTAAAATATTAAATTCAAAGTACCATCTGAATAAATTATCTTGCCTCATGATATCCATCACCCTAGTTTGTATTTTGTAGTGTCCATGTTATTTATTTAGTTTTACAGATCTCTCATGGAGCAAAGTCACAGAGTTGCCCAATAAAGAACCACAAACCTTTAATGCTTTCCGACAGAAAAAGGGTTTCTTTTGTTTTTAATGTTAAAGTTTGTTGTTTTTTATGTTGGGCACATAAAAGGACAATATTTCATGCCCAGGAGTACTGTATATTTGCAGCAAATATCCGTGCACTTACCGTGGTGCTGCTTCCAGGAACAACGAGGGAGTGGAAAAGCTCCCTGCTCATGTCTAATCCAATTCTCCTTCATTGCTTCCTGTACCTGAGATTCACGAGCCATATTTCTCAAATAAATGACATCTATTCCTCTAAAAGAAGACTCCTATAATTCCATTTGAAAGCCATAACAACACAGAATTCCTTTCTTTTCACAACTTATATGATTTGAAATAAAGTAACAACTAAACCAGTGAGAGAACACTTTAGAGCTTTTACTAGAAGGACACTATTAGAGTTTGCATGTTTAACACTGAAAAATCAGTCATGACAAGATGAATTATGTACTGGCCATGAAATATGATGATAAAGTAGTCCCAGATCATGCTTTTTTGCCATAATATTTATATATCTCCATTTAATTTGGTCTTGATAATCATCACTTCTTATAATAAAAACATACATATTTAAAGACAGATCATTTTCTAGTACATTTAGGAATATTACTAGCAATGGCCAAAGACTATTCGGCTAGGAGTTATGTTTTAAATCTTTTACTATTGCTTATCAGTGAGGACGGGGCATTGACTATATTTTCCCGTCTATTAAGTGATGGTATATTTCTCCCTCACCAGGCAGGAAAAAGAAGGGGGTTAGGAGGCAAGAATGAGAAATGAAACGGAAACCAAAACTTGGAAAGCAAAGCGGTTGTATCATAACTCACAAAACAGATGAAGTGAACAAACAATGACATGCAACAAAGCCTGGGTTCAATTTATGTTTAATACCAGCTTGTTAAGGACATATTTTCCAAGATAAGAGAGCATAGACTGATTGCACTCTAACATTACACAGACTCGTGCTCCAGGAATGAATTCACCAACTCTTCCAGGACATTGTTCATTTTACCAGTTCTCACCAACCCTGTCAGACTTGCCCCTCTGAGATATTCCTGAGACTCTGAAAAGAATATAGTCCACCTTGCAAGTTCAATACAGCCAGCTCTGCATGATCAACAAGTTTTTCTGGTGGCCTTTATATGAAAACTTCAACAAGAGAAACAGGCAGAAGTGACAGGACTTTGACAGCATGGGTGTATACAAGTCAAGCAGAACATATGACAGGCAACTGGAATATAGTTTTAGGACTTTGTGTAAACTAGTCATTTTTTTGGTCCAAATATTAACCATAACAGTGACTTCTTAAATAGTGAAAAAATGTAAAAAGTAACCAATGGGAGCGAGTATAAAAACTGAAGAAAAAAGGAGAAAAGCTAAATGAAAAGAACATGCATGGAATTGAAAGAAAACAAGTTACATTTTAAAGTGATTTGGACTAGTTTATCTTTTTTTTTTGTTTTATTATTGTCTACATGTTTACATCAAAGATAAGAAACATGAAAATTATAGAAGAGAAAGGAGAGATAAAAATACTTAGTTCCTTTGGAGGGCTAAAAACACCCAGAAAAGGTTGAAGCTGGTTGCCCAGTAAAAGATTACTTTATTACTAATTTTTTTGAGATAAACATCAATGTTTATAGTTACATAAACCCAAACTCCAGGAAATAAAGTTTCTGATATGATGCTTAGATCTCTAGGATTAAGTGCACGTATTTGGGGATTGTATCAGGTGCAAAAGAACCAAGGCATCCTAAAGAGTGATCTAAAATTAATGATAAATGTTCACTTTATTCAGGAAAATATAGTCATTTTTATATAAAAATGACTTTAACAGTTACAATAAAGGAAGCCGATGGAAGTGAAGTTTAGATTAAGATATAATTAAAAAGTTATTTATTTAGTATCTACTCTATGTCAGACAATGTTTAAGGAACATTATATATTATACCAAGTTAATCCCACACATCACTATCAGGTAGTATTATCGCCACTTTACGGATGAGTGAATTTGGGTATTGATAGATTTAAATTTCACTTATGATCATGTTGTTCTGAATGTAGAATTTAAACTCTTTCCTTTTCTGCCAGCTACTTCAAAAGAGACAAGCCTACAAATGAAATAAAGATTAAGTGCTTTGGGTTGTTTTTTAGATTTAGGAATTAAACCAGTGTCAACTAGATTAAAATCAAAGTTATATGCTACATTTCTCAGCAAAACTCTTAATATGGAAAATATAGTGAGTTGTTTTTTTAAGCGTTTGAAGTGAATGGTGCATATTTGTATACAAACTGTCTGAAGCATTTCATAATTAGAGGCAGGATGGCACAGCCTGATTTATGCTAATACTACTGTTAGTAGTAGTATTGTCACTACCACTACTGCACCTTCACCACTAAAAAAATTATTTATTATATACTTGCTGTATGCAAGACTTTGTGCTAAGTGTTTGTGTATTTTATCACATGATACTTTTTAATAACTCAAAAAATGAATTAGTGCCATTACTACCATTTTATAGGTAAAGGCATTGAAAGTCAGAATTTAATAAATTCCTGAAATGCACAGGAAAGAAGAAGTAATCCTAATATTAAGAGTCAATTTAAACTGAGAAGTATAAAATATATTGTCCAAAATAAAGACAAATCTGGTATTGGAGTACCTAAGAATGGATTAACTAAATATGTTTTAAAATCAATAAATCACATATTGAAATAAAAGATAATAATTAGACTTCTTTGCTCCTAAAGTTCATATCCTTAAACCCCTTGAGTATATAGGTTGTGAAAAATAAAATATAAATAAAGCATGTTAACATTTTAACATGAGAGAAATAGAATATTGTAGGTAAAGCATTAAAAAGGAAAAATATTTTCTATGCCCATTAAAACTAAAATAAAATTTTACAAGCAAATATTGATGACCATATATTTTCACAATTTATCAAATTCTTTTCATGAACCTAAAAGAAATAATTTTAAAACACAGTGGGCAACATTAAATATAAACGGATAATTGGTAGCTATTATGCATATAAATTGACAGATGTCTTTTTCATTAATATATTAAAAACTCATAAGTCAATTAGGAAAACATGATTCATTTGGAAGAAAACATGAGCAAAGAGCATAAAGTTACTTTTAAAATATATTAGTCACAAAACAATTTAAAGTAAGAATTCAACATCATAAGTGATCAAATAAAAGAAAATAAAACACAGGCACTATTTATCTGTGCTTCTAAGAAATCAATAACATGACTATTATTGGCCAGATGGTATGGAAACAGACACCCCTAATTAAAAGTGAATATAGACATTTATATACTTTTTGCTGAAAGATAAGGTGAAAATGTAAATTATTGGTATTTCTTTTCTGGCAGTTTATTTTAAAATGTCTATTACTGTTAAAAAAAATCTTGTGTGTGAATATTTATTATTCTCTTTATAGTATAGGAGCAACATAAATGTTTTCATTCTAAAAATGATACTCTACATTGACTAAAATGCAGCCATTAAAAAGGAATACATATATTGATTTAAATTTAATTATTAAGAGGAAAATAGGTTATATAAAAGTATCTAATTTATTGCATCTATATGGAGTTGGGTGTGTGTATTTGTGTGTATATATATATATGACATCTGTATCCTTATTTCTATAAATGGAAACTGGACCACAATATTAACGTAGCAGATGTCTTTGAGAAATGAGATGCTAAATTTTTTTGTTTTAATTAATTTTATTATATACTTTTTATACAGTTAGTCACTATGTAGTAAATTAAATAAAATATAAAAGAAATTCCTAAATTAATTTACTGAAAAGGAAGTAAATGATGCCTACAATTCCTGGGAAAAAACTAATTACTTGTTATGATATATATATATTGTATATTTAAATGTGTATTATAATTGTTAGTAATATTAATTATATGTAGATATAATTATTAAATATAAACTATGTATTTAAATATTTATTATAATGGTTAGATTAGAGACATCATAACTGAAGAGGATTGGCCTTTCCTTTAATCATGTAGTATGCACTCATGAAAATTTGTCATAAGACATGTAACAAAACTAAAACCTTAGTGTCATGATCTTTTTAGTGCACAACATGAAAATATTTTGAAAATGTATTTGGAAAGAAAGATGTCTAAACATGTTTATGATATTAGAAATGTTTACCTGTTAGTACAAGTATTAAAGATGCTTATTAGATAGAATATTTGCTTAAGCTTGTATTTTATTCCATATATTTGTTTTTGCTTCACTTTTACACAATTTATGACATCGGGTTTATCACAAATGACCTGTAGTGTTATACATCTTAATTGGCTTTATACATCATCTTTACAATGCACATCTTTAAAATAATGGTGACAGGTCTCTTTGGTGTGTTGGGCTGCTGTACTGAACTGTTGCTCTTCTGTGAAGGACGCTCAGAATTCAAGAAAAGATTGAAACTAACCTAATATTTATTTTTTTAATGGCATGTAACAACTTATTATAAAATGAAGCTTTCTTAAAATCCCAAATTCACTGTGCTTATTGCTTTGTAAAAAAGTAAATAGAGTGGCAATATAACCTTTGATTCTTCAGATATTGAACATAAATATGTAAAATATTCAGCTGTTCTGATTTTGCTTAATGAAAGGTCATCTTAATCCTGGATGCTTAGTAGAATCCACCATTGTATTTAAATTATATTGAAATCAAATAAGTCTCCTGAAAATTTGAAAATGAAGCAGCCTTGTTAAAGAAATATGAAGTGTTTTCCTTGGAACAATTACCTTTATTAATGCAGTGTATATAAATGAAGGAGGGTGGGACAGGCTATACGGCTAGTAAAGGCAACCATCAATATCTCAGCGTAAATTGTATGAACGTGTGAAGCTATTAAAAAAAGCGTAGTTAGTATCTAGGTTGAATTACGTTGAAGATATAACATATCTTGTATAAAAAATACTTTATTCATTTACTGTCCTTTCCTTCCTCATTATTCTTTGTTTTCTGGTATTTCGGTGGGGGATGGGGGGTTTAAACATGAGGATGTACACTACATTTACTTAGACATTTTTTATTTTTGGTTGGAAAAAATAGTATAGCTTGCATTTTGTGATATAAAAAGTATCAGAAAATGAGGAGTTAACTTTCCTTTCTTCCTTTCTTCCTTTCTTTTTCTTTTCCCTTCCTCTCCATCCTGCGTATTTCCATCCAAAAGACCTTGAGATTCCTGCCACAAGTAAGATACCTCCTTCAGGCATGATAAAGAACTCAGAAGGGCATCAGGGTCCTAGGCCGACACAGACATATATAGAAACAGTAATTGGTGTAAGTAGAAGAGTACAAATAAATGCTGATGTAACATGTAGTTATAAGTGTGCATTCCCTCTCTCTGTTCGGTAAGAAGGCCTAGAGTACGTGGCACTGTAATAGCATAGAGCATACACCAAATGTACAAATTTTGGGTTCTAAATTCCATTAATCAATCACTGTCGTGTCCCAGGGCTCTTATTGCAGGGCTGAGATAGAGAAAGTGTGAGATAAGCCTGGAACATCTTGTTATACTGGAAATTATGAAGTTTATTATGAAATTACTCAAATTAAGATGGAGAAATACCTAAAGGACACAGAAGCCATTTAAAGGAACTTCCACAGACCAAAACCAGGACAATTTAAGTACCAAATGAATAATGATATTAACAGATTATAGCCCATTCCATAAAATAAGCTGTGTGCCTATACTGAGAAATATAGTAATATATAAACTAGGAAAAAGGAAAGCTCTGCCTACACTGAAATGCCTACTAATATATATATATTAGTAATATATATATATATTATATATATATATATAATATATATATAAATAATTTAGAAAAGATTTGTGGATGGATACTAAAACTACTGTGAAAGTAATTGATGAGAAATAGGAAATAGGGTATTACATAGCCTCAAAGCATTTCCCTATGAAGTATGTATTTATTAAAATAAGAAAAAAGCAATTTTGCAATGGTCAACCTAGGAGATATCACTTAAATTAAATAATCAAAATTAATATCAAGAATGAATGGAGAAATTCAATAAAATGCAATGAGATGAACCCCTCATTACTTCTGTAATATTCCTAACAAAATTTCATAATCTGATTCTGTGCAAAAAGAATGACAGATAAATCCAAATTGAGGGACTTTTTATAGAATGTTTGAAGGTAAATGAAAAATTTGAGAAACTTCCAGATTAAACGATGCTAAATATATAAGACCACAAAAGCTTCATGTGATACTGAATTCTGTTAGTTTCCTATAAAAGAAATTATTGAAACTTGAACAAGGTATATGAATTAGACGGTAGCCAAGCATCAGTCTCTACTAACTGATTTTGATATCTGCACTGTGGTTATATAGGATAGTGTATTGATTTGTAAAATATATGCACTTAAAGTATCCAGGGAATAGTAGAGCATCTGCGATTTAATATCATATAGATTTAAAAAATTATTTGGCCCGGCCGGGTGTGGCTCAACGGTTGAGCATCAACCTAGGATCCAGGCGATTGGGGTTCGATTCCCAGTCAGGGCACAGGCCCGGGTTGTGGGCTCGATCCCCAGTCGGGGGTGTGCAGGAGGCGGCCGATCAATGACTCTCTTATCATTGATGTTTCTGTCTCCCTCTCCCTCTCCTTTCCTCTCTCTGAAATCAATATATATTTTTAAAAAATTGTCTGTTTCTTCCGACTCTGTAGCTATATTATTTGTGTACCAACTAATACAAACTGAGAATTTGAGGTATATTTGTGTTACTATTAGAGCCCTAATATTTTTAGAAACAATAATACATTATATATATTCCTCTCCTCACCCAAGGATATATTTTTGTAGTTTTTAGAAAAAGTGGAAGGGAGAGAGGGATGGGGAGAGAGGGAGAGAACATTGATGTGTAAGAGACACATTAACTTGTTGCCTCCGACAAGCTCAGACTGGGGCCCTGGAGCAAACCTGCAACCCAGGTACACGCCCTTGACTGGAATCAGACCCTCAGCCCTTTGGTGTGCAGGCCAACAGTCTACCATTGATCAACACGGGCCAGGGCACAATTAATATATTTAATTGATCATTTTACACAATTACTAAGTAAAAACTTATCAGTCAGATGCTTTTATGTTTATGCAAGTGCAGACTGTTATGCAGAGAAGCCTGTGTAATAACTTTAAGTACTCTTTCAGAATTAATGGCAAGAGGTAAGAACCGTGAACCAACTTCCCCTCCCCTAATTTAACCATAAAATCTCTGCAAAGAAGTAAAAATTTGATGCACAAGTTTTTATGATTAAGCCTTTCAAACTGTTACTTTAGCATTGAAAAGGGCTTATACATTAGATTTAAAAAAATATTTGTAGTCATAAATGGATTAAACTATTTAATCATGAAATGCATTGCACGTCATTGTATCACTACATGGATCAATTAAATTAATTTTCAGTCTGTAACATAGTTGATGTTAGAGTGATATTATATAGAATTTGCTTTTCCTATGCATGTTAGTACTGACAACTCTCAGTAAGCTATTTTGCAAACATGGTACTATTTGGAAAGAAGCTGCGCATTTATTTAATTTACAGCTGTCCCCCCATTATTCAGCGTTGACTGCAGTGTATGAATTTCCCAGGCCCCTTTTCACCCATCTCCCGCTTCCTACTGCCACCTCTTTGGACAGCTCTCTTGTTCCGTCCCCCTGGAGACTATCCGTACCCACCTCATCAGTCTTTCCCTCCGCAAACCCGCCTTGTAACTGCACAAAGGAGCCTCCTTTAGTTCTGAAATTCTAATATTTGTTACAACCTTATTATGATAATGGATTTACCTATTTTTCATTTATCTTTTGAATTATATTAATTTTTACTTTATATATTTGCATCTATGTTTAGAATTACTGCATAGTCCCGGAGATTGACTCATTTATATGAAATGTAGCTCCATATCTTTGCAGTGCTTTTTAAAAAAATTATTTATCTTTATTGTTGAAAGTATTACAGATGTCCCCTTTTTCCTCATTGACCCCTTCCACTCTCCACCCACTCCCCACCCCAGGCCTTCCCCACACTATTGTCTGTGTCCATGGGTTTGGATATGTGCATGTAAATTCTTTGGTTAATCTCTCCCACCCCCACCCTCCTCACCTTCCCTCTAAGATTCATCAGTCTGATCCATGCTTCCATGTCACTGAATATGTTTTTTCATCAGTTTATCAAGTTCTTTAGATTCCACCTATAGTGAGATCATGTGATATTTGTCTTTCTCTGCTAGTAATCCTTCTTAAAGTGTACCTTGTCTGATATTAGTACAGAAACTCCAACTTTCTTTTCTTTAGTGTTTATAAGGTCCATCTTTCTCTAAACTTTTATTTTAGGACTTTCTCTATCTTCATATTTAAGAAATATCTCTTCTAGAGAATAATTCTTAAAATGAAATGTGGATTTTATCATGGTGACTGAGGGAAAGGAAAGCATCTGTATGATTCACTAAACAAAACAAAACACAACAAAACATACTGTTTGAGAGCATGGTTTTATGAGATAAAAATGAATAGGTCAGTACTTATTCAAATACTATTGGCTTTGGTGACAGAGAAATTTATTTTTTTATTTTTTATTGAGTTTGTTGGAAGGACATTGGGTAATAAAACCACACAAATTTCAAGTGTCCAACTCAACAAAACCATGTGCACGCTGCCTGTTGCACCCATCGCTCAAAGTCAAGTCTCTTTCCATCCCCATTTATTTCCTCTTTGCACTCTTCTACCTCTCCTGACCCCCTTTTTCTCTGGCTATTACTATATATATATATATATATGTATATAATTTTATTTACTTAATCCCTTCACACTTTTTTCACCCAGCCCCACAACTCCCATCCCCTTTGACAGCTGTCAGCCTGTTCTATGTATATATGGAAATCATGTTATTTGTCTTTCTCTGACTGGCTTATTTCACTTATCATAATATTCTCCAGGTCCATCCACGCTGTCAAAAAAGGTAAGAATTCCTTTTTCCATGGTGTGAATGTCCCACAGCTTTTTTATCCACTATCTACTGATGGGCACTTGGGCTGTTTCCAGATCTTGGCTATTGTAAATTGCACTGCTATGAACATAGGGGTGCATATATTCTTTCTGATCTGTGTTTCAGGATTCGTAGGATATATTCCCAGGAGTGGGATCACTGGATCAAAAGGCAATTCCACTTTTAATTTTTTAAGGGAACTCCACTTTTCTACAGTAGCTGCACCAGTCTGCATTCCTATCAACAGTGCAGGAGGGTTCCCCTTTCTCCACACCCTCCTCAGCACTTGTTGTTGATTTGATGATAATGACTCTCATAGGCCTGAGGTGATCTCATTGTGGCTTTAATTTGCATCTCTCTGATGATTAGTGATGTTGAGCATCTTTTCATATGTTTATTGGCCATCTGTATGACCTCTCTGGGGAAGTGTCTATTCAGGTCCTTTGCCCATTTTTATTTGTTTTTAATTTATCTTTATTGTTGAAAGTATTACAGATGTCTTGCTTTTTCCCCCTTGACCACTTCTACCCTGCACCCGCTCCTCACTGCAGGCATTCACCACACTATTGTCTGCCCATGGGTTATGCATATATGCGTATAAGTCTTTGGTTAATCTCTTCCACCCAGCTACCCGTTCCTGCCTTCCCTCTGAGATGTGTCAGTCTGTTCCATGTTTCTATGTCTCTGGATCTGTTTTGTTCATCAGTTTATTTTGTTCATTAGGTTCCACATATGAGTGAGATCATGTGATACTCCCTTTTTTAAATTGCATTGTTCTTTTTCTGATGTTGAGTTGTATAAGTTTTTATATATTTTGGATATTAACCACTTATCAGATGTATCATTGGTGAATATGTTCTTCCATTCAGTGGCTTGTTTTTTCATTTTGTTGATAATTTCCTTTGCTGCACAGAAACTTGTTTGATGTAGTTCCATTTGTTTTATTTTTTCTTTGTTTCCCTTGCCCAAGGAGATATATCAGCAAAAAATATTGCAATGAGAAATGTCTGAGATTTTACTGCCTATGTTTTTGTCTAGGATTTTTATGATTTCATAACTTATCTGTAAGTCTTTAATCCATTTTGAGTTTATTCTTGTGCACGGTGTAAGTTGGTCTAGTTTCATTTTTTTTGCATGTATCTGTCCAATTTTTCAAACACCATTTATTGAAGAGACTGTCTTTACCTTGTTGTATTCTTTTGTCTTTTTTGTCAAGGATTAATTGACCATAAAGACAGATTTATTTCTAGGCTCTCTTTCTATTCCATTGATCTGTATACTTGTTCTTTTGCGAGGACCATGCTGTTTTGATTACTATGGCCTTGTAATATAGTTTGATATCAGGTAGTGTGATACTTCTAACTTTGTTTTTTTTTCTCAAGACTGCTGAGGCTATTAGTCATCTTTTGTGGATTCATAGAAATTTTTGGAATAATTGTTCTAGATCCCTGTGATATGCCATTGGTATTTTAATAGGGATTGTGTTGAATCTATAGATTGCTTTGGATAGTGTGAACATTTTAATGATGTGAATTCTTCCAATCCATGAACATGGTATATGATTCCACCTATGTGTATCTTTCTCAGTTTATTTCTTCAATATCCTAGAATTTTCTGAGTACAGAGCTTTTTACCTCCTCGGTTAAATTTATTCCTAGGTACCTTATATTTCTATTTTATAGTAAGTGAGATTATTTTCTAAATTCCTCTTTCTGATAGTTCATTATTGGTATATAAAAATGCCACTGATTTCTGAATATGTATTTTGTACCCTGCTACTTTACCTAATTCATTTATTGGTTCTGGTAATGTTTTTTTGGTGGAGTTCTTTGGATTTTCTATATACAGCATCATGTCATCTGCAAAAAAAACTACAGTTTTACTTCCTTTCCAATTTGGATGCCTTTTATTTCTTTTTCTTGTCTGATCGCTTTAGTAGAACTTCCAGTACTATGTTGAATACAAGTGGTGAAAGCAGATATTCCTGTCTTGTTCCTGTTCTTAAGGTAAACGCTTGTAGTTTTTGCACATTGAGTGTGATGTTGGCTACGGGTTTGTCCCACATGGTCTTTATTATGTTGAGGTATGATACTTCTATTTTCATTTTGATTAGAGTTTTTATGATAAATGCATGCTGGGTTTCATCAAATGCTTTTTCTGCATTTATTGATATGATCATGCACTTTTTATTCTTCATTTTGTTTATGTGATATATCACATTTATTTATTTGAGAATATTGTACCAACCTTACATCCCTGGAATAAATTCTGCTTGACCATGGTGCATGATTTCTTAATGTATTCCTGGTTCCAGATTGGTAATATTTAGTTGTGGATTTTAGCATCTATGTTCATCAGGGATATTGGCCTATAATTTTCTTTCTTTGTAGTGTCTTTATCTGGTTTTGGAATTAGGATAATGCTGGCCTTGTAAAATGAGCCTTGACATCTTCCCTTCTCATAAAATGTTTAGGACAGTTTGAAAAGGATAAGTGTTAGTTCTTCTTTGAATGTTTGATAAAATTTTCCTGTGGAGCTATCTAGTTCAGGACTTTTGTGTGCTGGGAGATTGTTATTTATTACTGCTTGATTTTGTTAGTTGTAATTGGTCTGTTTCTAGAAATTTACATATTTCATCCAGGTTGTTGGGTTTGCTGGCATATAGTTGTTCATAATATTCTCTTATAATCCTTAGTTGTTCTGTGGTTTCAGTTGTTACTTTCCCTCTTTCGTTTCTCATTTTGCTTATTTGGGTCCTCTCTCTTTTTTCTTGATGACTCTCTTTAAAGGTTTGTCAATCTTGTTTATCTTTCAAAGAACCAGATCTTGATTTAAATCCTCTTTTGTATATATTTTTTTCTTTTTTTAGTTCCTATGTCACTTATTTCCACTCTAATCTGTGTGGAAATAAATTATTTCCACTCTAATTATTTTCTTTTTTCTACTTTCTCTCAGATTTGTTAGTTTTTCTTTTTCTAGTTCTTTTAGGTTAGCGTTAGATTGTTAGAGATTTTTCTTTTCTCTTGAGGTAGGGCTGTAATGCCATGAATTTCCCTTTCAGGACTGCTTTTGCTGTGTTCCATAGAATTTGGGTTGTTGTGTGTTCATTTTTGTTTGTTTCCGCGTAAGTTTTTATTTCTTTCTTGATCTCATTGTTAACCCATTCATTGTTTCATAACATGTTACTTAGCCTCCACTTGTTTGAGTGTATTTGAGTTTTTTATTGTAATTGATTTCTCATTTTGTACCATTGTGGTCAGAAGAGATGCTTGATATGATTTCAATCTTCTTGATTTTATTGAGGCTTATCTTGTGTCCTAGCATACAGTCTATCCTAGGGAATATTCCATATGTACTTGGAAAGAATGTATATTCTGATGCTTTGGGATAGAATGACCAGTAAAGATCAATTAAATCCATTTCCTCCAGGGCATTATTCAAGGTCACTGTTGCCTTGTCGATTTTTTTGGAAGCTCTATCCTTTGATGTTAAAGCTGTGTTAAAATCCCCAACTATGACTGTATTGCTTTCTATCTCTCCCTTGATGTCCACCTAGATTTTCTTTATTTGTTTAGGTGCTTCTATGTTGTTTGTGTATATGATTACAAGGGTTATATCCTCTTTTTGGATCTATTCCTTTAGTATTATGTAATGTCTCTGTCTCTTGTTATGAACTCTATTTTGTCTAACATATGTGTATCTACCCTAGTTGGGTTTTTTGTTTGTTTGTTTGTTTGCTTCCATTTACAGGGGCTATTTTTTTCATCCCTTCACTTTCAGTCTCTGTGTATATTTTGTTCTTAAGTGAGTCTCTTGTAGATATCATATATATGAGTCATGTTTTCTTATCCATTCAGCTACTCTATGTCTGACAGGAGCATTTAATCCGTTCACATTTAAAGTTGTTATTAAGCCCAGCCAGGCATGGCTCAGAGGTTGAGCATCGACCTAGGATCCAGGAGATCGGGGTTCTTAGCTTTTTTTTTTTTTCTTCTAGGAAGCTCTTTATTTTGACTTCAATTTAAAATGATAGCCTTGCTGAGGAGAGTAGTTTTGGTTTTAGGTCCTTGCTTTTCATCACTTTGAATGTTTCATGTCATTCCCTTCTGGCCTTAAGTGTTTCTGTTGAGAAATCAGCTGATAGCCCTATTGGAGCTCCTTTGTTGGTAACTGCCTTTCTCTTGCTGTCTTTAAGATTATCTCTTTGTCTTTAACTTTTACCATTTAATTTTGGTGTGTTTTTGTGTGAACCTCTTTAGGTTCATCTTTATAGGTACTGGGTATGTATGAGAGGGGCCAAGAGTCAGCTATTAGCAGCTGTGACCTGAGGCAGATCAATAAAAGGCCCAAGACTATCTGAGGACAGTGTTCAACTGTTCAACTGTCAGCTACTCTACCACCTCCTGAGGTTGCCTGGACTTTCTCAAGTGCCTTTTGAAGAAAGACTGTAGAGCGGATCCAAGATGGTGCAAGCTTGGTAGTTCAGGTCAACCAGGTTAGGAAGACAAGGCTAGTGGGTCCCCTACTTCGGAGCCCTGTGGTCAGGCAGTCAATGGGAAGAATGCAGCCCCTAATATAGAGCCATACCACTCAGTCTCCACTAAAGTCTACAACTCTAGCTCCCTCAGAAGGAGCACACCACTGGTTCAGGTTGGGTTCAGCCAGCTTTTCCTACTGTAGGAGCAATCTCAACAGGGTGGGGCCACCAGACTTGGGGAAACAAATTAATACAATCCTCCACTGGGATGATGCTGGCTGAGCCTGCAGGAGGAAAGTAAGCTCTATACCTCTTGTTAGCGATGTAGCTGCACCTGCTCAAGCTAGACCAGAGCCTTTGAGGGAGATACACTTCAAAGGCCCCAGCTCTGATTGGAGTTCCCTTCATTCTGAAGATCTAGGTTCAGGAGAATGAGGCCACTGGGACTTGGGAAGATAGAACAAAAGTCTCCCTGAGGGTGGTGCTGGCTGAGCCTGCAGATTAGGGGGAAATCTGGCCCCATTCCAAAGCCTCACAGTTCAATGTCTGTCTTGAGTGTCTGCCTCTGGTTCCTCTGGAGAAAGAGTGCACCAAAGGTCTCTGTTGGGTGCAGCCAACAACCCTTTCTTCAGGACTTGAGCTTGGCAGGGTGGTGTTACCAATAGTTGGAATTCAGGGCTAGTGCACTTTGCAAGCTGGTGCCATAAGAATAGAAGTGCTTAACAATGGGAAGATGGCACATGAGGGCAGTGTGAGATATTGACTTAGGACCAGGACCTCAGTAGCTGACCTTCCAAATCTCTCCTCAGGGCCATGCCACCCATATCCTCTCTTTGTGCCTCCCGTATGCCTGTGTCACCTTCCCTCTTCTGGAGCCCCAGAGTAGTATTCGAGAGCAAGCTCGCATGTGTTGGCCCTTTAGGAGAGCATCTGGGATTCTAGCAGATGCCCTCCTCTTCCTGGCAGAGAGAGAGAGTCCTCATTTATTTTCACTGCTAGATGTTATGCAAGCTCCACTTTCTGGTCTTGGTGCTCTGAGTTGGTAGTCCCCACTTGTGGTTAAGACACCATGCTCCTTGGGGTGGGAGTGAGGAGTTGTTTTTGCAGTGGAGATATCCCTCTGGCTTCTCAGACACCACACATGGCCAGCCCTCTCTGCAACACCGCCCTTCTTCCCAGTCTCTATGTAGCTTCTTCTATAAATCCTTGGATATAATACCCTGTTCAACTGTCTTTCAGTTGGTCATTTAGGTTGGTCGGTCTATAATTTAGCTGTCAATGTGGTTTGGTGCAAGAGGAAGTGAGTGCAGCTTCCACCTACTCTGCAGCCATCTTGAAAATCCCAAATTTGATTTCTTTAAAGTAGTAGTAGAAGATTTACATATATATTAACATAATATAAGATTTAACATAATATTTAACATGAGTATTAAATAATATTCTTAACATAAAATAATATTTAACATGAGACTTATTAATATGCATGTTATTGTGAAAACGGGCAAGGGGAATAATTTGTGAAACGGAGACAAGTTCCGAACTATTGTAATGGGATCAAGAGTGGTTCTATTTCATTAATGCAGAGTTGCAATGATTATGATCATTATTAGTAATATGAAAGTAGAAGGACAGAAAAAAATTATAAATAAATTCATTAGGACACAGAAGAAGCCGAAAAAGGGATGTAATATACACAGATATATTTTAATTTTGGTGACTTGGGTAAAATGATGGTTTTGAAGATGGTAAACAAAAGACATTTAATTCAGTTTTAGTTTATTTTTTTTAACTGCTGGTTAATCAAAAACAAACAAGCAAAGTGCAGATCAAGAAAAGTTAAGTTTATTAGACTTCTTACAATAAGGAAGCACATCCCATCAAATACTTAAGGAAGACTCAGTGCTGCCTCAAGTTAAGGAAATAAAAAAAGGATATTTATCAACTTTTTTATGGGCTGTGGTATTTTAATGTGACTCTTAGATGGGAAAAATCTGGATAGAGTATGTGCACCGTTTGTGGTGTATTAGCTTTAGACTGCTGGGCATAGGGGAAGAAATTCAATGAAAGGTTGTTCGAAGGTAAATGTTTAGTTCATCTACACAGTTAATGTAGCTCCCTAGATGTATTTTCATGCTTTTTATCCCAGATGGATTTTGTTTTCTGGCAAAAAACAAAGCAAATGAACAAAAAACAATAAACATTATTAGAAGCAAATATACAGATTAAAAAAATCAAATACAAACAAGCAGACAAAACCTGCATGTTAGTTATTTTAGAAGACAAAATGCCTTCTATTATCAGACCTGACACTTCTTCTCTGAACCATGAAGTTTGCCTCCCTGTGTTGGAGAGAGATTTCATGATGAACGAAATCTTACTTCCAACGTACCTCCTGAAATTCTGAAGAGTGAGTAATTCTTAGACAAAACACAACCTTGGCTGACTTTCCAAATGGACCCTATAGGACCCTATAAAATCTGTATGCCCCTTGTTCCTTCACAATATCCATCCTGCATGTTTATCACATTTAAAATATTTTAATAAAGGCTTAAACTAATTGATTGGGATTTGGTGTTTCATCTCCTACAGATTTATTTAGTGACTGGGAAATAATGGTAAGGTTAGAATATGAGGAAACCCTTTGTCATATCCCTTATTATGGGCCTCTGGGACTGGAAAGCTGGGTGGGTTCATGCCCTACTTGGCACTCTGCCCTTTAGAGTTAAGCTACTGCTCAGCCTTTGTCATCATCATCGTTTCCTTGTCCTTGTGGAAGAATCCTCTTGTTTTTGTCACTGCTGGGGTCCTGTAAGGTGAGGGAAGAGTGCAAGGATTTGATTGGGGGTGTTGACTTGTATATTTCATTTCTCACCTCTAGAAGGCAATAGACAGTTGCCAGTTGGAAACCCCACAACAAGCAGGTGCCCTATGTTTATAGATGCCCGTCGCCCAATTATTTGAATACTTTACGGCATTTCACCAGGAAAATTTATAATTAAAATAGAAAATTTCAGGAACTTTTTATGTAAACATGTTTGTTCATTTGATAGGTGCCTTAGGACTAAAATGGTAAAAACCCTAGTGAGAAATTTTATAGCCAGATCTACCTAAAAAAGAGGTAATTTAAGAGAGATTACTTAAATAAGCTGTGATTACCCTTCCTTGTGAGAGACAGTGTGTGGGGGGTGGGGTGGGGGGTGGTTCAAACAGGTTTTCTGCACCTACTCACTCTCTGGCAGAGGGAAAGATAATTAGCTTCTAACAATGAAAATTCTATTTTTGTCTAAAGTAAGCTCCCTCTTAATTTTCCTCTGTGTGTGTATGTGTGTGCATGTATGTTCTCCTCCCGTTCTTCTTTCCTCTCATTAGATATTTTGGAAATTAATCAAATTTTGTTTTTATTATGGGTGCAATCTAAGACTCTGCATTCTAGATATATGTTTAGGAGTTTCTTAAAGAATTAAAGCAAAATAATGCTGCTTTTATTTTGATTTAAAAAGTGGTTTGTGTTAAAAAAATCTGTAGCTGATCATGTAAATGAGTAATAACTTTGTTCAATACTAGATGAGAAAAAGAGCTTCTGTATATGTAAGAAGAGTACTTCTAAACATAATTTAAAGAGTCATTGCACTTTACTTTATGTACACATACAAATTATGTTAATAAAAAGTTTGTGTACTGTTCTGGATAAATATATGAATCTTTGGAAAATTAGCATTATTAAATTATATTGATTTAAGGATTGCTCAAATCAATTGCTCCATCTATACCTTATTATGCAAAAGTAATATCAGCACAATATTATAGCATGTGCAACACCAAGATTAAACGTCTCATTATTTAATGTTGATAAATAACCTATATTGATTTTGAGAATCAAATGATTTCCTGTTTTCACAAATGTTTAAAAATTTGAATATAAAAAATTGTGTTTAAATAAACTTGTAAAAATAGATGGCTTTTTAAAGTGGTTAATCTAATAAATTCTTAAGACATTATAAATAAGAGCTTAATTTGTTGATAATTTCCATGTTTAATTAATTTTGAAACATATTAAAGTGAACATTTTCCAAGGAAAAGCTATAAACAGTAGTTACTAAACTTTGTTTTTATTTACCCTAATCATTGTAAAATATTTTATAACAAATATTGTAAAATATGCCAATGCCTTTTGATAATGCTGTGTATGTACATCTTTCTTGCCATCTTAACATTTGTAAATGTTATGAAATAAATGTTCACCAAGATAAAGGATTAGGAAGTTTGTGATCATTCTTTCTTCCAGTCTTCTCTGTGTTTCTTACTGGAAGAAACTAGAATTCATTACCTTGGTTAAAGATTTAAATTATAAAAAAAAATATTTGATGCTATGTTCAGTACAATAATTATAGCAAGATACGGATAAATACAAGATAAAGGATATGATTTGTAGATTTCTTAAAGAAATAATTATAATTCATTGGTATAAGAACTTTAATATAAATATGCATTGGTTTAATGTGCCAATAAAGTTATTTATATGTTAATGCTAAAAGTATGGTTTATGAAGATATGATCACTATATCTTAATATAAAAACCATGAATATGTTAATATTTGACAACTTGACTCAATATTAATCTAAATTTTTGTAAGGACATATTTATAAATTATTAATTATAAAATATTACTGGCTATTATAAAAATACTAGTGTATAAAGTAAACTAGTTTCTCTGCCAATAATTTTTTTTATGTTAAGTTCCTTTTAATCATGATCTTTAATACTATGATTTTTCAATTACTATTTCTTCCAGTAATTTTTTTAATGTTACTTCCCTACATTCAAGTCCACATTCAAGACTGTGAAGGGTAGTAGAATATGACTGTAGGAGTTCAGGCCACCCCAGAATATAATGCTTTGGTACATCGTTTTCAGCGATAGGTATTTGGAAACAGTGAATGCAGGAAGAGGCTTCCTCTGAACTCCCCTTATCCACCTAAAGACAGATCCTCCAAAAGGAACTCAGTTGTCATAAATCTCTCCTGGAGTTTCATCAGCGGGGAGGGCTCCCTGTTATACAGGCAAGAAGACTAGAAGCCAACAACCAAACCTGGTGAAACTTGGTTACAGCCTCTTGTGCCTCCCATCTGTTCATCTAAGGGCCCCCTCATCTTTCCGAAACATCATTTCCTCTGCCCCAGGAGTCCCATGCTCCCTCTCCGCTTTCCATAGGAAGATTTAATTATGGGCTCTGAAGCTGTCTCTTTGACCATTCATTTTCCTCTGGGTGTCTCCTAAACATATATGTGATTTACATTATTAAACCTTTCCCCTCGTTACTCTGTTGTCATTATGGGTGTCTCAGCTAAGAACTCAGATGGTAGAGGGGACATTACTTTTTTCTCCCCAACAGCATAACTGGTAAGATACCTTTTACCTATAAAACTTTTCCTGGGTTTGCTGAAATAATGTGTGGAAGGTTAGCTCCTTCACTTTTTAAAAGTAATAAAGTTTGTCAGTTACTCTCCAAGTTTAACTAACTCCTCACTATTGTGAAATGTCTGTCTTCACTAAACATAAAAGAAAAAAATAAACATATTAACAGACTATGAGAGAAATGCAGTCCTCACAGTTTTACTGTGTGACAGTAAGATATAGTGATAAAAATCTGTTTCAGTGACCGTGTACTTCTCAGGTTAAAAGAAGCATATTCTTTCACTGCATCCCAGAAGTTTTGATATGTTGCATTGTGGTCTCATTTCTCCCTATTTATCTTTTGCTTTCACCTTTTATTTCTTCTTTGACCCAGTCATTTTTTAGTAGTATTTTGTTTAATCTCCACATATGTATGGGTTTCTTTACTTCCTTTTTGCAGTTGATTTCTAATTTCAAAGCATTGTGATCATAGAATATGCTTGGTATGATTTCAATCTTCTTAAATTTGTTGAGGCTAGTTTTGTGTCCCAACATATGGGCTTTCCTTAAGAATGATCCATGTGCATTGGAGAGGAATGTATAATCTGATGTTCTAGAATGAAAGGCTCTGTAACTGTCAATTATGTCCTCACACCTATTAGAATGTCTGTTTTCAACAAGACAGGTAATAAGTGTTCGAGAGGTTGTGGAGAAAAGGGAACTCCCATTTACTGCCGGCAGGAAAGTAAACAGGTACAGCCACTGTGGAAAACAGTATGGAGATTCCTCAAAAAATTAAGAATAGAGTTACCACAACCCAGCAATCCCTCTTCTGGATATTTATCCAGAAAACTTGAAAACATTTATTCCCAAAGCTATATGCACCCCTATGTTCATTGCATCATTACTCATGGTGGCCAAGACATGGAAACAACTGAAGTGTCCTTCACTAGATTATGGGTTAAAGATGTGGCACTTATACACAGTGGAATACTAATCATCCATAAGAAAAGATGAAATACTGCCATTTGCAACAACATGGATGGATCTTGAGAATATCATGCTAAGGGAAATATGTCAGTCAGAAAAAAACTACAAACTATATGATTTAACTCTTAAGTTGGATATAAAACAAACTTCATAGACACAGACCACAATATGCTGGTTACCAGAGGGAAAGGGGATGGTGGGGACAGTTAAGGCTAAAGGGAGCCAAATATGTGGTGAGGGGAGATGATTTGACTTTGGGTGGTGGGTATACAATACAATATACAGGTCATGAATCAGAAATCTACACTTGAAACATATATAATCTTAGTAACCAGTGTCACCCTAATAAATTTAATTAAAAAAAGAATCATACTCAAGTTCAAGTACACCAACTGCTTAAAAAACTGTCTATAATTTAATTTTTGTTTCTAAATATTAACAATATCTCAAATGGGGACAAATAGTGGCAATTGTTCATGATGTTTTATTGTTCTATCAAGGACCTTAGAGATTGGTCAGTGTCCTCCCTGTTTAGAATATGTGATTGCTTTCAGAGTAATCATTGATTAAATCCATCTTAATTAATTGTGTGTAATTCTCCAACAAAGGATTCCATACTTTTCCATGCTTCTATTGCTGTCTAACAAAATAATGAATTCAAACTGTCTAAAATCTTAGATAAGTATTAGTAGGGTAATTTTACTTTAATTTTTGGGAAATACCTCTAGTAAATGTTTCATCAGCCAAATTTATAACCCAGACAGAATTGTAAAGGTGGAACATAGGTAAAGAATGGATGGATACATAAAGATCATTTGAACATTTACAAATGATTTTAAACAATTGCTTTCATCCAATGGATTTGCTTTCTTGGTTAGGACTAAGGATGATAAGTGGGAGATTAAGGAATCATTTCATGGTCTATTAATGATACTACTTCATGTGGTCTTTAGCAGAGTAATCTCATATTTTATGCTGCCCTGAATCTTAAATGTTTCTGTATAGAATGCTTACTCAAGAGATGATTGCCAGCATCAGAGAAAATCAAAATACTGGATTTTAGCCATCCCCCAAGGATCATAGTTTCCAAATGTTCCTCATCAGCCCTTATTCATAAATGCAAATTAACTAGTCAATAGAAGTTAAACTGAGGTTACATCTTCCTGTACCTACATCCTGTCCCATGATTAACATAATTCATTTTTCACATACTTTCTAAGAATCTGAACAGTGAACAATCCTCAGAACAAAACTAAACTTTGAGTGACCTTCCCCCATCAGCCTTGCAAAATTCTTCAGCTATTTGTTTACTAGAGAACACTAATTTTAAGTTTCTCTTGATATTGTAGCATCCTTAATAAACGATTGTGTTAATGACTTTTGGTTGTTTTCTTTCCCTCTCAGGTAATACTTACAGGGTTGTTGTAAATGTAAAATATGTATGAAAATTCTTTAGCACAGAATAGGCTTCATAGAAGATCTTCCATAAATGGTGGTAATACTGCTGATGCCAATAAGTAAAACAATATTCATAGTCTTTCATTGGATGGTGATGATGATGATGATGATACCAATGAAGTCTAGGAAAAGTAAACAGCAAATAATTGGGTAGCAACTCAATCACCTTGAAACTGAACATTTTGAGGGTAGACCAAACCCAGATAGAGAGCAACATTGCCAGCAGTAGAGTGAAACATGAAAAGGCGGGCGACTTTGGAGATTTTGGATTACGACTTCAATTAGTAATATCACACAGTGTTATGGATTCCAGGTCTACATCTCCAAATTGCTTACATTTTTGAGGAGAGTGAATTTTATAGATTTCTTGTTAAAGATTTCTGAGCCAAACCTCTAGAAACAAACCAGGTCTTTTCCTGCCAGATAAGCTTCTAAATTTAGGAGAGAAATAATAACAGAGTATTATTTTTTCCTCACGGTAACAGGGAAAAATCTAAAAATTTGTAGTACTGTCTCTCGATACCAAGTTTTGTGGTGTTAAAGAACTTCTACATTTTTTGAGAAAATTCTTAGATTCAGAGAGTGGAGTTAGTCTGTGAAACTCCAAACCACTGAAAGGCCAACCGTGCCTTGAGGGCACAGCCCCATTAGCACTTGTTCAGGGTCCTGTTCTCTTCCCAGGAGAAGATCAAGCTTAGCAAATTCGAAATTGGCAGTCATTAATTCTTTGCATTTGTAAAGGAAGTTGCTTCTGAACTTTACTCTTAACCTAATCCACTTGAGATCCTGATTTCTTAAGTGAATTGAACTTTAGTCTTGTAGCCAGAGTTTTCACAGAACTGTATACTAGTTCAAGTTTTAGAGAGGTCAGATCTGTTCTTAGCGGAGTTCTCTTTTGACTTCAATGGGTAAATGAGGGTCAAAATTTCCTAGAGCAAGAAGTTCCTTAAGGATATCGTTTTATAATGTGATTGCTACAAGTTTGACTAGAAATCGTTTTCCATATCTGTTTTTATTATAAATTAATTGAACCACATGTGTAAGTTAATTTAGAGCATTCAAGTTATTCAGATAAAGTGATTGCAAATTAACTATTATAAAAATCTGTGCTTGCTCAATGTAAAACAATGAGGCTTTTTGGTTTGTTTATAATATATGTACTGAAGTTTATTTGGGTTTTGTGATTCCAACAACTTTTGTTAACTTCTCTCTTACATTATCATAATTACATTATTTATGGTAAATGCATGCTATTTCCCCATTAAAAGGTTAAGATTTATCTTCCATTTTTTAATGTAAGCTGGCCTTGGTAACTTGCTTGACCAATGGATTCAGCAAGAGTGACAATGTAACTAGATCATAAGAAGTTTCAGGCTCTTTCCTGGACCTCTTGCAGTGGCTTTTCTTGGAAGCCGGGTAGCAGTGTTAGGTAGGAAATTAGACATGAGCAGCTGTGGTGGGGCCTGCCCTAGGGTCCTGACAGGAGCCAGACCAACACTGCCTTCAGGTCGCCTTTCTATGGGGAGCCAGAAGTCAGCAGTTCCTGAAGCAGACTGCCAGTGGGCAGCTCAGAAGGAGCTGGTCCTAGGCTAGGCGCAAGAGCAGAGGGAAAGGACATGACCTCAATGCGACCTTACTAGAGCCCCATGCCAATTATAATAAAATTTGCATTTCGGTTTTGATGCCCCCTGGTTTTTCTATATGCATTATGGGTAAGGGCATGAGCGGAGGAAATATAGTTATATAATTGTTTTCTGTCAATCATCTCTGGATGTAAATGAAAATCTCCACCAAGAAAATCCCTCATTTAACCATATAACCGAGGGAGTTAAGGGCCATTGTCTCTCTTGACTGGCATACTTCCTCACTTGTTGTGTATTTTCAATAAATCCCACTTTGCTTTACTTTAGTTTTCGTTGGCCTTAAAATCTTTTCTGCACTGACGAGAACAACCAAAGTCCCAGCCAGTAACCCAGGTCAGTAATAGTAGGAAACATCAGCCAGCATGTTAAAATTGTAATAACTCAGGCCATGTGGAGAAGTCTGGTAGGAAGAGATACCATGTGAAAGAGAGAAGCTAAAGAACATCAAGGCACTAGACTTAAGAGTTAAAAATCCATCTTTTTAAGCTGTTACACTGTTACCTGTGGTAATGCGGAAAACAGAAAGGGTAAATAATAAACTTTTGCTCTGGCTTGTGAAATTTTCAGGTGGCACCTACAAAGTTACAATTGTTTATAATAAAATAGAGAGATCAACTAAAAAAAGGTAAGATTCAGTTTTTGAGTAGAATTTAGAGAAAATATAAAGGACCCAGGATTTACTGATTTCAGAAATAAAATAATTTTCATCTCCAGTACCTCTTAGCTAAAGATTCTCAAATTAAGAAGTGGTCTCAATGAAAGAGTCTAATCCAGTGTGCTACCAATAAAACAGGCTTCAGGACCAATTTCACAATGGAATGACTCAGATACTTCAGAAAGATTTAAGGTCATACCTTTAAGAACTTCTAAGAATCTTACAAAAATATACTTAGACACCCCCCCCCACCACCACCACCTAGAAAGAGGGCCTCTAAGAATCTTAAGGGGATGCCATAGTGACCTTTTCAACTAGGTAAAAATGTAAGAAGAATCTAAAGGGAAGTATTACATAGCAATGAGACTTTTGAGGCAAGGTAGAGCAGGGCCTGTCTTAGAGAGAAATGTGGACATGACTTTCATATAATAAAGTGGATTAAAATCTGATGCACTACAAGCCCTCAGAGTCTTAAAGACATCCCAGCTTAAACTGAAAAGAATGGAGATAATATGAAATGCAAAGCCCTTATACTTCTTTATGCAGGAAACAGGATGAGGAGCTTATTTCATTATGAACAGGTTCTAAATCTTGTGGAAAAGATGGACAGAAGCAAGAACTCAGAAAGTGGAAGAAAGACAGATGGAAAACTATTTCCAGAATCCTAATTAAGAAATTGGAGATATGGACCAGGTTGGAGTGGCCATAAAGGGTAACATATCTAAAGGGTAAATTATCCTTTTTATCATGGAGAGAGAAAAAGAGGCTAATGGATACAGAGACACCAGCTAAATGAGTGAGAAAGCCGTCTCAGAGTGGATCATCTAGCCCCAGTCATGCCACCTGATGCCACATTAATTAGAAACAAACTTTCCAGCTGAGCCTTTGATGAATGCCTGACCCACAAAATTGTAAACAAAGTGAAATAGTTGTTTTAACCCACTTAAGATTTAGAGTAGTTTTTTAATGCATCTATAAGTAAATATGTAATTGGAGCTTGCCTTTCTTTAATACATTTAGCATAATTAGTGTGATTATGAATTAATCTAGGTTTTCTCTCTTGAATCAGTAGAATATGGGACTGCTAATAACTCAGAGCTGCAGTCCTTAACCCCCGACAGGGCTTCACAGCATAAGCAAAGTTAATTATTATATGTTCTCAAAAAAGTAGTATAAAATAAACGAGCTCTTCTAACTTTGGCCTTTGAAAGGACATTCTTGGACCATTGATTGGTTGTTAACTCTTACCCTCTTAGAGATAAGCCCCTTGATAGGTCATTTTCAAATACAATAATAATTTATTAGAAAAATTAATTGCTTACTATGTTCCAGGCACAGTTTTGAGAGTTTTGTATGTAGAATATAATATTATCCTCACAATAACCCTTGCTGGCATTATTATTGTTGAAAGTTGGGTTTCTTGGGATAGCTTAGCAAGAATGATATTTACAAGATGCTGATGTTGGGATATACATCTATGAAAGGAAGAAGAATGAAGCAGCAGTGTTGGTTCACACCACAGAGAGCTCCACACTGTGGAGTAGACTTCCTCTAGCAAGGTCAATCCAAGGCTCCAGAGACTATTTTAATTACTTATTATAGTTATTTATGGATTCCCAATTAATTTCAGGAGGGCAGCCAACATAATCCTTATTATAAAGTTGATAAATATCTATACACACACACACACACACACACACACAAAGGAAATCACAGAACAGTATTCTTCAGAACCATAAATGCAAAGGTCCATAACAAAATATTAGCAACAAAAATGCAAAATTAGCACCAAAAGGATAATATGGCATGACTAAGTTGAGTTTATCCAAAAGTATGCATATGAAAGGAACACTTAAATATCAGATTTGTGATTTTTCAATATCTTTAGTTTAGTGTATTTAATTTTTTAAAAACAAAGTTGTTTACAATCTTTAAAGTTGAAGTTTATTTGTAATAAACTTGAAATTATTAGCACTTTTAATCAATTTTCTCTACGTTTTTAATTAAGAAAATAGTTTATAGTTCTGAATTATGTGGAAATTTTAGAGAATTGTGCTAAATGGAATATATTCTAAATCCTAATTTTAATAATAATTAAATATATAAAAATCAGCCCAAGTGTTTTCATGTTTTTTACATTTAGAGAACCTTTTAATGACATATATATTTTCAACCTAAAATTTCTTGAATAAGCTATGTTTTTAAATTTTATTTTCAAAGTCTTTTTCCAAATTTGGATGTGCCAAGTTTAAGGCCACCTCAATAAAATTGTATTTCACTATAGAATCTGAATTTATTCAATATAAATAGAACCTATATCAAAATATTTTTTCTCAAAATATTTATAGAATCTCAGAATTAAACCTCATACCTTATTTAAACTCTCATTAATTATTCAGTGTGTTTTGCCTCTTAGCTTGTAGTAGTCTCTTTCAGTGTATTTCTGTAATATGATCTTATTTACAAGCTTTATTTTCAATTATTAAAATTCTCTAAAAGCCCCAAAAGATGACCTATTTTTATTTCTTATTCATTGAAATCTTTGAAGATTTTCAACTAATTTTGAAACAAATGTATAGGACTCATTATCTAAAAGGTTCATAGCCTATTGAAATGGATTTATTTCAAAATACATTTTTGTAATTATAAACTTTTTAAAAATTCAATTGATACCAGGCAGCAAAAAGTGAAAGTATGTATTGCCATGCTAAAGAAATGATGATCATGATGATTAGACTTCAACTTTATTACTTTAGTGACTCTTGTGTATATAAAATTTGACAATTATAGATTCTATTTCAATTGCTAAAATATCACTGCTCATTTGGATGCAATTATGAGTTGTTCATATGACCAATTTCAACAATAATGGCTGCATAGGATTTCCAATTTAGAAAAAATATTGTTCTTACCATAATTCTGTGCTCACCCAAATTTGTTTTGTTGGTGCCAATATTGTTACTAATACTCTTACAAATTCCATGATTTTTTAAATTTATTGTATACATTTTAATTGAATTTACAAAACCATTCAAAATTATGTCCAGTGAACTTCCCAAAGCCTTACTTTTATTCCATTTGTTGGATAGATTACCAAATTATTATTTGAGTAATCTTACCTGCTTATCTATTTGAAACATCTATTAATATAAATCTGCAGCCATTTAACTGTTTGTGAATTGCTTTCATTTTAATAAAACTAAAACTATAACAATGATTTAAGATTTTTTTGTTTTTCCTTTCACAAAAACTTGGGAGTTGAAAATGACCAAAATTAATTTATGAGAACAATTACTTAATCTAAGAAATGTCATACTTTAAAGTGAACTGGAAATGCATTTTCTTTCCTTACATTTGGTAATTTACCATTTTTCATGTTTTCAAGTTTTGTACAACACTCATATGTATTATTAGCTTTGTTGAGAAAAAATTTCAGTTATTAATTTTTATTAGATGTCACCTTAAATTTTTAAAAAATATTATTATAATAAAATAGTAGTTGGAGATTTACACCATGCATGGAATTAGCTAAACTGCCTTTGCAAGAACATTCAGATTTTTCTCTATTTGCTGTACAGTGGTAGTACTCACTGTGCTTCTCACATATATTTTACACATGTCTCATGCGTAATCAATCCCTCACATTTCCTACTGAACACACTCACTGGTTGCTTGGCAGCTTCGTGCATCCAAAGCTGTGGCACAGGCCATGGCGGAGTTGGCTGGCACAGGTAGATAGTTTACAGGGACATCATGGTGCAGTAATTTTCCTACTGCCACAGAAGGCCGTAATGAATTTGCTGCTCCAAGCTTATCTTAATCCTTAGCACTATATTTTAATCAGCAAGTGTTCTCAGGAAAAGAGTGATGAGTTATCTTGGTTCATTTCTCAAATTTGATCACATGTTAAATTGATGACCGTTACTGAACATATATCACATAAACTACTGGATGATATCTTGCCAGGTGATGAGAGAAATTATTAAAGGTTTACTAAACTAATTCTGGCTTATTTTATCCAATTTTTTATACTACTTCATTTTTTAAAAAATTAAAAATGTGGGACAATTTTTATGTTGGACAAATGCTGTTCCAGGAAAACAGTAATAAACTAGAACTATCCAAGGCAAACAGAAAATCTGGTCAGACTATGACAAATATTGAGCTTCTTTAATTTTTTAAAGCTGTTGTATTGACGCGTAATGAGATTTAGACTCTATATATTCTCAAAAACTGAACAAAAGGGAAAGGCTAGGAACTAATTGAATTTAGGATTTGATTAAAGGGTTAAAATAATTTTGAACAGTTGGAGCTATCCAAACAAAATATACTATATCCAGAGTCAACACTTTATATAGTAGAAATGGTCACATAGAATGCAGATGAAGACCTATTATTAATATTATTGATAAGATCCCTAATTTGAGTAAGGATTTAGAAATGGTGACCTCTGTGCAATCGATAGGTGTTCATCTCCTGCAATGAGCAGTAATGTGCAATGGTATCCCACTACAATGCGATTTACTTTATATTGGATTCAGTAAAAGTTATTCAACTATGGCTTTGTGCTGAAAGGTAATGAGGCAATCAAATGAACTTGTTCTAGTTTGTCCTGCTTATGGAATCACCTTATAGCATAGAAAATCAAAGGCAGAAAGAGGGCATGAAGCTAGTGCTAAAAGTGGCAGGATTAGACAGAAATACTGGCAGTTGAATCATTATGAAATAGTGAGCTGTAATTTTTGTTACTACAAAACACAATTCAAAATTTAAAACTTTCTTCTCAGCACCAGTATGCAGTCATCATTATCTTTGTCAAAATTATTTATTTAGCACTCACAGGTACATGACAGTTACTAGGTGCTGAATGAAGAAAGTAAAATGTACATTTTTCTGTGTTCCTCTAGGCTCTCAGACAAGTAGTGCTCTTTGATTTTCAGACAGAGCATATGAAAATGTAGTTTTCTTACTTTCCTTAATATGGATACAAGAAAATATATAATTTTTGTTATTTTAATTTTTCAATTTGTACGCACATTATTCCTTGAAACAGAAAATCCTAGGTAAAAGTTTGGACATTTTGATTGATTCTAAAATATAATATTAAAGATTTGAATTGATTGAGGTCACATAAGTGCAATGTTTTAATATATTTACTTTCTTGTGTATACAATGGTTATATACTGAATCTTTGTATCCTCACAAAATTCATTTGTTGAAATCCTCACTCCCAGTGTGATTGTATTAGGAAGTGAGCCCTTTGGGGGTGATTAGATCATGTGGGTGGAACCCTTATGAATGGGATTAGTGCCCTTATGGAAGAGATCCCAGAGAGCTTTCTAATTCCTGATGATAAGTGGGGACACATCCAGAACATGACAGTCTATGAACTAGGAAACAGGCCCTCACCAGACACCAAATTTCCTGGCTCCTAATCTTGGACTTTACATTTTCCAGGATTTTGAGAAATAAATATGTGTTGTTTATAAGCTACCCAGTCCTTGGTAATGTGTTACAGCAGCCTGAATAGTTTAAAGCACTAACAGTTTATCTTTACTATAATTATGGCACAGTAATCACTTCTCTTTCCCCCATACTTGTATTCCTCCCCTCCTAAATCATCATGCAGCACATGATATTATAAATCATTCTATTTATAGATACTAAAATGTTTCTTGAACACTTACATATTTTAGATTTGTTGACTTTGTGTTTAATAAGCTCATGAAAACAGTATTCATAAATATAAAAAGAAAACTTTAATTCTTTTGTAAGCAAAAATGAAATAGTTATTTAGAAGACGAACATATTTAAAATAATGAATTGAATAAAAACTGGCCTCTTAAGCCATTTTTATGCCATTGTTAGGCATATTGACATATTAAGCCAGTTTTAAATTATACAGTTGACATGTGAGGAATAAACGAAATATTTAAAATAGCCAATTTCTAGACTCCAAAAAAAAATCACTCTATAGACAATATACAGAAGTGAAAGGAAAAGCTTTAGGAAAATATATTTTCTTCAATTTAAAGGAAAAAAATATTACCTGCTAACTGCAATCTTTTCCTAAACCCACTCTCTTCTATTGCTCCTGGAATTCTACATTAACAAATTGAATCCGAGCGATACCTCTTAATTATCATAGCTTTACTTGAAACATGACCTGTATAACTAATCTCATTCCATTGTATTACTTGCCCGGGTGTAATCATTATAAATAGATATCTCCCACTGTTGGATATCTCTGAGAAGAATAGAGCACTGTGGCTAAGTATTTAACAATACGTCTCCTAATACACCGTATAAAAGTGCTTCTCCACTGTACTTTATTCTTGAAAGATATGAAAGTTAAAAATGTAAGGCTCTATTTTCATACATTATAAACTTTTGACACTGTAGAAAATCGTACCCCTTAGCAAAATGTCTCAGAACCCTGACGGTGTGCACCGAGGTGAAGCAGCTCCAGCAGCGTTGTGGTGGGTGCTCCCCTGGAGGAAGCCCCCTTCCCTGTCCCCGCACCCTGCACCCGCAGCGAAGGCCGTCCCCTCTGTGAGGCAAAGGAGAGGCATCGAGAAGGCCCTGCCTTTCGTCTGTCTTTTCTTTCTCTTTCCCCTTCAGCACCCAAACCTGCTAAAAATATCTTAAAAGCCTTTTTCTTCTGATAACGTAACTTCCCTTGAGATCACCATGTTTACTTTTATCTTAATTCAGAATTTTCTGAAAAGTGTTCTGTCTTCAGCGCGCCTACCCTTTCCTCCTACCCTTGCTCATGCTCTTCTGAGTCGTCTGCAATCTCATTTCTGTTCTCAGCTTCACTCACAAAGCTCCTGACACAGTGACCAGCTTTATCTTACTGTTCAAATTAAGATATTACCTCTATGTTTTCATCTTATTTTCTTTTCTAAAATTCATCTTCCATCCCTCCTTTAAATTTTGGTGTTAGCCCCATTATTTCCCAACACAAGTTTCTCTCTTGCCTTAAAAAGTCTTCCTTGGCAGTTTCATGTGCTTGACTTCAATTTGCCTTAAGGTCACTTGTATAGAAACCAGATCTGTCCAATTAATTTTTTTTTTTTTTTTTTACTTAACTTCAATTGAGTTTCAGTCAATTAAATTAAAGGAGAGAGGGAATATATAATCTTTTTAGTAACAAAATATTATAATGTGTCTCTTTTAAACAAATGTGTAGAATATTGTTTTTCTTGTTCTTTTATACTATAAGATGCAGGTAAATAAACATGAAAGTACATAGAAATGGGAAATAACAAATAATCTACACATGATTTTGAAGCATATATGAAAAGTATTGTCATCGATTTCCCTTCCATTGCTTGCCCTGGCTCTCCAACAGCCAAATATGCTAAACGACGTCACCAATGGGGACCTTTCTTGGACAACACATACTCTAAGTAATTTAACTAAAAAGCTATGGCCTTGAATATTTAATCTCTTGCTTATAACATTTTAAACAACTTTAAAAAGTGCCAAACGGAACAAATCTGATCGTTGTCTGTATGAAAATCTTTAAATCGTTGAAGACAGAAAAGATGCTACTTTCTTATCCTATGGTTCATTAGTCATCTCTTGATTGTTCAAAGAATTTTTGTCAATATTTTTTCCCCCATGGCACAGTTTCTAGCTCCTAGGATTAAGGTACTGCTCCCAGGGTATGACTTTATGTCCAAGGCCCCAAAACTTGTTTTGCCAGTGTCATGTTGATTGAGTCTAGTCCCTAGACTGAAGAAGGCACCAAACTGAATTTTGTTCATTTGTCATAGAATAAACCTGCCACGGAGCTACAGTATTATTGTTAGGATAATTCCACATAGCACTGTCCGAGTGTTCAAACCAAATGGGAAATCACATGATAAATAAATACACTTCTGTATTTATTTACCATGAAAAACTACCATCGCTATTATCAGAAACTATAAAATGCTGTGTGATGGCCTCTTTTTTTCCAGAGTTGCATATCTATGTTGGACAAAAAAACAAACATTATATTAACAGTTTTTATGAATATGAATCTATAATGAAGGAGATAGACAAATGGAGAATTTAATGGTTTACTTTGACCTAATCTGTTAATTTCAACCATAGTAAGTTTGAGAAATTTTCTAAACTTTCTTTATATGCCCTCCTTCTGGCAACATATACTATGAAAAAAGTTCTCTGAACAGAGTTTATATTCCCTCTTACTTGTGCCCTACATGTGTATGAGCCAGGTCTCTGTAACTTTTTGGGTTATTTTATTTTATTTTTCAGTTTTTGGTTTGTTCTGCTTCTAAACTATCTAACTACATTTATGATTAAACTATAATTTCTTTAGATATGTTAATTAAGTTTTAATTAGGACTTGGAGCCTTCTGTCTCCTTCAGGTAAATCACATATTAGCTACTTAGCTTTGTGCTTATATTTTAACTCTTAGTGGGAAATATTGCTTTATTTCTAGGTAGTTGCGGTTGTGTCCTGGGAGCAAATCCTTGCTACCTTTAAGTGCTGGTAACATTATAGGTGAGCAGAACTGTCACTTTTTGTTGTTCTACATATTTTATTACATATTGTATATCGACCAAAGGAAGTTTAATTTGTAATTGTTATTCTTGTGATTTCCAACCTCCCAAAATAATATTACTGAGCTTATAGTAAATAATAATCCCTACCAAACTTGTTTGCATTTATATTTTTAAAAGCCATGTCTCCCATGATCATTACTGGCTTTTATATACAAAGGGAATTTTCTCAGAGTTGCTCATGCCTTTGTACCTAATTTGGTTTTTGTTTTGCAATTTTTATTTACCTGTAAATTTGGAAACATGGTTTCTGTATGTTCATCATGCCATTATTAAAATAAGTACAGAAGCTAATAACAAATCTAATTATGTATTATCTCAGTCATTGAAGAAAATGCCAAAAATAAAAGTGAAAGTGACTAGAAAATGTCTGTGCACTAGCCTCTTGCCTAATGTTGTGAATCTTTGTGACAAACAATCACAGGAGGCCCATAAAATTTTTGAGAAATTTATACTAGCAGAAACATTGCCAGCGTGGAATGAAAGGGACAGAGAGAGTAAGAAAAGAAATGAAGGAAGACTGGTGAGTCTCTACCCAAAAATTCTACTTGCAAGAAACATATTGATAAAACTACTCATGGCAAACCAGTGTTACCTTTCATGAAAAAGTAAAAATGACTCAGGGCAGGGCTCTGAATCCTCAGGAGAGAGCATCAAGCCACAGAGGATTATCCTCAGATCTCAAAGCCAAATAAGAGTTGGCTCAGCTGGATTTCAAAATCGCTTGCAACGCATGACTCTATTTTACCTTCTATTTCTCCCTTTTTAAACAAGAATATCTATAACTGTTATCCTCTGCCTGTCTTATGATTGCATTTTGAGATAATAGGTCCACAGACAGAGAAAAATTTTGTCACAGAATGGATTCTATTCAGGGCTTCATCCATACTGAATTTAGATGATTTAGATAATGAGATTTGATATTTTCAGTCTGATGAAATTTAATCGAGACTTTAGACATTGAGTTGATGCAGGAATGGGTTGAGGCTTTGGGTGTATTGGGATGGCATAAGTATATTTGCATGTGAGACAGACAATAATCTTTGGGCACCAGTGGACAGACTGTGGAGGCAGAATACTGGCCCCCAAATATGCCCATCCACTAATCCCTAGAATCTGTCAATATGTTAATTTATGTGGATAAAGGGACTTTGTAAATGTGACCAAGGTTAAGGATCTTGAGATAGGGTGATTATCCGGGATTATCCAGGTGGACACATTTTAATTACAAGAGTCCTTAAAAATTTAAGAGGAAGGAATAAAGGTAAATCATAAGGATTCAGTGCTACATGTTCTTCACACACCATTGCTGGCTTTGAAGATGGAGGAATGCAGCCCCCAATCAAGGGATGTGGAAGCTTCTAGAAATTGAGAATTACTCGTAACCTATAACCAGTAAGGAAATTGGGAAAACAGTTCTGACAACTCCCAACAAGCAAAATGAATGGGGAATGCATCTTCCCTCAGAATCTCCAGAGAGGAACCCATTCTGCCAACACCTTGGGGTTAGTGTCGTGAGATGAGTATCAAACTTCTGACCTAGGGAATTGCAATATAATAAATATGCTGCTTTAAGCCACTACATCAGTGGTAATTTGTTATATTAGCAATAGAAACTAATATAACCTACAAGATCATATTGAACCTACAGTTGTCTCTACAAATCACTGATTTTTTTTTCCATTAGTTGTCCTTTTATTCTATTAAGCCATATGATAATCTTGTCCAAGTGGGTATTAAGCTTTCCAGTCAACGTTTGTGAAATTCACTTTATATCCCTGCTAAAAATTAGATTTGCTCATCCTCAGTTTTTGTTAACACTTTTTCTTGACCTGGCAATTCTTACAGGACTGCCAGTAACAATTTGAAATTCTGTACATCTAATTAAGTACATTGGATATACTTTGTTGAGAAAAATAAATACACTTTAATTTAGATTCATTTCATAATCTATCACCTTAATTTAGATTGGTTCTCATTTACCAATGCTGCCTCAAGATTTTTTTCAGGGTGAATATTATTCTTAAACAGATAAAACAAACAACAAACAAACGAAGCCAAGGAAAATAAGAGTTGAGCCATTTAGCTTCCACCGTTTTCCACTATCAGTTATCCTACCACTTGTAATGAACAGTCAGCCTATTGCTTCCTTGATATTTTTCTTGTTCTAAATTTAATCAATAATTTGATTTTCCTACTGGAGTTCTTTTCTATTACATATTAGGCTGTAGGCATTCTTATAATATTATTAGATATGCCTTCAGATTTTTTATTTTTATTTCTGTAAATATGTGGATTTTAAAATTTTAGTTTTGCCCTGCCAGGCGTAGCTCAGCAGTTGAGTATTGACCTAGCATCCAGGAAATCATGGTTTGATTCCCTGTCAGGGGCCTGCAAGAGGCAGCTGATCAATGACTCTCGTAATTGATGTTTCTATCTCTCCCTCTCTCTTCCTCTCTTTCAAATCAATAAAAATATTTTTAAAAAATTAGTTTTAAATTTTCCTTCAAAATACCAGTTGAACTAGACAAGTCCTTTTGCATCAATATTGGGTTCTTCCTGTAATAGAATCATTCAAAATTTTATCTCAGTTCATATTCAGAACCTCTCTCACTTGCTAAATTTGTTTTTCACTTCTGGAGACTGCTTTTTGTCATTCTCAAGAAGTAAGTTTCAAATGCTCTTTTCTGGCTACCCAAAACATAATACTGTATTCATGACAGTTTTCTCCTTTATATCATCGTTTATTAAATGTCCTATTTTATTAGAACATATTATTTAAGTAAAATAAATTAATTAAAACAAGCACTGGATGAAATATTTACAGGAGAAATTTAGAAAACTGTAAGTTATCTGTCCTGCATGCTAGAATTAATAACATATTTCCATGTAAATATTTTATTTAAATTTTCAGAGAGTGTTCAAAGTTATCATAGCTTTTGTTTATGTTTTTGTTCTTCCTAGTTCTAAAAATAAAACTGAAATACATTTTTTTGAGGTCATGAAACTATTAATGTTACTTACAGCTATAAATCTGTGAAAATTTTCAGAGCTCTTTCTTTGTTCACCTTGTTAGGTATCTCATGAAAATATAATGTTTGTTCTTGTTTTTGCCACTATTCTTGATATTGCAAGAATTCAGCCACTCCTGGGAACATTCTCATAAATTATTACAAAATTCTTTTTGAGTATTAAATTGCAGAGCAATGCAGGGTAGAAGTCAGGATTTGTGTCAACTTTTCAAAGAGGAACAAAAAAAAAGTTCATCAAAATCTCAAGGTCATCCAAGAGTTTTTTCACATATAATGATGTAACCATTAATGTTAAAAAATGTGATAGGTTAGGAATATGACTATATTTATATTTTTCAACACTAATGTTATAAATGTAGTTATAACAGTAGATTACATGCACATAAATACATACATATATTATTTTCTTTATTTTTTCAATTACAGTTTAGATATAATATTGTATTAGTGTCAGGTATAGAACATAGTGATTAGACATTTATATAACTTATAAAGTGATCACCCTGATAACTCTAGTACCCATATGAGAGCATACATAGTTAATACACTACTATTGACTATATCCTCTATGCTGCACTTTATATCCTAGAAATATATTTTTTAAATGTATATCTACCTTTAATTTTATACTAGTATAAAGCTATTATAGAAACATGTCAGATTCCCATATCTCCCTCCAATTCAGAAACATTGTTGCATATTCTGAATATGTTAATCCACAGTGATATTAATACACATATTAATTGAAAATGTCCTCTAACTCTCAGTTGTTTCCTTTTTTACACTTATAGGATATGGTGAGCACATAGTCACTTCTAGTTACGTCTTGAAGAAAACACATAGCTTTATTTAATAGAGATAATATATATTTATTTAAATCAAGGTTTTTGTTTTTGCATTTATATTCAGCATAGATCCTCAAAACATACCATATTTTGGATATTCCATGCTCTTTGTTTTCAGAGTTACCTGTTTTTTGCTAGAACAACTTGTAAGACTAATGCAGGGGGAATCTCTGTCTTTCTTAGAATGCTATGTACATGTTCATGAAACACTATATCTGTTAAGGAAAGCAAGTTTCTGCACAGCCATTTACATCTAGGTTCTAAAGAAATGTCTGCAGGCTGGTCGAAATGAGAGACAGATTTATGTACTTGGGAGGGTTGTGAGCTTCTTCTATAGATTGTAAATTTCTGGAGGTATAATCTATAAATTATTATCTTTGTATTGTCAGATTAAAAAAAAAAGGCTTGGCACACTAAATATATGTTGGTTAAATTAACAAATAATTTGTTTTGCTTCAACTGTTTTAGTGAGCCTTCTAAGATGTTTGAATGTCCTTTGCAACCACTCCCCCAAAATAGTTTTCCCTTCTCAAAATTGATGAAGAACCTTTAATAAGTGCAAAATTATTTCAATTTCAAAATGCAGATAAACCTGAAGATGCAAATTTCACTAAAATGATTTAATACATAGATATATTATATTGACTTAAGCATATTTACATTAAGTTTCATAGAAATTTAAAAACAGAAAGGAGGCTAGGGTTTCACACCATGCAGAGCAGCTTGCTCCCTGAGATCTACTGAAAGTCAGGGCTTTTTGTTAAAAACAAATTCAGAATAGAGATAAACAGAATTTTTTTTTAATCAAGAAAGTTAAAATTTGACTATAGCAAAGACCAACAATCACAATGACTCCTACTACCATTTAAACTCACTTTTTATAGTAGCTGCATATACACATTTATTACATTAATTTTAAAATGTGAATTTATTTTCTAAATATTTAATGATCACTTTGAATATACAAACACCATTAAATAGTTTATATGTGCATTATTATACCTGACATTATTTGAAGGAACATAAACAGATATTAGTAATCTTTAAAAAAAATACCCCACTATATTAATCATTCCAAGTTCCAGAAAGATAACATAAGGATAATTCATCAATGATATAATTACCTGAAAGTTGAAATATTTTAAAAACTCTTGGGTAGCATTATCTGTTGTGTACTTTGTTTAATTCAATGAATTAACCTATGCTTTTAAGGGAAGTCAACCATGTGCAAATAGAAATTGACTGCTTGGGAAATCTATACATGTTACAGAGCCTCAGACTATAATGCCAAAATGGGATTCAGATATGTTCTTAAGTAGGGCATGTAGGCATGTAAGCTTGATTGTGGAAAAGCCTAAAATAAACCTCCATGTTTGCTAGTTCATGTGTGTTAAGTGAAGGTGGCGTTAACTCATTTTAGCATTCTAGAGTCTAGTCTTTCAAATTCAATTTATTTACTAGTTGCACTAGATACCAACTAAGCACCATTTGGTCTGACAACCAAGTGGGAAAAATCAATTTTTTGAAATAATGAAAAAGACTATCTTGGAAAAAAAGGCTGTATAATATCTGTATTTCTAACAGGTGTTGCTCTAAAAGATGTTATTTATAGTGAAATATAATTGGGTCACTTCCAATGAGGAGGATTTAGCCTCCTTATTATCCTGGATGCTATGGATCATCTCTTACTTCAAGTGTTGGCTGGATTTTCATGGTAATATCTTCATAATGATTAAAAGCAATGGCTCAGTTAATGGGGTTATCAGTATGATTGTAGATGCTGCCAAAATCTTTTGGCTCAAAATCAACTGCTATAAACCGTGTCCAATTTCTTTTCAAATATGTAATAGACTATAAAGGAAGAAAGCAACTTCACATAGAAATATAAGAACTACATAGTATGATTATACATGCGAAACATTAATGGGTAATTGTTACCTAATAAGTATATTATTTTTCCTATTTACACATAGCCACTTATTTTTTCCAAATGAATCAAGGATTAAAGAAAAGCGTGTAGGCATATTTGATCTTAAGCATTATCAGATAAAATAGCATTTACTTAGTTAATCATTCAGCAAAGAGAAATATTTTCGTATTTAAAAAACTCAGAAGTTAGCATACTTGCAGATTTTTCTATTTGTTAGGCATTTTTAAGAAAAGGAGAAAAGTTTAGCTCTCTTAAGTTATATTGAGCTTGGGGGAATTGCAATCAGAGTTACAAAGGATTTCCACCAAAAGCATAGGAGGGAATCATTCCTGTTTATGTGATTGATGCTAGGGACCAATCAAGAACAAAGATTCTTAAATGTAAGAAAATTTGAGAACAGAACCTTTTCAGAAAATATAGCAGGTACTTGTTCACTTTGAGCAAACAGGAAAGCAAAGTCTTGGGAGACATTGATAATAAGTTAGTTATCTTAATTTTATCTTAGATCATTAGGTTTAATCAAACTGGTTGCAAGAAAGGATGCTTTCTTTTTGTGCTTCCTGCTGATCTGCTGAATCCTTGTAATCTTTTTTTATGCCACAACTCAGTTGGAATCCTTGTCTGAAGCCATATTACTCCATGCAGGAAAGGGCTTCTGAGAAAATAGGATAATGTTATTCACATTGAATCTTTGAACTTTTTTTTCAAGAGGGAATTATTGATTGTGTCAGCATCTTTCACACTGCATTGCAAAGATTCAATGAGGGACAGGGATTCGTCCCTTACAGGAACACAGGACATGATCGCTTGCCTCTTGCACTATTAGTAATTTAACGTTGGGCTGTTTTATCCAGATGTTTTGACATACAAATCATCCCAATTGGTTTCTAGCAATATAAACTATATTTGTATGCTGCTATCATATTATTTCATCATTTTCCATTCACAGATCTTATTTAGGTATTGAAGCCTGTGACCTGATCTCTGGATATAAGGTTAATTGGAAAAATAAAATAAACAGTACCTACTCATGATCTCGTTCAAAAGTTGAACTTATTGTAGCTTACATGACAGATCATTTTTGTGTGTGACTATAAAGTCAGCAGTACAGTTAAAAAAATTAAGGGCACATAAAATCTGCATGCCAGACATAGACATTTTTAAAAGGTTGTAATTTTCAAGATTTATGTAAAGTATGGGTCATACTCTGAGTAAATGATCAAGAGAAAACTATTTTTTACATTAAAACTTTTATTTGTAATAGCCTTGATCCAACATAAAATTGATTAATACGTACTTCTATATCTAACATATACTGCTCAGTGATAGTGATAAAATCCCAAATAAATTTTAATTGATCTTCCACAAAGCATCTTGTGTGTCTCTTAGTTATATGTTTATATTGTTTTAAAATAAAATAAAAACACTTTATATTACAGAAATTGAATCGCTGCTTCTTAAAGACTCTTTACATATTTTCTCTTCATTTAAGATTTAAATTTATTAACTTTCACAAACATTTTTAGTTTTACAGTAATCCATAATAATGTAACATAGTATCATCAATGTTAGTAATGCTTTATGAATATTTATTATCACATTAATACCCCAGGTGACACAGTAACAAAACTTAACAGAAATTCCCATTTCTTCTTATGAGATATATGAAGTAAAAAAATCAATAGAATGTGTAAACTTTTCTCAAGAGTTTCCTTAAAAAGTTTAAGATTCAATGGCTAGTTTGAAAAAGAGTAAAGGTGAAGGTGTTAGCATATGAGCCTTCCTTTAACCAGATGACCATGCGTTTGGTCTTGTAAAGAGTGTAAGAAATTCCAGGGAACACCTTCACTGTTCTGTTTCAGTTGTGTATGTGCTTGTACTTACATGTGCGAGAATAATGTTAAAGATTCCAAAAGCAGTGAGTCAAAAAAATCACACACACACACACACACGCACACACACGGTGGTACTTCGGTTTTTGAAGGGCTCTGTTAACAACATTTCCGTTTCCGGATGCTCTAAACCCGGAAGGAAATGCTTCGTCCTCGGAAGTGGAACGTGCCACGTGGCTTCCGCCAAGGGCAAGACCCTGAGGCCTGGCTGCGGCTGTGATCCCTCGGTTTCTAAATGTTTCAGAACTCGAAAGGTCTTCAGAACGGATTGCATTCGAAACCTGAGGTACCTCTGTATACACAAAGATAGTGAGTCGAATCAAGAATATGCTCTTATTAATAGATAGGACATGCATTTTTAAATTTTTTTTTAAATTTATTGATTTCAGAGAGAGGGAGAGACATAGAAACATCAATGATGAGAGAGGGTCATTGATCGGCTGCCTCCTGCACACTATCCGGGCATGTGCCCTGACCAGGAACTGAACCAAGATCTCCTGGATCATAGGTCGATACTCAACCACTTAGCCACACTGGCTGGGCAGGACATGCATTCTTGAGACAGCCAACTAATATTTCTTTTTTCAGAAAGTATAAAGGCTTTATTTGGGAATTACTCTTTATTTAATTTTTAAAAATTGATTATTTTAATATTTATTTATTTTAATTTTGGTAAAGTCAGTAATGTTTAATTTTATTAAAGTTAAAGTAGCATTTAATTTAATGTGTCTGATGATGCTTTAAAGTGAATAAGCTGCAGTCAAAATGATATTCCAAGTGGTGTCATAAACATCCATTCTGGCTCAGAGTTCTGTCTATGGTGAGACACAGTGTAGTTCATGTAATAACATGCTCAATACAGAATTGGTTATAATTTTCAGCCAGCTCACAGACAAATTTATAGATTTTTGTAGTAGGAAAAATTTCTGCTGTAACAGCTCCAAAGACAGAAACTATTTCACAGAACTGTCAGATCCTTTTCAAATATTCTAATGATGATTTCTCCCCAATTTGTTATTGTGAATCACATAAAATCCAATTAGCAGTGATGATTTTTCTCACCACATTCTTACGAGCACCTTAGGTGATATTTCTCAGAACATTTTTACGAGTACCTTAAAAACCTCAGTTTTGGCTTAACTCAAGTATTCTGTTTTCTTCATACATGATATTTTTCTAATCTCCACATCTTCTTTCCATGGTTTTTTCTATTGTTGTTGTTGTTATTATTTTTATTATTGCAGGTGTACTGAGCAATTACCCTCCTTGGCATCTAAACCAAAGATGATTTGAGTTTGGGTGGTGGGCACACAGTGCAATATGCAGAACATGTGACATAGAAATCCGTACCTGAAACCTGTATGATCCTACTAACAAATGTCACCCCAATAAATTTAATAAAATAATAATAATAATAGTAAAACAAATAAATAAAAATAAATTAAATAAATAAATAAATAAATGGAAGCTGGTAGTGGCCAGAGTTTCTAGGCTGATCTAGCTAAAGTTCTTGTCTCTCTACCTTAGTGTGTGCTATGTGAACAAGTTTTGAACATATTGAAGTAAATGCTTAGTCATATAATTTTCATTAATTTGCATTCATTTCGTTGAATGTTTAAAAACATTTTTTTCCTAATCCATGTCCTTTGTCTCCCTAAATAAAATGTAAAGACCACAAAGGAGAGACTTACTTTTTGCACTTTTGTGTATAGGGAAGATTATAATAAATGCTGTATTCATTGCAGTTGTGAAATACATTTCTATGCCTAATTCATGAAGAAATCAATGAAAGAAGATTGAGGTCATGGAGGCAAAACAAAAGCTTCGTATGTTCTTTGTACTCACAGAAAAAATAGAAATATTTTAGTTATTTGTATGTTTTTCTGAACTGCTGTCCCCTGAGGTTAACAGTATGACTTGAAAAATTATTCGGCCCTGGTCAGGTGGCTCAGTTGGTTGGAGCTTCATCCTGTACATCAAAAGGTTAGAGTTTTGATTTCTGGTCAGAGCACATACCTAGACTGTAGGTTCCACCCCTAGTCGGGGTCATACAGGAGGCAGCTGATCGATGTTTTTCTCTCACATCAGTGTTTCTCTTTCTCTCTCTCTTTCCCTCCCTTCCACTCTCTCTAAAAATCAATGGAAAAAATATCCTTGGGTGGAGATTAACAAAATAAATAAATAATAAATAAATAAATATTTTCTTTATTTGGCATCCTAAAATAGCCATCCATTTATTCTTCCTCTTTGATAAGTTAAAGAATCAGGCTTTCCAATGTTTACTTCCTATGGTCACCCCAAACTAATTTATATTCTCAATACTGGATTTATTTTGAAATTTACATATTTTTTAGTTTGACTATTTCTCCTTTTTAAAAAGATGGTGAGCAATTTAATCATGCGAAAGTCTAACTTCCCAACAACTCTCTTTGATTTGCATTATTTTCATATTACTGAATAGATTTTCAAAGATGAAAAAGGAGATCAGCAGTAAGAATTGAACTGTAGCAAGTCTTTTGAGATGCATTTAACACCTTTGTTGGAAGCCTCAGTTGAGAGGCATATCATTTGATAGGTATATAAACTGGCATTCTTCCCTTCTCAGCTAGAACTGCAAAATAGCTTTTGTCCTGCTGGTGTGGTTGCTTCCTTTATTCACCAAAGAAAATATTAACTATATTTGCAAGAACAGTTCATGTGGGGCCACGAACAACTTGGAATTTCCATGACTTCAGGAGATTTTGTTTGTGCTATGTAGAAGAATTACAAATACGGTGTGAATAGCAATATGTACTTTATACATGTTCTCGCAAGTCTAGGACAAGAATTGGGAATGGCTGTTAGTCCTTGGCAGGGAGTTATATTTACCAAAGGTGAAGCATGCTGCTGAGAGAGAAATTTTTTAGAAATTGTACAAAGGCCTTTAGACCTCAACTCTTCTTAGCTGTTGGGCACCAAATTAAATGCCCCTTAGTCTGTTAGGATAATAACAAAAAATAAGTCAAAAATAAATGAAAGGCTTATCCTGTGATGGTCATGGAAAGAGGCATGAATTCTGAATTAATGTTTGATGTTTTGTTGATAATTTGATTTCTTTGTCTATTTTTATTTTGAGAGTTTCTTTGTATTAACATGAAAATAATAAGGAAATCCAAAGTTGCCTTTGTATCGCATAGGAGTGTGAATTTTAGCCCTTGAAATATACACTAATTATCAGAGGGTTTGGGAACATGGTGAAAGAAGAAATTGAAATAACTGTCTATTTGTAAATCCTGATTTCTCTCCCTCAGCCTTTTCTCACTTCTCCTCCTTCCCTCTACACGGACGATCCTCCATCTATCTGTGTTATTATGTTCTCTACACACAACTACCCATAACTGGGGGAAGTAGAAAATAGAGAACTGAAAGGAAAAGATATTTCACAAAGTATATAGATGGGGCAAAGTACATGTTGTAAATGGTAGTAGGATGGTGAAGATCCTGAACTAAGGTTGTAAAGTGGGCAAGAAGCTCAAGTAAATTTAAGAACAATGAGAATTGAGTATAGTTTTTCATGAGGTTAATAAATTGGATTTTTAAAAATTATGGTCTTTAATGGTTTATACATTCATTCATTAATTCAATAAATTATTTATTCAGTGAATATTTATTAAGATCAATTGTGTGCCAGATATTTTTTAAGTTACTTGAGATAGAACGACAAATAAAGCAACAATCCCACAGGAAACTAAGACTTTAGTGAAAGCAACTGTAAAGAAACAAGTATAAATAAAATATGTATAACTAATGATGATTGCTATATGTGTGATTTTTGAAATTATTATTTTTACATATCTGCAAAATTGAAGTTACAAAAGCACATATTTTTTGCAATATATTATTTGCAATATCATCAATATATCTTGATATATTTGCAATATATCAAGAGAAAGGATATATTAATCTGTTCATATAACAGATTGTTATTATTATCATTTTAAAGATGCAAATTTCCCCTTATTGATTTATGGATAAAATACATCACAATCAAAATCTTAAAAAGATTAAGTGAAGCTAAACAGGTTGATAGCAAAATTTACATCAAAGTGCAAACGATTGTGAATAGCTAAGACTCTCTTCAAGAAGGAAACAAGTAGGGAAGATTTACTGGTTATCCAAATTTATAATAAAGTTATAGCAACTAATATGCACTGCGGGATGTTAGGAAAATAAACAAAAGTAACAACAGAGCTCCCAGAAACAAACTCAATCGTATTGTCCCTTGATTTATGACCAGTTTGATAACGGGAAATGGAACACCATTTCAATAACTCATTCTGGGACAATTGAGTATCTATAATGGAAAAATGAAATGATTTCTACTTCACACGCTACATAAAAAATAATTCTAGGTGTATGGTAGATCATCCGTAAAGATTGTATATCTGCCCATTTATGTAATTCTTCCTAAAAATAATTTTAAAATTGCTCTCTCTCTATTTTTTATTTAATGAGATCAAATTATAATTTATATTTTTTACTTTCTTAATACTAACTTTATTCCTATTCTTTGGATTTTTGTTTTCAGCTTTATCAATAATTAATTCTTTTTCTCTCTACTCCCCCAGCAACTGTTTCTTGCTTTGTTGGTTTTCTTTGGTTTTGTCTTACCTTGTTTTTTCTCTATAGCTTCTCCCTAGCCTCTGATGACATTAGTCCAGAATGAGCTCATTCTAGGTTGTCGGATGTTTACTGCAATGATACTGCTGTGATAGAGAATGAAGCTACTGAAGTCAAGTGACTGTGGCTTCCTCTAACCCCTATACAGGCAAAAGTTCCGGGACAAGTTATTAAGGTTTTTGGGCACTCCTTTATGAGCAGAGAAGATAAATGGCAGGCTCTGGTTTAAAGGCAGTAAGCCTGGTTCCAATACTCTGAACAGCTAGAGACAGTTTTATTCCAAAGGAAGTAAAACTCCGAACTGCTTGTATGCAAGCCTAAGTTCTGGCAGTCCTGTGGCCGCGGGCCCAGCTACTGCTTTCATCTCAATTCTGAATCTCGGAAGCAATCTCTCTCTCTCTCTCTTCTAGTTTCACTGCAGTATCCACAAGCCTACACAGCGTATTTATCAAGCGTCATTTACCCTCGCAGACCTCTGCTAGGCAGTGACCCCGAGAGGGAAACAATGTTACTGATCCTTCCACGGAAAATTATAGGCTCTGGAATGCTCATGTTGTTTAAATGAAAAACATAAGTATCTCAAGTCTACTAAAGGAACATTATTTTTAGTCATTAATTAAAAAGCTAACACTAGTTTCTCCTTTAGTGTAAAATGTCAAGTGTTTTTGCCCTGGATGGGTGGCTTGTCTGGAGCTTCGTCCTATACACCAAAAGGTTACAATTTGATTCCCAGCCAGGGCACATTCCAGTATGGGAGGCAACCAATTTATCTCTCTCCCTCCCTCCCTCCCTTCCTCACTCTCTAAAACATCAATAGAAATAAACAAAAACATCCTTGCTCAGCAAGCGTGGCTCAGCTGTTGAGCATCGACCTAGGATCCAGGAGATCGCAGCTGGGTTACTGGTCAGGGCACAGGCCCGGATTTCAGACTCAATCCCCAGGGGAAGCGCAGGAGGCAGCGGACCAATGACTCTCATCATTGATGTTTCTCTCTCTCCCTCTCCCTTCCTCTCTCTGAAATAAAGAAAAACATATTTAAAACCACAACAAAACATCTTGGCCAGAGTAGATCAGTTGGTTGAGCGTTGTCCTGGGCACCCCACGGTTGCCAGCTCCATTCCCAGTCAGGGCACATGCCTGATTTTCAGGTTCAGTCCCCTTGGGGCACATGTAGAAGGCAGCCATTCGATGTTTCTCTCTTTCTCTCCCTTCCTCTCTCTAAGCACATCCTTGGGTTATGATTCAAAAAAAAGAAAGTCAAGTATTTTCTATTGTTGATACTAACTTTGGATACCTCAAACATGAATAGAGCTTCAATTATTTCTAAAATAGAATTTGACTTAGAATTGATATTGTGTAGAAAATGAAGATTACTAATTTAATTTTTAGTATTAATTGGCAGATTGCTCCAAGAAATAATAAATAATGATAGCAGCTCAGCTTCCCTAAATATTATCAATAGATCTAATATTACCACTTTAAAGTGGACTGGGTTATAAAAATATTTGGGTGGAAAGATATTTAATAACAAGTAATATAAACTTTGAACTATGGTTATTACACGTTATCATTGTATTTTTAAAGTAATAATCTAAAAAAATTAGCCTAGTGTTTATTAATTATGTTGAAGGAAGTTTCCAATTTCTCTACTCATTAAGTTGCTATAGCATAGGCTCTGATCTGAGCTAATACAGTCATTATCTATTTAGGGATTCTAAGTATAGCGTGCGCATCCTTTCCTTCCTAGATCATTTGCCGTTTCAAGAGGGGCCTTATTTCATTCTTTATTTTCTAGGACTTCATTATCTATGTTAAGTCTGACATTTTCCAGATTGAAGATGCTAACTTGGTCTTTTTTGACCATCTGTGATAATTCTTGTGCTAAAACCATCACTTATCACTTTGCCCTAATTAAATTCAACTCTATGTATCATTCAATGCCCTAATAACTCCTCCTCTGCAATCTTGCCTCCCTCCTTGACAAAACCAAGTTGTATCTATGCTGAAAGTGACTAGCTCCAAGTCTCCAAGATAGATGAACGCCTGCTCTAAAGGGGGAGCTACTTCGAAAAGGGACTTTTTACTTATCACTTTTTACCATTTTTAAAACAAATTTATATAGAGAAGTAAAATAATACTTACGAGAATAATATTTTTGCATGTCTTTAAGTAATTTTGGTGTTTTTTTTTATATATATTGTTTTTTTTAAGTTTCTTTATCTTTATTGTTGAAAATATTACAGATGCCCCCTTTTTATCCCCAATGATCCCCTCCACCCCGCATCTACCCCACCCCCAGGCTTTCCCCAGACCAACATCTGTGTCCATGAGTTATGTTTATAAACGTATAAGTTCTTTGATTAATCTCTCCCCACCCACACCTCCCTCTCCACCTTCCCTCTGAGACCCCTCAGTCTGTTCCATGCTTCTATGTCTCTGGATCTATTTTGTTCATCAGTTTATTTTGCTTATTATATTCCACATATGAATGAGATCATGTGGTACTTGTCTTTCTCTGACTGGCTTATTTCACTTAGCATAATACTTTCTAGTTCCCTCCACACTGTGCCAAAGGATAAAAGATCCTTCTTTTTCAAAGCTGCATAGTATTCCGTGGTGTGAATGTCCCACAGCTTTTTTATCCACTCAGCTACTGATGGACACTTGGGCTGTTTCCCGATCTTAGCTATTGTGAATTGTGCTGCTATGAACATAGGGGTATATAACTTCTTTGTGACTGGCGTTTTGGGCTCCTTAGGATATATTCCTAGAAGTGGGGTCACTGGGTCAAATGGCAGGTCAATTTTTAATCTTTTGAGGAAACTCCGTACTGCTGTGCACAGTGGCTGAACCAGTCTGCGTTCCCACCAGAAGTGTACTAGGGTCCCCTTTCTCCACACCCTCGCCAGCACGGCTTTCCTTGACTTGTTGATGGAGCCAGTCTGACAGGTGTGAGGTGATACCTCATCATGGTTTAATTTGCATCTCTGATGATTAGCGACATTGAGCATTTTTTCACATATCTCTTGGCCATTTGTATGTCCTCTTTGGAGGAGCGTCTATTTAGGTGCTTTGCCCATTTTTTTCATTGGATTGTTTGTCTTCCTTTTGTTAAGTCGTATGAGTTCCTCATATATTTTGGATATTAACCCTTTATCCGATGTGTCATTGGCAAATATGTTCTCCCATACAGTGGGCTCCCTTTTCGTTTTGTTGATGGTTTCCTTTGCTGTGCAGAAGCTTTTTTTTTTGATGCAGTCCCATTTGTTTATTTTCTCCTTAGTTTCTCTTGCCCTAGGAGATGTATTGGCAAACATATTGCTACGAGAGATGTCTGAGATCTTGCTGCCTATGTTTTCCTATAAGATTTTTATGGTTTCATATCTTACATTTAAGTCTTTCATCCATTTTGAATTTACTTTTGTGTATGGTGTAAGTTGGTGGTCTAGTTTCATGTTTTTGCATGTACCTGTCCAATTTTCCCAACACCATTTATTGATAAGATTGTTTTTACTCCACTGTACGTTCTTGTCTCCTTTGTCAATATTAATTGAGCATAATGCCTTGGGTCAATTTCTGGGTTCTCTGCTTTGTTCCACTGATCTCTATGTCTGTTCTTGTGCCAGTATCAGGCTGTTTTGATTACAGTGGCTTTGTAGTATAACTTGATATCTGGTACTGTGATCCCTCCAACTTCGTTCTTCTTTCTCAAGATTGCCACGGCTATTCAGGGTCTTTTTTGGTTCCATAAATTTTTGAAATAATTTTTTCTAGATCTGTGAAATCTGCTGTTGGTATTTTAATAGGGATTGCATCGAATCTATAGATTGCTCTGGGTAGTATGGATATTTTACCATTTTCGTCCACTACAAGAAGTTTTAATTTTGAAATTCCTCCTTTGCATTTCTAGTGTAAATGTATAACTATGATCACTTTCAAGTTTGCCTCTGGCTGTTTGTTACTGGTGTCACCCTTAGTCGTTTTTCACACATTTACTTTATTGGGGTTTTTTTTTGTATTTCATCAATTTGACTCACACATCCAAACTACAGGTTGCCTGATTTAATTATATATAAATAATTGTTTGTATTATTCGATTTTTGAGAAGTATAACTCACTTGTGCAGTGATTGTGTCTTTTTCACGCTTGCTAAAACTTCTAGACGGTTAACTCTGTAAATAAAGGCCAATACTATTCTTGCTGTACTACCTCTGATTCTCAGTCCCTAAAGCTTCTGGCTGAGCACATTGTTTCATACTGCCTGCCTTGGTGTGCAAAGATAATTCCCATACCACCATATCCTCCAGTAACCAACTCCACAGACTTTGTTTCTGGTCAAAGTGGCCTCCTTTAGGTTAAGCACTTTTTTTTTCAGAACCACTTTACTCTTGTTTGTATGTTATGCATTTTATTTTACTTTGAAAAAGCAAAATCATATTTATGTTTAATGTGGCCAGCACATATCCCCCACTTTTATTTATTTAATTAGCAGAATTTATTTTTGAGCAGTTTTAGGTTTACAAAGATATTGTACGGAGAGTACAGAGAGTTTCCATGTATCCTCTCTCCTGTCTCACTTTCTGTCTTCTTCTTTTTTTGTTTTTTAACATCTTATATTAGTGCAAAACATTTATTACAATTGATGAGCCAACAGTGATACATTATTATAATACGTCCATAGGCTACTCTGTGCTGTGCATTCTGTTGGTTTTGGCAAATGTGGAATGACATGTGTCCACTGTTACAGTATAATAGAGAATGGTTTCATTACCTCAAAACCCCTTGTATTTTACCCATCCATCCTTTCTTTTCCCCCAGGAACCTTGAGAACTACTGATCTTTTGTTTCCATAATTTTGCCTTCTCAAGAGTGGCATATAGTAGGAATCATATAGTCTGCAGCCTTTTCAGATCGGCTTCATTCACTTAGCAATACGCATATAAGGTTCTTCCATGTGGTTTCACAGCTTTATAACTTATTTTCTGAATACTGAATGATGGACTACAGTTTGTTTAATCCATTTACCCACTGAAGGACCTCTCGGCTGTTTCCAGGTTTTGGCAATTATGAATAAAGTTGCTTTAAACATCCATGTGCATATTTTTATGTGGACATAACATTTTCAACTTTGGGTGAATACCAAGTAGCATGATTGCCCGATCACATGGTAAGAATGTATTTAGTTTTGTAAAAAACTGACAGACATTTTCCAGAGTGGCTGTACCATAGCTTGTTCCCACCAGCAATAAGTGAGAGTTCCTGTTGCTCCTCACTCTTGCTAGCTTTGGTGGTGTCTGGGTTACAGATATTGGCCTAATAGGTGTGTAGGGGTATCCCATTGTTGTCTTAATTTACATTGTCCTGATGACATATGTGTTGAAGATCTTTTCGTATGCCTATTTGCCATCTGTCTGTTTTCTTTGATGAAGTATCTGTTAAGGTCTTTGGCCCATTTTTTATCAGGTTGTTTCTTACTGTTGAGTTTTAAGAGTTCTCTGCATTGTTTGGATAACAATTCTTTATCAGCTGTGTCTTTTGGAAATGTTTTCTCCTGGTCTGCAGCTTGTCTTCTTGTTCTCTTGACATTGTCTCTCATAGAGCAGAAGTTTTTAATTTTAATGAAGTCCAGCTTATCAATTGCTTCTTTTGTGGATTGTACCCTCAACATATCTAAAAAGTGATTACCTTACCCAAGGTCATCTAGGTTTTCTCCTATGTTATTTTCTAGGAGTTTCATAGTTTTGCATTCTATATTTAGGTTTGTGATACATTTTGAGTTAATTATTGTGGAGCGTGTACAATCTTTTTCCATATTTATTTATTTTTGTTATTTGAATATTCAGTTGTTCTAGCATGATTTATTGAAAAAGCTATCTTTGCTCCGTTGTATTGCCTTTGTATTTTTGTCAAAATCAGTTGACTGTGTGGGAAACTATTTCTGGGCTTTCTATTCTGTTCCACTGATCTATTTGTCTATTTATTTATTTTGCCAATACCACAGTTTTAATTACTTTAGCTTTATAGTAAGCCTTTAAATCAGGTAGTGTCAGTCCTCCAATCTTGTTTTCCTCTTCAATATTTTTGCTTGTTTTTCAGGGTCTTTGCCTCTCCATATAATCTTTAAAATCAGTTTCTCGATATCCACAAAATAAGTTGCTGAGATTTTGTTTGAGATAGTATTGAATTTATAGATCAAGTTAGGAGCAACTGATGTACAAACTTTAATGAGCTTTCCTATCCATGAACATGGACTATCTCTCCATTGATTTGGTTCCTTGATTTTATTCTTCAGAATTTTGTAGTTTTCCTTATATGGATCTTTTGCACATTTTGTTAGATTTATAACTAAGTATTTCCTTTTTGGGGGGTCCTAATACAAATGGTAATGAATTTAAAACATCAAATTCCACTTCTTCAATTCATTGCTCTTACATTGGAAAGCAATTGACTTGTTTATTAACCTTGTTAGTAATCTTGTTATAATTTCTTATTGTTACTGGTGAGATGACAAGACCTAGGTTCTTGTCTTCTTGAAGGAAAGATTTTAATCAAGAGACAAAGTGCAGTAAAGTAAGTAAGAATTTATTGACCACAGCAAAAATATACTTAGGACAGTGAAACAAGGAAGGGCCTAGAAGAAGCAATAAGAGAGCCTAGGCTGGGCTGCTTTGACTCACTTTTCTCTGAGAAGTCAGAGAAAAGGGGGCCTTGGAGACAGGTTCAGGGGATTAGCCCTGGATGAGCTGCTACTGCCCATTGATCCCCTGGGTGCAAGTCTCATGGGGTCCCTTAGAGTGAAGAAGGGGAAAGGGAATGGCACTGGTGTGCTCCTCTGAGGGAGAGCACACCCTGGGTCCTTAATCCAGACCGTATTTATCTCTCTTTTGCTGGTGGAAATCTAAACAGAGGTCCAGGGGTGGGTCTCAGGAGAATATTCATCAGCTTTCCAGGTGTGCCTTTTTCAGGGTCCTGGTCTTCACTGATTGGTTGGTGCCAGATCAGGGGGTCATTAGTCAATGCAGCTAATCCTGAGGCAGCCAAGGCATCAATTGTCTGGTTTTGCTGCTTTTCTGGAGCTGAAATGCAACTGAAACCTAGATGTTATCTTTAGGGAGGAAAAGGTCAGGGAGGTCTAAGCCGCATGATTATTGATGCGAAAAGTCAGGCGGGTTCAGATCACATGACCAGTGATATGCTAGGGGAGGATAGGTTGCCTTGGGGGTGAGGTTCTTGTTTTCCCAGTTTTGTCCTTTGCTAGGCATGCCAGACTTTCTGCCCTGGTGAGTTTCTGTACCTGGCCCATCATCCTTACTCTGTTCATGTCCTTCTAATTGCCTATAATATTATTAGCTCCAGGAGGGTTTTTTGTTATTATTTGTTTTGTTTTTGTCAATTCTTTCAGATATTTATATAGACAATCATGTCATTTATGAAGAAAGCTCTGAGGTTGTTCTAAAATATCTTCTGGAAATTTTATAATTTTTTAATTTATACTTAGGTTGTTGATACATTTTGAGTTGTAATTTGTAAAATCTATAAATTATGTGTTTAAATACATTTTTAAAATATGGGTGTCTAAATATCCAAGTTCCATTTGTTGAAATAACTGTCTGTCATCTATTGAACCATGCTATATTGATTACCATAGTTTTGTACTAATTCTTAAAGTCCAATAGCATCAATCTTTCCACTTTGTTCTTTCCTCTCAATATTGTTTGACTATTCTGGGTGTTTTGCCATTCATATAATCTTTACAGTCAGTTTGTTAAAATCTACAAAATAACTTGCTAAAATCTTTTTTGGAATTGTGTAGAATCTATAGATCAAGCTTGAAAGAGTGGTCATTTTACCAATAATGAGTATTTCAATCCATAAACATGATATATAATCATTTGTTTGATTCCTTTCATTAGAGTTTTGTACGTTGCTGGTATGTAATAAAGCAATTGACCTTTGTATATTACCTTGTATCCTACCTTCTATAATCATTTATTATTTACAAGATTTTTTTTTCATTTTTTTGAAATTTTCCAGATGACTTTGTATCATCTGCAAAGATAGCTTTGTTTCTTTTTTACCCTGTCTATATACCTTTATTTAATTTTACTTGTCTTATTGCTCTAGGCAAAACTTCCAGTATCATGTTGATTAAAAGTGGTAAGATGTGACATCATTTCCTTGTTCTCAATCATATGGGGAAAAACATTCAGTTTTTAACCATAAAAGAGAATGTTAGCTATAGATTTTATTTTTATGAGGTTAAAAGAGTTTCTATTTCTAATTCTCTGAGAGATGTTATCAAGTATGGGTGTTAAATTGTGTGAATTTTTTTCCTGCACTAATTGACATAATCACTTGAGTTTTATCATGAGATATGTGGATTAATTGCAATGATTTTTGAATGTTGAACCAGTCTTGCATATCTGGAATAAGCTCACTTGATTGTTGTGTTAACTTTGTATATATTGTTGGATTTAATTTCATAATAACTTGAGGAGGATTTAACAAGTATGTTCATGAGTTGTACTGATCTTACTAGTAATGTCTTTATCTGATTTTAGTATTAGGATAATGCTGGCTTCACAGAATAAGTGAGGAAATATGCCTTCTATATCTACATTCTTGAAGAGATTCTAGAGATTTGGTATCATTAACTCCTTAGATGTTTGATATAATTTATTAGTGAAACTATTTTATTAGAAAATTCATTGGAATTTTATTAATTATCAGTTTAATACTTTTAATATATACAGGCTTATTCAGATTATTTATATCTCTGGTGTATTTTGGTAGTTTGGATCTTTTAACATATTGGTTTATTTCATCAAAGTTATCAACTTTATGAGCATATGGTTATTTATAATATTCTAAATTGTCATTTTAAATCCGTAGGACCAGTATTGGTGATCCCTATTTCATTTTTGATATTAGTAATTTGTGTTTTCTCTCTGATATTTTGTTACTGTGGCTTGGAGCTTATCAATTTTATTGATATTTTGTAAAAATCAACTGTTGGTTTTATTGATTTTCTCTACTATTTTCCTGTTTTCAATTTTATTGAGCCTTTGCTCTTATTTTTATTATTTCTTTTTCTCTTCTTGCTTGGGAATTAAATTATTTTTATTTCTAGTTTCCTAAGGTATTAATTTTAGAGATCTTCTCTTCTAGCATATGCATTTATATGCATTTAATGTTATACATTTTACTCTAAGAACTGTTTTCATTGTATCCAACAACTTTTGATAAATTCTATATTTATTTTAGCTTAGTTCAAAATGTACTGAACTTCTATTAAGACTTTTTCTTTGATCCATTCTTATTTAGGAGGGTGTGGTTTAACCTCTAAATATTTGGGAATTTTCCAGTTATCTTATATCATTATTGATTTTGATTTTTAATTCATTGTAATCTAAATAGCATTCGAGGGAGAAACTACTGGGCACTACCAGTACTACTACAAGGTTCTCATGGTGAATAACCAAGAGACAGCTTTTTGTGTTTCTAGCAGGGGAAATGCAGAAAATTGGAAGCTATTGATCATATTGTCTTCCTTTGCTTCTCTTAGGAAGTTAGTGCAGGAGCACATTGACTTAGTCTAACCAATTATGGAGACTATCTGAATTTCTGAGTAGTCTTTGTTATTACTGGACTACTTCAGTTTCACTCTTAAGCCTACAGCATAGCCCTAGGAGGTTCCACCTGATAATCTTGGGCAATTTTCAGGTTGCTTCTCGTCTATTCACAAACTCTCAAAGTTTTTATTCACCCTTGAGTCTAAGGAAAGCTTTACTCAGATTCTTAATGACCTCTTTAGATTCTTAATGACCTATTTAATTTGGCAAAGTTTCTAACAAAAAAGTGTTGCCAAATTATTGGTTTACTCTCTACAGGATCATGAGCCCTCAATTATTTGCTCTTTTTAAAGCTATTCTGTCTTCTAATGTGTGTGTGTAATGCTTTATACAACTTTTTTTTTCTTTACAGAAAGATTGATCTGAAAAAAATGATTATACCTTTACCAGAAGGGAAAGCTTAAGATGATTCTTAAAAGTTTCCTGTATAAACTTTCTATATAATTTTCATATTCCAGGTATCTGAATCACTTGCCTAGTCAAAGGATATGAAACTAATATATATCACATATTATTTTTAACCTAAAAATGTTTTAATGTTTGCCTTAGTCTGCTCAGGCTTCTTTAATAAATACCATAGACTGGACAGCTTAAGCAACATACATCTATTTTTTATAGTTGTGAAAACTGAGAGTCCAAAACCAAGGTGCCAGCTGATTTGGTTTTTGGTGAGGATTTTTTTCCTGGCTTCCTATGCCATCTTTTCCTGTGTGCTCAGATGACCTTTCCTCAGATTGCCTTTGGAGAGAGAGAACCCTCCTGTATCTTTTTCTTTTTATAAAGCACTAATTCCCTCATGAGGGCCCCACAGTCATGACCTCATTTAACCTACTTACCTCCCAAGGGTCCCACCTCCAAATTTCATCACTTTGAGGGGGCAGGTAGGGTTTTAATATATGAATTTAGAGAAATATTATATATAAACATTTATTTATTTAATCACATCTTTAAATTTTTCAACTGAGTGCCTAGCCTACTCCTAGTATAATTTATATTACAGAATATTCAATGATTAGCCAGATATAAAGTGTCTTTTGTTTTAGATTTAAGCATATCCTGTGGAAGATAGACACATTAAAGTACAACTATAATATAGAACATTTACTATAGTAAATGTGAAAGTATAAAAGTTTATAACAGAAGCATTTAATCTTAGTTGAGAAGAAAAATAAGAAAAAATGATTATATTTCATCTGAAAATGAATAAAACTTAGGAAACAAAGTAAGACATTGTAATTCCAGTAGAGGAAATTATATTTTAACCTGAAGAAATATTATATGCAGATAATCTCAGAGGGGAAGTTTTGTGAAATAAAGGAAGTCCATCATGCCCAGCCAGTGTGGCTCAGCAGTTGAACATCAATGTATGATCCAGGACAGGACATATGCCTAGGTTCCAGGCTCCATTCCCAGCAGGGGGCGTGCAGGAGGCAGCTGATCAATGACTCTCATCACTGATATTTCTATCTCTCTCTTCTTCTCCCTTCCTCTTTCTGAAATCAACAAAGACATATTTTTTAAAAAATGAAGTCCATCATGGCTAATATATACTCTCATGTTGGAGATGAAAAATTAGGAAATAGTATTTTTATATGTTTAAAAATGTAAGTATATATATCCCTATGTCCTGTCAGCTAAGTATGCTTGAAAACAAGAACTTCCCAAACCAGATCTTTTTTTTCTGCTAGCATTCTAAATAAATAAACCATCAGGCTCTATGGGTAAATGTTTTAGGACTGGAACAGGAAATATACAAGATGATTGTGAAGCATCTTGTAATTTCAGAAAATAAGAAAGTGCTCCTAAATATAACCTCAATAATGAGATATGTCAAGGAGACACAGGAACCAATTTAAACAGCTCCCAAATGTCAAAAGTAAAAAATTTGAGGAAAAAAAAAAAGTAATATTGGATTATAGTCCAAATAGAATTTCAATATTCACACATCCATACTTGTGTAATAAATAAGTAGATAATTAAATGGAGAAGAATACACAAATAATTTCGTTCACTCTGTCCACTAGGAAGTGGGTCATACCTCTCCACTTTATAAGTATGGGCTGTATACAGTGATATTCTTACAAAGAATACAATATGGAAAGTGGGAAAAAAGGAATAACTCGATAGTGGAGAAACCTGACAAAAACTCCCTCAGCCAGGTGATCAAGGTGAACATCAACAATGATGAGTCATGCTGATAGTATGTGCCCTAGATAAGATGTGATGAAAATAGCACTCTACCTTTGTGGTCTTCCTCTCTGAAACCCATAACCCCAATCAAATTATGTGCAAAACATTAGAGACACCCCAATGAGCAATGTTCTACAAAACATCTGTTCAATACTCCTCAAAACTGTCAAGGTCATCAAAATCAGGGAAGTCAAAGAAACCATCAAAACACCAAGGGACATGACAACTAAATACAATGACATATCCTCAATGGGATCCTGGAACAGAAAAAAGATATTAGGTAAAAACTAAGTAAATCTGGCCCTAGATGTTTTGGCTCAGTGGTTAGAGTATGGGCCTGTGGACTGAAGGGTGTCAGGTTCGATTCTGGTCAAGGGCTCATACCTCAGTTGTAGGCTGAATGCCTGGCCCTGGTTGGGGTGCTTGCAGGAGGCAACCACTTGATTTGTCTCTGTCACATGGATCTCTCTCTCTCCCCCCTAAGCCTTCTACTCTTCATATGTAAATATGAAGACTTTAGTTACTAATAAGGTATCACTATTGGTGTATTAATTATAAAAAATATACCATACTAATGTAAGATGTTGGCAACTATAGAAATTGAGTATAAAGGTGAATGGAAAATCTCTGTACTTGATTACTTTTTTATAAATATGAAACTATTCTAAAATATGAAGTTTATTAAAAACTTGTTTGTATTTGATCCTAGGAGAAGTAAATTAGTGATTGGAAATTCATAATTTTAAAATACCCGATACCAAAAATATATAAGAGATTTGATAAGGAAAACAAAGTAGAAATAAAAATTGTAAATGTTGCTTTTATAGTGATGTTATTCATCTGTTTGTTTTCTGTTCTCACCCCACCACAGTGGAAATATCATATCTGTGCTGTTCATCACTAAATTCCTTGGACTATAATGCTGGCTAAAGCATAATTATTTAGTGGTGGAGTGCTATGGCATGAAGGCTTATTTGTTCATTTACTTATTTACTCCCGCAATCAGATATGTTTATTGAATGTTCTCTGTAGATATGTCAGGCACTGTGAGCTACTGAGAGTTATGGAATTTAGGGATAAGTCCTACTAGAATGAACAGTGCATGGGAGTAATATAGTGATTTTTTTTTCCCTACAAGCAGCTCGATAAATATTCTCTGAGTTAATAAATACTTTAAGAGAAAATAATGTTTTAAAAAATATAATTTTCATGAGACTTTATAAACACTTTCCCCCCCAACTTTTACCAGAGGAAGTAAACAAAGAAAATAAACAGGCTGACATGCATAACTTATAGAGGCATCTTAACTGTGTCTCATAATTTTGTACTTAGAAATTAAAATTTTTCCATTGAAAAGAAAACATTTGTGAACACTGATTTCCCAGGTAGAAAAACAGATGTCTCTCTATATTGAAAAGTACCAATTACATTCCATATTTTCTGATTAAAATAGCAGAGTTTCTTAAAACAGAGAAATTCATCAAAAAAACAAACAAAAATAGATGCCAAATACATATACACACATCTCACATATCCCACAGATACATAAAAACTAATAATTTTTTAAAAAGCCAATAAATGGGACTAAAAAAGTCATTGTTCTCAAATTATCTATAAAGATAAAAAAACTCATTGATATGTTCTACTTTAATGCATATTAATTATAGCATTTTGATATTTATGTGCTATAATCAAAGCTGTAGTCAGAGAAAAACTTATAAGATGATGTATTTTCATTTAGTAAACATCAATATTATGAAAAATAAGCTTACTGTATTCAACTTAATAGGCTAGGAAAAAATAACCATGGAGAAAGACACCTGCAACAATAAAAATCTTAGAGAGAGGGTAGAGAAGAAAAAATGACAACAGAAAAAGAAACATTGTAAATAAGAAATAAGTACAAGAATTTTTTAAAAAAATTGATCATAATCCTTAGTAAGCAAATCAGGTAAAAGAGACAGTGCTAATATTCTAAAAATTAGAATGAGTCGCTATCAGCATATATATGAAAAATTATATATATGTATATATAGAGATGTAGATATATATATATGGAGAGAGAGAGAGAGAGAGGGGAAAGAGATGTTATTAATTATGACATATCTTAAAATTTCCAGTCATACAATAACATACAAACTACCAAAGTGTATTCAAGAAAGATAAGTGTTGTCTTAAGTAAGTTAATACTTGTGAAGATGTTAATGTGGTTGGTAAAAAAAATCTGCCAAAGCTGAATTAACCTTCCCTAATGTGTTAATAAATTCAAACTTGAAGTATCTACACAAGACTAAGAGACTTAAAATTTTCCAGAACCCAGGTGTAGAAAGTATATTTTATTACTTATAGGAAGTTAGTATCTTCATGATACAAAACCTAAAAAAAAAAAAAAATTACATAAAGAATCACATATGATTAACACTATAAATCACAACCTAGATTTATAGTGTGAAAATTGGGATAGTTTGACATTTACATATTTCAGATCTAAGTGATAATGGGGATGTTTAGTATCCTCCAAAAGGGGCCTAGGGACTATCAGGAGGGTAAACTAACACAACTCGAACATGTCTTAGAAGCCATAATGCAGCTTAGCTTGATTCGGGAATTAAATACCTAATAAGCCTCTCAGAATATTTGCATCACTTTAGACATTACACAAGTTCATTCAATTAAAATTATATTATCCCTTCATTAGCTCTGAACCAAGCAGATGTCTTTATATGTGGAAGTTCCTTTATAAAAATTTTTCATAATTAGTTTTTTAAGCATTGAACTAGAATTTTCACACAAACATTGCTCTCTTTAATAATTCCAGCTTTACCTCCCAACTGACTACATTCTTCAAAGTTATAAATTATTTCTGTTTTTCTTGCCCATATATTATTTAGACTTAATCTTATCTTCTGCTTTTGATGCCATTGATATTACATTTTAATTTTTCTATTTATTGTTTAGTGATTATAATTTTTATACTTTCATAATAGATATTTTAATATATTTTTAAATGCATGAGAAATTTTAGTTTATATTTTACTTTTCTTTTCATCTACTGTGTTGAGTTTGTGTGTCTACCCTAGCTTCCAGTTGAGAACACAAAAAGCCACATCCTAGCTGAAAAGGCTGCATTCTAGAAGTAAAATTCGCACACTAGGAGAAAAGTCAAAATTAAATAGTCCAGACCAAACAAAGCATGCAAGTAGACCTTGATATGTAGTCGAATTATTTCACAGTTTAAGAAGAACAGTGTATATTGAGACCCAAGTGTGTTATACTAATAAGATTTATCAGAGGGATTTTTAAAAAGCTGTAATTCATACAAGATCTTTAAGAAATAGTGGAAAACAGAGGAAAGTAATGAAAAGATGAAAACTTTTTTTATAAGAAATAATCAAATGTATATATACATATATACATAAAATATTTGATGTATAGTTTTACCCAAACAAAGCTAATTATGGGGTTCTAAATATATCTGTGAAGTTACACAATTTTTTTTGAAAATTAAACATTTCAATTTATATTATATTAAGTGCCTATTATGACCTTGTCTTCTTAGCTTAGTGCCACTTGTGTATATAACTTGGTTTAAAACTAAAAATAAATAGAACAATGATAATATAAACGACTAAATTAAAATAAACATATCTTTAATGTTGACACTAACAGAACCAATTTTAAGGTTTCAAAAATCTTGTTAGAAGTAAGTATATGTAGTATTTTGGTCATAAAAACTGCTTATTAATAATTTGTTTAACAAAATAGTTTGATCAAACTTAGAGGCAATGAAAATTATTTTAGTAGGGTTAAGAGTTCTCGGTTATCTGATAAAGCAATTTTCATAGGCTAATTAATAATATCAAATTTGATTACTAGGGAACTTTTTTTAAAACCTCAATTAACTTCATTTAGCACATTCCAGATGGGTAAAATATTTATTTATAAACAACATTTTTCAATTTTATTTACCAAGTATATATTATGTTAAAATTTTATATTGCAAAATAGTTTTTCTTGGTTGCAGACTGTTTCAGTAATTCTTGATAACAATATTTTGAAAATAAATGGGTATGGCATGTTTTCTGCTTTTTTTTTTGAGTTTTTGGACAGTTGAAGTATAAAAGGGATTGGGTCACATTTTTACATTTAAGGAGTAATCATTGAATTTCTGGTTGACTGTGAGCATTTCTACCATGGGAAGTATCCTCAATAGTTTGAGAAGCTGAGGTACCATGGTCAAAATTGGCAATCCATATTTAGAAGATACCTTAATCCCAGTAAGAATACTTTGTTATGCTTTCCAGTGCAAAGATAGCAGAAGAAATTAACTTGCCATATAGAGGCTGGTTGGTTTCCCTGAGTAATGGCGCTGTAATGAAGCTTCATTGTGTGCTCTGATGTAGAACTATTGGACGTTAGCAGTGGCATTAGTTAAATCAGCCTTTGTGAGAAGAAGCCCACGGTGTTGGATTAGTGCATATCTTCCATTCTTGCAACATGGCTAACGTGTTGTTCATGGGGACCTTGGCCAAGCACTGCCAACCTGGTGACCTTTGGAGTGAGCCAAGGGAATATCAATGGAGCAGCAGTGGTGTCTACTATACCTACTGTCCTTAAGTCAGTCACAACAAAGCCTATGTGCATGCTTCTCATAAAGATAATTTCATGTTATTGTTTAAAAAATGAACCTGTATTGCTGGTAGTGTCCCTTTGATAAATAAGTGTTCAGAACTTTTGAAAGATCTTGCCTTATAAAAGGTAAGGAATAGCACTTTAATATCTAGGCTCTTTGAATATATGAGAATTTTACTATGTTCACTATTTTTAAAGTATGAAAATTATCTCTAGGCCAAAGAAGGGCGCCATGTACACAGGTTCTGTAGGAAACCAAAAGGGGACTAGCAGAATGATTCTTGTCTGGATAAATCTGATACAGGGCTAGCTCCTGCTAATTTTATGACATGGTTTTGAGAACCTGTTTAATTTTTAATATCTACAACTTTCCATTTAGTTGTCCTTATTGACATTTTGTCCAGCACCTTCATTAGTTTCATGTTCTAGAATCAGTTTCTTCTAAGAAGAAATACTTGCATTACTAGCACTTCCAGTGTGTTTCAGGGAAGTCCTTCTTGGTTTATATTTGCTAGAGTAGCATGTTTCCTCCTTGCCTCTGATTATATTAACTCAGATGGTTCCCCTCTCATAGTGGTTCAAATGTCCAATATTTAGTTTTTATAACCCCCATGCAGATTAAATTTGCATAATTCCAAAATGACAGACCTCCTCAAAATTCCCCAAGCAGACAGAATCAGGCAGCTGCCACAGGCTTCTGAATGTAGCATAGGAATCCCAGTCTCAAATTTCACTGCCACCACACACCCTAGGATACCGAGGCAGTCCGTTATGTAACGGTTAGTCTACATGGTTCTATGTCCTTAAATAATCTTTGGAGTAAAATATGGGAAATTCTTTCTTAACTAGGAGTAGCTCTTTCTGCTTATGACTCTTTTCGTTTTTGATCTATCTCTGCTGTGGCATGTTTTAGCTAGAGTCACTAGAATATTTACTTTTTAATGTCAAACTTTGCAAGTTCTCAATAGATTGACGAATTTGTTATTTGATTCAGTCCAATTGTTTCCAGTTTTATTTAATTATAATTGACATATAACAGTGCATTCGTTTAAGGAGCACAACATGACTATTAGGTATTTGTATATATTTTGAAATGATACAGTCGGGTTTCATAGGTAATACTTGTATAACTTTAATAATACATTTTCATCTTCCAAAATTTATACTGTTTTTCTTACTGCAGTAGATAAAACTTTGACAAAATATTTTTAAAAATGAGGATGATAAGCACTATTACAACCCTGTTTGCAACTGAAGTACATCCAATTCAAATTAATTTACCTCTTTAAGAAAACAAATACATAAAATTAACCAGCGCTTGATTAAAATTCCAGAGGAAGGACTGACTTCAGGCATGACTAAAACTATAACCGCAGAAGCTGTTGTGAGGAATATATTTTTCTTTCCACATCTCTAAACTCTGCTTTTATTTGCACACTGCCCTCATTCTTTCCTACAACAAATGAATTGTTTCATGAGGCCCGGAAGGATAGATGTCAGCCACTTCAATTTATAACATCCATTCAGCTTCTAATCCCAGAGCTGGGGAAAAGTCTGTACTGATAACTCTGGCATAAATGCCCCAGAGAAGGTGCCGATTGGCCCCATTTGAGTTAAGTGTCATTCATGAATTACTCACTATGTCTGGGATACTGATGGACTTTTACTTATCAAATCTGGGTCATGCATTCAACACAAAAGACAAGTAAAATAGCTCTATATAAACCACATGGAATATGGGAAAGCTGGTTCACAAATAGGAATTTAGGTAGGCTATACAATATTTCACTAAAAGAATAAAGTATATCTATATCTATCTATTTATATTATATTATAATATTATATTATATTATATTATAATATTATATTATTATATATATAATATTTATCTTTATTGTTGAGACCATTACAGGTGTTCCCCTAAGTACATATTTTAGAGAATAAACAAAATAGCAGTGCATCGCTTCCTTTCGTTATTACCCAATATGATTTTTGGTGGTGATCATTTTTGGTCCTAGGGGCTCTTGTTCAAGCAGTGACTCGGAGACCTAGGATCCTTCCATATTTTGAATCTGATATCTTCCACCAATGGTTAAACATCTACAGATATTCCAGCTGGAAAGGGGTGAAAAAGAGAAATTGAGGGAAAGATAAATTTGGCCTTGGCATGGAAGTGACATGTGACTTATGCTTATATTTCACTAGTCAGAACTAATCATATGGACCCACAGATGCATTATGTCTTGGAAATGCATTTTAGCTGTGAACCCAGGAAGAGGAATGTGGTGCCGATGACATAACCAGTCTCTTTCACGGAAGTTAACCATCAAACTTTATTTGTTCAATACATTACTAACCATTTATGTTTTTACCTTATTGAAGATTTGCTATTCTTAAATATCAAGTACTGCATTCTATGGTAATTTGAAACAATTATATTGTAGAAAGGAAGTAATCTTTTTGTATCAATAATTTATTATTGTGCAAAGCTCTAGCAGTGGTGTAAACATCATGTGAATGTTGTTATGCCAGATATTGTACAGACTGGGTGTTTTCTGCTTCCGTGTTTTCCAAATCGCTCATTAGATCCTCTGCTTCATTTAATCTGCTGTTGATTCCATCTAATGTATTTTTACATTTCACTTATTGTATTCTGACTGGTTCTTTTTTATGGATTCTCTTTCTTTAAGTTCTCATTGAGTTCATCTATTTTCCCCCTAAATTTATTGAACATCCTTATAACCAGTGATTTGAACTCTGTATCTGGTTGATTGCTTTGCTTCATTTCATTCAGTCCTTTATCTGGAATTTTGTCCTGTTCTTTCATTTGAGACATGCTTCTTTGTCTTCTCATTTTGACCGCCTCCCTGTGTTTATTTCTATGTATTAGGTAGATTCGCTATGCTTCCCAATCGGCAGAGTAGCCTTATGTATCTGTGGGTCAATTGGTGCAGTCTCCCTGATCACCAAAGCCTTGCACTCCAGGATTGTCACTTGTGTGTGTTGTGTGTGCTGTCCTGTTGCAGTTGAGCCCTGATTGCTGTTGGCACATCAGTGGGTGGGATTGACCCTCAGGCTGACTGACTGTGAGGACTGACTATGACTACAGTAGACAAAATGTTGTGTATAAGGGCTGACCCCACCAGTGTGATTTATTACAGTTGGGGCCTGGTGCCTGCTGAGTCCACCCTTTGGGTGTCTCATTTGTGAAGCTAATTGGTTGATATGCTACTGTGCACTGAAGCCAGTCACTGGGTGTATTAGTTCTGGGATTCCTTGGGAGGGGCTCTGGTGCAGGTCCATGTCAATTACCACCTGACCTCATCCACCTGTTAGGATATAGAATGTAACCTGTGGTTGGTAGCTGCTTGTACTGGGCTTGGAGGTGCCTAAGAGAGGCTATGCTGCAGACTGAGGCTGGCTACCACTAGTGTTGTATTGGGGGCAACTTATCAAGAGGAACAGGGTGCACCAAACTAGTAGCTAATGATTTGAAATTTGTAGACCTTTGAAAGTCTTTAGGGCAGTCTGCAATGTGAGCTGAGGCTGGCCGCTTGTGAGTAACAGGTACTAAAAGAGGTTCTGGCCTGTGTGTGAGTTGGATGGGGCAAGTTCTCAGGGAATACCAGAGTGGGGTGAGTTTGATACAGATTCAGATGTGTCCACCTGCATCTGCAAAGTGGGTGGATGGCTCAGCAAAGGAACTGTGGTGCTTGCCAACACTTCTGCCTCAGCCAGAGCTGTCCCTCTAGCCCTCTCCCTGAAGCTGGATAATTCAGTCCTCCTCCTTCACATGTCCTTGACTTTTTTTGAGCTACTATCCCAGCACTGAAGCTCAGAGCAAGTGAGTCCATCAGTGAGTAATCCTGTCTGTGGGCCCTTTAAGGGGTTCACCCCTGGAACTCCAGTGGCCCTCAGTCTTACTCAGACTGAATTCCCTCTGATTTTCACAGCCAGATGTTGTGGGGAATCCTTTTCTTGGCACAGATGGTCTGGGCTCAGAAGCCTGTTGTGAGGCTGAGACCCATGATTCCTCAGTGGGTGACCTCTCCCAATTCCTTTTTTTTTTTTTTTAATCTTCACTAGAGGATGTTTTTATTGATTTCAGAGAGAGAGAAACTTCAGTGTGAGAAACAGCAATTGGTTGCCTCCCACATGTGAGAAAAACAGCAATTGGTTGCCTCCCATATGCTCCCTGACCAAGGATCGAACCTGCTACCTTTTGGTATATGGGATGATGCTCCAGACAACTGAGCCACGTGGCCAGGGCTCTCTCCCAATTCTTAATGACTACTTGTGGGTGTGGGTCTGGGAGCAGCTCTCTTTGTGTCTCTGCCCCTCCTATCAGTCTTGAAATGACTTCTTATATCCTTAGGTATAGGAGTTATGTTTAGTCTTCAGGTGGTTCTCAAGTGTGGTTGTTCTATAATATAGTTGTGATTTTTGATGTGGTCTTGGGAGGAGAGCAGCACAATATTCACAAACTCCATCATTTTAACCAGAAGCTCCTATTTCAAACCTTTGAATAAAATTTATACTGACCATAATTTGGTCTTCTTTAAGAACCCTCAGTTGCATGTATTTATAATTCTCTTCATTAACACTTTTTTGTTTCTTTCAAATTTAGTTTATATAATTATTTAATTTTTAAAATTAAAGATGTGTCTCTCATTTTTGTACCAAGTTTTTTCTCAATTGCTTTTTTGTTTGTTTAAGAAATTGCAAATTTTTATACCAAAACAATAGCTGTTTTCAGATTTTGACCAAAAATGTAACAAAAAAATTTGTCATAGAGAATATATATTTTATCTTTTGTATATACATTTATCTTTAATATGATTTAAATATATATTATATTTGTAAATAATATAGATTATATATCACATATTATATATTATATTTTTATATGATAAAGATAGCATAAAAATATATATACATCACATAATCTTGCTTATATGTGAAATCTAAAGAACTTAATAAACTAATGAACAGAATAAATTCAATGACATGGAAGCATAGATCAGGCTGACGAATGTCAGAGGGATGGAGGAGGGCGGGTGGGTGGAGGGGGAGAGATTAACCAAAGAATTTATATGCATATATGCACAACCCAAGGACTTGGACAATGGTGGGGAGAGGGACTGGGAGGGGTATGGGACAGGGTGGAATGGGTCACTGGGGAAAAGAAGGGACATCTGTAATATTTTACACACACACACACAAATATATATGTGTGTGTGTGTATATACATATATTTGTATTTTATCCTTTGGATTTTTAATTTAACTTATTATTTTTTCAAATAAGTAGCATATTCATGTGCTTTATAAATGTAAAGGTACAGGATCTCAAAGAGGTATTTGATATCCCAGTACTCATAGCAACATTCTTCACAACAGCAAAAAGGTGGAAGCAAAGGTGTCCATGGAGGGAGGACTGGATAAACAAAATGTGATATATACATTGGAGTATTATTCAGAGCCCCCACATGCTATAATATGGATGAACTTTGAGGACATTATGCTATATGAAAGAAGTCAAAGACAAAAGGCAAATAGTCTATGATTCTACCTGTATAAGGTGCCAGAGTGGTCAGGTTCACAGGACCAGAAAGTGGAGTGGTGGCTGCCAGGCACTGGGGGAGCAGGAATGGGTAGTTTCAGTTTTGCAAGATGAAAAGCATTCCAGAGATGGGTGGTGGTGATGGTTGCACAACGGCGTGAATGTCCTTAATGCCACAGACCTGTACCCTAAAAAATGGGGAAGATGGCAAATTTTATGGTATGTGACTTTTACCACATTTAAAAACAAAAAAAGGAAGAAAATGTAAAAATTACAGGAGTCACTCTTCCACTCCTGTCCAATTCCTTCACCCAAAACACCTAACATCACCAGTTTTTTGTCTCTTTCCAGAAAGAGTCTATGTGTATACAAGCAAATCTATATATACATGTGTACAGGTCCACATGGGGAGGAACTGAGGCCTCCCTCCAACAACCAGCACCACTTGGGCAGCCATGTGAGTGACCCACCTTGAAAATGGACCCTTCAGCCTCAGTTAAGCCTTCAGATAGATGACTGCAGCCTTGGCCAATATCTTAAGAACCTGAGAGACCCAGAGCTAGAACTGCCCAAGCCGCTCCTAATTTCTTGACTCACAGAAATTGTGAGGAATATTTATTCTTTTTTAAGCCACTATTTTCATGTGATCTGTTACACAGCACCAGATAATCAATACACTGTGTGATACAGGAGTTCAGCTAGACAGAATTGAGACCCCCTGAGCTCATATATTAATGAATGATGCACTTGTAATGATTGGGAACTTTGGCTCCAGGCTCCAAGTCTTCCTTCTACCAGAGTATTTGTCATGCCAACAACCTATAGATTTTCATGGGCACACAATTCCTTAACCCCCATCATGAAAAGTGGACAAATGTGCAAATATAATGTGGGGTTTTGTTGTTTTAGGGGGAGACTTACAAGCAGAACAATAGTGGAGTTTACTCAATCCCCAAGCTTTCAGAGAAGGGGATTAGGCTAGACTTAGTTGGACCATGTGTGCCATGACTAGAGCTCCTGTATAGAGGGAGCCTGCCTGGAATGCATCACATATATAGGGATGGTGAGGCAGGGAACATATATACCACCAACATGGAAGCTGCTTGATGAAAGAAATGATCTCATTATTAAAGGAGACTCTTATTTTTTCCATTGCTTGCTGGTACCTGCTGAGCTAGGTATCTGCTGAGCTACTGAAATGGACAGGAAATGAGGCCCCGGGTCTATCCCATTTGTTTCTCTTCACCTCCTGGATTCTCAACACTTCACTGATCCCCATTCCCAGGCTGTGCTACAAACACAGTAAATATTTGCTGCTCACTGGTCAATGCAGAGAAGAGCTCTTATTTTTCATTCTCGGTAAGAAGCTTTGGGAGGTAACTTGGGCAGGCACTAAGAGAACAGCATCAGCAAACTAATAAACCAGATAGGAACTGGAGGCCAGTTCACTCTGCCTTGAACTCTAACCAACCATTTTAGATAAATATTCTAAATTGTTCCCATTTACCCTTTATCCTTATTGAAAATCTCATCTTCATCAGACAAATCCTTGCCATGTAGCTTCTATACCATGTTTTGCTTGCACATGACATTGAGAGGTCTATGCATATCCCTCAGCCAAAGCAGCCACCTTCTCCAGAAAAAGCCCCTCCTAGAAAACAGATAGGGAAATATGAATTCCACATTCCTGCTGCTTTCTCCTGCCACAGAATATACTGGGCTGTTTCCCATTCTCAATGCTCCACCCTGGGGTCTCTGCTATTGTCCTGTGTGTGGTTGGCACCATTTTTCATCTCATGTGCTAAACCACCAGCGTTTGTTTGTGGTCATTTAGGTTGACTATTAAATCTTGTTCATTCAGAATTTCTTTTGCTTACATAGGCAAATCTCACGGACTTGCTGAATGTGATTTAGTAATGACTCTCTGCAAAAGGAGTGGAGGAACCTGTGCATCATCAATTGGAATCGTGTAGCCATGGGTCCGTGTTGGATGTGGAAGGAAGTAGGTAGGTTTGGTTTTGGGCTGAGCTTGAGGAAGCCGAGCAGTACACATGACCCTCAGTGGGGACAGGAGAGGCTGATGCAGAACAAGTGAATGGAAAAGTGGCCCCACCAATATGTTTTCTGAAAGAAATGCCTGAGGAGGGCAGTCTTGGGCACTTTCTACTCTCACAACATTCTTCTTTACCTTATCTCTCCAGCACCTCCCTGCTAGCTATCCAATAGCTGGGAGTTTTTTAGTTAAAAGAAAAAACCAAAAACCTACTGTGAATTTTCCACTAGCTTGTAAAGATGGAGAACCCACTGTACCAAGATAGGGCACACATTTGTGCATGAATTTAAGAGCTTGGAGGAAAAGACAGGACCCACCTTGAAGGTAGGCTCAGGGATCCAAATTCTGACAACCCCAAAGACCTGATGATGAGAGAGACCAGAAGCAGACGATCCTTTATGGACAAGAGGTCAAGTATGTTGTAAATAACTGGTCCTTATTGAGATAGGGGACAGGGCACCAGAAAAAACTATTCGACTTAATAACCTACAGCCCTTGAGGAGGGTGAGTTTTCCAGCTCTCAGGAATTGACAGTGTTGGGGAAATTAGGGAGCGAAGCCCCGCTGCACCTTTGTTTGACCACAATGCTACTTGAGGAAGTATTGGCTACCCCAGGGATTCCAGCTTCAGCCCTATTTTTCTTGCCTAGGGCTCATGTTATTTGCATACAAATACTTAACTGTTTACACTTTAATCCCTTACCTCATGGCTGGAGTTGGTTTTGAATTTATACATTTCAATAGGAGGAAAATATATATTTTATCAGAAATGCTGGGCCAACATTTCCAAATACAATTTGCAGGTAGCCTGAGGATGGGGTTCACTTGGTGGCTGTGTCCAGTTTCACTCACTTCATCTGTCTTTTCAGCAGCCCAGTCTGATGATGCATCAGTCCAGTTTGTTGAAATGCTCGTTTTCATCACCACAATTCTTTTTGTGTGGCTTCTGCCCCATATTTTTCTTGTGTATGATGGCACTGAGAGGTCCATACATATCGCTTAGCCAAAGCAGCTGCCTTCTCCAGAAACTGCCCTCCTCCATCTCATGTTCTGGTGAGCATCTCTTATGCTAGGGGATTGGCAAAACGTTCCTTTCACAAATCACAATGAGATAGAAAATCACAATAAAAATAGTTGTTATTATGATCACAGGTATTATGATGAGTTTGTTATATCTGGGGACTCCTTTTGTGAGCTCCTTTGCCACCGCCGCCTCTTACTGTTCCCCATGGGCTTCTGTCCTCTCATTTTTCCATTGATCCGTATCTCACTCTGCCTTGGAAACCTTTACTTCTTGTTGCGCACTGAGAAGCTTCATCAGGAAGCCACAATGTGTTTGTCAGACATTCAGTGTCACAATGCAGTGTGACTGTCTTGCTGACAATCTCAATATTATTTTTAAATTGGCAGAGGCAGCAGGACAAGTGACTAAGTAAGGTCAGGTTTTCCAATTCAAGGGTCATTGTGAGGATGCTCTCAACTATTGTGACACTTGTGTTGTTTCCACGTCTAAATATTTTAATGCTGGCAATTTAAAAAAAAGACATGAATCTTCAACAGTTGTCAGAGGACTACAACTGAGAGTTAACTTGTGTAAAAACTGCATTCCATGCAAGGCCTGAAATATTCCAAAGCTTAGCTTCACCCGAACCTAGAGGTTAAATTGTCACCTCATGATGTACTGATAGTTGAGCTACAAGATCCATAGAGGAAATTGGAGGCTGAGCTGGAGCCTTCTGCTGGCCTGGAGTTGGTTGTAAGCTGGCAAAAGGCCCATGGGGCAGAGTTGAGCTCTCTGCTAGATTGAAGATTCAACATATTCTGGGTAGGTTTTATGCTGATCTGAAAGTTGTTGGTGGACTAACAAATCTTTAGTGGCTCAGAGGACACTGTAGATGGAGCTGAGGCTTCTTGTTGGGATAGAAGCTGAGCTGAAGCCTCCTAAGGTTTTGGAGAAGCTTCCATTTCCTCAGGGTTCTCTGTAGGCAAAGCTGATTCTTCCTATTGGAATGACAGAAGTTCAACCTCTTCAGGGATATAGGAAGGGTTTTGCTGATACCCAGGCCAGGGCTCGGTCGGCTCCGGGGGGGTGAAGGTGAGCAGGAGAGGGTCCAGGGCTAACGCTGGAGGCTCAGATGCCTAGACCTGCCGCCACAACAGATGACACATGAACGGGAGTCATGGGGCCCAGAAGTGCAGCCCAGACATGACAGGTGGAGGTCTAGGTCACAGCAAGCGACCCAAGCAAGTGAGGTGCAGGCACCACTCTCTGAGCAGAAGTGTCACAATTGGCAGTGATGTCATGCATGTGTTCCTTAGCAGCCAACCACACTCCCTCCCTCACCTCAGGTTCCAACCTTCATTTAGGCAACCTTTATTAGTCTTGGGCTGAGAGTGACTGCAGAATAGAGCCTTGTTCCCAGAATCACCAGGGACCAAGTGGTCCTTTCCCCCTGCAGAGGGGACAACTGTCTCCCCCTGGGGCTCTCCTCCCCACTCACAGTGAGGCAGGATTTGGGTTGTATACCGGGGTGGCCCAGGACTCCTGCAAGTCAGGGATGGTGGGATGGGGCTGTGAAAGGAGGTGGGGAGTTGAGGGGTGCTGCAAAGCTTCCCAAGGAATACACAGGGCCTAGCATCCCAGGAAATGCAGAAGTGCTAGTCCAGTTCTGGCAACCTGAGCACCTCTTCAAAGCTGAATCTGACATTCTTCCTCCCCTTGGCCATACTGCTTGCAAGAAAGGTAGTTGACTTTGCGTATTGCTGTAGACTCTGTGGCTCCTGAAGCTGCTTCCTATGCAATAACCGGCATCATCACTGTCTCCCAACGCCTCTGGACGATGGGAGTCATCATCGTCCTTTCATCTTGTCTTCCTCGTCATCCTCAGAATGCTGGGTGTCCTCGGTGCCACTGTCCTCACCCTCCTCCACTTCCCTGCTCTCTGGCTATTGCTATCCTCCACCACATCTTGGAGGCCACCTCAGCTTAGGCGGGGGCTCACCGCAAGGATGTATATATTTAAATATACAGTTGACCCTTATACAACACATGAGTTAGGGGCTCTGACGCTCCACACAGGTGAAAATCCACATATGATTTTCGACTCCTCTTGGATACCAAAATCCATGGATGCTTAAGTCCCTTATATAATATGGCATCGAACAGTGCATACAGTAGGCCTTCCATATTCATGCATTCCAAACTGCAGACCAAAGACAGCACTGAGGTGGCCTCCAAGATGTGGTGGAGGATAGCAATAGCCAGAGAGCAGGGAAGTGGAGGAGGGTGAGGACAGTGGCACTGAGGACACCCAGCATTCTGAGGACGATGAGGAGACAAGATGAAAGGCCCGTCCAGTGTGAAGCAGTGGTTGAGTGTCGACCCATGAACCAAGAGGTCACTGGTTCAATTCCTGGTCAGGGCACATGCCTGAGTTTTGGGCTCAATCCCCAGTAGGGGGCATGCAAGAGGCAGCCGATCTATGATGTTTCTCTCTCATCGATGTTTCTATCTCTCTCTCTATCCTTTCCTCTCTTTCCAAAAATCAATAATAATAATAAAAAATATTAAAAAACAAAACAAAAAACCACAGTACTGGTATTTGTTGGAAAAAAATCATGTATAAGAGGACGGATGCAGTTCAAAACCCTATTGTTCAAGGGTCAATTGTATATGTAAAGAATATACATATATATATATATATAATATACATGCACACAAAAAGGATATATATAGGATACATATTACATATACAATCTACACACATATGTGACATATTACATATTACATATATAAACATTTTTATTACATTGTGTAGTGGCACAATATAGAAAGTAATATCAAATCACTACAAAGTATAAAATTAATTCATCACAGAAAATCTATTTCATGATGTAAATAATTTTTAAAAAGAATGAGTTAAAAATGTGATGATGGCTGATGTTATAATAGAGCCACACTTCCTCAGTCAATTTCCACTTATTAAAATAAGTTAAATGGCTAAATGTTAATGTCATGAAAATACTACTATTGAGTAAGGTTTGAAATAGGGGACACAACTTAATATAATAAACTATATACCCTAACTTAATTTATTTTTTTGCATTGCCTATGTATTTTTTTTTTTTTTATCATATTTTAATCTGGGTATAACCAGTGTGGTCCTGTTTTCTCTTATCCATCTTCATCTATGTGTTTTAAGAGATAATAAAGTATAAAGGTGAATAAAACTTATTATTTAAAAGAAATATTTGGCTTATATATTTCAGTCCCTTTCTTATTCCTATATACTATCAATGTATTATTTTATCTTAATAATGTAAGCTTTATGAAGTCTGAACTTTAATTCAAATTTTCTTTTACATTTTACATATTTTTTTGTAAGTTCAACAGTCATGATGATTAGTCTATGATGTTTGACAGTGGATTGCATGTTCTCCATAATTTAATGTGATTTGCATATGTGTCCTAGGAGCAGTAAAACCATTTCAGTATTCAATGGGAAAAGATGTGGCCCTAGGGAGTAATCTTATTAGCATGCATAAAAAATGCACTGAACAAAAAAAGCAAGTGTTAGTAATAATGTTTCCCTGAGATGCATTGGAAATCCTTTCACCAATATATTTGCACTTTTTTTTTTTGGAGAAAAATCTGAAGTTTGAAATGCTCTATGGCACCTCAAAAATTTAGAGAATGACATTCAAGTAGATTAATGCTAACATAAATCAATCTCAAAGATTATTTGTCCTAGTTTAGAATCTCAAAAAATGTATAATAGTTTGTATGAATATCCAATAGAAAAAAAATAATACTAGTATGTTTTGAACTCTAACATACTTCAGAAAAAGCTAAAAACAATGCTTTCAATTATTCTTTTATGTTTTAATTTAATTAATTATGGATACCAAAATTCATGCCTAAAAATTCCACGTTTACAACTTTATTATATAGCTGTTGTAGACTTCACTAAGATGGTGGACACAGATTCATTTAACTATTCGATTTCCTTTGTGAGAAATCCAGAAACTACCTAAGAGTTCCTGCACTCTGAGTGCAAAGCCTGCACAAAACTGGTAGAAGTGAGGAAACACCATTTCACCAAAATCTCTACCCTGGGGCAGGACCAGGGTCAGAATCCCCAGTTATCTTCTTTCTTGGGAGTGAAGGAGTTGGAATGCACATCTGGCACCCCAGCTTCTCTGGGTCTTACCCAAGGGAACAGCGTCTATCTTACCTGTCTCAGATAGCTGACGAGACCTTTTACATGCTTCTCCTCTGGGAACTACAAAGTGGTGTCTATAACTAACTTGTGGGCAAGTCATCACAGCTTCTTTTCCTGGTTCAATGCAGAGCAAGTATGGAAAAAAAATCCCGACTCCCACCTTCCCTCTGAGGAGCAACAAAGTGAGATTGTACATCTAGTATCCCAACTTCTCTGAATGCCACCTGAATCACTGGCTTCTATCTCACCTGTCGTGGAGAATGTGTTTAGTTTGGCATATGCTAGTCCCTCAGGGCATACACAGAACAACATGGCAGTTTGCACTAGTGAGGGAGCATTTATCACAGCAGCTCCAGTCTCACAGAAGAGTGAACAGGTGATAAGTCATAGTTCCCAAGTACTCCCTGAAGAAAGAGTTGGACCATGCATGCAATTTTCTAACCCAGGTATTTTCCTCTGTCCTGCCTACTTAAGAGTGCTGATGGGACTTAGCATACTTTAGATGCCTGGCAGCCACTAAGAACAAAGACAGATGTTTTGGCTGGCATGCAGTTTTGAGCAGCACACAGATGCTCAGGCCAGGCTGATCAGTGAAGACCTTCTGTCTGAGGCCAGTCCAGGAAGTAGGAGAAGTGATGGTTTTCCTAATGGGAAGATACCAATAGAGAATCAAGGAAATTGAAGAAACAGAAAAACATGATCCAAACGAAGGAAAAAGAAAAAACTCCAGGAACCATACCTAATAAAATGGAGATTTATGTATTACCTATACCTGTCATAAAAATTCTCACTGATCTCAGCAGAGTAATGTGTGAACAAAGATAATTTCAACAAAGAGAGAAAATCTAAAATAGAACCAAATAGAAATATTGGAGCTGAAGACTGGGATACCTGAATTGAAAACTCAATAGAAGGGTTTCACATTAGATTAAAGCAAGCAGAAGAGAGAATTAGAATACTTGAAGAGAAGTTTGAAATTATTTAGTCAGAGGAGAAAAAAGTAAAAGTATTTAAAAGAGTGCTCTGACCAGTGTAGCTCAGTTGGTTAGAGTGTTTTCATTATATGCCAAGGTTTGACCCCTGGTCAGGGCACATAAAAGAAGCAACCAATAAATGCATAAATAAGTGGAACAAATTGATGTTTCTCTCTCTCTCTCCCCCCACCCTCAAATCAATCAATAAATTTAAAAAAATAAAATAAAAGAGTGACTAAGGTTTAAGGGAATTATTGGACACTATCAATATTTGTATTATGAAAGTCCCAGAAGGAGCAGAGTCTCAGAAAGTACCAGACAGCTTACAATGAAATAATAAGATGAAAATCTCCCAAATTTGAGAATGGAAATGCCCAAGTACCAGGAAGTTCAAAGGACCCTAAGGAAGATGAAATCACACAAATTTACCCTGAGACACATAATAACCCAATTGTCAAAAGTTAAAGGAGAAGAAACAGTTTTGGAAACAGCAATATAAATGTGAATTGGCACTTGCAAGGAAACTCCTAAAAGAATATCACTGGATTTTTTAGCAGAAACCTTGCAGGCCCATATGGAGCCAAAGTGTTGAAAAAACTAAAATGAAACAAACAAACAAATACCTGCCTACCAAGAACATTAGATCCAGCAAAGTTTCCTTCAAAAATGAAGGAGATATTAAGACTTTTCAGGACAAACATGAACTGAGGGAGTTTTTTACTATTACCTGCCTTAAAAGAATGCTAAAGGGATTTTTTTCAACTTAAAGAAAAGGGAGTTAAACAGCAAGATGATAACACGAGAAAACATAAACTCATTGGTGAAGGTAACTATTGACAAATACAGAATACTGTATTACTCTAACAGTGGTAGATAAACCAATTTTAATTCTAGTATACAATGCAAAAGACAAAATATTTCAAAAAGCTATAAGTAAAAATATATTAATGTAATACAATAAAAATAGATGTAAATTGAGATATCAATAACAAAGAATTAATTGGAGGGGTTAAATGAGTAGGTTTGTGATTGGAGTTAAGTTTTTATCAGTTAAAATATGCCGTTATAACTATGACATATTTTATGTAAGCACCCTAACAACTATAAAGAAATAATAACCATAAAAGTTACATAAGATAAAAAGCAAATAAATATGATAGAGAGGGGGGTGGGGAGAAAAAAAGTAGAAAGAGAAACACAAGGGAAAAAAGCAAGAGTGGAATAAGGGAGCCGTGAAGGGAGTAAGCACTACAAATTAGCAGTTGTAAAATAGTCACAGGGATGCAAAGGACAGCGTAAGGCATATAGTCCATAATATTGTCATAACTATGTATGATTTCAGGGGGATACTAGTCTTAGGGAGGGGATCACTTTGTAAATTATATAAATGTCTAACCACTATGTTGTACACCTGAAACTCATATAATGAATGTCAAGTGTAATTGAAAAATAAAAATAAAAAAATAAAATAGAAGCATGAGAAGAGAACAAAACTACAAAACAGAAAACGAGGAGAAAAAACTCATAATCTTTTTTTCTGTCAATAATTACTTTAAATTCAAATGGATTAAACTTCCCAATCAAAAGACATAAAGTTGCTGAATGGATTAAGACAAAATAAAAGCAAATGAGATCTGTTTACAGATAATATGTATAATATACTATCTTCAGAAGATTTAAAGACCTACCTAAACTAAAATTAAAAGGATATTTAAAGATATTCCATGAAAATGTTAACCAACATAAGGCTGGCATAGCTATAGCTATATTATGTCCTATAAAAACTGCCACAAGAGACAAATGCGGACATTATATAATGGCAAAAATCAACCAGGACCACATAAAAATTATAAATATATATTCAATCAACATCAGGACTAAATATATAAAGCAAACACCGAACAACTATGCGGGGAGAAATAGACAGCAATACATAAAAGTAGGAGACTTCAAAACACACTTGCAGTAATGGACAAAACAACCAGACAGAAAATCAACAAAAAACAGCAGACTTGAACAACATTATTGTCCAAATGGACCTAACATATAAAAAGAACATTAAATCCAGCAGCAGAATATACTTTTTTTTTTCATGTGCATATGGAATTTTCTCCAGGAAAAATCACGTTGTTTCACCAAAGATGAGTTAATTTGAGATTTAAATCATGCCAAGTATCTTCTCCAAGCACAATAGAATAAAGATAGAAATTAATAGCAGAAGGAAAACTCTAATTCACAGCTATGTCATAATTAAACAACACAATTATAAACAAACAACAGGTCAGAGAAAAAATAAAAAGATAAATTAGTAAAAAAAGAGATAAATAAAAATAAAAACACAGCATACCAAAACTTATGGGATGCAGCAAAAATAGTACCAAGAGGAAGTTTATAGCAATAAATGCCTACATTAATAAAAAAGAAAGATCTCAAATAAGTAGCATACCTAAGCACCTCAAGGAACTAGGAAAAAAACAAAACTCAGAGTTAGCGGGAGGGAAAAATAAAGATTAGATCAGTAACAAACAAAATACATAACAAAAAAACTAAAAGATTTTTTGAAAACATAAAAATTGACACACTCTTTGCTATATTAAGATAAAAGAGACTAAATAAATAAAATTAAAAATGAGTGAGGAGTCCTGGGTGGTGTTTCTCAGTGGTTAGAGTGTTGGCTCACACACCAAAGGGTCACAGGTTCGATTCCTGACCAAGGGAATGCACCAGGGTTGCAGGCTGGATCCCTCACCCTGGTAGGGTTCATGCAGGAGGCAACCAATCAACGTGTCTCTCACATGGATCCCTCTCCCTCTCCCTCTCCCTCTCCCTCTCCCTCTCCCCTCTCCCCTCTCCCCTCTCCCCTCTCCCCTCTCCCCTCTTCCTCTCCTGCTCGCTCTCCCTCTCCCTCTCCCGCTCGCTCTCGCTCTCTCCCCCTCCCTCTCTTATACTCTCTCTAAAAAGCAAGCAATGGAAAAAATATCCTCAGATGAGGATTAAAAAAAGAAAAAAGTATGAGGAGACATTACAATTAATATATAAATAAAAAAGATTACAAGAAACTATTATAAACAATTATTCACAAACTAACTGGATAATCTAGAACAAATAATTTCCTAAAAGCATAAAACTGTCAAGGCTGAATAATGAAAAAAATTAGAAATAGGATGTGTGAGTAGACCTATAACTAATATGAAGATATAATCAATAATCAAAACCTTCCATCCAACGTGGGGTATCTTTCCATTTACTTGTGTTTTCTTTAATTTCTTTCATCAGGTTTTGTAGTTTTCATTGCTTGGTTATATGAGAATTAAAAGAAGCACTTTACCTAGAACTGCCTTCTAAACATAAGAACCACAAAATATCATGTCAATGTAATGCATTATCACTCTAGCAAAATGTAAGTAAAACCTTACAACTCTACTAAAGACACACAAAAGTTCAATAACCATCCAAGGTTTTTAAAATGGTATCTTTATTTTACCACTTAAACAACAGTATTATCTGTGATGAGTACAAGGAGTCCAAAATAAAGTCATTTCAAACCAGGTGGTCTTTGCAATCTATTTTATTAATATTTTACTGGATTTTAAGGCTTTTTACCTTCAAACATGATACTAATATACATGACATGACCTATTGAAATCAAATTGCTTTTTATTTTAGTATCTAAGTACTTGATAAAATGAAAATTGTTTCCCCTACCAGCTGCACCATTTCTCATTCTTACTGACAGTGCAACAAGGTTTGCAGTTTCACCACAACCTTGCCAAATCTTCTTGTCCTTATTTTTTTGTTTGTTTTTGCTTTTGATATTTTAAGTTATATTTTGTTCTAAGCACAAGTCATTCATATAGTTACCACATATTGCCAATAGGGTTAAAATACACAAACAAAAAAATGCAGATGAATTGAGTGGCCATCATGTTTATTAGGAATGATTTTCACATACAGACAATAATAATTCACCGATTGCTTATCTTTTTTATTTTTCTTCATCATGCTTTAAAACTACAGCTTGCAGCTATGACTATTCTCACAGATTATATAGCTTATATACAGAAATTTATTTTGGTGGTGGTGTCTCCGCTTAAAAGAAGGTCACATTGGTTATATTTGCTTTTATAAGCACACATTTAGCCTGATAAACAACTCATGAAAACAATCAAAACCGGTCACTTTAGATGATCATAACTAGTCCATGTAATTCACTAGTATATGTATGTGCATCCAACTTTCCTCATTCCAACATCATTTTTACTTTCTCTACTTCATGTGTTATAATTACCTTGGTCATAATCAATATCACTGGCCTATATAATATGCTATCTGCACACCTGAGAGGCTAAAATCAAGACAAATAAAAAAATCAAATTGCTACTTATTTTAATATATAAGTACTTGTAATTAATTAGGAGGGTTACTAGTGACACCATACATGCCACAGGCACTTCTGGTGTCTTTCTCTTCCTAGGTCACACTCTGTTGTTTAAATAAATTTTAGTAAGTACTCCCAAATCCCTGATATGCTCAATGGCCATCTCTGAAGGAGAACATCTCTGAATTAGGAGGTAATGGGTTGACTTGTATCCCCCCCAAATCATGTCCACCTGGGACCTCAGAAGGCAACCTTACTTGGAAATAGAATATTTGCAGATGTGCTTAAGTTAAGATGAGGTCATGTTAGTTTAGGGTGGGCCCTGAATCCAATGACTGAAGTCTTTATAAAAAGAGTAGAAATGTAAATATCTTAAAACTATTCATATCACATTGTACTAAAAGGGTGATCTAATGGGGAAGCGAAATTATAAGCACAAGGTGTTTAATGAACATGAGTTGAGAACACAGGCGCTGCAGAGATTAATCAAATAATTGATTGAATGAAACTATGATGGGCAGCCACAGCTGTTCCACAAAAGAAAGGGCTTTGAGATGGACAAAAGAACATTGAAAGACTTCGTTTTGAAGTTTCTTTTCTATGGACAATCAATTAGAACAGGGAATGCCAACTTTTGAACTTTTGTCTCAGTGATTCTTTTGTTCTGTGCTTGTATATCTGACCAAACCTACATTCTAACTAACACATTCTTTTTGGGAAAATTAATACATTTAGCAAGTAAAATTCCATTCTTAGAGGTCCAGAAATATTTTAAGTAACTTTGTAGATCTTCATACTGATCCATTATGCTGGTTCTCACATTTAGTGTAATAGGAAAAAAATATTCTCCTAATTTCTCAGTTTTTGAGGATGCCTCATAACATTCTTCTTTTTTAATATATATATATATATCTTTATTGATTTCAGAGAGAGGAAAGGAGAGGGAGAGAGAGAGATAGAAACATCAATGATGAGCAAGTCATTGATCGAGCCCACAACCCGGGCATGTGCCCTGACCTGGAATCGAACCCCGATTGCCTGGATCCTAGGTCGACGCTCAACCCCTGAGCCACACCCGGCTGGGCGCCTCATAACATTCTTAAAAGAATGACAATATAGCCACCTTACAGAGATGAATATGATAATCCAAATTATAGAGAATCAAAAATGAAGTAACCTTAATTTTTGCATATAACTAGCTCTAGGACCTCTATGATTTTAAAATAAAAAAAGCAATAATGATAATAGTCTTGTTTCTATTTTGTTCAAAGTTCCTGTTTACATGTCCTTTTCAAAAAGCCTAAAGATTAATGAGCAGTTCAGTCAACATGCTCACTAAATGTATGAAATATTTAAAGCCGGTCACTTTTCACTTTGGGAAATTTGCTATAATAAAAGCAAAATTGAGCCAGTGTCCTTTCTACACTAACATTCAGAAAAAAAGAAAACACTTTTGAGTCAGGAGAATGACAACCTATTATGAACAAATACAGTGATGTGAAGCTTCTCATCTCTGCCATCAGAGAAGCCTGCCCCTTCCTGCTAAATGGCCTTGTGTTCAATACACATTTGCTGGGGTGAGCTGTGCTGTAATTAGAGCTATCACTAAATCATTACCCCATTAGAGCGCTTTCTAGTGCCCTATCCAAAACCTGTAAGGCAATTCTACCGCTCCACTCCTGGTGGAGAGCCACCATAATTCCCTGCCAGTCGGTGCTGCTCATCCTACCTGAAAACAATCTGCAAAGTGCTCTCTGATAAAGGGAAAAGTGGATGCTTGAATGTGGGGATGCTTCCACATCAGGCAAGGGGAAAAAAAAGCCTTCAAAGGAACTTGAAGCAGCTTGGAGCAGGTTCTTGTTACTCAGTTTGGAGGGCATGTGTGAGGAGGAAAGGGAGAAGGGGAGGCTGATTTTAAGTAATTTTTGGAAGTAAGTGTAAGAGTTGAGAGTTTGGGTGTTTTAAAGTGGGAAAGGTTCAGTACCTGATGATTGAAGAGCTAAAAAAAAAAAGAAGTTATGAAGAGTTAGCTATTAGAGCAGGATTTTGTCTCAACAGAAAGGAAAGTAAACTGCAGTACTAGGTGGCCCGGGTTTAGTTTTGCAGCACCTCTCTCATCTGCTACACAGTCCCACGATTGATTATAGTGTTCTCTCATTTCATTCTATAATCTGGCATATTTCACTTATACCTTTACCACCAAACCCCTATCTTAAAATAAACTCCCTCTTCAAAGCTCCAAAAGTCAGAATGCAGTTGCCAGAGTAACTAAAGTAAAGGGCACAGGGCTTGACAAATAGAAATGTAGTATGAGGTATTTAAGGTGTCATAATATTGGGGAAATAAGATTGTATGGGAATGAGAAAAAAGATATCTTGAAATCCAGTGTCTCTAATTAATAGCTACTGTGAGTCTCTGTTTTCATATGTGTAAATTAAAGATATTAATACTAGCCTTTTATGCTCCACAGAAGTGCTATAAGGTACAGAAGATCAAGGTCAAAGCCTTTTGCAGTTCGAAATTAGAATATAAAGATGAGGTATTGTCCTGGTGAGAAAGACAGCAAAATTATGTCTACTACCAAGACAACCTTTCAAAAAAGAATATAAAACATACAAGTATTGAGTGAACATAGAATGTGTTTTATGTACAACAGACTTAGTTAAATGTTTTTGGCTTATTTTCACCTTTGCAGTGTAGAGCTCACCTCTGTGTTAAGTCCTGCTGACATTTTCAGTCTTTCCCCCCAGGAAACAGCAGCATCCTTGCTGAATGGTTGCTATCCTGTATGTACAGATGTTGACTCATCTGGAGTGAATGCACTATAAAAGGGAGAATTGGGATTTTAATTTACTAAGCAGGGAAGCAAATTATGTAATTAGCTGATAAGCAGTTAAGCAGAAAAGTAACAAAGTAATCTTGTAGGGAACACGTTGGAATCACGTAAAACATAAATATGTCTGTGACACAATTTCTGAGGTTAAGAAATCTTCACTGTGTATAGAGTTACTGAATTGTATTCCACAAAAAGTGAAGAATACTGGACACTGAAGTTTCCCATTGTTTCCTTGAGATTTCAACTTTGTTTTTTATAATCCCCCCCTTAAGAAACAGTTTATCTTGTTTCTACGTGGTCATTCTTTAAGGGGAAAAACTGAAATTTTTTTCATCAAACAATTATTAGAATTTCATAGGCCAGGATTTACAGAGAGATGTAAGATCCTTTTATGAGATTTTTTACAATAAACTGGTGAGAATCTAGTGTAAATTATGGGAATATCATCTCCTGAAGAATGTAGCCCCAGTCCTGATTATAGGTAACATGGCCCATGTTCGGGAAAGCAATTGATAAACCCTAGTGATTTGAGCCATTATATTCAATATTTTTGCAGGCTAGAATTTTAATGTTAATGTTCAGGGAGATGTAAAGAATTATTATGCCAGTAAGATTACATGCCACACCATCTTTTTTTTTTTTAATTTAAATATATATTTATTGATTTCAGAGAGAGGAAAGGAGAGGGAGAGAGAGAGACAGAAACATCAATGATGAGCGAGTCATTGATGGAGCCCACAACCCGGGCATGTGCCCTGACCGGGAATCGAACCCCGATCACCTGGATCCTAGGTCCACGCTCAACTGCTGAGCCACGCCCAGCCGGGCATGCCACACCATCTTTAAAAAAATCAGTGTGCCTACTTTTGGAAATGTCCAGTATTTTAATATTCTGACTGCATTTAAAATTATTTTGATTATGCTTGAAAAACCCAGGGTGAGTCTTTATGTTTCCTTTGAAATGAAGCTTGGAAGTATGGTATTGTCGGTTTCTTAATACCATTGGCTGAAATGCTCCATCATTAAAGGCTACTGATAGTGTGATAGAGAGTGGTTAGGCATTGGAAAGGGGGATTCGCTGTAACTCAGAACTCACATCACTGGTTCCTGGAGAGTCACTCACTGAAGGCTCTGCAAAGACTTCAAGGGACACTCCTGAGCTCATTCTGATGTTATCTTTATTTAGCTCTACCTTACTCTCAGAGATCAGAAATGATGAGAAATGCAATTGCTTTGGAGCTCCGTGTCACAGAATTCTGACCCTGAAAGCCAAGGGCTTAAGTTCTAATGAATGTGCGTGTCTCTGTGTGTTCTACTAGCATCATTTAGGACAATGGATATTTTCTAAATGGATTGCAATAAGTTAGTGCAGAAAGCTCATAATGGCGATTAATTTTGAATTTATACAGCAGATGTTTGCTCAGTGCCAAATAAACCTGTTCAATTTACCCCATATCTTAATGTACCCTATCTATTATTTACATGTGAGCACATGCACCACTGAGAAAAGAAATAGCAAGGGCATGTCAGGGGCATATCAAGACATCTGGTAAGGTGATTGCTTACAAAATCAAAATTCTTGGCTGCAACTCAAGATGGAAAATAATTTAGAAATAAGATCTTCTCTGTATTTTCCTCTGTCTTCACTGCTTTGCAATTAAGACTTTATACTGTCAGCTCTCAGGTTATCCGTGTAGATATAGTATATTTTCTGATCAAGCACATTAAAAAAATGTGAGGCAATAAATTTAATTTAATTTTCTTATTCTAAACATTTTCATTGTAATTAGCATGCACCAAATACTGGGTAACATTTATACATAAAATAAATTTATAAATTTGGAAACACAGTCTATTTTCAACAATTTGATGCAACATTTTTGTTATTTCTCTTCTACTTGGATGGTAATTATAATATAGATGTTACTTAATTCAATCAAGCAATAAAATCTAGAGCTGACACATCAGAAACTGCAGATGACTAGGTGGAAATATCAGAGAGATTGATTTTTTTTAAATAAATAAACCTTGAGGGAATAATAAAGGGTGATAAAAAAGTAGTATGCTGACTTTATTTCTATTTTTTTTCTTCCAGCTGCTAGCTATTTCTTCCACTTGGAATAATCATCCCAGCATTCCTTCAAATCCAGGCCAAATGTCCTTTTTTACTCTACATTACAACATTTAAACTGCAGTGGAGAGAGTGACCAAGAGGGCTTGAATATCAAGTACTGAGTGAAGAAGGCAGTCCTATTTTAATGGGTATAGTGCTACATTACACTTGCCCTGCATGTATCCTATACCTTGAGTATACAGAAAATGCAAAGTTGTGTCAACTAGAGATAACCAGAACGAAAAAGAAGAAAAGAAAACCACACGGACCTACTAGTTTAAAATTTTGCCCCAGATTAATTCTGTCATTGGAATAGAAGCCTCCTCTAATTCAATCTTCCCTTTAGATTATTGCTGCTTGGAAATATGAATTATCAAAGTAATTTATCTTGATAGCAAAATTAAGGGGAAATTATATATTTTTCATTAAGTTGAGTGTCACTCTATTCTCTAGATGGTTATTTTTCTCACAAAGCATTAGATCCTACGATAGGTTTTTAGGAGACCTTTCACCAGCATGCCTTAACTCTCTAGTGTAAAAGCATACACATATATTTTTAATTGATGGCCGTGAGAATGCTTTGTTGTTAAGAGAGCTAAGATTGTATCTTACTTTTCCATTTGTTTTGATTCAACCAGAAAAACTTAATCCAATCAGAAGATGTGAATATTGCATCATCTTTGAGCAAAGTTTTATTAGTTTATTGAGAACAGAAATGTAATGTAATATATCTTAATTTAGTCTAGCCTTTCTAACAGCATGACAATTCTTTAATACATGGTATTTTGAATATTCTAAGTAAGTAAATTGTATTTCATTTGTGGGGGTTGTGATTAGTTATTTTACTGAAAATTCATCATGCAAACACTTTTGAGTTTTTATCGCTAATCTAACAAAGGCCAATCTTGACTGTGACATGAAAATTTGTAAAACATGTTTTAATATAATATAGGTTATGAAAAGTCTTTTTTTATTTCACCAAAGTGCCTAGCTAATGGCAGCTGTGAATCTAGTAAAAAAGTTAATCAGTTTAGCACTGCTGAGGCATTTCATGGTCTGTGTTGGGACTTTTCTTTCCCAAAATGGAAGGAGCTTCAGTGCTTAGTCTGGCAGGAGTGACTACAGAAAGGTTTTACTGGTGAGATTGATGGAGACCTGTACTGCCAGTGGGATTTCCATAGAAACATAGAGAATAGACAGGAAGCACCAATATACATATCTTTCTTTATAAAGCAACTGCCATTCTGTTATTTTTCAAAATTTGATTTTGATAATTCTCTTAACTCTTTCTGAGACTAAAGATTCAAAATTATTTGTTCTTTGCTGTGCTGCTTAATTAGAAAAAAACAACTTTAGATTTTACATAATGAAGCATCTAAATATGTTATTTTAAAAATGCATATATTGATGACTTTTGATTTCTGGTTCCACATCTTAGGACCTTGGAAGATGTCATTCCATTCTAACAAAACTAAAAAGCTGAACAGACTGAAAACTCAGCAACTCTTCTGGGATCTGTAGAGACATGAGGACACAGGACAAACCACAGCCCTCAACATTGGGGAGGAAGTCAGGCTAATACAGGGCTTTATGGATCAGCAGAGTAAAGATGCATTAGCAGAAATCTCCTTGGAAACCAGGGCTAGAGGAGTAGGAAAACCTCAGCAGTAATTCATAAATTCCTGGAGGTTCAGTATGAACAACTCTGAAAGTTAAAAACTCCAGGGGAACCTGTCATGGACAAGGGGAGGGAGCACCATTTTCTGAGATTTGCCCCTGAGAGCTCCACCAGGTTATTGCTGTAAATATATGAGGAAAATCCCCTCAAGCTTCTGGCAGAGGGAAGGGCAAAGGGCCCTTTTGAAGTACCTCAGAGTAGGTTGTTCTTCTTAACAAGGCTTGCCCTCAGGGGAAACTAGTTAACCAGAGCCTAACCTGCTGGGGTATTATCAGAGAATAACATGGGGGAAAGGAAAGCCCCAAATTGAGCCCAAGTCTAGCCATGTTATCCCACCTAAGTGGGGAATAAAAATTGAGAAATTTTTGGGAAGTTCACAGTCCAGGGACATAGGTTCCCTTAAAGACTGAGACCTAATTTATAGGACTATAGAATGCTTCCCCTGACTCCAACCTCACCACCGCCTTTCTAAAGGCCAAATTACAGCGGTTCCTTTCACCTAGTACATCATGTCCAGCTATCAAGAAAAATTTACACGGCTTACCAAACACACAAACAACCAAAAATAATTTTAAGAGACAGAGCAAGCAATGGAAGCAAATATGGCAGAGATATTTGAATTGTCAGATCAGGAATTTAAAAGACCAGATTCAATTCCTGGTCAGGGGACATACCTGGGTTAGGAGTTCAGTTCCCCATTGGGGTACTTACAGGAGGTAACCAATGTTTCTCTCTCACATTGATCTTTCTCTCTCTCTCCTTCCCTCTATCCCTTCTCCCTTCCTCTCTCTAAAAAGAAATCAATAAAACATAAACATATTCTTGGATGAGAATTAAAAAAATAATAATTTGGCCAGTGTGGCTCAGTTGGTTGAGTGTCATCCCATGCACCAAAAGATTGTCAGTTCAATTCCCAGTCAGGGCACATGCCAGGGTTGCAGGCTCCATCCCCAGTAGGGCACATGCATGAGGCAGCCAATCAATGTTTCACTCTCACATCAATGTTTTTTTCTCTCTCCCTCTCCCTTGCTCTCTCTCTCATAATCAATAAACAACAACAACAACAACAAACAAACAAAAGAAAACTGATAGAACTTCAAGGATAGATGAACAATCCCTACAAGAAAGAAATGAGCAGATCCAGCAGGCAGAAAATCAGTACAGAAATAATTGAACTCAATAACCTCATTAACCGACTAGGTATAATGAATATCTATAGATGACTTCATTTAACAAGAGCAAAATACATATTCTTCTCAAGCTCACATGGAAGATTCACTAAGCTAGACTACCTAATGGCCATAAAACACACCTTAAATTAAAAAAATATATAGAAATCATATAATATCTCCTTTTAAGCCACAATGGAATTAAACTAGAAATTAGTAACAGAAAGACAACCGAAAAGTCTTAAAATATGTGAAGATTAAAAAACATATTTTAAATAACACATGGGTCAAAGAATAAATCTCAAGAGAAATGAAAAGAGTTGAACTAATTAAAAATGAAAACAAATTATCAAATTTTGTACCATTCAGCAAAAGCAGTGGTTAAAGGGCAGTTTATGGTATTGAATGCATATGTTATAAAAGAAGAAAGATATAAGTAAATAATCTAAGATTTACCTTAGGAAACTAGAAAAAGAAGATAAAATTAAACCCAAAGTAAGCAGAAAAACAAACAAATAAACAAACAAAAAACAAGAATTAGAGCAGTAATCAATGTAATTGAAAACAAAAATCTATAAGAAATTCAATAAAATTCAATTTTATTGAAAATATTGGTTAAATTGATAAGTGTCTAGCCAGGCTAATTAAGAAAGGAAGAAACAAATTATTGATATTAAAAATGAAAAAAGGCATATCAATATATCCTATGGACATAACAAGGACAATAAAAGGATATTCTTGAGTAACGCTATGTCTATAAATGTAATAACCTGGATAAAACAGATGAGCTATAAGCTCCCAAGACTCTTGGAAAAAGAAATAGGTAATCTGAATAAGTCTATATCTATTAAATAAATTTAAATAATAATAACCTCCCTAAAAAGAAAGCACCAAGCCCAGACGGGTTCACTAGTGAATTATTTCAATTATTTTGTACACACTCTTCCAGAGGATAGAAACAGAGGGAAAACTTTCTTAGTTATCGCATAAGGCCAGCATTACTCTAATACCAAAACCATAAAAGGTATTATAAGAAAACAGCAGAGAGTTTCTCTCCTGATCATAGATACAGGAATCCTCAACAAAATATTGGCAAATTGAACACAACAATGTATAAAGAGAATTATACACCATAATCAAATGTGATTTATTCCATATATACAAGGCTGGTTCAAAAGTCTAAAATAGAAAAATCACAGGATCATATCAGTACATGCAGAAAAAGCATTTGGCAAAATCCAACAACCATTTTTGTTTGTTTCAAGGTATTTTATTTTTCTCTTTTGATTTCTTCTTTGGCCCATTAGTTTTTCAGGAATGTGTTGTATAATTAGCAAATTTATGTAAATTTTTCCATTTTCCTATTGATTTCTAGTTTCATATCATTGTTGTCAGAAAAGAAACCTGATTAATTTCAGTCTTAGTTTTTTAAGATTTGCGTTTGGGCCCAACATATGATCTATTTTGGAGAATGTTCTGTATGCACTTTAGAAGAACGTGTTGCTGTTGGATGGAATGTCAGGTCCATTTAGTCTCTAGTGTTAGTCAAGTCTGCTCTTTATTGTTTTTCTGTCTGGAATATTATCCACTGTTGAAAGTGGAATTTTAAAGTCTCTGACTTTTCTCTTATTGATGTACTTTTCTTCCTTTAGTTCTGTTCATATTTGCTTAATATATTTAGGTGCTCTAATGGTGAGTGCATATATATTGACAATTTTTATAGCCTCTTGATGGTTGATCCCTTTATAGTTACTTCTTTGTCACTGTGAATTATTTTAACTGAACGTCTATTTTGTCTGATACAAGTATAGTAGCTCTTGCTCTCTTTTGGTTACCATTTACACGGGATATCTTTTTCCATGCCTTTACTTCCAGCTGATGTGTATCCTTAACGTCCAAGTAAGTTTCTTATAAGCAGCATATTGTTAGATTCTGCTTTTTAAAAAAATTTTGTTCAGCAACTCTGTATTTTGACTGGACATTTTAATCTCTGTACGGTTGAAGTACATTGATAGGTAAAGATATATCATTGCCATGTTTAAATTGCTTTTTGATTTTTTATAATCCATGTCTTTGTTTCTTCTTCTTTTGCTGTCTTTTTTGTGTGATTTGTTGATTTTTTGTAGTGGAATACTTTTATTCTTTTATTTATCTTTGGGTATCTACTAGAGGTTTCTTCTTTGTGGTGTTTTACATCACACATCTTATAGTTGTAGCAGTCTAACTTATGCTGATTGCAACTTAACTTTCATTGCACACAAAAACTCTACACTTTTATTTGTATCCCTATATTTTATACTATTTATGTCACACTTTACATATTTCTTCTACCATGTTCATTAATACATAATTGTATTTTTCATGAACTTTAATACTTTTGTATTTTAAACCTTATACTAGAGTTAACATGATTTATGCAGCACCATTACAGTATTAGAGTATTCTGAATTTGATTATGTATTTGCCTTTACCAGTGAGTTTTATACTTACATCTGTTTTCATGTTGTTACTTAGTGTCCTCTCATTTCAACCTGAAGAAGTCTCTCTAGCATTTCTTGTAAGGCAAGTCTAATCATAATGAACTCCTTTAGCTTTAAATTTTTTTTTCTGGAATATTTTTATTTCTCCTTCATTTCTTTGTATTTATTTTTATTGAATTTATTGGGGTGACACTGGTTAAGAAAACTACACATTTTTTCAGGCACACAGTTCTACAACACATCATCTGTACACTGCATTGTATGTTCACCACCCCAAGTGAAGTCTCTGTTCATCACCATTTATTCCCCCTTATAGCCTCCTCCACACCCTTTTACCCTCACTCCCACAGCTTTGCTGGCTGTGATGTATATATTATATATTCCTCACCTGAAGACATGCTTAGAGAAAGGAAGGGAGAGAGACAGACAGAGAGACAGAGGAACATTGATGTGAGAGAGAAACATCTATCAGTTGCCTTCCTTATGTGCCCCAACTGGGTACTGAACTTGCAACCCAGGTATGTGCCCTGACTGGGAATCAAACTGACAACCTTTCTGGGCACTGGGCGATGCTCAACCAACTGAGCCACTTTGGCTAGGCTGGCCATGAGATTCTTGTTGGGCAGTTTATTTCTTTGAGAAGTTTAAATATAGGATCCCATTCTCTCCTGGAATGTAAGGTTTTTCCTGAGAAATTTACTGGTAACAATATGGAGGTTCTACGTGTTTGACAGGTTTCTTTTCTTTAGATACTTTCAAAATTTTGTCTTTGACTTTTTGACAACTTGATTATAATGTATCCCAGGGATGTCTTCATTGGACTAATCTTGCTTGTAGTCCTTTGAATATCACATATCTGGGTGTCCATAACCTCCCAATATTTGGGAATTTTCAGCTATTATTTATTTATGTAAGCTTTACGATGCTCTTTCTTTTACTGGGATTTTCTTAATGTGTATTGTAGTTCACTTGATAGTTTCCTATAGGTTCTGTACGCTTTCTTCACTTTTTAAATTATTTTTGTTCTTCTAAATGGCTAATTGCAAATTATCTGCATTTAGGTTCACTTTCTTCTTCTGCCTAATCATGTCAGATGCTGAAGCACTCTCTTGAATTTTTCAGTTCTGTTATTGTATCTTTCAGCTCCAGGATTTCTGCTTGGTTATTTATTTATTTATTTATGATTTCTATTCCTTTATTAAATTTCTCATTTTCTTCTTGCATTGTTTTCTTGACTTTCTTTAGGTGTCTCTTTATTTTCCTTTGTATCTCACTGCGTTTCTTTAAGATGACATTCTGAATTCTTTCTCAGGCAATTTGTAGATCTCCATTTCTTTAGGGTGGATTACTGGAATTTATTAGCTTCCTTTAGCGTGCCATATTTGCTGGATTCTTTGTGTTCTGTGAACTCTGGGTTGATGTCTGTGCATTTGAAGGAACAAACACCTCTTTCAGTCTTTGCTGACTGATTTTAGCAGGTAAAAACCTTCTACCAGGTCCCTGGGCTGTTAATATTGTTTCTATGATCATAGTTGAGCAGATTAGAGCTGGATCATATAGCTGTTGATGGGTCCACAGTGGATTCTACAGTAGAGGCCCTGTTACCAGGGGATTAGGGCAGCATAGATTATTTTTAGTCCTTGAAAGGACAGGGTTATTTTCAGGACCTTTGTCAGTAGGGCTGGGATTGAGATAAGGGTGTTTCAGGGTCTGAAGATGGTAGGCCTGTTACCAGGTGTGCAGATGTGTGTGTCTCCTTCCTGGTCTCTGGAAGGTCATCTGACATGTCCCTGGATGGATAGGATTTCTTACTTAGCTAACAACTGAAACGCTCAAAAAATTATTTTGGTTACATCTCCTTTTTAAATTTTTTTGAAGAATGTATTCTCTTTTGAAATATCTTGTTTTAACCTTTATAATTTTCCAGACTCTTGCTTTTTTGTGAGTTGGGAATATGATAAAGAGTGCTTCTCCTTTTGTTTGCTTTTGAACTAATTATTTTTTTAAATTTAATTTTATCTCAACTATACTAGTATTATTATACCAATTTTAAATATTTTAGTTGTTTTCCTAGAGTTTACAGTACACATATTTAGTTAATCACAGTCTACTTTTAGACAATTTTATACTACTTGACATGTAGTGGAATAACCTTAAGATAATATATTCACAATTCACTGCTGCCCTCTTTTGCACTATTTTGCCCTATATTTTTTATTTATATATGGTATAAACTGGAAATGACTCTCATGAAAGACAACACTGAGCATTTAGCAATTAATGGAAATTTTTATCTTAATTCTTACTAACTTGCACTGTACCACAGTCTTTGCTCTATTGTCACAGTTGTTCTGGATTATACTTTTTTAGTGAGTTAATAATCCATATAGCTTTCAAACCTATAAAAATATGTGTTTTATGTTTATCTTCTTTTTAACTACTTATAGAGAGCATGATTTCATTGAATGGATACCAGTTTCTATTTGGTGTAATATTTGTTCTGTTTGGAGAACTTACTCTAACATTTCTTGTATTTTTCATAACTGCGTTGTATTTTTTTGTTCATGTATATTGTCTACTTTTTAAAATTACATTTTAATATATTCATCATAGTTACTTTAAATTCCTCATCTGATAGTTCAAACATCTAGGACCTATTTTAAGTCAGTTCTGTTCATTATTTGTCTTTTTTATAAAAAATATGTCTTTATTGATTTCAGAGAGAGGAAAGGAGAGGGAGAGAGAGAGATAGAAACATCAATGATGAGAGAGTCATTGATCGGCTGCAGCCCACAACCCGGGCATGTGCCCTGACCAGGAATCGAACACCTATAGCCTGGATCCCAGGTTGGCGCTCAACCGCTGAGCCACACCCGGCCGGGCATTACTTGTCATTTTCAAGTGTATTCCAGGAAGGGCTTGTGTGTGTGTGAGGGAGAGATAAAATTTTAGTTGAGAGACTCTCAGCATGTGTAGGGCAGTAGAGACTGTCACCCAGTATTTATGCCTAGGAACTGGCATGCCTCTTCTCCTAGCTCTTTATTTTGAAGACTTTCCCCGGTCAGTGGTTGGAACTGATTTCATTTCTTATGTCCTGGTCTAGACTCAGTCTAAAGCACGTCAGGAATCTCTGAGTATCATAGGCCATTCTCAGGGATCTGCCCCTTTTGCCGTGTTGGGATGTCACTAATCATGTGGTCTTCAGGGCACTGTGCAGCCCTGCTCTCTGATATCGCTCCACTCCACCTTCCCTTCCCTTAGCAGCAGCTGTTCTTGATCTGTGCCCAAGAAGAGAAAAGGGGTTGCAGCTCCATGCTCCTCAGGGGCTTAAGAGGTTGTTTGTATGTTTGTGTTTTTCGTCTTTCAGGGAAGGATGTTTGAGCACAGCTCCTGTATGTTCTACACAAGCAGCACTTCCCCTCCCAGATCTGCATCATTGAGAGATACTGCCCTCCCCTATTGATTACCTGATGAAAGTTCACGAAGTAGAATCTGAGAGTGGGGCAAATTCCCCTTGTGTCTGTGACTTCCTGGGACCCTAAACTCTCATGAAAGACAACACTGGGCCTTTAGCAATTAATGGAAATTTTTTTATCTTACTCTTATTTACTTGCACTGCAGCACAGTCTTTGCTTTCTTGTCACGGTTGTGCAGGTTTTCTCATCTGAGCAAAGATGGGAATCTCTAAGGATATTTGAGTATTACACAACCTTAGCTGTATGATTGGTTCAAGAAAAGTTTTGATTTTGAGATTATCTGGCTCTTTCTGGTTGTTAAATTTGAAGGAACACATTTTTTTCTGCTTTCTACATCTTAAGAGTAAGAGAGAAGTAACCTTTTAGATATATTTTAATGTCCTTAATTGAAGCTTGCAGATGGCATACATTTGTCATTTGAACTTTGGGGGAACATTTGGAGGCTTGAGTGTCTTTTCAGGACACAAGAAAGAACTGACATTTACTTATGAAAGCAGACATCATAAAATCATTCCTAAGGATAATTTTGGTTTGCCTTTATACTGAACTTGAAAAATGGTCTTCAAGTCTACACAGCTTGCTCCTCAGGTAGGCTTAGTATCTTCTCAACCAATGTTCATTTGAACTTCCTCCAGTGCCAACAATCAAGATAAATTTCAATTGGAAATCATAGTATGTTATAGTAAGAAGCAAAACAAATATTGCTATTTGAGTCTCACTTCTGGCAGTTATAAAAGGCAAGTCTCCTAAATTGTCTCATCCACAGCAAATATAGGCAATAATTTATATTACCAGAGGTGTTGATAATTTAACAATTTAACATATGCCCAAGTACATATAATATAAAGTTCTATAAAATGTAAAATACTATATTTCTGACATAAGATACTCAGAAAATTTTATACACAAATCTATTTCACAGGAGCAAAAATGTATAAATTGTATAAAACAACAAATGTTAAGTGAGTCTTTTATTACTAAACAGTTCAATTTTATCACTAGTTAAGACCTTGATGTTGAATATTTTATCAACAAAAAAATACACAATAATATTTCTGGTGTAACCATATTTTTAGACAGGTAGAAAAGAACTGAGCTATAGAACTCTGGCATTGAAAAGAAACTTTGTAGCCTATGCCAATATTTCAAAGAAGACAGTAATTCAAAGTTTACAAAGTCAACTTACCTTCCTTATGCCAAGAACTATTATCAGTGTATTACAGGTACTGGAAAGCAACATTGGACACCTGAACCCTTCAATGTTGGAATGACACAAAGGTGAGAGTGTGGTTAAAGGGACCAGCGAGTGATGGTGAGCGAGCAGAGGCTATTAAATAGATACACGTTAGCACTCCCTGGGTCTGAAGAGGCAAAAAGAGGAAGCAATAATCTACATCTGCTGAGAGTGTTAGTTCTGAAAGAGGACCCATGATATAGAAGCTGAGGTCTTAGGTAGAGGGTTGGGGCCACTGCCAAACTACAGGCTCCAGTGACCCAAAGAGAACAAACGCACTGCCTGTTTCTCCTCTCATTCTTTGATCTCCTGTCAGTGAATTTCACTGGATCAAAACAATGGGAAGCCAGAGATCAACAGACCTCGGATGAAAAGTCTGCGGAGGTCAGTCTGTAGTACAAAACAGGCTAGGGAAGGACCAATAGTTGGACCTGGAGAGGCAAACAAAAAATACCTAGCTCGCTATGTTTAGTGGTATCATTACTTGTTCAACTTCAGCTGCTCGAAATACATTGCTAATTATCTATGAGCTATTTTCCCTCTAGTAAACTAATAAACAGATTATTTCATGTATATTAAACACTCTCGTCAATAAGTAATCAGTGGCCTTAATTCTTCAAAATATTATTCTTATTTATTCTTATTTTTAAAATTATATTTATTGGGGTGACATTGGGTAATAAAGTTACATAGGTTTCAGGTGTACAATTATTTGAAACATTTCTAGTCTATTCTAAGTTTGAGTTTAATGAAGCCTCAGCAACTCCTGCAATCCAATTGATAGTTCTACACCACTCTCCCACTCCACCCCAATTCGCCTATTGACTATACTGGATCTATTAGTAGCTTTGCTGAGATCTCTTTTTCCAGCATGTGGGCATTTAGGAGAGTAATGCAGAAAAAACAATCAAACAAAACAAAACAAACAAAAAACATACCTGCTTATGCCCTAGTCATCTGTCTGTGACCGTTCTGAATGCCTCCTGGTTTTAGAGGACCAAGCCCCTTACACATTTGTTTTTAATGAGTTTCCTATCCATAGTTTCACCTGGTTTATGTCCAAAGTTGTTTAAGGAAAGAGGCAGAGCTCTCATGGGTCGCTCGTTGTTTTTTAGGGTGGCATGTGCATACAGATCACAGGTGATGCTGTGTATGTGTGTGTGTGTATGTGTGGGGGGTTCCGCCACCCTACAGTGCTAGCTTTTGGAGGGTTTGTCTGTTGTTAGGGCATCACTCCATGGAGATATGTTTAAATGATCAAACTAACCAATCACATCTTCAGATATTTGGCGGAAAAAATACATATAGAAAAGGAGATAAGTGGAATAAAGCATCTGTCTGGAAAAAATATGAAAAAATATAGTATCACTACTAAAGAACCAAAATATAAGTTCCAATGTGAGAGCTACAATATCTTATTTAAATTTATGTTAATATTTTTTCACAGGTCATTTTCCTAAATGAACAGACTTAAATGTGTTCCTTAAACTATTGAATACAAAAGAATTTTCTCTCTCCTGAATCAAACTTACTGTTTTTCAATACTATTAGGATTTCATTTTCTTTCTTTCTTTCATTTTAATTTTTTTTATTGTTCAAACTGAACTTAAAACAGTAGAGCTGTGTAAATCTTTATGTAAAAGATCTCATGTCTCACTTGGTTTTGAAAATGGTAGTTAATAATGAAAACCTTGCTTATTAAAATTACAAGCCAAGTCTTTCAAAATCTGTGCTTGACAAGAAATGTGTTTTTAAAAATAATCATATAGAATATTTCCCAGATTATTCATTTAGGCTTCTAATTTATTCCACTAAAGAGAAAAATGCCAGGACTATAGGGTGGGTATAATGAGGGCTGAATTCATGAGCAGTGGTTGGACTACACTTGATGTGAATTGATGAACAGTGGTTGGACTAAACTTGATATGGTAGATGCTCCTTTAAAAAAAACCTGGCTGAAAATGTATATAGCTAAAAATATAAATTTTGGAGTTGAGTTTTCTAGGAGCAAGATACACAAAATATTATTTTATGAATTGCAGAAGAGGATGGGTTGACAGGTTCATCATATGAAATGACTACTTCTTACAGGTAGCAAAAAATATGTCATCAGTTTGAAAGATCATAAATTGCCAGTTTCTAATAAAATTTTGGGTGAATATAATAAATACTGTAAGGCTTTCATGAAGTATGCAACTTCAAATAGAAAGGAAAGGAGATAAATGCCTGTAATTAAAACATAAAGCCATCTTAATGCAAGAAAGAAGTTTATGAAACTTAGTTTCATCACTACTCTACTATAATTCAGAATTTCTATTTATATCTGGAAACAAAGATAACAAAAAGTGAAGAAACCTGTTTTAAAGTAAACTATAGTTGTATCTCATTTTGATGAATTATGTGAATAGGGTTTAGTGTCCAGAAATTACTTGATTATGTCCTTGCACTTATGATAAAGCCTCACAGCATGGAAACGAAGCCTCATGATGTTCTATTAGGGAAGTACTTAAGACAATTTAGCTTTTGTAATTGCATTTGAGGTTTTAGGACACCTTTGGTGATCTGTTTCCAAGAATGTTTGATGAGATAATATGATTAAATGTCTCTCTAAGAATATTTCTGAAATATGTACTAGATATATGTCTTCTGAAACACTTAGTTTAGAGACTAACCATTAGGAAAGAAATACATTATTTTTAAAAGCTCATTAGCCATAGTACAAGTGAGAGCACACAAAGCAATTAAAAATATATGTTTAGTTCAGTGCACCTGTAAGTAGAAAAAAATTTCAAACATATTCTTATGTGATTCTGGTGTGATAACAATAACACATTCAGTTAAATTATCTAATTTTTATTCATGTATGCCTTTGTAGGAACAGGATTTAAATTAATTGTCCATGGATTTTTTTTGTTGGGTCTAGAATGGAAATCCTTTACAAACCAGTCCTCAAATAATCAAAACCACTATTAAAACATCATAATTATAATTTGCTTGAATAAAACATATATATAGAAAAATTCTTGTTTTTTCATATAAGAATTATTTGCTCATTGAGTCCATTGGCTTCATTCATATTGCCTCATGCTTTTTTCTGAGTGAACTCAAGAGGTGAAAAAAAATTATGATTTTGCTTTTCATCATTATTTTAATATGTAAATGTTTCACTTTTAAAGTTGAATATTTATTTTACAATATTAAAATGTAACATAGACGTAGAAAGCAGAAAAATTTTTCCAGAATGTCATAAAATCAATATAAGTACATAATTTCATCTTACTGAGCATTCTAAAACTGCATGACTTTAGGTCAGCTTCCCTGGATGTGAACAGTGAATCTGCCTTGCTGTAGGGACTTTGTTGGTTACTTTGGTCACAATCAAGATATATCAAATTGTTACACAATATAGTTTAAAATTATTAAATATCAAATGTAATATATGTATATATTTAATTAACTATAAGAACACTGTATTTAATGTATGTGATCACAGAATAAAGTTCTCTTCATAAAATTAATAACCAGCTACTTCTCTGGTTTCCAAAGTTGTCCAAGTCAGATCTATCATAGAACCACCTCACCATTAATACCCAGTTTAAACAAACAAAAAAACTAAATGTAAGAATTTGTGTTATTTTTACATATCATTGGAAGTTCTTTTGTGTGTTTTTTCTCCAAATCTCCTAATGTTAGGAAACAGCGTAGAAGTCAGTTATAATATTTTTAAATGCTCTGTGGGAGCAAAACCACTTACAGTGGAAGGACAGTGACAATAACTGCTCAGAACAATCACCTGTGTAATAATACTCCACATGCTAATGAAAATATGACTACTCGTGGTACCCCTTAGCTGTTGTCTCTGGGCACAACCTTTACTTCTGGAAAAGAAGAATTGTCCTTTCAAGCTAATATCCTAAACTACAGCCAAGGTCAATTAATTAATTGGAAAAAAGAGTGAAACACTGACTGGCAATGGAACGAAAGAGGCAATTCATTTGATATCCTCACTACTTGCGTTTACTGTGAAGCATTTTGAAGGCAAAATATGGAAAATTTAAATCTCCCAATCTAATAAAAAACATTATAAGTCACAAATAGAATTTTATTTTATATTCCTACAAAATGTTATGAAGAATGAGCACAATCAAGAAAACCAAATCGGTGCTTAAAGAGTTATATACATTACTAATAAAATTATCATATAATATATATTCATTTTGACTGTAATTACTTTATTATTTTTAAAATTTAGTGATGTGTGGAACAGAACTTAGGGATAGCGCCTTGGAAGAGAAGAATAAAAATCCACGTTTCTAACACATCCAGTTATGAAAAGTGCACGTGGATGTGTGAGGAAAAGGATCAGGGGGTGGAGGGGGGTGATGCCAGCAAACTGCACCATGAGTGAGTGTGGCAATATGTGCAAAGCTGAAGAATCTGGGCAGAATCTATGGGGTTTATAAGCCAATAAGGGTGAGGGTAAGTCGGTATGAATATGTAAGATGACAGAGTGCAGGAATGGAGAGACTTAGTATACCTAGCCCTGCCTTTTCTTAATTTTTCTGTCAGAAATAGAATGGTCAACAAATATTCATAGTCTCACCCATAGTTTCCAACATTCATGTGATCAGCTGGGGATCATGATGTGATAAACTCTGGCAACGAGTTCTGAACAGAATGATGTGTATCAATTACAGGGCAAAGCAAAAAAGACTGGCAGGCTTCTCCAGTTATTTCTTCTCCTGAGGCATAGGTCCAAGTGACTAGATGTTTCAGAAGGGGCAGATATAAGAAGGTGAAGCTATGCCAGCCTAGTGTCCTTTGTGACTATGGGAGTAGACCCTCCAGCAAACCTGATGGATAGTAGCATGTCGAAGAACTAAATCTTTGTTGTGTTAAGCCACTGTAATTATATATATATATATATATATATATATATACACATTTTCTACTAAGATATAAACTTATTCTATAGTTTCCAAAATAAAGATGAAGAAATGTTGATAGGGAGAAGAAAATTGTAATTTGTCTTTTTTTCAATTAGTAAATTATTAGGTAATTAATCAGAAAAAGTGATGTTTTCAAGAACAATTTCACTATAATTTTTCCATAACCAATAATGCTTTGTCATTTTTTTAAGAAGGCAAATTTTATAAATTTAAATAAACATCTTTGCTGTTCTCAGATGATTTTCTATTATGCCTTTTGGTTCATGTTTTGGAGTGTCTTTATTGGAGTTCAACTGACTCTTTTCCAAATTCTCCTTCAAAATGAATTTCTTTATATTTATCAGTCATTTTGTTTTTAAATCCTTACCTGAGGATATGATTCACTGATCTTAGAGAGAAGAAAGGAGAGAGAGAGAGAGAGAGAGACAAACATCAGTTGATTGCCTCCCATGAGCCACAATCTAGATTTGTGCCCTAAACAGGAATCAAACCTGCAACCTTTCTGTGTACAGGACCATGCTCTGACCAACCGAGCCACTCGCCCAAGGCTGTTGACAGTCATTTTTATGAAAATAATCCTAGATTATTATTTTTTTTGAGAAAAATATGGGAAAATAAATTCTCAGGTCATAACCTCTGTAGGAAATCAGAAATATATTTGTTATTGATAAATAAGTATATACTGATTAAAATTAATCATAATTAATATGCTATTTATCTATTTTAAAAAGAAATAATTTATAAAACAAATGAATTTCCTTCTAGTTGTTCCTTCAAAAACATAAGATCATGCACTCTTTAGGAAAGATGAAATTATTGAAGATATAGCAGCAACACTAGAATCAAAGGATTTCATAAACATTTGCTCTGGTTTTCTACTATACCCCAAATAAATGGCATTTGAAAATAATAGTTGAAGTGAGGCTAAAGCATTTAATCATTCTGAAAACCTATTTATTGTGTACATATCACATAGCAATAGAGGTGATTTCTATTATAGCACAAACCAAAACACAATTAAAAACAAACAGTTTCTTCCCTGTGAGAGTTTGAAATCCTTGCTACCCCTTCATTTCTTGAGATGTCTTCCCATGTAGGGGGTGAATTTTGCAGGGCAACTGTGTGAGAGAAATTACTGAGATCCCCTGCAGCCAGCAATTCAAGTGATCTCATATCCTTGAAAAGACAGTGAAAATGAATTCTGTGATAAAAACTATTCCTGGGGATTGGAGGTGACAATTGTAGGCTATGCAAATGGTTTCTGCTCTCTCTGGAGGATCAGGGTGGGAGCTATTCAATGAGTTAACCTGCAAGTCTAGATTTTGTGATGCAAAATAATACCTAGGTAAACAGGATCTTAAAGTAAAGAATGGATATAATTTCTATGTAAATTGGATATCATTGCATGATATTCCTCTCTTGTTATTTGGTGTGTATAACTAACAGATTATGTATTCAGCAGTAATGAAGGAATGATCAGCGAAGAAAGATGTCCTGCGCTTTATCTAAAATTTATCTATAAACAGATATAAGTTGGACAGTCAGTGTCATCACACAGTGAATTTGATGAACACTCCAAAAGCAAACCTTGCTACACTCATGAGAAAGTAGTTGGAAGGTTAGTTGTATTAAAGTCATGGTGGGATCTTACTTCAAAATATCCCTTGATGATTTCAGGAGGCAACAAAAGCAAAATCAGCATATAACTCATACACTTTTTTTAAGTTTTATTAAAGTTTCTAGTTGTGCCTTATGATTAGAATATGAAATCCGGCATATTCATAAGGATTTCTTCATTCATCCAAAAGCTTTCAGCTTTGTCAGAAACCATTTTGTAATTTAAATAAGGTAAGTTCTGATAACTCAGAAATTTTTACATGTTTCTTTTTTATCAGCTTACTTGATAGCGTGAATCGAGATTTAGGTATGTTTTTCTTTTAAACCTTCTGCCTCCAGTGTTTTCCTTTTACATAAGGCACTTCCTTCACGTCTTTTGCCAAATTTTGGTTGGCGTTGTAAAAACGACTCTATATTGAAATCACAACTATGTCATTTTTTCATAAAATGTATTATTAAAAAGCAAAGTGTTGAAAGAAAAGTATCATGGCATTCACATAAATATATCCTTTAATATTGAGAAGCAAATCTCTTAATTTTTTATTCTGAATGTGTAGCAACTGAAAGATGCCAGTTGGAATATAGCTTCCTATTTTGAGATATCCAAAACTCATTCTTATAATTTACCTATGCATGATATTTACCTATGCATGATACTATTATCATGCATAGGTAAATCTCCCAGTAGGTGTAGCTAATGGATGTCTGAGCAAACACTGAATAAACTCTCTCACCCCACTTGCACACAAAGTGCTCACTATTGCCTGCATATTAGGGTACCAGCCAATGTTCTCCTCATGCCCACCCCTAGTTCAAGGTGAATCTTCAGCCTAGGAAAGCAGATTTACATTTAAAGAGACAGAATATTATAAGAGTATTTCAGTGTATTTAATTAAAAATATTTCTTCATTAACAAAATTTAATTTGTTATGACCTCACTATATCCCTTATGTCTATAAATAGTTCTAAGTTGTACCCTCTGCTGGCTCTCCACTCTAATATCTCGCCTCTCGACTCTTGCCAATGACTCTTCCTAACTATAAGTTTGATCATGTCACTCTGTCCTGCCAGTCTTAATCCTTCATGCTGTTACAAGAGAAATCACTCTCTGAGAAGTAAAAAGTAAATCAGACTTCTTTTTTTAAATAAGTAAAATCATCAAGAGGTTCCTCTTTTCTTTAAGGTAATGCCAAACTTCTTAGAATGGAATACACGACCCTCTGTGAAGTTACCCCTCCTGATGCCTTCCAGCTTCATTGCATATTCACTGTCTCCTTAATTTCTCCTAGGTAGCTCCTTGTTCAGCATCTAAGGTGCCTGAACCTAGGAGCCACAGTGCAACATTACCCCACCTTGCACTAACCCAAAAGCAGTTACAAATCTGCACAACCTGGTTAAAGGAAGTCTGCTTACAGGACCACCCTCCCACCCCTGGAAGACAGCCATGGTCACGTTTTCCATTCTTCTCACTGTATTGCTAACAACCTCGGGCTTGCTAAATGGCCCGAGGTCTCTGAAACTTTCCTTGTTGATGCCATTAATTTAGGTGGAGTGGAATGCAATACAAGTGGGATGAACAGGTTAAGAGGGTGAAGAGGATGACGCAAGTTGAAAGTCAAGTCCTGGGGACTGAGGGTGAAGAAGGTGTGTCTAGGCAGGTAGATATCTTGGCCATTCCTAAAGCTATGGCGTTTGGGAACCCTAAGTGCCAGGAACTACAGGCACATCTCATATGGTCTACCTCAGCAAGACCATGTATTTATGTATGCATGTATTTATTTAGTAAATACAGGCAATTTCTCTATGATGTATTGCCAAACTGAAAACTCTTTTAGAAAATTCTGTTATCGAATAGAAATGTAAGATCTATCTCAACCTTGCCCTGGAGCTTTTTTCTTCGACCTCCCTCCTCTCGTACACATATTGTCCCAGCTGAATGTTTAAGTAAATAAAGAGAAGTAGATATGCCAGATGCTGCCCAACCTTCAGATGTTGACTGGAAAATTGGGGACAGTTTCTGTCAAAAGGGATCTATCAAATTAAGCAGCAGACTGAGCTAGGGTAGAAGAGACATTGTCAGGGAAGCTATGAAAAAAGAGTAAATGTGTCTGTATGTGTTGTGTGTGAAACAGCAGGGTCTCACAGCATTGCTGGTCACACATTCTTTTTGAGAATTCAGAAAGAATTTCTCCACGTATAGGGTTTCAAAGCCATTGGCATTTACCCTGCTATTGGAATGTGCATTTACACAGATTCCCCTTGGCCCCTACTATATACCTCGAAATCTCAGACCTGGACACTCTTGGTTTTTTTATTCTGCATTCATTTTTGTAGGTGAATCCATCTCGTTCTGTGGTTGTAAGCAAGTACAGTTAATCCTCATAGTCTAATGCACACGTTTGTGGGAAACATGGGAGGTAAGCCCATATGTTTATAAATATGCATGTTATGGTGGCAAGTCATGCCCACATGGTCCACTCCCATCTGCCACCTATCTTCTTTCTCTTGATGAGCGTTACTGCATTCAGCAAATTCCCTGAGCACTGGTTTTGCTTTTTTCACATATACTAACCCTCTTTTCCTCTGGAATCTTCCATGTACTGAGGCCATTTTCTGATTTTTACAAGAATACTAAGAAGGCCTCTTTTGCCCCCTTGACATTAAGCATTGGCAGGTGGGAACCAAATCAGTGCATGTTCTTGAATCATATAGAACCCTTCTGGAAAATGCTTCCTTCAGCTTATCCATTCTTTAGGTTTAAATAGTTTTAAGATGGCTATACGATGGGGAACCACTGCTCTTCTCTGGTGTGCTGTAGGCTCTTCCAGCACCTTAGTCTGACTTCATGGCACCCTCAGGCCAATCTGTTTTTTAAAACTGTTATTGAAAATAATCTTCCACTCCATCAAATAGTTTTGGTCATATCAGTAGCAAATACAGCTCAGGCTTAACATGGAATCCTTAATATTGTCTAAAACAAGCATGTGGCACCTTCATTACCTGTGATGTACCATAAGTGTAACTAATGATAATAGCTCTTATCTAAAAGTTATATTCGAAAATGACACAAATTGTCTTATAGGATCTAAAGTGCTTTCTCTACAAATAATGCCATTGTGCACTCAAAATATATATGTATACACATATGTGTATGAGTTTATTTGTTTGTGAATTCCCTTTATTAGAGAGAGAGAAGAAGAGGGAGAGTTAAGAATATCTAATTTGAATAAATCACTGCCATTAGAGATAATTTAAAGTATGTGATGGTTTTGTTACCTAAACTTTAATAAAAACAGAAATTGAATTACAAATTTGTATAATATACAGTATTCATGGTTGCATTCTTGCCGTTCTGAGGTTCACAGGTATGAATTGTCTTCTCATTTTTATGTTGTTTTTATTTGATTTTTCTAAAACAGAATGTATCTGTGGGGAAAATTTGGCAAAAAGACTGCAATTCAATCTAACAAATGAGGTCATGGTGTTAATGAAATATTTTATGCAGTAGCTGGCAGTTTTAGCATACATTTCTGGTTCATGCAAGGTAACTCATCCAAACAATAGATAGAGTCATTCCAAATATTTTACATCTAAATAGCAATCCAAATAAATCTGTCATATAAAATCGTGCTGTTGAGATACTGGTGCAGCCTGATTTTAAAACTAGGCTCCTGTTTGTAAAAAAGCATCAGGCGGGACCCAACGAAAATAACAATGTGTTGATATGTTTTTACAAAGTAAACGCATTTTTGATTTATTAGTTTCCATGATCTCCTTTGCTTAAGGAGTGTTCTACTCACCACTACCATAGTGTTTTCTGAGAGCCAGACAGACGTATAAATAACCGATTCACTTTCTCCTTTTATGGGGTTGTGTGTACTTAAAGGGAGAGACACATACTTTGATTAAAAACAAAGAAACTGAGTTCTAGTGGACTTTTCTTTATGTAGAAATGTTTTTACTATTAGATCTTTTTTTTTCTCTGTGGAAGGGGTTTTACAGTTTACTGTGTATATGAGTAATATCATAGTGAATACATTAGAGAGAACAGTTACCAAAAAATTATTGTCTACTTCTTAGAGACACGCAGGCTGCGGGTGTTAGCGGAGGCAGTCAGGTATTAATGAGAGGGAAGTGAATGAAACAGTAATCCCGGGGAGTAACTGGCATCATTTTGCAAAAAACATCGAACTGGGTTCTGGATGGTGTGGCTCCTTTGTTTAGGTGTCCTCCCCATGCACCAAAGGGTTGTGGGTTCGAATCCTGGTTGGGGCACATGCCTAGCTTGTGGGTTTGACCCTGGTCTGGGCACATGTGGGAGGCAGCCAATGCTTCTCTCTCACTTGTTTCTCTCCCTCCCCCCCCTTTCCCTCTTATTTTCTCCCTTCCTCTCTCTCTAAAGGAAAAAAAAATAAAGGAAAGAAAAGGAAAACGTCTGACATCTGCCTGGGCAGGAAGGACAGCTGTTCAGTGACCTTGGGGAGGCAGGGAGAAAATGAGGAGGAGTTCCTTTACTAAGTGCAGGCCTAGAAGACAGATGACAACCGTGGAGCCAGAATGGCAACTGTGGGATGGGGAGGGGCACTGACCTGGGAAAATTCAGAAAAAAAGATTGGAGAGGGGGAAGGCACCAGCAGAACGCCGGGAGAACCCAGGAAAGAGGTTGGATCATTTGAAAGAAAGCCTGCCTTTCCCAAACCCAAGGAAATATAAAGCAGCCTGAGAAAGAGCCCAGCACGGGCCCTCCTTGGACTGCACCCGTGCTGTTCCTTCTCTCTGGCACCTACTTTTTGCCTAAACTCTAAGGGTCCCCATGAGACCTGCCAGGCGAGCAGCGAGCAGCTGCAGAAGACTCTCCTTTTGCTTCTGTAACTCCTTCCCTGAGTCCCTGCAGCCGCTCCCTAGAGCCTGCCGCTCTCTGTGAGAGGGCACTGTCATTTTTGCTCTAATAAATCTTGCTACTGTTGCTTAAGACTCCCCCTAAGTGGGTGTCCCTAAAACCCTTTTCCCATGGTAGCACTGAAGAACCTATTTTCTCCCATACCAGGTGGGTCTTCACTTAGAAACGTCCATGATTTATCTCCCCCTGTTCTTGTTCATGAATAGCCTTAGCTTGTATCCGACACTCTGTTTTAGAACTGGGATCGTTAGAGAGAGTAAGGATTACTAATTTACATTTTATGTCATCTCACCCATCAATCCTCTGATTGCTTTCCACAACACACACAAGGTACAAAAAATTTGAGTGAAGTTCCTAAGATCATGTACCGGGCCTGAGCTCAGAGTCCTTCCTACTTAGTTTTCTACTTGTACCCCACTCAAACCTCGCCCCCCTCAGAGCAATAAATTTGTCTGTTCTCCTTGTATGTAGCGTTAGTCACTAGCTATATCTAATGAACTACATTCTGTGGACACAAAGGTGATATTCTATTACAAATATAGAAATTCACTTTTTGAGATACTTTATATCACTGACATAGTATTGTAATGCCTAATTCTTAATAATCTTTCATGAAAATGCATTTGGATCATTTTTAATAGCTGTTACTTTGATAAATTTTAGTAACCACCAGCCAATGCAGTATCTTATGTTTATCTGTTAGGTGTCTTAGTTTAAAGATATAGTATATACATTTTAAAGTCTGGTATAAAAAAAATAATGATTTTAGAGAAACTTCACTTGATTTGCAAAATTTTTATTGAAACTATTCATATTTATATTGTCTGTTTTGCCTCCCTTTTTCCTTAGCTTTTAAAGTAGTTTTTTAAATAAGAAAGCGTTAGTGTTTCTCTTTTTCAAATACATTCAGAATCCCTCCACAGATTCGCCTAAACACTAACATTAAGAACTTTGGACATGCAACATGTATTAAGTGTTTCATTCCACCTACTTCCCTGTCCTCATGAGGCCCTTTACCTGCTCTTCATTAGGCGGGCCTGATTTCTTTTGGACCCTAGATACCTGGTTCAGTGCTTATTTTCATGGGTGGACTGATTCACATATTTCAATATAATTAACAACAATGGAGAGTAACATTGAACAACAACAATAAAATTCCCACTGGTAAAACATGTCATTGGCACACATATTGATTTCACGAAGTTTTACATGTTTTTTGTTTTGTTTTGTTTTGTTTTTTCTAAAATCTTAGCCACTCATAAACTCGTTTAGTGATGCATTTGTGAAGCTATTATAGTCTTTGATGAGGAGATTATTGTTTACTTATTGTCTGAAGTGTACATGTTTTTAATCCACAGGAAGGACACCTTGGTCAAAATATTTTTAGTAATTTTATACTAAATATTAGAGTTAAAATGTCAAATTATTATTTTTATTCTGGACCATAGTAGACCAAGTACGTAAAGAATTGATAGCCTAAATGTCATTTTGTTATTATTTAAAGATAAGAATGTGTAGTATATTAAGTAATATATCACATATACTTAAGTATTGACCCACATGAATTCTTTAGATCTGCTAGTGAAAGTCTTTATATAGCTAAATGTGGAAATTAGAAATATTGGAGATATAGACTTGAGAAATTAGAAATAAAAAGTGTTATTGGATGAGCAATATCTACTCTATTTAGAGTTCAGTCATTACCTACAGTTTCCAGGTGAGTTGTGAGCTCTTTAAACTTGTGCTTGTTTAGGAAGCTATTCCAGGTCAGAAAGTTAGAGAGAAGAAAGGAAATAAGGAGAAAAAGAGAAGGAAGGATGGAAGGGAAGGAAGAAGGGGGGGTGGAGGAGAGAAGGGGAGGGGGAAAGACTCATTTCCATAAGCTGCCAGCTTTTCCCGAATGCGGAGCAAAAGTATGAATGTACATTTATAAGGAATTGCTTTGTTTCTTACCTTAAAATTGATGGCCCATTATCCTGTGGTACTTTGTTGACAACCTGAGGTGATGAAAGATTTTTCACAAAGTTTCCTGCCTTGCTGAGAGGCCCCAGGTCTATTGAGTTATCCCTCCAACCAGCTAGCCCAGCATTGCTTACCCTGCAGTAGTGGTTGTGTTCTAAATGTGAATGACGACAAGAAGGCTTCGGCCAACTCAGAGACATTTTAGTCTCAATAAGACAGGAGGAATTCTCTTTTCACAATGCAAGCTTGGGCTCCAATTCTTTTTTTTTTTTTTGCGCATTTGGTCAAGCAGCCATTTGCGCCTGCCCAATTTGAAAGGACAATAACAAATATTTGAAACAAAACTGTCCAGTATACTGACTATGAGCACAGATTCTGCAGCCAGATTAACTGAGTTTGAAAGCTATTCTGTCGCTAGCGGCTAGTTGACTTGAAGCCAACTAGCATTCTGTCTCAATGAACTCATTTGTAAAATGAGGGTGGATATAATGATACGTATCTCATTCATTTATGTAAGATGCACCTTGCACATGTCATAGTTACTACTGTTTATAGGTTAGCTACTAAAACTATATTTCAGCCAGATGTTTATGTTCTTACTTTTCATTTTCTTTACCAAGCTCATTAAAAATCATAATGTTTTAGATCGGAGAAACAATATGGCGGCGCAGGTCACAGCTGCACCCGCCGCCTCCCACAACCACATCAAAATTACAACTAAAACACAGAACCACAATCACTTGGAGCCTCCTGAGATCTGTCTGCAAAGAAGCCCCACATCCAGGGAGCTGAAGGAGCACCGAGAAGGTAGGAGGGGCGGAGATGCAGACGGGTAGGGGCTGAATAGGGAGCCGCAGCCGTGGGCCCACACCCGGTGCCGTGGGGTAAACCCGGGAGGGCATCTCGGCGGTGGAGGTTTCCCAGAGGAGGGAGGGGTCCCAGCCCCACAGCAGGCCCCCAGCCCAGGGTTCCAGGGCCGGGAAGAGACATCCCCACAACAAAGGGCTGTGAAACCAGCGGGGACTGTCCCTGAGGGTCGCGGAGGCTGCGGGAGCCCCAGCAGCTCCTCTAAAGGGCCCGGCACGGACTCACTCGGACGCTCCCTCTGAGCCCAGCGCCGGGAGCAGCCTGAAAGGACCCGGGACACTCGGGGGAACTAATCTGCCTGAGATCCGGGCGAGAGGCGGAGGGGCGGCTTCCTCCCAGGCAGAAGGGCTGGCGGAGGCCATGGCTCCTGTGGCGAGTCCTCCCCGCACACAGCCGGCAGGCAGGCGCCATATTTGAGTCGCCAGCACCTGACTGGCACCTTTGGCCCCGCCCCGTGATTCCCGGAGGCCCCGCCCCTCCCACCTGCAGCTCATCCAGGCCATTTCCAGGGACTTTTCTGTGCAAGTGGCCTCTCGAGCCTCATGCTTAGGACTTTCCTAAAATCTCTCAAACAAGCAGCAGCTGCCCCATAGGGCTTGATAAGCGGCTCCAGGCCTGGCACTAGCGGCAGCTGCACTGGCTCATAGCGTGGCCTCTCCTGGGCACCGCCAAGCCCAGCACAAGTAGCAGCCAACTACGGTTTGCTGTGTAGCTCATGCTGGGGGCTCTGGGCAAGGCACTGGCACAGGCTGACTTTGCACCTCCCGGGAGGCCCCAGAGACAGTGCATCTGGTGGTCAGACTCGACCACGCTGGATTACAGCCCTACCACATCCACGAGTGACACACTCAAGGGGCGCACTTGGTGAACACCAAAGCTCCACTGAAGTAAATCCTGCTCCATAGGGGTGTCTCCAGCACAGCAGCTCTCTGGCTGTAGCTGCAGCTGGTCCTCACAGCTGACTGGCCTGGGGGTCAGTTCCTCCCAGGGACACCAACAGCAACCAAGGCTCAACTACAACAGGACAGTGCACCGAGCCCACACAGGGGAGCACCTAGAAGGCCCAGCTCAGGTGACTGGGGAGGCTGAGCCACTGGGCCCTACAGGACACCTACTACACAAAGCCACTCTACAAATTCCAGGAGACATGGCAGCTCTACCTGATACATAGAAACAAACACCTGGAAGCAGCCCAAATGTGGAGGCAAAGAAACATGTCACAAAGGAAAGAACAGAAGAAATCTCTGGAAGAGGAACTAAATGAAATAGATCCAAGCAAGCTAACAGATACAGAGTTCAGAATTTTGTTTACAAGGATGTTTAAGCAGACTATTAGGGAAATAACTGAGAAAATTGATAACATAATGAAGTACCAATTTGAAATGAAGGCTACACGAACTGAAATGAAGAATAATTTACATGGAATCAACAGTAGAGGACCCTGAGAATCAAATCAGCAATTTGGAACATGAGGAAACAAAAATCACCCAACCAGAAGAGCAAAAAGAAAAAAGAATCCAGAAATATGAAGATAGTATAAGGAGCCTCTGGGACAACTTCAAGAGGCCCAACATAAGTATTATTGGGGTGCCAGAAAAGGAAGAAAGAGACCAAGGAATTGAAAACCTATTTGAAAAAATAATTACAGAAAACTTCCCCTACCTGGGGAACGAAATAGACTTACAAGTCCAGGAAGCACAGAGGGTCCCAAACAAGAGGAACCCAAAGAGGCCCACAGCAAGACACATCATAATTAAAATGCCAAAGGTTAAAGACAAAGAGAGAATCTTAAAAGCAGCAAGAGAAAAGCAATTAGTTACCTACAAGGGAGCACCCATATGACTGTCAGATGATTTCTCAAAAGAAACTTTGCAGGCCAGAAGGGAGTGGCAAGAAATATTCAAAGTGATGAAAAACATGGAACTACAACCAAGATTGCTCTACCCAGCAAAGCTATCATTTAGAACTGAAGGTCAGATAAAGAGCTTCACAGATAAGAAAAAGCTAAAGGAGTTCATCACCACCAGACCAGCACTACAGGAAAAGTTGAAGGGTCTTCCTTAAGAAGAAGCTAATGAATGAAAGAATCTGACAAACTAAATGGATCCAGAGACATTGATGCATGCAACAGACGATCATATTTCAGAGGAAAGAGGGAAGGGGGATGGAGGGTGGGAAGAGATTAACCAAAGAAGTTATATGCATAACCCATGGACACAGTTAATAACGGAGTGAAGGCCTGGGGAGGGGGTGGGAGCGAAGTGGAGGTGGTCAATTGGGGGGAAAAATGGGATACCTGTAATACTCTCAACAATAAAGATAAATTTTTAAAAAATCATAATGTTTTAGACTGAATCTATTTATTAATTTATGTCATATGTATTAATTTATGTCTCTATTTCTCCTTTGTAAAAACAGGGCTGATTGCAGGATAAAGAACTTTTAAACTTTAGTAAAAGGATTTCTAATCATTACTATCTTTGACTGGACTATCTCAAAGGAGACTATGTGTAAATAAAAAAAATATTATCACAAGTTAGATTCTAATGAGCCCTGTAGTTCTTTCACTTCTATTGAACGACAGATACAAATTCAAGGTTTATTTATAAGAAATAGAAGTAAAATAGGAGTTGTGATTTCATATGTGATTTTACATATAATCCACATGAAGCCAAATAAATTTGCTAACATTTTGTCATTTGGTACCTTAATTTATTTTTATCCAGGCTAGAGCTCATTGTATTAATTTCCTGTTTCTAACTGATCCCAGTTTAGCAAAACTTAAGGTTTACAGTGGTGTCCTATTTATTTTCTTCTTATTTCATTAATGAAAAGTTAGAAAATTCAGATTAGACCTTATTCTCGAGGTGACTCATTAAAAAGCTCGATATGACTAAAAAACATATCATTTGTTTTTAGGATTCATTTATAGCCATTCAAAATATTTGCAAACTCTTGGAACATTTTTGTATTGACAATCTTTGATATTTTAACTTTTAAGACAATTATATGTGGTAATTATATGTAGAATTATCATGAGTTTAAAATGTTTACCATTAATTTTAAGGTGAATATACCATTAATTTGTGTTTACACATTTTGTACACATATTTCTCTTTCTTCCTAAGTAGCAACTTCTTACATGTCTGTGAGGAAAGAAACTGAAATCCTCAGCTAGAACATTTCACACTGGATTTCTTCTGAATTCTTTTGTATGATCTTCCTACTATTTCAGATGTTTTCTCTTTTTGGTTTAAAATAATAGGGAGCTGAAAGCCTACTAGTCAACACTTGAATCTTTTAAGTTCATTAATCTGACTGAATATCATTGTTTGCACTGGTGTTTTTCTGTTTTGGATGTATTTGTTAAAAGCATTCCTATCCCTCCCGCCTGAAATAGCTAACACAGGCTACAGTTACTATTCTTATCTTTTTCTGCATTTCTTAACTGGTTCTTTACTGGTTCTCTTTTCTCATGTAATGTCATGTTGAGCACTTTCTTTTTAAACTTGCTTTTCTTTAAACTGTCTTTTAGGAGGTCATTTGTTGCTTATGTTCTCATAAAACTCAGGACCCATCTCACTTCCATATGTCATATATTTTATTTTGAAAGGCACCATAACAACTTTAAGATACTTTAAAACACATAACTCAAGGCAATGATATATAAATTTAAAATGTATCTTAGAAGTTTAATGTATATGTTACTTGTGATAGATAAACCTTTAGTATTTTGACATTCTTTTAATTTTTTCTGTAAATATAATTTACACTCCTTTTTTTTCTTTTTAATCCTCACTTGAGGATATTTTTTCCATTGCTTTACAGAGAGAGTAGATGCGAGAGAGAGACAGAGAGAGAGGAAGAGAGAGAGAGAGACATCGAGGTGAGAGAAACACATCAATTGGTTGCCTCCCACATGCACCCAGACCTGGTTGAGGATCGAGCCTGAAACCAAAGTATGTGCCCTTAGGCCAGAATCAAACCCAGGACCCTTCAGTCCAAGGGCCGACACTCTAACCACTGAGCTAAACTGGCTAGGGCTACTCTACTTTTTAATGTCTTGTATAAAGTACTTGCAACAGAATATTAAGAAAAATTAACTCTACAAAGTTTGTCTAAATAACACACATCATTCATTTTGCATAGAAAAGGCAATGATTTTACACTCAATCAGTAATTGTGGGGAAATCACTCAAGGATAATTCTTGATTTAAAAATTATCTTTATTTTAATGTTTTCTTTTTGTTTATTATAACTTGGGAAGATAGCAATCATACACAATTACATGCAGTGAAAGCAAAAGTCAATTAAAACCAGGGGATTTATTTCTGTGGTTATTTGTTTTTGCTTAAAATCATCACTCACAACTTTAAAGTGAAAACTTTTACTAGAGCAAATTTAAATTTTATTTGCATTTAAATTAGGAAGATATTATAAATAAAATCTCTCTCTTGTCAACTTTGCAAGAATACAGTAATAGAAGACTGATAATTTATTATTATTTCCTTTTAAATTGTGTAAATCAGTAGAATAATAAGATACATTTAAAAAGTTGACAGTTAAAAATATTAGGTTGTGTCAAGAATCCGTGTGCTGAAAAAGAGTAAAATTAGCACAAAAACTGAGAATACAATTTTAAACACAGCCACAAATTCTGCTTATAATATCACAGCATTTTATTTTATGTCATGATGTTTCACTTGGCAGCCAGAGTCATAGATTTTTAATATCTATAGTATAATAAAATTAAATATAGTTTTAAATTTGGGAATAAAACATGTTGCATAGTGAACATCCTTCTAAATACTATTTTAAAATTTAGTAGAGTTTTGGTTCATCCTCATTCCCATGGAGTGTATCACATGAATAAATGGTCATAAGTTTTATTATACTCTTGAGATAAATACGAGATTCATTAAAGTTGGTTTGTTGCTTGTTTGCATATGCTGGACATTTTAGACAATATTCGTGTCTGCAATCACCTAGGGAAGCATTTCTAGTGCAGGTCCAAATCAGTGTCTGTGGGGTCATAACTATTTACTCAGTTCTGCAGACACCTAGCAGTGTGTTGGGTGCCACTCTTAAGCATTTTTGTAGTGATCTATATTACACAAAGCCATTCAGCCATACTAAAGACCACTAAAGACCTTTGTGGTTGCTCTGTGGTATCTGACATTATTGGAAAAGAAATACTTTTGAAACAATAGTAATTTCTAAATATAGTGAAATGCATTTAGCAGGAGGAAATAAATGGATCATATCTATTTGAATCTGGCACTTTTTCAGTTTAATTTGGGTAAGAATATTACTTTAATATAAAACATAATGACAGAACTAACTCATTAAACTACTTTATGCTGCATTTAGTCCTACAGAAAACTGAATTTTAGAGGTAACTTCTAATCATCCACAATATACATATTAATATGTAAAGTTAAGAGGTAGTATAGTCAGGGAAAGTTTAATATTGTTTGTATTATCTTTTTCTCTGCTTTACTATCTCTGTGATTATTGTTCTATTTCAATTTATGAAAAAGTAGTCACTTTATTCCTTGATTCTTAAAAACATTGAGTATCACATATTCATGTTGGTGACATTGTCAAATTTAATGCAACATGTCTTGTAATGAAAACTAAGTTATATAAATAAATAAAATCATTCAATATTCTAAATAGCTATAAAATATTTAAGTGGCTTTACTATAATATATTTGACTAAATCTGCCAAGTATTTGGTTTGCTTTCAAGATCTGGCTATTAAATTCAATACAGCGGATAACATATTTGTACATATGTCTCTGTGCATTTTAAGACTGAAATTAAAGTGGAAATCATGAGTCAAACTGTCCGCAGGCTTAAAATAACCTTGTATATTTTCAAAATGCCTGCCACATATATCAACCAAAATTACAGTCCTACACAGTTATTTCCACATTCACATCTGAATTTGTAATATTTTATCTTTCATTAATATAACAGGAGAAATTCTTATTTATCCTCATTTGCAAATTACTAAACAAAAATGTATTTTTAAATATTCATAGTTCAATTTATATTTTTGTGTATGTAAATTCCCAGGTTTTTCTTCATTTATATATTTCTTGCACATAGGTTTACTTTTCATGCTAGCCATTTATCGCAACACCACTTTTATAATCCATATTGTTCTCACTAGTTTCAGAAAACTTTCTCTTTCTCTGTCCACCAGGCCCCTTCCCTCAGTCCATACTGTCCTTTTGTGCTTCACCGAGTATTTTGCATCAGACTTGGCGTGGCGGTGTTCATTACTAGAATACTTCTTGATTACTGGAGAACATGGCGTCTACTCTTTCTCTTCTTTTGCAGAAATTTTATAAATCCTACTACATGTTATTTTTTATCCCAATGTCCCTTCTATTATGTTGACAAGTTCCTATTAAGTGATATAAACAGATAGACTTTTAGAATCTTCTTTGCAATTGCAAAATATCTATATAACAATTAAGGGAAAATTAAAATAACTTGTTTTAAGTTTTTAAATTCCAGTTTACATTCAATATTATTTTGTATTAATTTCAGGTATATAACATAGTGATTAAAGACTTGAAACCATAAAACCCCTAAAAGAAAACATAGATAGTGAAATCTTGGACGTTTCTCTTAACAATAATTTTTTCCCTCTGATATATCTCCTTGGCAAAGGAATCAAAAGAAAAATGAACAAATGGTACTATATCAAACTACAAAACTTTTGCACAGCAAAGGAAACCATCAACAAAATGAAAAGACAGCTTACTGAATGGGAGAAGATATTTGCCAATGATATGTTCCATAAGGAGTAAATATCCAAACTTTATAAAGAACTGATATGACTTAACACCCAAAAAATCTAAACAATCCAATTAAAAATGGGCAGAGAATCTAAATAGACACTTCTTCAAAAAGGACATATGGATGACCGATAGACATATGAAAAGAGGCTCAACATCTCTAATCACCAGAGATGCAAATTAAAACCACAATGAGGTATCACCTCACACCTGTCAGAATGGCTCCATCAATAAATCAGCTGATAAGGGTGTGGAGAAAAAAGAAACCATGTGCGTTGTTGGTAGAAATGCAGACTGGTGCAGCCACTTTGGAAAGCACTATGGAGTTCCCTCAAAAAATTAAAAATGGAACTGCCTTATGACCCAGTGATTGCATTCCTGGGTATATATCCAAAGAAAAACAAAATGCTAATTTGAATAAACATGTATTTTAGATACCCTGCTTAAGGAAAGAATTTTTCTCTTGCTTTGTATAGTTTTCTTTTAAAATTTATTTAATTTTTTACTATATTCCAGTAAATTTAATAGTGCTCTGTATAATCAAGTCATCTGCATTATTTTTACTTAGTTGATCTCAAGATAAAATGTTACTATATTGTAAATATATATTTTGGGTATTAAATTGAATAATATGTAATAATTTGAAACAACCAAATTATGTAGATATTTCTGTGTCAGTTTATTAAATAACAAAGGTGAGGCTTAAAGAGGTTAAATACATACTCTTATTATACAGCAGATAAGTGGTAGAGCAGTATCTTGAGCCCACGTCTCTAAAAACCCAGAATCTACTTTTGTATTAAATTGTTATATGCTATCTATTTACGTTCATGTGCTCTCTGCCAGTTTTCAACCACGACATAATGGAGATTTTAAAAATATGGAAAGATGTTCATTTTATCATGTGGAGCATCTTTACATTTCTATTTTTAATTTCTATTTTTTATATTATCTTAATTAGGTTTCCTTGTGATTTGTTTATTTTGTTGAGATTTTTTAAAGTGTAGCTTCTTCAAGCTGTCTTTGATATTTTTGCTATTCTAGTCCATTCATAATAGATTTTATCCCTTTACTTCTTTTTTCATTTCATTTTTTATTTATTATTTCTTTAATCCTCACTTGAGGATATATTTTTATTGATTTTAGAGAGAGAAGAAGGGAGAGGGAGAGAGAGAGAGAAAAACATCGATCAGTTGTCTCCCATATACACCCTGATTGGGGATCGAGCCCACAACCTGGATATGTACCCTGACAGGAATCAAACCCATCACCTTTTGGTTTATGGGACAATGCTCCAACCAAGTGAGCTACACCAACTAAGGCTTTAATTAAATTTTTAGTTAATTTTATTTTAATTCATTCAGGTTTAGAAATGAATGTTTCTAAGATGGTGAATCTTCCCCTAAGTACATATTTGTCTCACTTCCCTATATTTAATTTTCAGTGATCTCAGTATTATTATTGTCTAGACCAAGGGATGGAAATTGTGGCCAGGAACAACATGATGCCCACTGACTATTTTTGTAAATAAAATTTTATTGGAACACAGGGACATCCATTTGTTTATGTGTTGTCTATGACTGCTTTCATGCTGAAATGGCAGAGTTGGGTAATTGAAATAGTATCACATACATAACAAAGCCGAAACTGTAATATCTATCCCTATAGAGTACGGTGCAAAAAAATTAGGTGAGCCAGAGTGTGGCCTAGCTGCGAAGAGCTTCAGCCTTATTCTGCTAGCAGATGTGGTACATAAATTGCCTGGCAGATTTGGTCCTACACTGAAGAAAGGGTTTCTGTCTTTTTATTCCAGTGTCAACCTGCCATTTAATGCACATGGTCACCCAGTTGAGAAAGGGAGATTACTATCACAGGTTGAGCCATAACAACTAAAACATATAGCAGCTGGAGGATAGGTGCACTTGCCTAATAAAGGTCATTTGGAGGGACACCAACAGCATTCACTAGAATCCATCTGTTGTTTCAGTCAGGTCTCCTCGCTCATGACAGGGTCATTTTACCTAGTCACAGCTTGTCTAAAATTCTGATTGGTTACACTTTTACAAAGATGAACAAGATGATGATTAGTTGGACTGTAGCTTCTACTGCTGTAGTTGTTTCTGACACTGTAATAAGTACTCATTATCTTCACTCTTTACTAAATATTTAGATATAATTTCCCCTTGGCTAGCACTTCTGTTGGTCAAGGTAGCTTATTTGGTGATATTATTCATGTCTGCACCAGGAGTGGATTTAAGCCCTTGGATACCATGCACTTTTCAGGCTATGGTCACTATATTTGTTAATTTACAATTAAAAGTGGATAGTGGAATCCAAAGTTGATCACCTGAGAGCAAAACATACAATTCTCCACACTTATCTTGTAATAGTCCTATGCCTTCATGTTAACCAGAGTCAATTACTCCTACTAGTATGAGAACTACTTTCTGTGACTACTGGTTTACTAGCATAAAGGAACCAGGGTTACTTTTATAGTATTTACTCTTGTAATTAGAGTATAAAATTCCACATGCATAAAATAATACTGATCTGTAGTTTTATTTTCTTGTGTTGTCTATATCTGACATTGATATCAGGCTAAAATTTGCCTCATAAAGTTACAGTGTTATTTCCTCTTTTGTTGGCTTTAAGAGTTTGAAAACAATTGGTGTTATTTGATCTTTAAAACTGGATAAAAATCACCAGTGAAACCCTCTGGTCCTGGCCCTGTCTTTTTTGGATGTGTTTTGATTACTAAATCAATTTCCTTACTTGTTATAGGTATATTAAGATTTATATTTTTTCTTGAGTCAGTTTTATTAGTTTGTGAGTCTCTAAAAATTTAGAACAACAAACTCTCTTGGTTATTGTTTATCTGGGAATGTTTAAATTTCTTTTTCATTTTGAAGAATTGTTGTGATGGATATAGATTTCTCGGTCGACCGTTTTGTCTTGTTTTCCTTTGAGCATATTGAATATGTCATCTGCCTTCTGTCCTCGATGGTTTATGATAACATGCTGTTGCTATTATTGAGGACCCTGTCTATATTAGTTGCACTATGTTGCTGCTTTCAAGATTCCCTTTTTGGCTTTGGCTTTAAGCAGTTTGATAGTACTGTCCCAGAATAATATCCTACTTAGAGTTGAATTTATGCTCTTTTATCTCCTTCCTCTCTTTCTGGGACTTCCATTTTGTGTATGTTAGTACACTTGATGTGGTACCATTGGTCTCTTTAGCTTAATTTATTTTTCTTCATTCTTTTTTCTGTTCCTCAAACTGTATAATCTCATAGGACCTATCTTCAAGTTTACTAATTCTGTGTTATTTTTTTCTCAAACCTGCCATTTAACTCCTATAATGAACTTTTTAGTTCCAGAAATATAATTTTGTTTTTTATTACATCTAGCCCTTTTTGTCTCCATTTGTTTTACTCATTGCTTATTTTTTTGAAGGTATTTTAAACATGTTTTCAAGTTCTTTGTAAATGCAATATTTGGACTTCCTCAAGTCAGTTTCTATTATTTTTTTTTCATAGGGTTGGGTCATACTTTCTTATTTCTCTGCATGCCTCATAATTATTTTGTTGTTGAAAACTGGACATTTAGGACACTATAATATGATAACTTTGGATGTAAGATTATCTCCTCCAGGTATTTTGTTGTTGTTGTTCTGGGTCGTAGTTATTGTTTGTTTTGGGACTTTTCTGACTAAATTTCACATTTTGTATTTTTGATCATGTATGTCTGAATTCTTTGTTTCATTTAACTTAGTGATCAGCTAGTGACTGGACAGAGATTTTCTAAAATACCTAGAACCAAAACTAAAAACCTCCTAGTCTTTGCAAATCAAATAGACATGAGTGTGTGTGTGTGTGTGTGTGTGTGTGTGTGTGTTAGGGCATTCCTTTAACATTGAGTTAGTTGGTTTATAAGTCTACTTTACCATTTATTCTCTACTTGCACACAGTTTGAATGTTGACCAATGATGAGAACATAGAGCCTTCTCATGTCTTTCATAAGCATGCACACATCCTGGGCATACATCTAATTTTTTAGATTCTTGAGAATATGTTGGAGATTTTAAAAGCCCTAACTTCCTAATATTTTTCTCCAGCCTTTCCCCTCAGGATTTTGATTAGTCTTTGCTTGTCCCAACCATTATTAATTGCTCTAGGCAGCAGCAACAAATATATTTGCCTATAATTTTTTTTATCAAATGTCCCTTAAGTAGCACCTTTAGCACTTGAAGAGTTTGAGTTAGGTGAGATAAAACCAAGTCCCTTGAGGCTTTTCTCTACAAAAACACTAGACAGGTCAAAATAAGCAATCACACTTTTTTGTATGTGAATGGCAGCTGTTCTGCTCTCTCCAGTACCTGAACTGGAAATGCTAGCTGTTTTCTTTAAGGCCACCACTTTGCTGGAGAGAGGGATATGGACCAAGGTGGGCTAAGTTACAACAAAGCTCAGTGCTCTTACTGAGATAGGGATATTTTTTCTTGATTAATCATTCCCCTGGAGTAACAGGGTTTTGATTTTTATCCAGATGTCTAAAATAGTTATTCTGAAAGTTTTGACAGTTTTTTGCCACTTTAATGGAGAGACAAATTTTGGGTGTTCCTTACTCTACCGTTCTTGCTGATGTCAATCCTGTCTTTTATTTTTGAGAGTGGTGGATGACTACTAGAGAACTATTAGGTTTGATTTTCTATAAACATTGTTTGGTTTCTAAGGTGTGTGTGTGTGTTCAATTAAATTTATTGGAGTGATATTTGTTCATAAAATGATATAGGTTTCATGTGTGTAATCCTATGATATATCATTTGTATATTATGTTGTGTGCCACCACCCAAGTCAAAACTTCTTTGGCCACCATACATTTGGCCTCCTTTGTTCTTTATTACCCATCACCCCCTTCCATCTGGTTACCTTGGTCTTAGAGTGGATTTAATCAATTTGACCCCAAAGGCAAGGGAAGTAAAGGCAAAAAAAATAAATGAATGGGATTATATCAAACTGAAAAGCTTCTGCACGGCAAAATAAACCGTTAACAAAACAAAAAGGCAACCAATCAAATGGGAGAAGATATTTGCAAACAACTCCAAAAAAGGTTACTATCCAAAATACTATAAAGAACTCATACAACTCAACACCAAAACAAACAATCCAATTAAAAACTGTACAGAGGTCCTTGGTATTTCTTAAGAAACTTTCCTTACACACTTATTACTCTAATTCATCGTGCCTAGTATGTATATTAAAGAATTTGTTAGAAAATCTTTAGTTACTTTTAACTCTTGCATGCAGAATATTTTATTTTAATAGATTTACCACTATGAAACTTCTAAATGAGAAGTTTAGAGGTTTTATGATCAACTGTTTAGATAATTTGAATGTCACTTTTGATGGTTAATTTTATGTGTCAATATGACTATATTGTGGGGTGCCCAGATATTTGGTAAACATTATTTCTGGGTGTGTCTATGAAGGTGTTTCTGAGTGAAATTAGCACTTTATTTGGTTGAATTGATAAAGCAGTTAACCCTCCCCTATGCGGGTGGGCACCATTCCATCTATTGAGGGCCTAACAAAACAAAAGGTGTAGGAGAGAAGAAGTTGCCTCTCTCTGCATGAAGGGTTGAACTGGGACATCAGTCTTTTCCTGAAATCAGTGTCCTAGGTTCTTAGGTTTTCAGATTCAGTTTGGAAGCTGCATGATCAGCTCCACTAGTTCTCAAGGCTTCTGATTTAGAATAGAGTATTGGTTTTGGGGGTCTCCAATTTGCAGATGGCAGTTCCTAAGATATCTTGGCCTTAAATTGAGCAAGTCAATTCCTTATAATAAATCTTTTCATTTTATATGTGTGTGTGTGTGTATGAATCTTCAAACATATGTATATTTGTTTCTGTAGATAATCCTAATACAACCATATTGTGTAGTTTTGTGGTTAGTGAGAATATGTTACACCTTAGACAAATTTCATTTTGCCTTTGAATGGCTGAAGTCAACCAAAAATATTTCAATGTTAGTGATCTCATTTTGGGTTTCCAAAACATGCACCCTGAGAAAAAGATTGGTTGCAAGCAGGTTGTTTGAAAGACGATGCCACAAAGCATTTTGAGGGAGAAGTGAGATAAGAAAAGGAAAAAAGCCAAGAAGGTATATATATGAATAGGATGCTGGGGTGGCTAACTGGTGTTCTAGCCTGTTGGGAACCATCTGGAACGGCTGTGCAACATGTCTCAAAGTCAGATTGAAGTGCAAGGGAGTTGGCGTGTTTATCTACCAGAACCCCATCATTCACTCTTTAGGACTGTGCCTAGTGTATTAATTTTCTGGCATTTATGATATGCTTTTTGTTAAGGCAGAGCGTATTCTAAGGACCCAACTAGATTCTCAGAGAGAGTCACTGGAAATTTTCAACCTATAAGGGAACAGTCTGTTATTATTAACTTCTGAGAGAACAAAGGGAATGGTGATGCTAATGGCATTTTTAAAGCTTTGACATAATAAGAATAGAAAGATTCAATATTACAAATAAGAAATTATACAAAATAACTCTTCATTTGAACAATTTTCCCTCAGTGGTATCTAAATAGTTATCTACAAATTTGATGTATCAAGGAAATTAAAATTATAAGAAACCTTGACAATATAATTAAAGTTAATTTGATTCTACTTATAAAACTGGTTCAGGAGGTTTTTGCTAGATAGTCAATGCTAAAGTTCACCATGTGGGAAGAATGAATACAATTAAAATGTTATTGACACTTCAATTTAATTACATAACACAAATGCCTCCATCAGATAACACAAAGCTTTCTAGAGATGTGCAAATACATCTAGTATTTCAAATTGCTTTACCAAACTAAAGTTGAAGAGAGCTTCCTTTGCAAAAATTTTAAAATAGATACTATTTTCTTTTATGGTTAATGCAAAAATATTTATTTTGACCATTCGAAAAAATATTATAACCACCCTGCCATTGACATTTTTCAAGGCAAGAAAATAATACATCTATTAATAAAGACATTTTATGTAAATGTGATGCCAAATAATATGCCTTCAATAGATAATTTCTCTCATAAAGATTAATACCCCATTTCCAAAAGTGGATGTATTTTATCCCTTTTATCCCTCTCTATCCTTGATTCTAATAAGAGTGTTTTTTAGACATTTATATTTTTGTAAAAGAAAATGGGTTTAAATCATATTCTCTCCCTGTGGACATCACTTTAATGTATCAAACACAACTAGAAATTGTAACAAAAATTTCAGAAGCAAAAAGAACTTCATGTCCCTCTTTTGGTTCTTTGCTTTCTTTTTTCTTTGCTTTTTTTCAGATTTTCTGCTGTGCTCCCGACTGGAGACTCCAGGCCAGAACACCACAGCAGTTCTCTCTACAGTCCCTTATGACTATTACCTACTATGAAAAATTAGCTATTCCAATATTATGATGAATACAGCATTTATTATCTGTTGCAAATGATCTGTCTCTCTATAAAGATATGGTTTTGAGAGGTGGCTCCTAAGTTTGTTCAAAGGTATCAGAAAATCTCTGGTTAAGAGAAATAGTCTAGATTTATAATTAATCTATACCATTAATTCAATGCAATGTCAAAAATATACTTTCAATCAACTTCCCTTTTTTCTTATTTCACTTGATCCATTCCTTTCAGCCTAACTATCCTTTAAACTTTACATCTACAATGGAAGTACTACTTCATAACATCTGCTTACATGTATATCATATATGTTTGTATAGTGAAAGTACTTGAATATTTGTTATTTCTTCCAGACCAACAGAATTATTAATTTTAAATGGCATATTGAATGGAAATACTTGTATTGTAGATCCATAGTGTTTAGGTTCAATACAAAATCTGTGAATTTTCTGTGTTCCAGATCTAGAAGAAACCAAAGCTGGTGATAGTCACATGATATATTCAAATCAGAGCCACATCATATTTAATAATATACATATAAATCTTTTATTATATTGTGCATGTGAATCCAAGAGTTTTGGCTGAGTTGACCACACCCTCTGGTTTCCTTAAGATAGTCCCTGATAACAAAAGTTGTCATGATATAAAAATATATAGTGTCTCCAGTTTATACTCAAATGTATGCCTGTTCAAAGAAGGTATATGGCTGTGATAATTTGGGGAGATTTATACAAAACCACATTTAACAAAAGATAGTCTCCTGAAGATGAGAATTGTATTATTTATCAACAAGAGATGAAATTTGAAGTTAATATGACATCATTTATATTAACACTCTTAAAATGAAATACGTATAAATTTCACAAAATATATGTGACCTATATGAGAAAAACTAGAAAACTCTGATGAGTGAAAAAAAAAGGGAAATGAATGGAGAGGTATTCCACGTTTATGGATAAAAAGACTCAACATTGTCAAGATATCACTTTTCCCCAGCTTGATCTATAGGGTTAGTGCAATTGCAATCAAAATCTCAGTAAATTATTTTATGGATTTCAACAAACTGATTCTAAAGTTTATATGGAGATGTATAGACCCAGAATATTCAACAAAATATTGAAGGAAATGAAAAAAGTTGGACAACTAACATTACCCAACCTCAAGACTTACTGGAAAGCTACACAATGTGGTATTGGCAAAATAATTGACAAATAAATCAATGAAACAGAATAGAGAGACCGGATATAGACCCACTTAAATATAGTCAAATGATTTTTGACAAAGGAGCAAAGGCAATACAATAGAAGTAAATATAGTCTCTTCAACAAATGGTTCTATAACAATTGGAAATCCACTTGCAAAACAGTGAAGCTAGACACAGATCTCATACCTTTCACAAAATTAACTCAAAAGGAATCACAGACCTAAATGTAAAATACAAAATTATACAATGCCTAGGAGATAACAAAAGAGAAAACCTAGATGACCCCAGGCACAATGATAACTTTTTAGGTACAATAACCAAAGGCACAATCTATGAAAGATATAATTGATAAGATGTACTTCATCAAAATTCAAAACTTCTGCCCTGCAAAAGACAATGTCAAGAGAACAAGAAAACAGACCACATTGGAAGAAAACATTTGCAGAATTCATATTTGATAAAGGATTAGTATCTGAGATATACAAAGAACTATTATAACTTAGCAATAAGAGAACAAAAAAAACAAATGGGCTAAAGACCTTCACAGACACCACACCCAATAAGCAAAATAAGCCTATAAAAATATGTTCGAGAACATGTCATCAGGGAAATTCAAATTAAAACAGCAATAAGGTACCACTACACGTCTATTAGAATGACAAAAATCCCAAATATTGACACCACTGAATGCTGGAGGAGGCTGGGAACAGCAGAATTCTAAGGCAGTGAATATATCAGTATAACACCATAATGATGGATGTGTGTCATTATGCTTTTGTACAACACCAAGAGTAAAACTTAATGTAAACTATGAACACTGGCTGATTATTATTTGTTAATATAGATTCATCAATTGTAACAAATGTATTCCTCTGGTGGGGGGATGTTTATAACAAGGGCAGGATATACATGATGGGGACAGAGGACATATGGGACATCT